>NC_133648.1:90420630-91125076 GCF_009905375.1 Apium graveolens
CCTGTAAATATTTGATACCCTGACGAGATCTCTGTCACTTGATTAAATCCACAATCTTGATTTATATCACTGAGGCTTGATCAATTTCTTGAGCTTCTTCCAGTGAATTAAGTCCTCAAGTCTGTAGATGAACAATGTTACTTAATCCTTTGATATATGTTACTTAGTGAGATTTCTTTGATGATAGAACCACTATTTACTTGTTACATCCTTATTTGAGTTGAGTTAAATCCTCGAATAAACAAATAGGCTATGACATATGCCTTTCAGGGACTGAATAATAGTTGAAAGTATTATTCAAACTATTGGTTGATTGTTAAAATAACAAGGAAAATAAATTTTTATTTTTTATAAAATTTTTGTTATATCTCTAAAATTTATAGATCTTGATATTCGTGCGGTTGTATCATTTATAACTATATATTTTTTTCAAAAAAAGGAAACATCAATATGAGACTAAACACTAGTAAGAAATACTGGTCAAACTATTGGTTGACTGTTAAAATAACAAATCAAATATATTTATTTATTTCTAATTTTTTTTCATATCGCTAAGATATATATATCTTAACATCCATACGGTTGGATCATTCATAGAAGTTTTTAAAAAAATCGACTCATCAATATAGGACTAAATGCTAGTTAGAAGATCTAGTCAAAGTACTGGTTGATTCTTAAAATAGCAAACCAGATATATTTATTTTTTTCTAAAACTTTTATCATATCATTAAAATATATTGAACTTAACATCCGTATGGTTGGATCATTCATAAATATGTTTTTAAAAATTGAAACATGAATATGAGACTCAACACTGGGTGGAAATACTATTCAAACCATTGATTGATTGTTAAAATAACAAGCAAAATCAATTTATAATTTTCTAAAATAATTTTTATTCCACTAGAATATATAGATATTAACATCCGTACGATCATTTTTAAATATTATTTAAAAAATCGAAACATCAATATAGTACTAAACGCTAATTAGAAGAACTGGTCAAGCTACTAATTCACTGCTAAACTTAAAAACAAAATATATTTATTTTTTTTCTAATAAATTTGTCATATCACTAAAATATATCGATCTTGAAATCCATACAGTTGGATCATTCATAAATACTTTAAAACAAATCGGAACATGAATATGGGATAAAACACTAGTTATAACTTAGAAGTACTATTAAAACAATTGGTTGATTATTAAAATAACAAACAAAATAATTTTTTTTCAAAATAATTTTAATGTCAATAAAATATATAGATCTTAACATCCGTACGCTTGGATCATTTTTTAAATATTTTTTAAAAAAATGAAAACATCAATATGGTACTAAACGCTTGTAAGAAAAACTGGTCAAACTACTGGTTAACTGCTAAAATAACAAACCAAATATATTTATTTTTTCTAATAAATTTATCATATCACTAAAATATATAGATCTTGACATCCGTATGGTTGGATCATTCATAAATACTTTGAAAAAAATCAAAACGCGAATATGGGACTGTTAGGCACAAAGCATGCGCTAAATTAATCACGCAAGTATACGCGTTCGCAAGTAATATAGAATGATTTCTAGTTCGTTCCCACAGAGACCCTGATTAATTATATTTAATTAACACTTACTCACCAATGTATGATTATTCTTCAATGCCAAGACAATAACAACTAAGATTGGTTAACTAATATTAACTACGAGAATTAAATACTTGAATTAACAATATTAAACACACATGCGATACTAACTTCATTACTACTTCATTCAATAGTTATTTTCATTAACCTTAGCATGTAATGGTGATGATATTAATCAAACAACATGAAACTGATAAACGCCAACTTTCGTTGTATGAATACCATTCTACCAAGCATCCACAATTAAGATAGAAGTTGAATATGCATCAATTATGTTGAGACCCTATATGTCTACAGAATTTGACAATATTACGATTTAGGCACAAGTTATTCATGATGATTACACAGGGCAAGTAAAACGGTTAGAGTTACCCACTAATCATGCATACAATACATGAACCTATGCTAGCATGGCAAGTTCTAAATCTCAAGATTCACTATCGCTTCACAAGAGATTAACAGGCTATCTTACACGTTCGCGACGCATATAAGACGAATAAGCACAACCTATCCTAGATATCATACAATCATCACATACCAAGGTATTAAACAATTAAACAAAGAAATCCGTAGTAAATCCGCTAGAATCCCATGATCACGATTAGCTCATAATAGAACTCATCGTCACCATGGGTTCATATGAAAGCATGATGATAACACAACAATATAAGGCTAATAAAAATACTTAATAAATAAGGAAGTACGTCACAAGAGTATTAAGGTTCAAATCATAAAGAAAATTAGTATCCACAGTTACAACGAATTAAAAGAATCACAAGATAAATGTATGCTTCCTCTTCTTCGTTGTTGCGTACTAAAACGGTCTTCTCAATCTTCTTGCCCTCGCTCTTGATTTTTTGATGAAGAAAACGTCTTCCCATAAGGTTTATATAATAGCCCAAGAGAACCAGCGCCAACAGAAGCCCAATCGTACTCAAATTAATAAAATCCAGATTCTAAAAATCCGCCGCACGCGGTCGCCTGCATCTTCCATGCGGCCTCCTGCCAGCACGCGGTCGCCTGCTCCTAGCGCGCAACCGCCTGCTCCCTTTCTGGAGAATTCTTTATTCTGCTTCAGTTTTTGCTGATTTCTTCGCTCATTACCCCTAGACTGATTCCAAGCACTTCCTTAAGCTTTATTTGATGAAAACCACCTATATAAGCAAGCTAGACCCTGAAATGCAAAAATACTAGAAAACGCGTCAAATACACAAAATACTTAAGTCCAAGACACCAATTCAAGCCATTATGAGACGCTCTAAGTGGTATAAAATGCCATTTATCACACCCCCAAACTTGAATCGATGCTTGTCCTCAAGCATCACAGACTTAAATTCAGAATAAAACATGCATGAATGCAACTATATGAATGCAGCGATCCCCTCACGATGACTAAACCAACCAACACATGACATATCAACAAATGCAATTAGGCGACTAAAGATCAATCAAATCACGCAAGCTAACATACAACTAGAAACGTGGTGTGTGCGAATGCTTAACAGATATGCTTCGAAACTAGATCAATTACCATAACTTAATTATCCTCGAGGCAATCACAAGCTTATACGAAAAATATATTCTACACACAAAATGACTTATAACACTTCAAGATTATTGGAGTTTACTACGGAATCATGTTTTATTCAACACATAAAATAAATGCTTATTTGATCGTGCAATGAGTGAGGTCCACAAAAGACTTATGCAATGGTACCCATTTAGCGAGCGTTAGTGTGATATCCCATATTTCTTAGAACTATAATAATAATTATTATTTGAATATGTTTAGGTGATTTTCTGATTAAGAAGGAATAAAATGGTGGATATTTATTCTTGTTTGACGAGTTGGTGTTATTAAATGGTAATGTGCTAATTGTTAAGTGTTATATCGATACTTGTTAATTTCTAAAAATATTTACTTAAATGTATTATTTTCAAAATTTTATTTGAAAACCGATCATTTTATTGATATCGGTAAATTGAGTTCGTTTGGTAATATTAGGGATTGGATGGATATTCTGTGTGCTATGTGTTGTATGTAATATTAATTGTATGGGACTCAATAGTGATTGAGTATTATTTGTATTATTAAATACTGAGTCTTATCATTTTATTTTTTGTCTTTAAAAGTGATTTTATTGAAAATTTAATTTCATAAATATTTAAATTATCTTTTAAATTATTTTTATGACTTTATAATTACAATAATTATTTTTGAGATATTATAAAATTTAGAAATCAATATTTCATCAATTATTTAGCCCTGTATGATTTTTTAATTTTATTTATTTGTAAAATCCATATTTAATTCCAAAATTCTTCAAAATTTACGAAACTTATATTTATTGAAGTTTGGAATATTCTGAGAATTTTAAAATTATTTTGGGAATTTTTGGGATTAATTTTACCCGCGTTGAATCGTTTAATTGCTAGAAGCGGGTATAAATTGCGTTTCAAAAATTGTTTTAAAATTACGAAATTTATGTTTTTATAAACTTCAGGATATTTGTAACATTTTAAGACTATTTTCGTGATTTTCTGAATTTGTTTCAAGTGCAGCTCGGTTCGTTAAATCATAAAATGCGGGTACATTGCGCGATTCAAAAATGCTTTTAAAATTATGAAAATTTTATTTTATTAGTTTTTAAATATTCTGGCAATTTTAAAATCATTTTGGAAATTTTTTGGGTTAATTTTATCTGTAGATTTTTCCGTTAATTGAGAAATGCATGACAGATTTGGGGCTTGCGGTCAAGACTAAGGACACATAGCACAGGTATTGATTCGTGTCAACTCCCCTGTTGATTAACCTATGTGTGGCAGTTGTAGATAAAAAAAAAATCAAAAACATACTCCCTCATCCTTCTCTCGCCTGTACCTCTCTCTCACTCGTCTCTCTCTTTTTTCTCTTCTCTCTCTAGGTCTTTTCCCCCTGTCTCTACTCTTCCCTGTCTCTGTCTCAGGTCTCCTGTTTCCGTATAATTTATATATTTTTTAATTTTTAAAAATTTATATCTTACAAACCGTTCATCCAAATTTTAATTATTATATATATATAAACGATCAGCGCTTCGATACCTACGCATATGTATATATATTGCGAGGTTTTGAGAAGAAAATTTGTGGAGCATATTTTCCATTTTAATTTATTTTCGGGGCATAGAAAAGGAGTTTGGCGGTGTTGATTACTCCACATGGCATCTCAACGTGTATATGTCTATGGCTATTAACTTCGGATTTTTCTGGAGATATTTTCCGAACATCAGATATTCTCTTCGGGGTGATCAGAATTTATTTTGGGTAACGATTTCGAAATTCCGCTTTCGTACTTGCGTATATTATAGTATGTTAGTGTTTACATATTTATTTCATAGTTTTCAGAATTTGTTGTAGAAGTCGCTTTTGGCTGTATTTTTCGTTTCTGGGGTGTTTATACGTGCAAATATAAATTATTGTGTGTTTTAAATTTATAAATTTTATTAGAGTACAATTGGATTGTGTTGGTTTGAGATTGATTTTGAGGGGTTATGACCCCGGGAAAAGTCCGTTTTACAAAGACGTTATTTCGAATTTTTTTCTAAAATATTTATTTCGATTTCA
The DNA here is from genome assembly GCF_009905375.1 of Apium graveolens. Classification (NCBI taxonomy): domain Eukaryota; kingdom Viridiplantae; phylum Streptophyta; class Magnoliopsida; order Apiales; family Apiaceae; genus Apium; species Apium graveolens. The sequence goes on from NC_133648.1 coordinate 90,425,875, forward strand.
AATTATTATCTTTTATTATTTTCCAATTATTTATAATTTGTTTTGATTTATTCTTATTTTATTCATAATAAATAGACCGTTTGTCCGTTTAATACGAAACGAACACCTCTAGACTCAGAAAAATATTCCGCTTCTATTAAAAATACTTTCGAGACCCAAATTCTTTTGTTTCTAAAGGTCACTTGTTTTACAAGTCATTCTGAGTCGATTATTGATCAATAAACCATATTTTTGACCCGATTTCGATTCTAAAAGTGCCAAGTCAAATGTTTTGATGAACCAAGTCATGAGTTATATGAATTATATGATACATGAGTTATGTGTTTACATGCTATGTGAATTACGTGCGTACATGGGTCAAGAGTCTCGTGTTTGACTATTTTATATATGTGTTGGCTATCGTATGGGTAAACGATAGGGTTTTGACGTGCAGTTCGTTGATTAATTATCATTTAGACGATTAAAGCTGTATCTTTTAATTATAGATACGGATCATTCGAGTTGATCAGGACAAGACGTTGGATAAAGAATGAGATGGAATGGTATCGGATATCTGGCTTCTAGCAATCGCAGGAGCAACATATCAGTAAAGTGTTGAAAAGAAGGACGGTGATGTTTTGAGACAGAATGTCAGAATAAATGTGTCATTGCGAGTGTGACTAACTACTAAAAACCCAAAGGAAAGTATTCCTATCATCACTTATTGTTCAAGAGATATTTATTTTAAATCTTCTTATGCAAGTATTATTTTCCCCAGAATAGATAAATGTTTTACATATCGCTGAATTAAATGATTCTGTTTATACAAGTACTCTTCTGCTATTCTATGTTCAGAATAGCTAAGATTTTACTTATCAAATTACTGGTTTTATAAATGTTTTGGATTTTGAGAAAGATGATTTGGTTGCGAATATTCCTACCTAAGTAAATGGGGGAATAAAATTATTTCGGTTGTCGATTATTATGACCCCGTTTCAATAAAAGGTTTTAAGATTGGATCATAAATGTGTAAGTGACCGGGACGGACGGTCCAGCGGATGGCTATTTCTAAGTGTCATATGGAATATTATGACACAATTTTTGCCACAGGCAGGTATATTGCCTTTTTATTTGAGTACTCGTGTTTTGGGGTCATGTTTCTATGAATCATGACTCAGTGCTATCACACGGGCTGATCAGCATGTGATAGTACGTCCGTCGGAGAATAATCCCAATCTAAATTATCATATCATTTTTGATATTCATAGAATAAATGATTTATCAACTGTTCTGTTCTGGATAAAAGATGAAAAGCGGTTTTGATTCAGTTTCTGCTTGATGTGGATATTTAGTTTGTTGTTAAATATCAAAGGTGGTATTAGTGCAGATGATTGATGTTGACTTCAGTATGGGATGTTGTGAGCATCAAAGTTCATATTGATATCTAATTTGATATGACAACAACATGAGTATTAATATCAAGGGTCCAGTTTTGAATAAAGTTTATGATTCAATCCATAATCATTGCTTCTTGTTATTGTTGTTTACGATATTTCCGTAAACAGAATTTTACAAGTTTTATTCTCGTCAAGATTCAAAGTATTACTGAAGCATTTCGCTTAAAAAAATAGCAAAAGGATTTTGAATACTAAGGAGGAATCAATTCTGGGATTCCTTAACTAAATTTTTCGATTCAACAATTATGATTTTTAAATGTTCTGCTCTGATGTAGATGTCGATTTTATATCAAAATACCATATACATATATATATTACAATGATCTAGCTGAGCATTTCTTTTGCTCATACTTGCCTATTTTTCAGATTTAACCTCCAGTGAGGATTAACTTGCGCTGTTTAGCCGCGTAATTCGAGGAAGCAAAGAAGAAGCTTTTGGGAGGTGGTTGGTCCTGGGTTTGCGAACTAGTGTAAGTTTTATTATGTAAAGTTGTTTATATTATATTAAATTATAGTTGTGTATTGTATTTGGGCCTAGTATACTTCTTTTCGAAGTTATACTAGCGGGTTAAGTTTTAAGGTTTTGAATTATTGAAAAGAGTTTTGAAAGAAAGTGAAAAATTTATTGGTGAAATTTGGATATCTTGTTTCTAGAACTGTAACCTTAAAAGATCTTGGATTAGTTTGGGCTCATAAATGATAAATATCTTCCGCTGGCATTTATTTATTGATCAAACAGGTTAATTTGGATTGAGGTTTCATCGTGACGATCAAATCCTCTGACACCGGATTTGGGGGCGTTACAGTTAGGTTAGCGGATCCCAGACTATAAAAGCCTTAGGTAACTAGGCACAAAGTCCCCTAAGAACTTAATAACTCGAATACCAAAGAGCTCACTTGTGATCAATTGTGCATTAACCATATTTTTCTTTTTCTTTTTTCTCTTTTTTTCCTTTTTTTCCTTTTTTTTCCCTTTTTTTTTCTTTTTTCTGAGCAAGTGCGTTTCGCTCCATCTTGCTCAACCCTAGACTACTCGTATACAATACGAGCCGGCTACTAGCCATTTGAATTCCAATTTTTTTTTCCAATTTTTATCTTTTCATGTCTTTTATCATTAAGAGCCTATCATGCATTCTAAGTATAAGCAATAGATTAACCTCAAAAATCATCAAACCATGACAACAATCTAGTCCTTAAGCATACTCTAAGACTTAGTGAAATTACAAGTATTTCTAGCATGCATGTCAACCTAACAAGATTCAACATCACTCTAACACTATCACTACACTCGCATCAATATCACATATTAAACAGTAAAGCAACACAAAGGGATCATGGTATATGCATGAGCTATATGACATGATAAATAAAGCTATAAAATAAATAAAAAAAACTATATGGCAAAAATATGCAACTATATGAACTAAACTATCATAAAAATGCAACTACATGACACACACACAAAAATGTTCCTTAACTACCACCCCCAAGCTTAAAATCTTTACTGTCCCCAGTGAAGGTAACATAAAGGAACATAGGGTATACCTACTCAGACGAATCATCATCATCACCCTCAGAGGGTGGGATGTCAGGAGGTGGATAAGCAGGATCCTCACCATAAACGGGCCACTGGATGTTAGCTCCAAGGCCTCTAAATACAGTTCCAAGTGCTTGGGTGAGCTCCTGCGCAAACCGACTCTGCGACTCATACATCGCATACATCCTCCTGGAAAGCCTCCTGTACTGGACATCAGCCAATCCCGAACCATCTCTTCCCTGAGCTCTCGAAGTGCCTGCCTCTCCCTGAGCCTGACTGGGCCTAGCCATGGCAGAACCAGCTGCAGGAACTCCTCCCGGAAGGCGATACCCTAAACCATGTGACTCGGGCTCTCCACCCGTCCACTCCTGCATCGCATTCAAAGTCGATGAATTAATAGGAGCGGTCGGCATCTGTAGCTGCTCATAAGAAGGCCACTGGACTCCACATGCCTTGCAAAGCTTCGTGACAATAGAGGCATACGGGATAGAGTATTGTGATTTCCCCCTCAAAAGCTTTAAAATCCCTTGGTAGATGTACTCACCAAGGTCCACATAATATTCATCATTCAAAATTCCCCATAACAACCTCACCCTCTCCACTGTAACCTCATGTGCATGCAAAGAAGGAAGAATATTAGCACATATAAACGCATTCCAAGCACGAGCATACCTGTTCATCGTGACAACAGGGAAACTACGATAATCGCTGGACCCCCTTTTGAACTTCCACACTGTGCCCAGCTGACAGAGAGTAGCAATAATCAAGTCCAAATCAAAGTCCTCAGGGCCTTTGCATTCCAGTTCTCATCCTGTGGTTTCCTTTGTCACTGTCCAATCACCCGGCGAATCGCCTCGGGCTGATAATCAACAGTAAGCCCACGAACAACAGAAAACCCATTCCTGTCAGCCTTGGTGTTCGTATAGAACTCGCGAACAACACTCATCGGTAACGCCTCAGGTAACTCGCAGAATGTAATCCATCCCTTCTCAGCAATCATCGGTAGCAACTCACCATCCCTCCCTGATGACAAGAACCTCTCTCTCTCATAATAGGCTTAGTCATAAGCTTGGTGTACTCTTCTTTAGCAGCCCTATCCAACAATCAGGGCCTCGCAGCAGTATTCTTTGAAGAATCAGTAGCAGTCGGATTGGTGCTGCTGCTACCCACAGTTCGTGATCTCTTTGGGGCCATGAGAACTGAGAATAAGTGTTAGAGAGTTTGTGTTTGGTGTGTGGGAGAGATTTCATAGATTTGAAAGTGTGTGGGATGTGTATGTAGAGGTTGTATGTATTTATAGGGCAAAATTAGGGTTAGAATTTAATTAGGAGTGGGGATTGTGGCTAAGTATATGGATAATTCGTGGGTTAATAGGTGATATGGCTTCTGTGAAATTTGTTTTTGTTTTTTTATATATAGGCTGAAAAATGATTTTTCAAAAGTCAGGGTCGCACGCGGCCTCCTAGCACCAGCAGGAGGGCGCCTGCTAGCACGCGGTCGCGCGCTCCTAGCACGCGGGCGCCTGCTAGGCTTCTGGAAAAAAATTTTTGCAACTTTTTTTTGATTTTTTTTGGGTTTTTGAATAAAGTGCTATATTCTAAAGGTTCCTATGGTCTCATATCTTGGGTTGCCTCCCAAAAATCGCTTCTTTTACGTTATTAGCTTGAAGTGGAGTTATGCGATCAAGTTGACAATAAAACGACACTAACCACTTCACGGTTTGCCATATCCCCATAATAGTGCTTCAATATCTGACCATTTACTTTGAATGCTTGGCCCAGATCGTTCTCAAAAATCTCCACCGCTCCATGTGAAAACACAGTTTTAACGATAAATGGTCCAGACCACCTTGATTTCAACTTTCCAGGAAAAAGTCAGAGACGAGAATTGAATAGAAGAACTTATTGCCCCGGTATGAATAACTTAAGCGATAGCTTCCTGTCATGCCACCTTTTTACATTTTCCTTGTACATTTTGTTGTTTTCGTACGCTTGAAGTCGAAATTCATCAAATTCATTTAACTGAAGCATTCGCTTCTTCCCAGCTACATCTAGATCAAGGTTTAACTTCTTCAATGCCTAATAAGCCTTATGCACAAGCTCCGCAGGTAAATGACATCCCTTACCATAGACAAGTTGAAATGGGGACATCCCAAGTGGAGTCTTGTATGCTGTTCTATAAGCCCAAACAACTTCATCGAGCTTCAAAGACCAATCTTTCCTTGACGGACAAACGACTTTCTCTAGAATGCGCTTGATCTCTCTATTAGACACTTCAACTTGACCATTAGTTTGCGGATGATAGGCAGTAGCAATGCGATGATTCATATTGTAGCGTTGCATCATAGAAATGAACTTACGATTGCAGAAATGTGACCCTTCGTCACTTATGATAACTCGTGGTGTTCCAAACCTTGTGAAAATCTGCTTATGAAGAAAACTCAACACTACCTTTGCATCATTAGTCGGTAGAGCTTTGACTTACACACATTTTGAGACATAATCGACTGCCAGCAAGATGTACTGATTATTGTAGGATGAGATAAATGGTCCCATGAAATCGATTCCCCAAACATCGAAGACCTCAACTTCAAGTAGCACATTTAAAGGCATCTCATCCTTTCTGGAAAGATTTCCAACTCTTTGGCAACGATCACACCTTAAAACGAACTGATGTGCATCCTTAAATAACGTAGGCCAGAAAAAACCTGCTTGAAGAATATGAGCTGCTGTCTTTTCACCACCATAATGTCCACCATAAACTGTGGAATGACAGTCTCGTAATATCCCCTCCATCTCACCGAATGGGATGCATCACCTAATGATCTGGTCAGCTCCTTGTCTAAACAAATATGGTTCATCCCACATATACCACTTCACCTCATGCATAAACTTCTTCCTTTGAGCCACATTCATATTAGGAGGCATTATATTGCTAACAAGATAGTTCACAATATCTGCGAACCATGGCTCTTCCTCTTGAACTGCGAACAACTGCTCATCCGGAAAAGATTTGTTGATCAATATCTTATCATGTGAAGTAGAATTGGGACTCTCCAATCCAGAGAGATGGTCAGCCACTTGATTTTCAGTACCTTTTTGATCATTGATCTCTAACTCGAATTCATGTAGTAAGAGAACCCAACGAATAAGTCTAGGCTTCAAATCCTTCTTTGAGACCAGATAGCGGATGGCAGCGTGATCAGTGAACACTGTCACCTTTTTCCCCAGTAGATAAGATCAAAATTTTTCGAAACCAAAAATTATAGCCAAGAGCTCCTTCTCAGTAGTAGTGTAGTTTAGTTGGGCTCTATTTCGCGTCTTACTAGCATAGTAGACCACACGAAATATATTAGCTTTCGCTGCCCAAGAACTGCTCCCACTGCATAATCACTTGCATCACACATCATCTCAAAAGGTTCTCTCCAATCAGGTGCCGTAATAACTGGTGCGGTGATTAAACTTTTCTTGAGAGTCTCGAATGCTTCCAAGCATTCATCATCAAATTTGAAAGGCACATCTTTCTCGAGAAAATTGCATAATGGCTTAGATATCTTAGAGAATTCCTTGATGAAACGCCGATAAAAACTCGCATGATCGAGAAAACTACGGATTCCTTTCACAGAAATAGGTGGCGGAAGATTTTCAATGATGCCCAGCTTGGCTTTATCCACCTCAAGACCTTTACTAGAGACCTTATGCCCAAGAATGATGCCTTGTTACACCATAAAATGACATTTTTCCCAATTGAGCACCAGATTGGTCTCAACACACCTTTTGAGCACCAAACGGAGATTATTCAAGCATTCATCATACGAATGTCCGAAGACGGATAAGTCGGCCATGAATACTTCGATATTATTTCCAATCATATAAGAGAATATGGCCATCATGCATCTCTGAAAAGTGGTAGGTGCACCACATAAGCCAAAAGAAACTCTGTGAAATGCAAACGTGCCAAATGGACAAGCGAAGGTGGTCTTCTCTTGATCTTCTGGTGCAATGCAAATCTTATTGTAGCCCGAATAACCATCCAGAAGACAATAATACTCATGACCAGCCAACCTGTCAAGCATATGATCAATGAATGGAAGAGGGAAGTGATCCTTCCTCGTGACTTTATTCAACTTCCGGTAGTCCATGCATACCCTCCATCTCGTGACTGTTCGAGTAGGGATGAGCTCGTTCTTCTCATTTGCTACCACAGTAATACCTCATTTCTTAGGTACACATTGCACGGGGCTCACCCAAGAACTGTCGGAAATAGGATATATGATTCCTGCATCTAGCCATTTTAGAATTTCTTTCTTCACCACTTCTTTCATTATAGGATTAAGCCTTCGATGTTGCTCAACAGTCGGCCTGCTACCTTCCTCTAGCAGAATTTTATGCATGCTGATAAGTGGCATTTTATACCACTTAGAGCGTCTCATAAAGGCTTGAATTGGTATCTTGAACTCGAGTATTTTGTGTATTTGACGCATTTTTGAGTGTTTTTTGCATTTCTGGGTATAACTTGCTTAGATAGGTGGATTTCATCAAAATAAGCTTAAGGAAGTGCTTGGGATCAGTCTAGGGATGATGAGCGAAGAAATCAGCAAAAACAAAAGCAAACCAAAGATTTTTCCAGAAAGGTTGCAGGCGCCCGCCTGATGGGAGCAGGCGACCGCCTGATGGGAGGATGCAGGCGGCCGCCTGTGTACGGAAAATTAGAATCTAGATTTTATAATTCGAGTACGATTGGGCTTCTGTTGATGCTGATTCTTTTGGGTTATTATATAAACCTTATGGGAAGATGTTTTCTTTATCGAGAGCGAAGGCAAGAAGATCGAGAAGACCGTTTTAGCACGCAACAACGAAGAAGAGGAAGCATACGTTTATCTTGTGATTCTTTTAATTCATTGTAACAGTGGATGCTAGTTTTCTTTATGCTTTGAACCTTAATACTCTTGTGACGTACTTCATTATTTATTATGTTAGGTCACACACACTGTAGAAGGGGGTTGAATACAGTGTTTACTACAATCAAATCGAATATAAGAACTCAAGTAACAAAACACGGATTTTATTTAACACAATAAACTCTATTACAAAGAACTGTTCTCTCTCAGTGATGAACAAATTATCACGAGAGCTGCTAGGGTTACAATGAATAATAAAACTCGATTATAATAACACCTATAGTGTAAACCCTATGTCTGTGTTTATATACTATATAGTTACAAGATAATCTTCTAATTGATATCGAATACAATTCTGCTTCCTAATATATATCAATCAGTTATCTTTTCTTTTAAGTATTCTATTCCTCATAGAATTCTTCTCCATGCATATCTCTTATTATGTTTGTCTTGATCTTCTTTCCTTTCAATCAGCCGCCTTCCTTATCTAAACGTCTCCTTAAGTCCTAATATTATCTCCTGATAAATATCTCCTAATAACTTAAGTTCTGACAACTTAAGTTCTGATATCTTAAGTCCTGACTTCAGTATAAGTACTAATTTCCAGTTAAGTACTGATTTGTCCTGTTAAGTAAGATCTGAAAACTAAACACAAATCATATTAGACATGACATCACAAATATATCTAACAATCTCCCCCAACTTGTAAATTAGCATAATATACAAGTTTAACAGATATTTGATGATGTCAAAAACATTAAGTACAAATGCATGAGAATTTGACTAGATAACTACAACTTACAGTCCTTATAGCTTTACCATCCTTAAGGTCTGATAACAACTTAAGTCTGTATACACTTCAGAATTTAAGCAGTTGTAGATCTTTGACTTGGCTTCAATTTCTGATTTCTTTGATGTCAGGAGTTGTTCTGAGATAGTTCTTCAACAAACATCTCTCAGCATATTCAAGTTCATTGACCATCCTCCTTTTAGCATTCTTCAATTCAACTGTATCTTCACCAATTTGAAATATAGCAGCCCTGAGATCATTTATTTTAGCTTTCCTTATATCCTGATCTAGTCTGATGATATAGGCTTTATTAGACTCTGGATTGAATTCAAGTCCCTTAATACCAGAAAATGTAGTGATGATTTTAGCAATATTAGGCTTCATTTTAAAATTTTCTCCACTGTGAGATCTGTACTTGGGACAATATGGGCTGTCAGACTTTACAGAATAAAGCTTCTTCTGTCTTTGAATATTTGATTTTAAACACCCTGTAGCACCATCTGTTGATCTGTTTTTAACTTGAAGCAGAAATAGAACATGTTCCAATTCTTCAAATACTTCAATGAAATTGCATTCTCCCTGATCTGGTATACCCTCCCACCTGTCATAAAGTATAACATGATATCTTTTTTCAAAATAGAATGGTAAACCATTTGTACAGATTCAAGTTGATTCAATCTCTCAGGAGTTGCTCCTACACCTGGTTCACTTAAGGAAGTTGGATCATTGGTAGTATTGCTTACTCTCTTCTCTTTTGAACTACCCAATCCAGATTTGTCTCTTGCTTCCTTTCCTGTAACAACTCTTGCTTCAAAACCACTTGATATAGTCTTTAAAGTTTGAGTCTGTTGAGCTTTGGTGAATCCTGGTAGTAGCATCTTTGTAGGTTTAACATGAGCAATGTCAGAGGTTTCCTTTTCCTTATCTTCTAATACCAAGCCAACTTGAGCTATGTCAGAGGTTGCTTGCTTCACTGTCATATCAGAACTTACTACATCTTGACTCTGATCAACTTGAGCCATGTCAGAGGTTGGTTGAGAAATCTTCCTTTTCATCAGAGTACGACTAGCATCTTTTTCAAATATTTCTTCATCCATGACTGGCACATATACTTTTACAGGTTCATCAACTTTTTCTTTGCCCTTGGATCTTGGATCTACCTCCACTTGTGATTTGGCTTTGGTTGCCTCAGAATTTGTCCTTTCCTTAATCACAATACCCTTAGGTTTTGGAAGTTTCTTTTCAATAACTGAAGCTTTAGATTTTGAGTTGACTTTTTATGCTTTAAGTCTAGCTTCCTCTTCCTTTAGACTTTCAAAGTCCATTCCAGGATTTTCTTTAAGAAATAATCTCCTTGAAATTTCTTCATCAAGTTCCAGATGTTCACTAGAACTTATCCTTTTACCGGTATCTGAACTTATTCTTCTCCCAGTATCAGAACTTGTTCTTTGTGTAGAAATTTCAGTTGTCTTTGATGAAGATCCTTTAACTTGACCATGACCTCTACCCATTCAAGACTTTCCCTGGTCATCATTTCCATCATCCTTACCCTTCAGTGATTGAGTAGATTTGTATTTGGACTTAATTACTTTCTCCCCCTTTTTGGCATCAGCAGGTAAAAGAAGAGAGACAAGCAATTCCACTGAGGATTGGATCTCATTGAGTTGAGTTTAATGAGAAGCTTGATTCTTTAGAATTTCATCAATCTGAGCTTATTGCTTCTCCTGGGTTTTTTCAATATACCTAATTCTGTCAAAGGCTGGCTTGAAAAATCTGTTCTTTTCCAATTTTACATTCATATCTTGCTGGATCAGAGATTCTTGAATTTTATTCACCTTGTCATGAGTTATTGAGTGTTGACCTTGAAGGTGCCTAGTACTCATTGCAGTAACTCTCAGCCGTGCCTTGAAATCATCATTTATCAGCATTTCATCAGCTTTGGCAAGGTGCTCAGCAAATATTTTTTCAGTAGGAACAAAACCAACTGAGTTCCATTCCTAAGTCCACTCCTGTCCTCTAGGAGTTTCACTCCGAGATACTGGTACATCCTCTCTAACAAACTTCTTTATCAAATCAGCTTTGCATGGAGCTTGATGAGGTGCATGTCCTGATGGACTAGCTGCATCAGCATCTACATTTACAGCAACTTCACCAGTAAGTTCAGCATTATCAGCATCAAAACTTACAAAGCCTGCAGTATCAGCATCCTCTGATAGAATAACAGTATGTGAGGCTATAGAGGCTTCAACATCATCCTCTAAGTTCTGATCTGCATCTAAGTTCTGATCAACAGCCAAATCTTGATGCCCACCTTCAATCTAATCTTCATCATCTCGATTCAGAACTGGTGTAGTTGGAATATCTTCATTGAAATCAGCATCTAGAATTGGTGTTGTTGGTGGAGTGAGTTGAGTTGGTGGAGCTTCTAAGTACAGAACCTCAGGCACAATCAAGTTATGAATATCAATTTCAGCACTTGTACTTGGGTCTTCAGTATGTACTGGATCAATTACAGGAGACACAGGAGGTGTAGACACTGTCTCTGGAATATCCTCTTGTTCTTGACTAGGAGACTTGTGTGCTGATTCAGCAGTAGGATGTAATTCAATTACTATAGGTTCTGTTGGGATCAGAGATTCCTGACCCCCTTCCTTAGCTGCTGCTTCCAGAGTTTCTTCAGAGTGTGATGAAACACTTACAGCCCTCATGGCTCTTTGCTTTTTAAGTCGCTTTGCAGAATTATAGACTTTGGGAGCTTCATCATCAGAATTTAGCTTTCTAAGCCTTTTGAGGGGCCTAGAACTCCCAGTTTCAGTATTTTTCTGAGAAGAGATCTTCTCAGCTTCTACAACAATAGGTTCTGATATTGGAACCTGTTCCTCATTGTCTGACTCATCTCTCAGAATAATTCTCCTTCTCTTCTGTTGAGATTGAGGTACTATCTTAGTCCTCTGGGGTTTGGAAGATGAAGGCTTCACAGGATGTGCTGAAGGTTGAGGTTGAGATGACTGTGATGATTTGAAATATGTTCTGATGGAGGGTTGAGTAGGTTGAGGTTGAGAAGTTTGAGGTTGGTGAGAGATGGTAGGTTCTGATGGCTGTTGAGTTGGCTGTGATGTGTTGGTGGGTTAGACATCAGGGTAAACAGATGTGTATGTTTGTGGATCAGCATTTACCAGAATATGTTTTACTAACTGAGAAATCTGTAAGGGTCTCTGCACTTGTTTCTTAATGTCAGCATTTAACAACTCATTAAAGGCCCTTTTTGCAAGCTTAAAGGGTGGAATTAAATTACTGGTAGGTTGGGGTTCATCAGCACAACAAAATGTATATATAAGCTGACAGAATCTAGCAAAGTATATTACATTCCTATCCTCTGTCATCCTATACCCTATGAAACCTAGCACATCACTTGCAAAATCAAAATGAGTTTGATGAATAAGGGCATACCCGATTTGCTGACTCATGATGGAAATAACATCAAAGTTGGAGCATTTATTGGTGAATGCCTTAGTGATACAATCAAAGAAATAGCTCCATTCCTTTATGATATTTGCTCTTTTTAGTTGACCCAGCTTTCCCAAACTTTTCTCATAGCCCAAACTAGCCATAAGCTGCTGTAAGACAGGATCCTCCACTGTTGAGAATGTGCAACCTTCAGGTAAGTGGAGAGCTTTACGAACTGCTCCAGGAGTAACCACATGCTCGACATCTCCTGATGTGAAAACAATGCATGGAGTACTAGTAGCACCACCATCATCAAAAAGCCCAGTTCGCCAAAATGTCAGCACTTGTTGGCTTGAAATAGTTTGAGGTTGGGTCAAAGCATACCCAATCTCACTATAAGCTAATAAATCTTGTACAAAGTGCAAATCTGATGGAGTTTCAGCCTTGGTTAGGATTGCAGCATAATTATTTGGGACAAACTTGGCTCCATCAACAATTCAATCCTTGGGTGCCATCAGAAATAAGTGAGAATTTAGAGTGCCTGTAAGGTGTTTGAGAACATGTTTGTTAAGAAAAACCGTCAGAAAATGTGAGAGAGAATAAGAAAAGAGAGAGAGTAGAATAAAAATGAAAATAAAAGATTTTAAAATCTTTTATCTCTTTTACTTAGACACCCCACGTGACAACAGTTAATAAGAAGTGGAATAGACCTTTACACCTGTCAGGCATGCAGCAGTTAAGGCAAAAGTTAATGGGCACGGTAAATAAGTAATAATTACATTGCACGTTCAGTTTTGAAAAAAAACTGTTCCCACTTAACAAATAATTATTACTGCTTTATCTCACATAACCAATATTTTGTAAAAATATGACCGTTCAAGTAATGACAAAAAATAAACCAAGTAAATAAATACTGCCACGTCAGCATCAGAACTTGATTATTATCAGGATTTAAAAGTCATCAGAATCTGGCTCCTTAACTCGAAAAGTGAATGTTTATTCCTGTAATTCTTTACACAAATACTGATATGGGTACATCAGAACTTAATCATCAGAACTTCCATCAGTACTTGTCCTCATAATTTATGCAACTGACACTTAAACTGTTCATCCAAAATAACATTTATCACCAAAATAATTTTCATCATTCATATGGAGTGTAAGTGTGTGCAATAAGCTAAATATCAGACAAAGAGTAAAGTCTGATTCACTTTAGTACATCTTAGAAATAAGGGATAACTAAGAACTTTACTTAAAATCTGTCATTACTCTAAGGTCTACTATATAATGAGTTCATGCATGAGTCCACCTCAGCTGTTTTGTGCTCATTTTATGCATCTTTTGAAATTCCTTTTTACAGTGGCTTCTCAGTGTAAGTGAGTCACAACTGCTTATCAGAATTTATGCTATGATCAGAGTATTTCTCCAGTAATCAGAGAATGTGAAAAGTCACCAAGAAAATTTTATGTTGCTTTTCTAATACATATTACTTAATACCAGCAATGCACTTGGGTCTTCCCTTCCACATATATTTTCTTTAGATCTCAAAGGAGTACCTGATATTTCTTTTCTTTTCTTTTTCTTTTGACAAGTGAGGCTTATCAGCACTTAGTACATCCATCAGATTTACTAACATCAGAACTTAACAGATAAGAAGCACTATTCTAGTTTTTGACTTAGTAATAAGATACACAAAGTAAACTTTGACCAAACTCAATATCAGAATTTGCTTGTGTTAAAAGATTTCCACATAAACAATTACTTTAAATATGGGATTTTTAGTAATTTAAAGACTACTAGGTCAACATTTAGCACAGTAATCCTCATTGGATTGAATAGTCACAGAAACATTCATATCACTATCAAAGTTTAGAAATTCACATCAAACAACAATCATCACTTAGAAAATTTCAATTTAAGCACAAAATACACAAAGATAGTAATATCTGTAAATACTGATCATAAGGTCTGATGTATCTGAACATAAACTAAGCAGATTTAGAGAAAGAACCTTAAACCATTCCAAGTTCATTTACCAATCTTGTAAAAGTAGCTTCACATAGTGGTTTTGTGAAGATATATGCTAGTTGTTGATCTGTTGGAACAAAATGCAATTCCACTGTACCTTCATCCACATGTTCCCTTATGAAGTGGTACCTAATGCTGATGTGTTTTATCATTGAGTATTGAACTGGATTACCTGTCATAACAATAGAACTTTGATTATCACAGTAAATAGGAATTTTTAAATATGTTAACCCATAATCCAGTAACTGATTCTTCATCCAAAGAATCTATGCACAATAGCTTCCTGCAGCAATGTACTCTGCTTCTGCAGTTGATGTGGAAATTGACTTTTATTTCTTGCTCAACCAAGAAACCAATCTGCCTCCAAGAAATTGGCAGCTTCCACTTGTGCTTTTCCTGTCAATTTTGCATCCTGTAAAATCTGCATCTGATTAACCAATTAGCTTAAAGTCTGATTCTCTAGGACACCACAATCCCAGATCAGCTGTACCCTTAAGGTACTTGAATTTTTTTTTCACAGCTGTTAAGTGAGGTTCTCTTGGATCTGCTTGAAATCTTGCACAAAGACAGGTAGCATACATGATATCAGGTCTACTTGCAGTTAGATAGAGTGGTGAGCCAATCATACCTCTGTAATCAATAATATCTACTGATGTTCCAGTATCTTTATCCAATTTTGTTGCAGTGGCCATATGAGTGGATGCACTTGAACAATCTTGCATTCCAAATTTCTTCAACAAATTTATGGTGTACTTAGATTGACAAATAAAAGTTCCTTCTTCATTCTGCTTGACTTGAAGGCCCAGAAAATAGCTAAGTTCTCCCATCATACTCATTTAATATCTTGACTGCATTAGCTTGACAAACCTTATATAAAGTCTGTCATTTGTAGAACCAAAAATGATATCATCAACATATATCTGCACCAAAAGTAATTCCTTTCCATGGTTGAGATAAAACAATGTTTTGTCAATAGTCTCTCTGTTAAATCCACTTTCCAGAATAAACTGAGCTAATGTCTCGTACCATGCTCTTGGAGTTTGCTTAAGGCCATAAAGTGCTTTATCAAGTCTGTAGACATGATGAGGAAATTTTGAATCTACAAAACCTGGAGGTTGTTCAACATATACTTCTTCTTCTAATTCTCCATTAAGAAAAGCACTTTTTACATCCATTTGAAAGACTGTAAACTTTTTATGAGCAGCATAAGCCAAAAATATCCTTATGGCTTCCAATCTAGCAACTGGTGCAAATGTTTCATCATAATCAATTCTCTCCTATTGAAAATATCCTTTTGCAACCAGCCTTGCTTTATTCCTTGTAATTATGCCATCACTATCAGTTTTTTTTCTGAACACCCACTTTGTACCGACAACAGATCTGTTCTTTGGTCTTGGCACTAGGGTCCAGACTTTATTTCTTTCAAATTCATTTAACTCTACCTGCATTGCTTGCACCCAATCAGCATCTTAAAGAGCTTCTTCCACTTTCTTTGGTTCAGTTTGAGAAAGAAAAGAGTGATAGGGACATTCATTTGATGTTGCTGTTCTAGTTCTTATACCTGCTTCAGGATCTCCAATAATCAAGTCAGGTTTATGTGCTTTAGTCTACTTCCTTGCAGATGGAAGGTTATCTCTAGAACTGGATGCTCCCCCATGATCCATGCTGTCTCCATCAACATTTTCTGATGCTCCCCCTGAAATTATGCTCTCTGAGTTGGATCCTTCAGAATTTGAGTTTCCAGAATTATCAGAACTTGGCTCATCAGAATTTGATGAATCAGAACTTGAAGAGCCTGTTCTAGATTCTGATGCTTCTTGAGATGTGGTTGGATCTTCTATATGCCCCCCTGCACATGTGCATTTTCCTTTGTATAGTCACCACAGTTTCAATAACATCAGAGTTTAACCCATTAGAGTTTGCAGTATCAAGATTTAGACTGTCAGGATTTAGACTATCAGGATTTACAGAATCAGAATTTAAAACTTCATTCTCAAATCTCAGCTGATCATGATCATTGAAATCTTCAAGTCCAGTAATCTTCTTATCATCAAAAGAGATATTGATAGATTCCATGACAGCCCTTGTTTTTTAAATTGTAGATTCTGAAGGTTTTTATGGAAAGTGGATATCCAACAAAAATTCCTTCATAAGCTTTTAGATCAAATTTGGATAGCTGTTCAGGATGAGTCTTAAGAACAAAACACTTGCATCCAAATACATGAAAATACTTCAGATTTGGCTTCTTTTTCTTCACCATCTCATATGGTGTTTTTCCATGCTTGTTGATAAGTGTTGCATTCTAAGTAAAATAAGCAGTCTGCACAGCTTCAGCCCAAACATAGGTTGGTAACTTTACTTCATCAAGCATAGTTCGTGTAGCTTCAATAAGAGTTCTATTCTTTCTTTCAACAACTCCATTTTGCTGTGGAGTTCCAGGAGCAGAAAATTCCTGCTTGATTTCATGGTCTTTGCAGAACTCTTCCATTATCAAATTCTTGAACTCAGTGCCATTATCACTTCTTATGATTTTCACGGAGTCTTTGACCAATTTATCCAGTTGTTTGACATGATCAATCAAGATAGATGCAATTTCACTTTTTGTGTGCAAGAAATACACCCATGTGTATCTGGTGAACTCATCCACTATGACCATATCATATTTCTTCTTTGCAATAAACATGACATTCACTGGACCAAATAGATCAACATGTAGTAGGTGATAAGGCTCAAGAATTGAAGATTCAGTCTTGCTCTTGAATGAAGATTTTCTTTGTTTTGCCTTTTGACAGAAATCACAAAGGCCATAAGGAGCAAATACTGATTTTGGCAATCCTCTCACAAGATCTTTCTTGACTAGTTCATTTATATTATTGAAATTTAAATGAGAGAGTTTCTTGTACCAATTCCAGCTTTCTTCAATTGATGCTCTACTTAAGAGACAGATTGCAGAACCATCAGTACTTGTTGAAAGTTTGGCTTCATAAATGTTACCATGCCTGTATCCTTTCAGAACAACTTTACCTGTAGATTTTCTTACAACTTCACAATATTCTTCAAAGAAATCTACATGATAACCTCTGTCACAGATTTGACTAACACTCAGCAAATTATGTTTAAGTCCTGAGACTAGAGCTACTTTTTCAATGATGACATTCCCAAGATTGATATTTCCATATCCTAGAGTTTTTCCCATGTTGCCATCTCTATAAGAAACACTTGGGCCAGCTTTCTCCACAAAGTCTGATAGCAGGGCTTTATTTCCAGTCATATGTCCTGAACATCCACTGTCCAGAACTAGGATGTTCTTCCTGTTGCCCTGCAATCACAAAGACCATTAATGATTAGTTTTAAGGACCTAGACTTGCTTCGATCCTTTGGCCTTATTAAGTTTGTTAACATTTGCAGCGGATTTAGCATCATAATTTATGTTAACAGTTTTTTTATCAGAATTTGCAATATCAGACTTTGCACCAGAACTTACACTAGAAGGAACAATGCTAACTTTCTTTAAAGAAGGTTTTATTTGATAATAATCATAGTACAAACTATGATATTCCTTACAAGTATAAATGGAATGCCATAAACTACCACAATGAAAACAAGGATTTTGTGGCTTATATCTAACAGACTGACTCTTAACTCCTGATTTTGAAGGTAAGGAGTTTATGTTCTTATTCTTCCTGCAAAAAGAAGCCAGATGGTTAGAATTTCCACAGTTATAACATTTCTTTCTAGGAGCATTAGGAACAGACTTATAATCATTTCTTTTATTCACACCTACCTTTCCATTCCTATTTTTCCTAGGTAGCTTTACCTTGTTTATATTCTTAACATCTTTCAGCTTATGCTTAAGCTGCTTCTTTGTCATTAAGCATATGTTAACTTCAGTTGGCTTATCCTGTTTTGGTTTGTCAGAAGTTAATTTCTCTTTAACTTCTGATTTATCAATATCAGACTTTACAGCTACAAACTTAACAGGATTTACCTTTGGCTTTTGTTTAACAACTATATGCTCAATTTCTACAAGTCCTTTATCATTCTTGTCATCTCCATAACCTAAGCCCTCTTTCCAGTTTCCATTACTTAACAAATTCTAAGTTGTTCTGCCAGAGTTAGTCCAAGTCCTGATAATCTCTCTTTCCTTTTCTAACTCAGTTTTTAGAGATTCATTAATTTTAAGCACTTCATCTCTAACATAGAAAGCATCATCTCTATCTTTCTGAGTTTGATGGAACATAACTAACTCATTTTCTAAATAATCATTCCTCTTTTTATGAGCAAGATTTTCAGAAGTTAATCTTTCACATGTTAAAGTTTGATATCTATAACTAATGAACATGGTTTTAAGATATCTTCTCAACTCAGTAATATCATCAGTATGAAAGGCATAAGTTGTTTGAGGTACCTTTAGCTCAGCAGCTTCAGAACTGCTATCAGCATTTGCCATCAAGGCATAGTTCACCTCACTTTCAGAATCCGAAGTGTGTGTCCAGCTTTTCTTCTTTGTGACAAGAGCCTTGCCTTTGTCACTTTTTCCTTTCTTGCAATCAGGAGATATGTGGCCTTTCTCACCACAGTTGTAGCATTTAAAATTTGAGTAATCTCCTCTGTCAGACCTTCCTCCTTTGCCTTCAGATTTTATGAAACCTTTCTTATCAGAATTTGCACCTTTCCTGAAAAACTTCTTTCCCCTTCTGAATTTCCTGTATGTAATCTTTGTGATTCCTTTCACCATAAGAGCACACAACTTCATCATCTCTTTATCAGGGTCCATCTCAGATAGACTTTCACTTTCTGAATCCTCATCACTATCAGAACTTGATGACTCAGTATCAGACTTTTTGATGAGAGCCTTTCCTTTGCCTTTCTTTGAGACAACCACTTTAGGGGATTCCTCCTCATCCATAAGAGCAACTGTCCTTGACTTTCTCCCATGCCTCTTGCTTCTTTGATCCATCTCAAGTTCATGAGTCTTGAGCATACCATAAATTTCATCAAGAGTAGTTTCATCAAGAGCATAGTTGTCTCTTATAGTTGTGGCCTTCAAATCCCAACTTTCAGGAAGAGCTAAAAGGAATTTAAGATTAGTATCTTCAAGATCATATTCTTTATCCACCAGTGACAGATCATTCAAGAGTTTGACAAATCTATCATATAAACCAGTCAATGACTCATCAAGTTTTGAGTCAAAGTGCTCATACTCTTGAGTGAGTATAGTCCTCCTGTTCTTCTTAATTGAATCAGTTCCCTGACATCTTGTCTCCAAGGCATCCCATATCTCCTTTGCAGTCTTGCAGTTAATTACCCTGTTTGACATGACATTATCAATGGCACTGTGCAGCAAATGTCTTACCTTTGCATCCTTTGCAATAGATGAGATATCTTTAGCTGTATATTCACTTTTCTCCTTTGGTACAGTCTGTGTTGGATGATCTGCAACTATAACAGAGAGCTTGGTTGGCTTATATGGTCCTTCATTAATTCTGTCAAGGTATTCTGCATCTGTAGCTTCCATAAACATAGACATCCTCACCTTCCATATGGGATACTCAAAAGATTTCAGTATGGGAACCCTGATAGTCTCATATCGATTATGGATTTGAGTCTTTGGAGTTTCTTCAGTTTTGGTGGGCTTGGTTGGAGTTTGTACTTCTTCAGACATGATTGTTTTTGGATCTATACTGTATGTATGTTAACAGATTGCTCTAATACCACTTGTTAGGTCACACACACTGTAGAAGGGGGTTGAATACAGTGTTTACTACAATCAAATCGAATATAAGAACTCAAGTAATAAAACACATATTTTATTTAACACAATAAACTCTGTTACAAAGAGCTGTTCTCTCTCAGTGATGAACAAATTATCATGAGAGCTGCTAGGGTTACAATGAATAATAAAACTCGATTATAATAACACCTATAGTGTAAACCCTATGTCTGTGTTTATAAACTACACAGTTACAAGATAATCTTCTAATTGATATCGAATACAATTTTGCTTCCTAATATATATCAATCAGTTATCTTTTCTTCCAAGTATTCTATTCCTAATAGAATTCTTCTCCATGCATATCTCTTCTTATGTTTGTCTTGATCTTCTTTCCTTTCAATCAACCTCCTTCCTTATCTGAACGTCTCCTTAAGTCCTGATATTATCTCCTGATAAATATCTCCTGATAACTTAAGTTCTTACAACTTAAGTTCTGATATCTTAAGTCCTGACTTCAGTATAAGTACTGATTTCCAGTTAAGTGCTGATTTGTCCTGTTAAGTAAGATCTGAAAACTAAACACAAATCATATTAGACATAACATCACAAATATATCTAACATATTAAGTATTTTTATTAGTTTATATCGTTGTGTTATTGTCATGCTTTCATATGAACCCATGGTGACGATGGGTTCTATTATGGGCTAATCGTGATTATGGGATCCTAGCGGATTTATTATGGATTTCTTTAGTTAATTGTTTAATACCTTGGTATATGTTGATTGTATGATATCTAGCATAGGTGTTGCTTATTCGTCTTATGTGCGTCACGAACATGTAAGATAGCCCGTTAATCTCTTGTGAAACAACAGTGAATCTTGAGATTTAGAACTTGCCATGCTAGCATAGGTTCGTGTATTGTATGCATGATTAGTGGGTAACTCTAACCGTTTTACTTGCCCTATGTAATCATATAAATAACTTGCGCTTAAATCGTTGTATTGTCAAATTCTGTAGACATATAGGGTCTCAACATAATTGATGCCTGTTCAACTTCTATCTTAATTATGGATGCTTGGTAGAATGATACTCTTACAACGAAAGTTGGCGTTAATTAGTTTCGTGTTGTTCGATTAATATCATCACCACTACATGCTAAGGGTAATAACAATGATTATTGAATGAAGTAGTAATGACGTTATGATCTCATGTGTGTTTAATATTGTTAATTCAAGTGTTTAATTCCTGTAGTTAATATTAGTTAATCAACCTTAATTGTTATTGTCATGACATTGAAGAATAATCATACATTGGTGAGTAAGTGTTAATTAAATATAATTAATCAGAGTCTCTGTGTGAACGAACTAGAAATCATTCTATATTACTTGCGAACGCGTATACTTGCATAAATTGTTTAGCGCATGCTTTGTGCATAACACATGCAGTACGAAGGGCTGATCCCTTTTATATCTGCTACAGACCACCCGATAGCCGATTTGAATTCTCTCAGAATCCTCAAGAGCTTGTCCTCGTCACTACCTGAAAGGTCAGATGCAATAATAACAGGCAAAGTAGATGCTTCACCTAAAAAACCATACCTGAAGTGTTCAGGCAATGGTTTAAGCTCCAAAGTAGGTGCTTCCTCAATAGATAGTTTGAGCTTTCCCTCAGCATTCTTGAGATCAGTATTACCAAGAGATTCAAATGGCATATCTAACTTCCGTTTCCAAGGAGAAGCATTCAAATATTGTAACTGCTCATTGCCTTCATCATCTTCACTGTAGAAATCCCCCAATAAGGCTTTTTCTAAGGCGTCAGATCTTAGCATATGATCAAGTTCTGAAATAACTGCAGAATCGACCAAATCCACCTTGAAGCACTCCTCAACTTCTGTAGGGAATTTCATCGCATTGAATACCTTGAATGTCACATCTTGATCTTGCACCCTCATAGCGAGTTCACCTTTTTGCACATCTATCAAGGTACGGCCTGTGGCCAAGAAAGGTCTTCCCAAGATTATAAGAATCTTCTTATCTTCCTCGAAATCCAGAATGACAAAATCTGCAGGAAAGATGAGCTTGTCCACCTTTACTAGCACGTCCTCCACAATGCCTCGTGGGTATGTAATCGAACGATCAGCCAATTGTAGAGACATGTAGGTGGGCTTCAGATCAGGAAAATTCAGCTTTTTGAAGATAGATAACGGCATCAAATTGATGCTTGCTCCCAAATCGCAAAGGCACTTGTCAAATGACAACTTGCCAATGGTGTAAGGAATGGTGAAGCTACCTGGATCCTTAAGCTTTGAAGGTAACTTTTGTTGCAGAACGACACTGCACTCTTCCGTCAGAGCAACAGTATCAAGATCATCCAGTTTCACCTTCCTCAAAAGCATACCTTTCATGAATTTCGCATAACTAGGCATTTGCTCAAGAGCCTCCGCGAGCATTTATGATTAAGACTTGTTACTTACTGCTTCCGGTTGTGTTTCAGGTACTCTAGCGAGCGTTTATGCAAACACATTCTCGCACTCGCAAGAGGAATCTGGATAAAGATGAGGAGACAGATACAGCTCTTGACTTTCCGGATAAGATATTCGGATAAAGAGAGTGAAAAGAAAGAACCTAAAATAATGGATGATCGTGTAGTTCAAGCTGATCCAGCTTTTATGGACTTTTCTTGGCCTAAATTTGATGATATTCAGTCAAGCATCATTCATCCGGCTATTCAGGCCAATACTTTTGAAATTAAGCCGGGCACTATTCAGATGGTGCATAATTCTGTTTCTTTCGGAGGTGCTGTGAATGAAGATCCCAACATGCATATTAGGAATTTTGTCGAGATCTGTAGTACTTTTAAATATAATGGTGTTACTGATGAGGCTATCAAGCTGAGGCTTTTCCCATTCTCTCTGAGGGACAAATCTAAGGACTGGTTATATTCTTTACCTGCTGGGTCCATCACTACTTGGGAAGATCATGCACAAAAGTTTCTGGTGAACTTTTATCCAATGGCCAAGACTGCAGCTATGAGGAGTGCTCTTACTCAGTTTGCGCAGCAACAAGGGGAATCTATGTGCGAAGCTTTGGAGCACTACAAGGAGATGTTGAGAAAGTGTCCACATCATGGTATGCGTGACTGGATGGTGATCACATTGGTTTTTACAATGATTTGGGGGCCCAATCTAGGCCCATGCTCGATGCAGCTTTTGGAGGCGCCTTGTGGGCCAAAAGCTATACTGAGGCCAATAATCTCATAGAAACTATGGCTGTAAACGAGTATCAAAACCCAATCAAAGGATGATGCCTGGGAAGGTAGCAGACATTCTGGAAGTTGATGCAGCTATAGCTATTGCAGCGCAGCTACAGGCGCTGTCTATGAAGGTCGATTCTTTAGCCAACTATGGAGTAAATCAAATAGCTAGTGTTTGTGAGCTTTGTGCAGGATCTCATGCTACGGATCAGTGTTCTCTTGTTAATGAATCTGTTCAGTATGTGAACAATTTTCAGCGACCGCAGCAGCCTGTGCCTGCTACTTATCATCCTAATAACAGAAAACATCCCAATTTGAGCTGGAGCAATAATAAGAATACTGTTCAACAACTGTATCAGCAAGCTACAAGTAAACAGTTTAATCCACCTGGATTCCAGTAACCTTAGCAATTTGCTCAAAGGCAATCATATCCTCAAGAAGGAGGTGTTGCTCCACCTTCTAGTGCTGATTTTGAGGAGTTAAAGTTGTTGTGCAAAAGTCAGACTATTTCGATCAAGACCTTGGAAAATCAAATTGGACAAATAGCCAATACCTTGCTCAATCGTCAACCTGGAACACTTCCCAGCGATACTGAAGTGCAAGGCATGAAGGAAACTAAAGAGTAAGTCAAAGCTTTAAGGTCTGGAAAAGTTGTTGATGCTAAAAAAACAAAAGATTGAGAAGTTGAAGTTGTAGATGAAGAAGGAACGCAAATGGAGAAAGAGGCGGAACCAAGGAAGACTACTGTTGAACACACTCTTCCTGAGGGTAATACAGGAGAGAAACAACTCTATCTTCCACCACATTTTCCTAAGCGATTGCAAAAACAAAAGCTGGACAAGCAATTTAGTAAGTTTCTGGAGGTATTCAAGAAACTTCACATCAACATACCTTTCGCTGAGGCTCTGGAGAAAATGCCTAGTTATGCGAAATTCATGAAAGGTATTCTTTCAAGGAAGGTGAAACTGGATGATCTTGATACCATTGCTCTGACGGAAGAGTGCAGTGCCGTTCTGCAATAAAAGTTACTTCCAAAGCTTAAGGATCCAGGTAGCTTCACCATTCCTTGCACCATTGGCAAGTTATCATTTGATAAGTGCCTTTGCGATTTGGGAGCAAGCATTAATTTGATGTCGTTGTCTATCTTCAAAAAGCTGAATTTGCCGGATCCGAAGCCCACCTATATGTCTCTACAATTGGCTGATCGTTCGATTACATACCCACGAGGCATCGTGGAGGACGTGCTAGTAAAGGTGGACAAGCTCATCTTTCCTGCAGATTTTGTCATTCTGGATTTCGAGGAAGATAAGAAGATTCCCATAATCTTGGGAAGACCTTTGTAATACCCCCAGATCCGGGGTCGGGGATCCGGGTCGTCACGGTCTTTCTTTCCACAATATCACTTCACTTAATTAATAATAATAACCTTATGCTGTGACCCCACACTAACACACATCACAACCCGTTATAGTCTCAGAGATGAAATTTAAATAAGTACAAGTCTTTGAATCCACAATTTAAAAGTTATTACAACCCAAAATGATTTCTTGATAAATTTACAGTTAATTGCCATTATCTGCCACAAGTTATAATTATACATAATTGATTCTCAAAAGTAGATGGTCTGATCTACAATAGATCTACCTCGGCAGCTATAGCAGCTACAACATCAACGGGAAGACGCGGGACGCTTCCCACGCGCTTGCGTTGGGTCTGCTGGAGTCTGGCCATCTTTCCTAACTGTTGTTGTGTGATGAAGAAATAAAGCAAGGGTGAGCAGCAAGCCCACCAAAATAATATGTATAATGATTTATAATATATGAGCCTTCTCATAGTACTCATGAAAGTCTTGATCAAAAGAAATGAACCAAGTTTGATATCTTAATGCGATGAAGTCGCAAAATATTCAGTATATATACATATATACTTTTCAAAATCTTGGAAGTCCTCTTCCATGCATAATATACACAGAGTTCCAGTGTATAACTGTATAAAAATATCGTTGCAAGGTGATCTCATATATCTAACCTTGTCCCAACGTTTTTCTGAAAATCTTTGTCATGCATAAGATAATCATTAACTAGATATAAGTTTAAAAGATGAAGTTACAAGATACCCCAAAATACTTATATCTTTCCCAAATACTACTTGAACAACCCCCGTTCAAGTTATAATCAGTTTCAAAGGTTCATCACATAAATGAGACTACAAGACAAGATTTGAATAGATTCAATCTTTGAATATCATTATAAATAATGAAGTTACGAGATACTTCATTAAGACCCGATATATAAATATATTCATATATATCTCCCATACATTTCCTGAAAACCTCTATCATGTAAAGTATGAATAGAGTTGCAATATCCAATGAATTTGGAAGGAAAAGAATTTTGGCATAAACCAGATATCTTGCTGATCAGGCAAAGATACCAATAAGTAACCTTTTCTACTGTAGATGGATGAATTCCTCACCGGTCATCACCCTGGCCGCATTAGGACCTCGCGCTAGACCGTTACCCGGCCACTCACGCGTTGATGGACTGCCACCCAGCCACTTATACTTTATAGACCGTACCCCGGCCTGTCGCTTATGCCGACTCAATCAGATGGACTTACTTCCTGAACATTGGGCAAGTAATCAAATTATTTTCTCAAAACAGCAACCATGTTGCGAATATAAAATACACCACAGAGCCGGATCCCCAAGATTTTTGAGCGAATATTCAAGTCTCCTTCGAAAGGAAGATCTTAAATCGGAAAACGAGTTTTGGGATCCGCTCTAACTTTTAAAATCATTTTGAAGACTCGAAAACATTTTTAAGAATGTTTGGAGTAAAGCTGATTTAATGAAATAAATCAGTCCCGATATATTAGAAAATATCTGAATATTATTATTTAAATAATATTCCCATAAAGAATAATCTTTATAAAAATAATTGAAGTAGAAGTTTTAAAACTTATACTTGAAACGAGTATTAAATAACCAAAGATACACTTATATGAAAGTATTATCTTTATTTGAATAATCAAAAATAAGTTTGATTATTAACACCTTATTCTTTAATAAAATAAAGAATATATTTCAGTTATAAGCGGAGTCATAATACCTCGAATGAATATTATAAATAATATTCATTAAATAAAATAAAGGAGTCATGCATCCTCAAATGAATATCCAAGTAATATTCAATAAATAATATAAAGGAGTCATAAGTCCTCGAATGAATATTCAAGATAATATTCATTAATAAAATAAAGTTATCGAATAAACCTTATTCGATTAATAGTTTTGAAAACTATAACCATATATATATTTATAACTATATATATATCATATACTCGGGAACATCTACTCCTGGTTTTAGAAAAGGGTTCACCTTTGGGTCCCTATACTAAGGGTATATGCAAGTTACCGCTATTCTCTAGCATAGGTATTATCAACTGAACCAACAGATATATATGGCAAGAATACGAAACAGGCATGCATATATATACCATATCAGCATGCTTCAATATATCGCAACATTTGCTAATTAACCAACATGGATCTATCGCAAGATAATGCATATACATATATTCATCACAACAACAGTATAACGGGTAGAAAACTTGCCTCAGCGACTGGGGGTTACGAATGGCTCGGGACGAGTCTGGTAACCTATAAGCAACAAGTAAGTTGGAATTAAACCAAAGTCACTTGTAAATCTATACTCTAACCAACTCAGACTCTAACGCTCGTTTTGCGCTTACTGATTTGCTTAAGTCACCCGGGTACCCTCGGCTCCACCATTTTTAATAATTTAACCTTTACGAGTTTTAAGGCGATTCCTTCGCGAGTGTCTTACCAACTGCCTAACACACTTACCATAAATGTTTCATACATTAATTAACCCTTTTTGGTCTTTAACCTATGTTTCAAAGTAAGGCGAGGGGAAAAGTTTCGTTCGCGAAACGCCGTTACTTGAAACGGTCGTTTCTCCTAAACCGTGCATCGGAATCGAACGAACTACATATCAAAACGAAGCTCGTAACATGAGCTATCTAGACATGGCAATTGTCATAATTTAGCAGGGGGTTCTCGGGTCCTAATGTTATGCACAAAAACAGTCTAAAGAAAATCGGACGTTACGACGGCTATGTTTACGCGATTTCCAATATTTTAAACCATTCAAAACCATCCCAAATCAACCTCAAATCCAACATACAACCAACATCCATCCTTATCACATCATAACAACCCCAACCAATTCAATTTAATCATTCATACTTATGCCTAAGCTTAACTTTAATCATACTTAAGTTCTTTTAATCAAAACAACAACATTTACCAATCCAACAACATCCCAAAACTCACTAATCTCTACATACACAACCATCAAGCCTCTCATGAACTACAATACTCATATTATGCTCTTAACATTCAATAACAAAGCTTGGTTAAGAGATTATACCTTCCTTGAAGCTTTTTAACACAACACAAGAACTTTGAATGCCTAAAGAACCTTGATCCTTGCTTGTATAACCTTAATCTTTCATAAAAATTCAAGAAAACTAAAGTTATTTATTGAAGGTTACTATTCACCATCTTCTTCCTTGATTTATTGGAAGAGATTGTGAAGGAATTAGGAGCTTAAACTTATAGCATATCCATATCTATGTACAAGGAAGCTTAGATAATTACCTTGTGATTTAACAATGCTTGGAACTTGATTTTTGATTTTTCTTCCTTTGAAAAAGATTAAAAGCCGAGAGCAATGCTTGAAGAATGAAAAATTTGGTGTTTGCTTTGATTTGTTTTGGCTAGCTAGGTTGTTTTGGTTTTGTTTTTGGTTAATTACCCTTCTAACCTTGAACTTTGTGTGGTTTACAATCATCCAACAATTCCTTCCTTTTTTGTCATGCCTATGTCACCTTGCACATGTCATAATGCTCCCACTTGTCCACACCTTGTGGTTTGATGATGTCACAATCCCTGGCTTCTTGTACAAGCTTGTCTCTTGGTCACTTATTTGTTTTACGGTTCGCTTATCTTTCGTTCTCGTTTATCGTTTGAGGGATCATACCCGGGATCTTATTACTTAGGTTCCCTTAACCTTTCTCAATATATTATATTCCTTTTATGATCCTCTCCTATAATCCTTTAATTTAAATCCTTTTTTTTATCCTGTTACCTTTTTCTCAATTCTTCCCGTATCTAGTGGATTTCCGGGAAAAAACAAAGTGTTCGGAATTGGATTCTGACGATCTTTACATACACTTATATACCATATAGAGTACTAATAAAATCTCAGAATATCCATAACAGAACCCCTACATAGTGTGGCATGAAAAGTTTTCTCGTTCAGCAAAAACACTATTCATAAGGGTTTCAAAATTTCTCAAAAATTGGGGTTATTACAGTCTCCCCTCCTTAAAAGGATTCCCTTCCCGGAATCAGATAGAAATAAATAGGGATACCTTCTTAATATTGCACTTTCTAACTCTCAAGTCAATTTTCCCACATTGTGGTCCTGCCACCAAACTCTGCCTAGTTTGATAATCCTTCCCCTAAGCACTTGTTCCTTTTCACTCTATAACCCTTCCTGGTTGCTCCATATAGGTTACGTCGGGTTGCATGTCTATGCGCTCATATGCCCCTATTTATCTGGCATCTGAATTACACTTCCTTAACATTGATACGTGAAACACGTTACGAACTTGTTACATGTTCGGGGTTAGGGCTAGCTCATATAACTTCCCAATATGTCTTAATATATCCAAGGGTCCAACAATTCGTGGACTTAGCTTTCATTTCTTTCCGAACCTCATCCTTCCTTTCCAAGGGAATACCTATAACAACACTAGGTCCCCTACTTCCTATTCTTTGTCCTTTCGTGTCAAATCAACATATTTATCATGTCCATCTTGGGCTACTACCTGCCGTCCTCTGATTAGATCTATTATATCCCTGGTCCTTTGGACAACTGCGGGTCCGAGCATCTTGCGCTCTACAACTTAATCCTAACATAAGGGAGATCGACATTGTCTTCCCTCAAGGATCTCATAAGGCGATACCTCGATACTAACATACGATCGATTATCGTGAGATAACTTAATCTGCGTTAAGTGATCATTTCAAATTCTTTCAAGTCTATTACACCGGCTCTCATCATAGCTTCTAGCATTATATCTTTTGCTTCTCACTACCCATCCTTTTCCAGTTCGTAGTCGTTGCTATCTTCCGTACATAATATTATACTGGTTACACTTTTGCTCGTTAGTGTTCTATAACCTTTTAATAACCACGTCAACCTTAGTATCATGAACGTGTTTCCATTCTGAATACCACCATAACTTTACTACTCCTTTTTCAGCTGCTTCTATCTTTGGAAGCTTAATCCTTCATATAGAAGTAAAGGAATTTGTTGAGAGATCACTATGATCATGAACACTTGTTATATCGCTTAGTTAGTACAGAAGGTGGCCAGCCTTTAGTACTTGACAAGCAATTAAACAATAGCTGGTATCCTACTAGGCTTCTATCACACAGATAGATAGTCATTCGGCAATACCTCCCCTTTCTGGAAGGGTTGTTCTTCTCAGCTTACATGAAATGAAAAGAAGAGAAAAGAATGAATTGAAGAGAATTGTATATATGAAAAAAAAAATATACTGCCACAAAATATCTGGCTTGGAACCTACCTCTGAACTATAGAGGTTTGTCATAGGAGAACAAATCATATACGTATATAAATCAACATTAAGCATTATAGCCTCGTATTTCCCATGCCTAAATATTTTCGCTATCCCGTCCATCATTCTATGGACCCACACTCTTCCTCGAGCTTATACATAATCACCTTTGAAACTCCCTCGACATCGAAAATCGAATCTGGGATCTCATTCTATACATCATCGTTACTAGAATTCTATGCTTGCACCGCAACCTTCCTCATATAATAATACGACTCTCTATTGATAAGAAAGAATAATTATTCACCAGGTAGATACTCTACTTAATTAGTCTATCAATGATAACTTATACACTACCACGACCCGATTAGTGGTACTCAATCTCAACACCCATTCCAATACAACTCTCATGGTTGTAATCAGCTCACTACTCGCAGAATCATTGCTGCCTTACTATGGTCCACCACTGACCCACTGTAGTCATTCATTTTCCCTGAAGTCTTAATAGCTAACCATACAGAGTCCATACATCTCGTATCAAATCCTTCTAAGGAGGTAACATAATCACCATTCCTGATTCATGAAGAACACTCCTGATCCTGACATACATACATGACATGAAGCAGATAAAAGTGCAGAAGAGTTTCAATCAAAGCAATGATAGTAGGTTAATACCATTCTTAATCATACGCCCTAAATAGAAGAATTAACTCAAGGGTTCATCTAGTCCTTTTTGAAACATGGTCCTGGCTTATCTCAAGATAGGACCTTCTAAGATAGATAGCCCGTTCATGGCGATTACACGAATTAAACCTTTACCAACTACTATTACGGTTGGGTATTGCACAGTCATCAGAAGGAATGTCAATCTTCCAAACCATAATTCAACCTTCACATTTTTAACCATCATCACTGTATTCTTTTGGCACACGCGCCTATAATTATCCACTTACCTTTAAAGTGTCGGCCACCTCTTTGGCCTTTCCTGATAGTAAAATTTCCTTACAGTCAATGTCATTTTAACCACCTCCAAATAAATTTTCTACCTTATTTCCGATCACTGCTTGAGTGAATATGTTTTCCTTAAAATCAGATGGGAAAAAAAATATCACCATTTTTCCATAAGTTATTGCCTCATTCTTTAGAGGCTAATCACTGTCAAGACTGACTCTCAATCATACTTAGAACATTTTTTTTTATCTTAAGTCCTAATTGCCCTGAACAATTTCGACCATTACTGGTTCGATCCATACTTTCTCGTGGTTTAACACGTGCCCCACTTGGCATCATTATAATTACGTCATATTTCCTTTATCCACATTTCTATTCTTGAGAATTTTGAATATTACCTTTTTCCTTATAAAACCTCTAAGGTTATCCTTCAATCGTTCCTCCTGTATTCCCTAGATACAGGGCATATCACAATACCATTTACTAATAGTAGAACCATTGTCTATATACTTCTGCAAAATTTCTCCACTGATTCTTAAAGGTTGTTGTTACCTTAACCCTTTCCCAATCATACTGTCAAAACTCATACTGTCCCTATTAAGGGTGACATGCCAACCTTTATGCAGTCCCCTAGGATTCATTTTAAGTTACCAATGTTCTATCCTTAATTCCACCTTAAAAAGGTACCTGCATCCTTCCACGAATAAATCAAGTCATATATCCTTGATAGATTATCATATTCATCATTCCCACCTCGATAGTCTATACCTAACTTCATAATAGCATCCTTATTCAAATTGAGGTCAATCCATATGGCCTCCAAAAGATAACAACGGTTATCCGCTTGTCTTGCCTAATTTGGTAACGATAACAAGGATGTTCTGGAAGATATTGGTCGTGTTCAACGTGAACTTCTTCTTAATAATTCCTTATTTACTTTTGTTGTTTATCTCAACAGTCACCTCAATGTTGGGATATCTTTCATACCTGGCGTCTCCCTTTCTGGGTATCAAGCCACCGGTCTTACATTTCACCTTCTTGAAGGTCACTTCCTTCATCCAATTTTTCCTAATTTCTTACTTCCTTATCCCCTTAGTCTATCCGCGTCTCATTATTTATCCTTCGAATTATCTCAAGGTTTCCTCGAATCCTCCCAACTTACAGGGGATAACTATATGTATCTCTTATGCCCTCAACCATCAATTTTAACTTATGGTGAATCACCCTCATCCTGACGAATGCATACTTTTCTATTTCTATTGCTACGAGTCGTTAGGGTTTCCTCATACCCAACTCCCTTATCATACCTCAAACTCTATTGCCGTTATATTCCTTTCCACTTCAATTTCTTTTTTTTTATTTTCCTTTCTCTTATCATTATTTCATGAACCAACACAACATAAGCATTGATTTCAACATCCCGTCATTCTGGATTCGTGCCTTTAGAACGAATCTTGACCACTTTTACAACTTAAATTCACAATTCATCATACTCGTCTGCCTTTGTTCTGGCTCTAAAGCTTTTACACTCTCTCCATAACCTTGGGAATTACTTTCCCGAAAACAATTGGCTGAACTTTAATCAGTTTATCATAACCTCTGGCTCCGTGCCTTTCTTGGTCTTTCACCAGCGGGTGGTCTCTCTCTTAGGAGGGTAAGTGACAAAAACAGTCTTTTGTGATTCGTCAATCATTTAGAATCTCAAATAATTCCTATATTTCCTTTAGCCAGGCTCTTGCCTCGGCTGGGTCAGCTTGTTCCATGGAACTCTGAGAGCTTAGCGACTTAAAGGTCCTGAAAGAATTTCTCATCGCACTATCTCCTCAGGGTGGTGGTTGGGGATAATAGTCTAAGTTCTTTTTAGACAGGTCCATGAATTGCCGTATAGGAGTACCGTCTCGGGTCTCCTTTCCTTACTCGACTTTCTATTTCCTTAGTATGAAATGTTTCATCCTACTCCCCATAATTGGGGTCATCTTTTAATTTAAAATCCTAATTTTCCACTCCATTATGTCATGGGTTCCTTCTATCTTGATGGCGACCTCCCTGACTATCACGTTCAGGGTTTACTCTAAATCTTATTCCTCAAACTATGGCTCTCATCTAAGTTCTCATCCTTACGCTCTTGAACTTTCGAAACCCAAATTCTATAGGAATACCTCATTATTCCCTTATCATCTTTCTCGATATTAATCTTTTATCTAATTGTTGGCTCCCTGCCTTCATTCATAACTTTTTCTGGCACAATATGATCTTTTCCAATAATTCGGGCTGTATTGCAATCTCAAACAGCTTTTCGGTACCGGCTCCGGTTACCTTCACTTCTACTTCCATTTTCTCAAAATCTCTTATAAACTCTCCAAAATACATTATCATCTTGAGTCTCTCCTTTTTACTAAGGGCATCAGCCACCATATTGGCTTTCCCCGAATGATAAAGAATCTCCCAATCATTATTCTTGATTAGCTCTAACTGCCTCCTCTGGCATATGTTGAGCTCTTTCTACGTGAAAATGTACTAGAGCACTTATGGCTTAGGTAATTCTCGCACTTCTCTCCATACAAGTAGTGCCTCAAATCCTTAGGGTAAAACTATTGCTACGAGCCTAAGCTCATGAGCGGGGATATCGAATTTCATATTACCTTAATTGTCTTGACATGTACGCGATTACCTTACCGTGCTGCATAAGCACGCACCCTAAGCCCTTGTGCGAAGCGTCACTATACTTCACAAAATCTCTTTTTCCATCCGGCAACGCCAGCATAAGGGCCATCACCAACCTCTGCTTCAGTTCTTGAAAGCTGTTCTCGCATTTCTCTGTCCATTCGAACTTCTCAGTCTTACGAGTAAGCCGCGTTAAAGGGGCTACTATCTTTACAACTTGAACGAACCTCCGGTAGTGACCGGCCAATCCTACCTATGGTAGTCGACCAAACCATGGTCATCAATTCATCAATGGTCCTTTATCCAATCCTGTCAGGATCCTCCATGGGATCCTCCTCAACAACTATCCCTTCTAGGACAACATCCTCAACCGCTAAATCCTCAATATCAACATCATCCGGTCCTGCATTAGGACACTCTATCGGATCCACAATCCGATCTCCAATTAGTAATAAAATATCATCGCGATGTTGCTCCTCAACCTCAGGGTTCGGAGTCCCGCTACCATATACGATAACGAACTACGCTCCTATCACGATATTTATAAGGGTTCCCATAAGGGTTTTAACTGTCAGTACTACGTTAGGTAGCCCGACTATGAACTTGGCAAGAGTTCTTATTATCTTAGTGAACTTATTATCTTAACGTCCCATCATCTCTGAGGTTTATAACGCTTAGCTCTGATACCATTTCTGTAACACCCCCAGATCCGGGGTCGGGGATCCGGGTCGTCACGGTCTTTCTTTCCACAATATCACTTCACTTAATTAATAATAATAACCTTATACTATGACCCCACACTAACACACACCACAACCCGTTATAGTCTCAGAGATGAAATTTAAATAAGTACAAGTCTTTGAATCCACAATTTAAAAGTTATTACAACCCAAAATGATTTCTTGATAAATTTACAGTTAATTGCCATTATCTGCCACAAGTTATAATTATACATAATTGATTCTCAAAAGTAGATGGTCTGATCTACAATAGATCTACCTCTGCAGCTATAGCAACTACAACATCAACGGGAAGACGCGGGACGCTTCCCACGCGCTTGCGCTGGGTCTGCTGGAGTCTGACCATCTTTCCTAACTGTTGTTGTGTGATGAAGAAATAAAGCAAGGGTGAGCAGCAAGCCCACCAAAATAATATGTATAATGATTTACAATATATGAGCCTTCTCATAGTACTCATGAAAGTCTTGATCAAAAGAAATGAACCAAGTTTGATATCTTAATGCGATGAAGTCGCAAAATATTCAGTATATATACATATATACTTTTCAAAATCTTGGAAGTCCTCTTCCATGCATAATATACACAGAGTTCTAGTGTATAACTGTATAAAAATATCGTTGCAAGGTGATCTCATATATCTAACCTTGTCTCAACGTTTTTCTGAAAATCTTTGTCATGCATAAGATAATCATTAACTAGATATAAGTTTAAAAGATGAAGTTACAAGATACCCCAAAATACTTATATCTTTCCCAAATACTACTTGAACTACCCCCGTTCAAGTTATAATCAGTTTCAAAGGTTCATCACATAGATGAGACTACAAGACAAGATTTGAATAGATTCAATCTTTGAATATCATTATAAGTAATGAAGTTACGAGATACTTCATTAAGACCCGATATATAAATATATTCATATATATCTCCCATACATTTCCTGAAAACCTCTGTCATGTAAAGTATGAACAGAGTTGCAATATCCAATGAATTTGGAAGGAAAAGAATTTTGGCATAAACCAGATATCTTGCTGATCAGGCAAAGATACCAATAAGTAACCTTTTCTACTGTAGATGGATGAATTCCTCACCGGTCATCACCCTGGCCGCATTAGGACCTCGCGCTAGACCGTTACCCGGCCACTCACACGTTGATGGACTGCCACCCAGCCACTTACACTTTATAGACCGTACCCCGCCCTGTCGCTTATGCCGACTCAATCAGATGGACTTACTTCCCGAATATTGGGCAAGTAATCAAATTGTTTTCTCAAAACAGCAACCATGTTGCGAATATAAAATACACCACAGAGCCGGATCCCCAAGATTTTTGAGCGAATATTCAAGTCTCCTTCGAAAGGAAGATCTTAAATCGGAAAACGAGTTTTGGGATCCGCTCTAACTTTTAAAATCATTTTGAAGACTCGAAAACATTTTTAAGAATGTTTGGAGTAAAGCTGATTTAATGAAATAAATCAGTCCCGATATATTAGAAAATATCTGAATATTATTATTTAAATAATATTCCCATAAAGAATAATCTTTAGAAAAATAATTGAAGTAGAAGTTTTAAAACTTATACTTGAAACGAGTATTAAATAACCAAAGATACACTTATATGAAAGTATTATCTTTATTTGAATAATCGAAAATAAGTTTGATTATTAACACCTTATTCTTTAATAAAATAAAGAATATATTTCAGTAATAAGCGGAGTCATAATACCTCGAATGAATATTATAAATAATATTCATTAAATAAAATAAAGGAGTCATACATCCTCAAATGAATATCCAAGTAATATTCAATAAATAATATAAAGGAGTCATAAGTCCTCGAATGAATATTCAAGATAATATTCATTAATAAAATAAAGTTATCGAATAAACCTTATTCGATTAATAGTTTTGAAAACTATAACCATATATATATTTATAACTATATATATATCATATACTCGGGAACATCTACTCCCGGTTTTAGAAAAAGGGTTCACCTTTGGGTCCCTATACTAAGGGTATATGCAAGTTACCGCTATTCTCTAGCATAGGTATTATCAACTGAACCAACAGATATATATGGCAAGAATACGAAACATGCATGCATATATATACCATATCAGCATACTTCAATATATCGCAACATTTGCTAATTAACCAACATGCATCTATCGCAAGATAATGCATATACATATATTCATCACAACAACAGTATAACGGGTAGAAAACTTGCCTCAGCGACTGGGGGTTACGAATGGCTCGGGACGAGTCTGGTAACCTATAAGCAACAAGTAAGTTGGAATTAAACCAAAGTCACTTGTAAATCTATACTCTAACCAACTCAGACTCTAACGCTCGTTTTGCGCTTACTGATTTGCTTAAGTCACCCGGGTACCCTCGGCTCCACCATTTTTAATAATTTAACCTTTACGAGTTTTAAGGTGATTCCTTCGCGAGTGTCTTACCAACTGCCTAACACACTTACCATAAATGTTTCATACATTAATTAACCCTTTTTGGTCTTTAACCTATGTTTCAAAGTAAGGCGAGGGGAAAAGTTTCGTTCGCGAAACGCCGTTACTTGAAACGGTCGTTTCTCCTAAACCGTGCATCGGAATCGAACGAACTACATATCAAAACGAAGCTCGTAACATGAGCTATCTAGACATGGCAATTGTCATAATTTAGCAGGGGGTTCTCGGGTCCTAATGTTATGCACAAAAACAGTCTAAAGAAAATCGGACGTTACGACGGCTATGTTTACGCGATTTCCAATATTTTAAACCATTCAAAACCATCCCAAATCAACCTCAAATCCAACATACAACCAACATCCATCCTTATCACATCATAACAACCCCAACCAATTCAATTTAATCATTCATACTTATGCCTAAGCTTAACTTTAATCATACTTAAGTTCTTTTAATCAAAACAACAACATTTACCAATCCAACAACATCCCAAAACTCACTAATCTCTACATACACAACCATCAAGCCTCTCATGAACTACAATACTCATATTATGCTCTTAACATTCAATAACAAAGCTTGGTTAAGAGATTATACCTTCCTTGAAGCTTTTTAACACAACACAAGAACTTTGAATGCCTAAAGAACCTTGATCCTTGCTTGTATAACCTTAATCTTTCATAAAAATTCAAGAAAACTAAAGTTATTTCTTGAAGGTTACTATTCACCATCTTCTTCCTTGATTTATTGGAAGAGATTGTGAAGGAATTAGGAGCTTAAACTTATAGCATATCCATATCTATGTACAAGGAAGCTTAGATAATTACCTTGTGATTTAACAATGCTTGGAACTTGATTTTTGATTTTTCTTCCTTTGAAAAAGATGAAAAGCCGAGAGCAATGCTTGAAGAATGAAAAATTTGGTGTTTGCTTTGATTTGTTTTGGCTAGCTAGGTTGTTTTGGTTTTGTTTTTGGTTAATTACCCTTCTAACCTTGAACTTTGTGTGGTTTACAATCATCCAACAATTCCTTCCTTTTTTGTCATGCCTATGTCACCTTGCACATGTCATAATGCTCCCACTTGTCCACACCTTGTGGTTTGATGATGTCACAATCCCTGGCTTCTTGTACAAGCTTGTCTCTTGGTCACTTATTTGTTTTACGGTTCGCTTATCTTTCGTTCTCGTTTATCGTTTGAGGGATCATACCCGGGATCTTATTACTTAGGTTCCCTTAACCTTTCTCAATATATTATATTCCTTTTATGATCCTCTCCTATAATCCTTTAATTTAAATCCTTTTTTTTATCCTGTTACCTTTTTCTCAATTCTTCCCGTATCTAGTGGATTTCCGGGAAAAAACAAAGTGTTCGGAATTGGATTCTGACGATCTTTACATACACTTATATACCATATAGAGTACTAATAAAATCTCAGAATATCCATAACATAACCCCTACATAGTGTGGCATGAAAAGTTTTCTCGTTCAGCAAAAACACTATTTATAAGGGTTTTAAAATTTCTCAAAAATTGGGGTTATTACAACCTTTCTTGGCTACAGGCTGTACGTTGATAGATGTGCAAAAAGGTGAACTCACTATGAGGGTGCAAGATCAAGATGTGACATTCAATGTGTTCAATGCGATGAAATTTCCTACAGAAGATGAGGAGTGCTTCAAGGTGGATTTGATCAATTCTGCAGTTACTTCAGAATTTGATCATGTGCTAAGGTCTGATGCCTTAGAAAAAGCCTTATTGGGGAATTTTGACAGTGAAGATGATGAAGGCAATGAGCAGTTACAATATCTGAATGCTTCTCCTTGGAAACGAAAGCTAGACATACCATTTGAATCTCTAGGAAATACTGATCTCAAGAATGCTGAGGGAAAGCTCAAACCATCTATTGAGGAAGTACCTACTTTGGAGCTTAAACCATTGCCTGAACACTTGAGGTATGCTTTTTTAGGTGATGCATTTACTTTGCCTATTATTATTGCATCTGACCTTTCAGGTAGTGATGAGGACAAGCTCTTGAGGATTCTGAGAGAATTCAAATCGGCCATCGGATGGACTATAGCAGATATAAAAGGGATCAGCCCTTCGTACTGCATGCATAAAATTCTGCTAGAGGAAGGTAGCAAGCCGACTGTTGAGCAACAATGAAGGCTTAGTCCTATCATGAAAGAAGTGGTGAAGAAAGAAATTCTAAAATAGTTGGATGCAAGAATCATATATCCTATTTCTGAAAGTTCTTGGGTGAGCCCCATGCAATGTGTACCTAAGAAAGGAGGTATTACTGTGGTTGAAAATGAGAAGAATGAGCTCATCCCCACTCGAACAGTCACAGGATGGAGGGTATGCATGGACTACAGGAAGTTGAATAAAGCCACGAGGAAGGATCACTTCCCTCTTCCATTTATTGATCAGATGCTTGACAAGTGGGCTGGGCATGAATATTATTGTCTTCTGGATGGCTATTCGGGCTACAAACAGATTTGCATTGCACCAGAAGATCAAGAGAAGACTACTTTCACTTGCCCATTTGGCACGTTTGCTTTTCGCAGAGTTTCTATTGGCTTGTGTGGTGCACTTGCCACTTTTTAGAGATGCATGATGGCCATATTCTACGATATGTTTGGAA
Source organism: Apium graveolens (assembly GCF_009905375.1). Lineage (NCBI taxonomy): Eukaryota > Viridiplantae > Streptophyta > Magnoliopsida > Apiales > Apiaceae > Apium > Apium graveolens. The sequence goes on from NC_133648.1 coordinate 90,465,128, forward strand.
ATAATGTCGAAGTGTTCATGGACGACTTCTCCGTCTTTGGACATTCGTTTGATGAATGCTTGAATAATCTCCGTTTGGTGCTCAAAAGGTGTGTGGAAACCAATCTGGTGTTCAATTGGGAAAAATGTCACTTCATGGTGCAACAGGGCATCATTCTTGGGCATAAGGTCTCTAGTAAAGGTCTTGAGGTGGATAAATCCAAGGTGGGCATTATTGAAAATCTTCCGCCACCTATTTCTGTGAAAGGAATCCGTAGCTTTCTTGGTCATGCGGGTTTTTATCGGTGTTTCATCAAGGACTTCTCTAAGATATCTAATCTGTTGTGCAACTTGCTCGAGAAAGATGTGTATTTCAAATTTGATAATAAATGCTTGGCAGCATTCGAGACTCTCAAGACGAGTTTAATCACCGCACCAGTTATTACGACGCCTGATTGGAGAGAACCTTTTGAGATGATGTGTGATGCAAGTGATTATGCAGTGGGAGCAGTTTTTGGGCAGCGAAATAATAATATCTTTCATGTGGTCTATTATGCTAGTAAGACGCTAAATAGAGCCCAACTGAACTACACCACTACTGAGAAGGAGCTCTTGGTTATAGTTTTTGGTTTCGAAAAATTTCGATCTTATCTACTTGGGACAAAGGTGATTGTTCACTGATCACGCTGCCATCCGCTATCTGGTCTCAAAGAAGGATTCGAAAATTAGACTTATTTGTTGGGTTCTCTTGCTACAGGAATTCGAGTTAGAGATCAAGGATCGAAGATGTAATATCCGAGAAAATTATGTGAATATTATATGTTAAATAAATAAATATTATGTGTTTTATATATTTAAAGTGATTATTGTCATGCTATTAGATGTTATAGCTGTTATGTGTGTTTCCGTGCGGGCCAGAAAATTTTTCGATTGAATAATATGTGTTAAAACTGTAATTATATGAATCTATCTGCAATCGGGACGCGTATTTATTAGCTTCTTTATTAAGATACTCGTTTTATTTTAATTTATGAGCGTTTGAATGTATTTTATCTGTTTTCGTGTTTTTCTGGTAATTTAGGGATCGTTTCTAGGTTTCAAAAATCAGTGGACCGGGACCCCACCGGGACGTCAAACCCCACAAAATCCGTGTTTTTATTTTTATAAAATTATTCGTATTTCAAATACCCTTTATTTTTGTATTTTTGAATTATTCGCAATTTTTGGGGAATTTTGACATTAATTTTGTATTTTATCGTTTTTAAAATTATTCCCCGTAATTATTATTTTGGGGCCATATTTATTATAATTAGGGGATAAAACACCCTTAATTTATTTTGGTATATAATTTCTGTAAAAATATAAATACCAGCCAATCAGTTATTTTATTGATTTTTTTTATAAAAATTTTCAGAAAAATCATAAAATCAAGAACAGGTTGTGGGGGTGAAATTCTTTGCAGCAACTTCTATCACGATTTTTTATCGATCTAGTAAACCAAATTAGACGTTCTGGTAGTCAAAATCATCCTCTCGACGAGAGCTTTCTATTGGTATCAATATCTTGATCTGAGGTGCCTTATTTATAAAAGTCGAATTTTTTGGGTATTTTTGTTCTTGAGAATCGTTTTTGATTTGTGATGATTGTTAGTTGATTTTGTTGTTACCAGTAGCTTTAGGATGATCGTTGGAGTCGATTTCATTATTTATTTGTATCGTATGATTGCTAGATGAGTATAGACGAGTTCTTGGGTTTTATACTTTTTATTTTTTCGATTTCTGGATTATTGATGTTAGTTCGGTTGGTTTTAATTATACAAACTGATTCTATGCGTCCAGAGCTTTAAATTGATAGCAGATTCGTTAATTTTGGTTAAAAATCGACTGGTTCGCGTTTTTCGGTCGAATCGCCGGTTTTTGCAGCGATTTTGGCTGGAGTTCTTGTTTAGAACATTTGTTGTTGATGTTGTATGTGGGTGTGAATTCCTGGAATGTTAATAAATTGTTTTGGCTGAAAATCGGAGAATTCTAGTTATGTTTTGGACCACCGGAAGTCCGGAAGTCGCCGGACGTTTGACCGGAATCTGGAATTTTCCAGAAACCGGCGAAACGCCGGTCACCTTCTACGTTCTTCGGTGATAATCCGTTCCCCAAGGCCGTCGTTTGATTCAGCGAAGAAGAAGAAAGGTCGTCGTTTGATTCAGCGAAGAAGAAGACTGCAATCTAAAGTCTGTTTCTGTTAATTCCTTTATACTTTTATTTCAAAATTCATTTACTTATTTTTAAAAAAATCATTTATTTTATTTCTAAAAATCATTTAATAATTATTTTAAATAGTAAAAATTATTTACTTAATTATTTTAAATTCTTAAAATTATTTTCTTTTATTTTTTTTAAAAATCTAATTTGATTTAATTATTTATAATTTATTTTAGTTAATTATTTATGAATTTAATTAATTGATTAAAATCATTTAATCAATTAATTTCATTTATAAATAGTTAAATAAATATAAATTATTTATAATTAATTTAAATAATTCCTAAAAATTATTTTTTAACTTTTAAAAATTATATTTGGGTATTTAAAAGTCAATTAATATTATTATTAATTGATTTATTTATATTTTTTCTTATTTTATTCATAATAAATAAACCGTTAGTCCGTTTAATACGAAACGAACGCGTATAGACTCAGAAAAATATTACGCTTCCAATAAAAATACTTTTAAGTCCTAATTTATTTTGTATTACAATGACATTTGATTTGTGTATAAGTTTGAGTCGGTATTTGATTTGTAAATGCTAATATTGACCCGATTTTAATTCTGAACGCATTGAGACATATTTTTTAACGATTGGACTTATGTGTTACATGAAATATGTGATTACGTGTTATACGAATACAATGATTATGTGCTATGTGATATACATGCTATCTGTTTACAGTTTAAAATACCATGCTTAGTTATAAACGATCGGGTATATGTCAAGATGTATAATTACGTCGATTGAGTTTATTCTGTCAATTAAGATAGTCCTTTTGTTTATAGAATCGAGTAGCAAGGAGTGCGGTCAAGTGTTAAACGGAGATAGTAGCCAACAACTATAAGCAGAGTTATAATAAGAGGTTATTGAGCATACCAGGCAAGTATCCCTATCATCACTTATTGTTCAAGTGATATTTATTTTAAATCTTCTTATGCAAGTATTTTCCCCTATTCTAAGTTCAGAATAGCTTATTGTTTTACATATTCAAAATATAAGAACTGTTTATAAATACTCTGATAGCGCATTGAATATCAATACTCCTGTATTTATTGACATTCTCTTATTCTAGCAATGATTCTGCTAGAACCAATCTTTTGATTTAATAGATAGTGAATAACTATACTATCCAGATATACTCTATACAGTGAAACTTTGAATTGAGATTATCGAATAACTAATTGTTCTAGTTATTTCGCCATCAGTTGTTGAGATAACTCCGGACCATGTGACATGGAGAGTTGAATAGATAAGGATATCATTGATCCGACTCCATTAATCAAAATTTATTTTATGAATTGATTATTGGTTAACGTAAGAGGCTGAGGCACCGGTCCAGCGTGAGCTATTATACGAAAGTGTAATATCTTGCTAGGCGAGTATATGCCTTTTCCAGGATATCCAATAGGTACGGTATGGCTGCGAGATATCGATACCTAAATTTACGGTATGGCTGTGGGATACCGGTGTTGTTGCATGACTGATCATCAAGAACAACATGGTGCATAATTGTGTTTGATTAAAATTTCGCTTAAACTTTAAAGTTTATATCAACTTTGATTTTTACTCAGATATTGTTATTGTTGTTCACTTATAAACTTCATATCACTTGCTGAGCATCTCTTCACTCATACTTGTTTATTAATCTAATCTTTCAGCTAAGCCAGAGCAGGCTTGAGTTCCAGGTTTGATCAGAAGTCAAGTGCTTGTAGATAGTTTGGTGTATTTTCCAGGTAGGCTATTTTGGGACGCTTGAGTAGTCTAGAGGTTTGTAATAAAAAATAGGAATAATCTGTAAAACTAATTAGACTTGTGGTTTATAATAACAGTTGGTTTGTATAAGTGCCTGTTCCATACTATAACCTGTGATCGATCCAGTTGCATGCAAGGGGTCATATTTATTATATTATTCCGCTGTGATTATTTTATCATGGTTTATTGGCTAGTGGCCCCCAAACCTAGACCCCGGGTTTGGAGGGCGTTACAGAAAAGGTACTGAAAATCAAGTAGCTGACCATCTCTCTAGATTGGAAAATCCTGATTCTACTTCACATGATAAGACATTGATCAACGAATCTTTTTCGGATGAGCAGTTGTTCGTAATTCAAGAGGAAGAGCCATGGTTCGTAGACATTGTGAACTATATTGTTAGCAATATAATGCCTCCTAATATGAATGCGGCTCAAAAGAAGAAGTTTCTGCATGAGGTGAAGTGGTACATGTGGGATGGACTATATTTATTTAGACAAGGAGCTGACCAGATCATCAGGAGATGTATCCCATTCGGTGAGACGGAAGGGATAATACGAGACTGTCATTCCACAGTTTATGGTGGACATTATGGTAGTGAAAAGACAGCAGCTCGTATTCTTTAGGCAGGTTTTTTCTGGCCTACATTGTTTAAGGATGCACATCAGTTCGTTTTAAGGTATGATCGTTGCCAAAGAGCCGGGAATCTTACCAGAAAGGATGAAATGCCTTTAAATGTGATGCTTGAAGTTGAGGTCTTTGATGTTTGGGGAATCGATTTCATGGGACCATTTATCTCATCCTGCAATAACCAGTACATCTTGCTGGCAGTCGATTATGTCTTGAAATGGGTAGAAGTCAAAGCTCTACCGACTAATGATACAAAGGTAGTGTTGAGTTTTCTTCATAAGCAGATATTCACAAGGTTTGGAAGGCCACGAGTTATCATAAGTGATGAAGGGTCGCATTTCTGCAATCGTAAGTGCACTTCTATGATGCAACGCTACAATGTGAATCATTGCATTGCTACTGCCTATCATCCATAAACTAATGATCAAGCTAAAGTGTCTAATAGGGAGATCAAGCGCATTTTAGAGAAAGTCGTTTGTCCGTCAAGGAAAGATTGGTCTTTGAAGCTCGATGAAGCTGTTTGGGCTTATAGAGCAACATACAAGACTCCACTTGGGATGTCCCCGTTTCAACTTATCTATGGTAAGGGATGTCATTTACCTGTGGAGCTTGAACATAAGGCTTATTGGGCATTGAAGAAGTTAAACCTTGATCTAGATGCAGCTGGGAAGAAGCAAATGCTTCAGTTAAATGAACTTGATGAAGTTTGACTTCAAGCGTACGAAAATAACAAAATGTACAAGGAAAAGGTAAAAAGGTGGCATGAAAGGAAGCTATCGCCTAAGTCATTCATGTCGGGGAAACATGTTCTTCTATTCAACTCTCGTCTCTGACTTTTTCCTGGAAAGTTAAAATCAAGGTGGTCTGGACCATTTACCATCAAAACTGTGTTTCCACATGGAGCGGTGGAGATTTTTGAGAACGATCCAGGCCAAACATTCAAAGTAAATGGTCAGAGATTGAAGCACTATTATGGGGATATGGCAAACCGTGAAGTGGTTAGTGCCGTTTTATTGACAACTTGATCGCATTACTCTACGTCAAGCTAATGACGTAAAAGAAGCGCTTCTTGGGAGGCAACCCAAGATATGAGACCATAGGAACCCTTAGAATTTTGTACTTTATCCAAAAACCCAATAAAAAATCAAAAAAATGTTGGAAGAAAAATATTTTTCCAGAAGCCTTGCTAGGATCAGGCGGCCGCGTGCTAGCAGGCGACTGCCTGCGCCCCTGAATTTTGAAAAATCATTTTCAGCCTATATAAAAAAAAGCACAAAAAACCAAAAAAAACCACAGCACCCATTACCCCATTAACCCATGATTTCTTCCCCAATATTAGCCACAATCCCCACTCCTAATCAAATTCAACCCCTAATCTTGCTATATATATACATACAACCTCTCCATACACATCCCACATACTTTCAACTGTACAAAAACTCTCCTACACACCAAACACAGTCTCCAACTCTTATTCTGAGTTTTCATGGCCCCAAAGAGATCACGAACTGTGGGTAGCAGCATCACCAATCTGACTACTACTGATTCTTCGAGGAATACTGCTGTGAGGCCCCGATTGTTAGATATGGCTGCTGAAGAAGAGTATGCTAACCTTCTGACTATGCCGATTATGAAGGAGAGGGGGTTTTTGCCATCAGGGAGGGATGGTGAGTTGTTACCGATGATTGCTGAGAAGGGATGGATTACATTCTGCGAGTCACCTGAGGCGATTTTGATGAGTGTTGTTCGTGAGTTCTATGCGAACGCCAAGGCCGACAAGAATGGGTTTTCTGTTGTTCGCCGTGTTATTGATTATCAGCCGCGGTGATTCGCCGTGTTATTGGGCAGCGATAAAGGAAAACACAGGAGGAGAATTAGAATGAAAAGGCCCCTGAGGATTTTGATTCGGACTTGATTATTGCTACTCTCTGTCAGCCGGGCACAATATGGAAGTTTAAAAGGGGAACCAACGATTATCGTTCTTTCCCTGATGTCGTGATGAACAGATATGCTCGTGCTTGGAATGCATTTATATGTGCCAATATTCTTCCTTCTTCGCATTCACATGAGGTTACAATGGAGAGGGCGGGGTTGTTATGAGGGATTCTGAATGAGGAATATTATGTGGACCTTGGTGAGTTCATCTACCAAGGGATTTTGAAGTTTTTGAGGGGGAAGTCGCAGTACTCTATCCCGTATGCCTCTATTGTCACAAAACTTTACAAGACAGTGGAGTCCAGTGGCTTTCTTATGAGCAGCTGCAGATGCCAACCACTCTTATTGATTCATCGATGTTGAGTGTGATGTAGGAGTGGACGGGTGGAGAGCCTGAGTCATATTGTTTGGGATATCACCTCCCAGGAGGAGTTCCAGTAGCTGGTGCTACCATGACTAGGTCTAGTTAGGCTCAGGGAGAGGCAGGTTCTTCGAGAGCCCAGGGAGGAGATGCTTCGGGATTGGCTGATGTCTAGTACATGAGGCTTTCCAGGAGGATGGATGCGATGTATGAGTCGTAGAGTCAGTTTACGCAGGAGCTCACCCAAACACTTGGGACTGCATTTAGAGGCCTTGGAGCTGACATCCAGTGGCCCATTTTTGGTGAGGATTCTGCTTATCCACCTCCTGACATCCCACCCTCTGAGGGTGATGATGATGATTCGTCTAAGTAGGTATCCTGTGTTCCTTTCTATTACCTTCACTGGGGACAGTGAAGATTTTAAGTTTGGGGTTGATAGTTAAGGAGCATATTTGTGTGTGTCATGTAGTTGCATTTTTATGTTAGTTTAGTTCATATAGTTGCATATTTTTGCCATATAGTTTTTTTATATAGAGTTTTTTATTTTATTTTATAGCTTTAATTATCATGTCATATAGCTCATGCATATATCATGATTCCTTTGTGTTTCTTTATCGATTAATATGTGATATTGATGCGTGTATAGTGATAGCGTTAGAGTGATGTTGAATCTTGTTAGGTTGACATGCATGCTAGAAACACTTGTAATTTCAGTAAGTCTTAGAGTATGCTTAAGGGCTAGATTGTTGTCATGGTTTGATGGTTTTTGAGGTTAATCTATTGCTTATGCTTAGAATGCATGATAGGCTCTTAATGATAAAAGACATGAAAAGATAAAAATTGGAAAAAAATTGGAATTCATTGCTAGTTGTGGCTAGGCGTCAAATGGCTAGTAGCCGGCTCGTATTGTATACGAGTAGTCTAGGGTTGAGCAAGATGGAGCGAAACACACTTGCTCAGAAATTGAAAAAATAGAAAAAAAAAAGAAAAAAATATGGTTTAATGCACAATTGATCACGAGTTCGCTCTTTGGTATTCGAGTTATTAAGTTCTTAGGAGACTTTGTGCCTAGTGACCTAAGGCTTTTATAGTCTGGCATCCGCTAACCTAATGCTCACTAAATGGGTACCGTTGCATAAGTCTTTTGTGGACCTCACTCATTGCACAATCAAATAATCATTTGTTTTATGTGTTGAATAAAAGTATGATTCCGTAATAAACTCCAATAATCTTGAAGTGTTATAATCCATTTTGTGTCTAGAATATATTCTTCGTATAAGCTTGTGATTGCCTTGAGGATAATTAAGTTATGGTGATTGATCTAGTTTTGAAGCATATCTGTTAAGCATTCACACACACCACATTTCTAGTTGTATGTTAGCTTTCTAGATTTAATTGATCTTTAGTCGCCTAATTGCATTTGTTGATATGTCATGTGTTGGTTGGTTTAGTCATCGCAATGGGGATCGCTGCATTCATATAGTTTGCATTCATGCATGTTTTATTCTGAGTTTGAGTCTGTGACGCTTGAGGACAAGAATCGATTTAAGTTTGGGGGTGTGATAAGTGGCATTTTATACCACTTAGAGCGTCTCATAACGGCTTGAATTTATGTCTTGAACTCGAGTATTTTGTGTATTTGACGCGCTTTCGAGTGTTTTTTGCATTTCAGGGTATAAATTGCTTAGATAAGTGGATTTCATCAAAATAAGCTTAAGGAAGTGCTTGGGATCAGTCTAGGGATGATGAGCAAAGAAATCAGCAAAAATAAAAGCAAAACAAGGATTTTTCTAGAAAGGTTGCAGGCGCCCGCCTGATGGGAGCAGGCGACCGCCTGCTAGCAGGCGCCCGCGTGGAGGATGCAGGCGGCCGCCTGTGTGCGGAAAATTAGAATTTGGATTTTATAATTCGAGTACGATTGGGCTTCTGTTGACGCTGGTTCTTTTGGGTTATTATACAAACTTATGGGAAGAAGTTTTCTTTATCGAGAGCGAAGGCAAGAAGACCGATAAGACAGTTTTAGCACGCAACAACGAAGAAGAGGAAGCATACGTTTATCTTGTGATTCTTTTAATTCGTTGTAACAGTGGATGCTAGTTTTCTTTATGCTTTGAACCTTAATACTCTTGTGATGTACTTCATTATTTATTAAGTATTTTTATTAGTTTATATCGTTGTGTTATTACATGCTTTCATATGAACCCATGGTGACGATGAGTTCTATTATGGGCTAATCGTGATCATGGGATCCTGGAGGATTTATTATGGATTTCTTTAGTTAATTGTTTAATACCTTGGTATGTGGTGATTGTATGATATCTAGCATAGGTTGTGCATATTCATCTTATGTGCGTCGCAAATATGTAAGATAGCCTGTTAATCTCTTGTGAAGCGACAGTTAATCTTGAGATTTAGAACTTGCCATACTAGCATAGGTTTGTGTATTGTATGAATGATTAGGGGATAACTCTAACCATTTTACTTGCCCTGTGTAATCATAATGAATAACTTGCGCTTAAATCATTATGTTGTCAAATTATGTAGACATATAGGGTCTCAACATAATTGATGCATATTCAACTTCTATCTTAATTGTGGATGCTTGGTAGAATGATATTCGTATAACGAAAGTTGGCGTTTATCAGTTTCGTATTGTTCGATTAACATCATCACCATTACATGCTAAGGGTAATAACAATGGCTATTGAATGAAGTAGTAATGAAGTTATGATCTCATGTGTATTTAATATTGTTAATTCAATTGTTTAATTCCCATAGTTATTATTGGTTAATCAACCTTAATTGTTATTATCTTGACATTAAAGAATAATCATACATTGGTGAGTAAGTGTTAATTAAATATAATTAATCAGAGCCTCTATGGGAACGAACTAGAAATCATCCTATATTACTTGCGAACGCGTATACTTGCGTGAATTATTTAGCGCATGCTTTGTGCCTAACACATGCAGTACAAAGGGCTGATCCCTTTTATATCTGCTATAGTCCACCCGATAGCCGATTTGAATTCTCTCAGAATCCTTAAGAGCTTGTCCTCGTCACTACCTGAAAGGTCAGATACAATAATAACATGCAAAGTAGATGCTTCACCTAAAAAAGCATACCTCAAATATTCAGGCAATAGTTTAAGCTCCAAAGTAGGTGCTTCCTCAATATATGGTTTGAGCTTTCCCTCAGCATTATTGAGATCAGTATTACCAAGAGATTCAAATGGCATGTCTAACTTCCGTTTCCAAGGAAAAGCATTCAAATATTGTAACTGCTCATTGCCTTCATCATCTTCACTGTCGAAATCCCCCAGTAAGGCTTTTTCTAAGGCGTCAGATCTTAGCACATGATCAAGTTCTGAAATAACTGCAGAATCGACCAAATCCACCTTGAAGCACTCCTCATCTCCCGTAGGGAATTTCATCGCATTGAATACCTTGAATGTCACATCTTGATCTTGCACCCTTGTGACGACTGAGAATTTTTTGAAGTAATTAAGTGAATAAAGTGTGATTTATGTGAAGTGATTATAATTATGTGATTAAGTGTTGGTTAATTATCTTTACTGTATATTAGAATCTAGGAGCGTAAATAAAAGCGTTCCAATTTAAAGAGTCAGCTAAGAAGTTAAGTTGTGTTGTCGGGCCGTCAAGTAGAACGGAACCCGTCCTAAAAAGGGATTAAGGTATTTAAAACGTGAATTATGTGTTATTATGTGAAATGAATTGCTTGAGTAAAGTAATACATTCTAATGACGTGTCGGTCGATAACGATATTGTGAAGCGTAATTGAAACGCTGAGCGTCGGGCCGTCAGGCTGAATGTGACCCGGTACGCGTAGAAAGGAATAAAATTTAAGAAGGACAAATTTTATGATCAGACATGAGTTGTGATGTGCTTGTATGTGTGCTTGCTTGTCTGTATGCATGATTACGTGATCTGTTGACATTTTTATGGATTTAAGGGAATTAATTGATTTAAATAAGGTTTATTTAACCTTCGCGCATTTTTATAAAATTATCTGAGTAAGATAAAGGCATGGGATTTGTTCTGTTATCTTCATAATAGTCCTAGAGACTTTTTAAAAATAATGGACAGATTTATTTGGTGGTTGTTGCATTATAAATTGATTTTTATGTGATAAAATGCTATTATTAGCACGAACTTGTGAAAATCATATAAATTAACCGTTCGCTCAAAAGTTTATTATGAGTAATGGTTGGAAAGCTAATTTCGAGATCTACGTCTTAAAGTTGTCGTTTGCAATAATTTTCGACTTTCTGAGAGAGATATATTTTATATTTGATTTTTATCTTATTTGAGTAAAAAGAAAGTATTAATCAAACAAAAAAGGGATTTAGTAGATTACTAAAATACCCTTGGCCCTAATATAAATATAAGCTATTCCCCCCCTTTTTTCTTCCTTTTCCCGTGAACATCCTCCCCCTCTCCTTCACTTTCTTTCTTCCTCTCTCTCGAACTCTCTCTCTCTCTCTCTCTCTCTCTCGGCTCTCTCCATCTCTCTTCTCTCTCTCTTGCATGCAACACCAAATATTAACCCAAATTCAAAGATATTACCATCTATAGCTTCCATTTTCGGTATACTACTCAAACATCACTTGCATGTAAGTGTTTGTATAAGTGTTTATGGTCCATCTCCATGGTTGTGTTCAAGGAAATACAATTTCTTGATATATGATCATAAGAGTAGATTCAAGAAGACTTTGTGGTTTAAAACTCAAGAGGAGACCCGTTAGGGGCACTCTTAAGTTCGACCACCACCGGCCATGATCCAAGGAGAGCCGGTGGAATTTTAATGATGTGTTGATGTGATTTTGAGCCTTGCATATTTTGGTTTCTTGAATGTTCAAAAAGGGTTTTGTATTTCTTTGAAATTTAAGTATGTGATTGATAAATGGATTGCTTTGATTGTTTTAAAAGAATATGGATGTGTGTAAATGATTTGATGCTTAGAAAATCAAATTTGAGGGTTGCATGTTGGGGCTTTAGTTCGGCATAGTACTAATAAAAAGGGGAATTAGATTTGGTGGCTTGATCTTAGTGTAAATTAAGCTTAATTAGTGAAAAATGTGATTACATGTTAGTTTAAAGGAAGAAGTAGTAATGCATGTCATTGTTTTGTCCTTGAAGTTGTGAATCATGGTTTTAGCCGAATGGAAAATGGGCCTAGAAGAGATTTACTTGAAGATTAAGTGAATGCATGCTTGTTGATTGGATAATTTGATTAAAGCTTGAGTCATTAGGTGATATTTTGTTTTGTGATTCGAAAATTGTGATGGAAATGAGTTAAATGACTAAGTTAAGGTTTAAAACAAGTTGAAAATGTGATATAAAATTTTGCATGTCAAGATTGATCTTTGCATGTGTGTTTTCTTGAAAACCCCGAATGGGTCTTATGGTTAAAAATAGAATTAAGTGGATTTTTGTGAGATTATATGTTAATTGTCTTAGTTACTAATAAGAACTTGGTTGCATGTCATTGATTGGATGATGCTTGTGTTTGAATTTGATAATTAAAAGAGGGTGTTGAATTTCGATTCTTAAAATGAATATGATTCGGTTTTTGGACTAAAAGAATGAAGCGTAATTGTGTAAAAGACCCTTGTAATTAGCATATCAAAAAGGTTTATTGTGTTTGATCATATGAGATTGAAATTGAGTATATGTGGTTGTGTTATATATTTATAGCCGAATGGAATATAAGTAGAAAAGCAATTGATTTAGTTCCAATACCTTGCTAAGTAAATGCATGTGAAATTCTAGGAGTTATGTGATTTATTTGTGGTTGTTGTGGTTCGAATTAAGGAATAAAAAAAAGGAAATTAAGTGGTTTGTTATCAAAGAACTACAAGTGATAGATATGTGGTCGTAAAGATTTAGTTGTGAATAATTCATGTACTCGTACGAGTTATAATAATGAGATTTGAAGAATAGCTATGGTTAAGCGAGTACAAATTGATTAATGAGTATATAAAGATATAAAGGCTACGAGAAAGGAATGTGTTATGTGCTATGTGCTTATGTGTATAAGCTATACTCGTATATTTGAGTCAAGAGTATAATCGAGCTTTCGTATTGAGTGATCGTTCCGGGAACGAGAGTTGGGAAACTGATTAAGGTTTTGGTTTTATTGTAGATTCAGAGCGTTTGGGCATTCAGGCTAGGAGAGGGAAGGGTATACTAGGTGGCAGTAGTTCAACCTTCAGGAAAGTGAATTCAGGCAAGTAACTCTCATTACTTGTGAAAATGGTTATAGAGAGGTTATTGTTCATACCATGTAGAGTATTGAACTGTTTAAATAATGAACCCCTGTTAATGATTTAAGATACCCTGTCTTTGATCTTGTTGAACTTATTGATTCAACCCTTTGGTAACCTGTCTTTCCTGTTCAAGTTATTTGTTATACCATGAACTGTTATAAAACCATAATTACCTTTACGAACCCCTTGTAACGATACCATATTCCTTGATCACCATATTTCCTATTGATCCTTGAAACAGACATTGATCCTTCTAATTTAAGTACCTTGTTATCCTTGTTTCAAAATCCCTAGAATTGCTCCTTGCTTGTCCTTGATTCATTTCCTTAACTTTGATTTCTTGAAATTTGATTTAAGAATGAGTTTCGACTCGAAAGAGTCCGAATGATTTCATATTCTTGGTATTAATAAAATGAATTTAGAAAACTTACTTTTTCCAACTCAAGGTTTTCCAAATGAATTCTTGATGGATTGGATGGGACGTAAGAGGCTAGTGGGACTAGTCCAGTCATTGTAAGAGGCTAGAGGGGCTAGTCCAGTTTAAGGCTGAAATTATGCTGTATAGTACCTTTATGACCAGATGGAGGTCGGTACAGGATAATCACCCGTATTAGAATGAAATAAAAGATAAAGTGGTCCAATCAAGGAACTATATTGATTTTAAAAAGGAATTGAAACTTCCTACTCAGTAATTGATTCTTTGAAAATGGAAAATGGTTTATATTGTTGTGAAAAGAGTTGATTGTGATACTGTGAAGCTTAAAGCTCATGAACCCTGATTTAATCTGTTGATCATATAATTGACTCCATATAATGAAAAGATTGTCGCTTTCCTTTTTCTGAAAGATCTGTTTTGATCTTTTAATGATTTGTGATGAATGTCGGCTTTCACCCTGCTTTGAGCCTTGTTCTGTGAAAGCCCTAAATTTTTCCTTCATAACCCTTCCTTAATCCGAAAGCTGAAAACCTGCCACCTAGATCAGATAAAGTCGAATGCCCTGAGTTTGGTAAAGTACATTGTGGATTTTTATATCGTAGAACTGCTTAATAGTTACTTGTTGAGTTTTATACTCATATGTTTTATTTTAATCTAACCATGGCAGTTAAGCAAGAAGATGGCCAGGTTTAGGCGCACTGCTCGTAAGAGCGTACCTGATGGTCCCTACCGTGTTGAGGGCTTCCGGTTGCCAGAGCAGGTAGTGGTGTTTTTGAGTGAGAAAGCGCTTAGCCAGAAGGTTGTAAAGATATAATGGGTTATCTTTCGGTTCCAAGCCGGAATCAATTATATTTATTTAATATTATTTTGGGGTTGTAAGTTATATTTTATGGTTGGTAGTTGTAATCTTGTCTCATACTTTATCCTGTTTGATCTTGTTAGTAGTTAATCGGGGTTTATGCTTATTTAATTATTAGATTAAAGGTGTGTGGGTCCTCATTTCCTAACCCTGAGATTGAGGGCGTCACAAGTCGGTATCAGAGCTACAGGATCTAATCCCTGAGACAAGTTAGGATTAAAAAAGGGTATTTTGGGTATATTTATACCGCGAGCGAGTTCGACTCATGTAGAGTTGAGTTAGACTATTAGGTATAGTCTAAGGAAAATGTGTATTAGTTAAAGTGGAAATTAGAGTTAGGTGTGAGTTAGCTGGAAGCTTTACTTAACCCTAACATTGTTTCTTGGCTGCTATTTTATGTTTTCTCTCAGAATCCCAGTAGTGGTAGTGACTCAGATTCAGAGATTAGTTTGACCGATACCCTAGTGGACCCCATTCCACCATCTCTAGAGGAGCCTGTGTATGTTAGTTCAGACCCAGAGGAGGATCCTTCTGAGAGTAGTGAGATCCCTATGCAGATTTCACCCTTGAGGCCAGATTCAGAGACCCCTGCCCCTGAGCCAGAGTCTGAGATGCCTAAGACTGTACCTGTCAGTATTGGTGGCAAGTTAGCCCAGGACCGAGACTTTGTTTACTCCCGTATTCCTGAGTTGGGAGCTTTGGTGGATAGGCTAGCCCGAGAGTCTAGGCAGAGCGCTTCAGTTATGGATGATGAGTGGCGAGTTCAGGTTAAGATGGTGGAGCAGGTTGCCTAAAGGAGATTGGATGAAGGACCATCCACTAGTGATGCTGATGCTGAGGCACGGAGGCTGCATAAGATCATTCGCTGGATGCTGGTTGTGTTGAGAGAGATTCTGGATGATTAGCTGTTAGACGGGACTGTTGGTTGAGCTCGTAGTTGTTGTTTTTCAGCGCCGGTAGGCTTTGGGATACTTGGTCAGATGCCAGGATCCCTTTTCATTTGTTATGTTGTATTTCAGAACTTGTGGTAGTAGTAGTTGTTAGAAGTTAGGGATACATAGGGGATATTTTCCAGTTTTTCCTCTGTTTAACCCTGCTATATTATTGTACCTTATTTCAGAACTTGTGGTAACCAGATTTTTCTTTATGTACCCATTGTTTAAATAAATCCATTATCTTGTTTTCCATTATGCACCCTAAAGATCTGCATAAATTGTTCTAAATACCATGTTTCCGTACAACCATGTTTAAAATTCGTAATACCCTATTCTGTGCCATGATAAAGCAACACTGATATGAGAATTATGTAGTAATAGGATTGCATGTGCAAAATTGGGTAAAGCTTAAAACCCGCAAAAAGATTTCATAATAAAATGTTGTTGTATATATGCCATGCTATCGTATTGCTAAATAATTGCTCAATCATGTTTGTAAGAAATGGCCAACTCACCAGAATACCAAGAAGAAGAAATACCAACCCAAGACCCAGAAGTAAACCCAGAAACCATCATGATGAGCAGACTTGCTCAGCTTTTGCAACAACCTGTGGCCCCTAAAGTTGGAAACTTCTAACACTTTCAATCTGTTCATCCCCCAGAATTCTTAGGCTTGCCAGACCCAATTAAAGCACAGTCATGGTTAAGAGAAATGGAAAAAGGCTTTGTGTAACACCCCCAGATCCGGGGTCGGGGATCCGGGTCATCACGAGTTCCACTTCCCTTAACAACACCCAATCTTATTAAACAATCAACTACTCTTTACTGTGACCCCACAATATACACACACACACCATAAGTTATAGTCTCAGAGATGAATATCCAAAAATAATCACAAGTCGTTTTATTCCACAATTAAGTCAATACACCTTGAAAAGGTTTCTGAATAAATTTACATTTCTTTGCCATTATTACAATTCATAATATACATAAGTCTGGTACATTACTAGTTGAAAACTTAGCCTATTGGTAATTTCTACCTCAGCTACAGCGGCCTGAACGCTTCCGGAAAGCTGCGGAACGTTTCCTATCCGCTTGCGAATTGGGAGCTTAGTCCTGTTCATCTTATCTATCTGATGTTGTGTGATGAAAGAAGAAAGCAAGGGTGAGCAGCAAGCCCACCAAAATAATATGTATAATGATTAACAATATATGAGCCTACTCATAATACTCATGAAAGTCTTGGTCAAAAGAAATGAACCAAGTTTGATATCTTAATGCGATGAAGTCGCAAAATATTCAGTATATATACATATATACTTTTCAAAATATTGGAAGTCCTCTTCCATGCATAATATACACAAAGTCCCAGTGTATAACTGTATAAAAAATATCGTTGCAAGGTGATCTCATATATCTAACCTTGTCTCAATGTTTTTTTTTTCTGAAAATCTTTGCCATGCATAAGATAATCATTTACTAGATATAAGTTTAAAAGATGAAGTTACAAGATACTCCAATATACTTATATCCTTTCCAAATACTACTTGAACTACCACCGTTCAAGTTATAATTAGTTCAAAAGTTCATCACATAGATGAGACTACAAGATAATACTGGAATAGATTCAACCTTTAAAATATCATCAAAATAAAATGAAGTTATGAGATACTTCATTTGATGCAAACATCATTTTGAAAACTTGACCCTGCCAACACTCAACAATCGCCCAACCGTAGCCTTTCTATCGAAGTGCTCTGGGTAGTGTTGCAGAAATATCCAATTGGATGATGAACTCATTACGGGAGTTTGCCGCGCCAGGAAGACCACTTACGATGATCAGTCGTAGTAGTGCAACCCCACCATTTTCTACATGTAGAGGAGAAC
Source organism: Apium graveolens (assembly GCF_009905375.1). Taxonomy (NCBI): domain Eukaryota; kingdom Viridiplantae; phylum Streptophyta; class Magnoliopsida; order Apiales; family Apiaceae; genus Apium; species Apium graveolens. Next base: position 90,482,453 of record NC_133648.1, read on the forward strand.
CTGTCGGATTTACTTGTCAATCGAACACTGAACTCCTAAGGAATGGACCGCCTTAGCGGAACTTCCAGGCCATTTGGGCCAATATAATAAGGCTGGGCCGGCGCTACTCGGCCACTTACGCCACTCCTAGTTCAGATGAAATCCATGACTCTGAAACGTAAAGCTCGTCCCCACTTTCCCCAAGTAGAAACTTGTTGATACGGCTCCACCAAGAAGTCGTATCTATTTGGAAAGGAGAACTCACCGATATTTCCCAGGCGATGCCTGTTAATGGATTAACTTGTTCCAAGAATTTTACTTCCCGAGTGTTGGGTAAGTAATCAATTCATTAATCAAAACAGCAACCTTGTTGCGAATATAAAACACACCACAGAGCCGGATCCCTCAGGTTTTGAGCGAGTATTTAAATCCCCTTCGAAAGGAGGATCTTAAATATAAAAATGAGTTTTGGGATCCGCTCTAACTTTTAAAAATCATTTTGAAGACTCGCAAAACATTTTCAAGAATGTTTGGAGTAATGCTGATTTAACAAAATAAATCAGTCCCAATATATTAGAAAATATCTGAATATTATTATTTAAATAATATTTCCATAAAGAATAATCTTTATAAAAATAATTGAAGTAGAAGTTTTGAAACTTATACTTGAAATGAATATTAAATATCCAAAGATATACCTATACGAAAGTACTATCTTTATTTGAATAATCAAAAGTGAGTTTGATTATCGACACCTTATTCTTTAATAAAATAAAGAATATATCTCAGAAAATAATCGGAGTCATAGATCCTCAAATGAATATTCAAATAATATTCAATAAATAAAATAAGCTGAGTCATAAGTCCTCGAATGAATATTCAAGATAATATTCATTAATAAAATAAAGTTAAAGTTATCGAATAAACCTTATTCGATTAATAGTTTTGAAAACTATGACCATATATATATATAAGTATATATATATATTTATATCCATATGTACAAAATCTACTTGGAATCCTCGACTCCCGGTTTTAGAAAATATTTCCACCTTTGGGTCCCTATACTAAGGGTATATGCAAATTACCGCTATCCTCTAGCATAGGTATTATCAACTGAATCAATTGAATCAACAGATATATATCAAGATTACGAAACAGACATGCATATATACCATATCAGCATGCTCCAATATATCGCAAAATTTGCTAATAACAATCATGCACTTATCACAAGATAATGCATATACATATATTTACATCACAACAACAGTATAACGGGTAGAAAACTTGCCTGAGCGACTGGGGGTTACGAATGGCTCGGGACGAGTCTGGTAACCTATAAACAACAAGTAAGTTGGAATTAAACCAAAGTCACTTGTACATCTATACTCTAACCAACTCAGACTCTAACGCTCGTTTTGTGCTTACTGATTCTCTTAAGTCACTCGAGTACCCTCGGCTCCACCATTTTTAATAATTTAACCTTTACGAGTTTTAAGGCGATTCCTTCGCGAGTGTCTTACCAACTGCCTAACACACTTACCTTAAATGTTTCATGCATTAATTAACCTTTTTGGTCTTTAACCTATGTTTCAAAGTAAGGCGAGGGAAAAAGTTTCGTTCGCGAAACGCCGTTACTTGAAACGGTCGTTTCTCCTAAACCGTGCATCGGAATCGAACGAACTACATATCAAAACGAAGCTCGTAACATGAGCTATCTAATCATGGCAGTGGTCATAATCTAGCAGGGGGTTCTCGGGTCCTAATGCTATGCACAAAAACAGTCCAAAGAAAATCGGACGTTACGACGGCTATGTTTACGCGATTTCCCAATTTTAAGCCATTCAAAACCAACCACAAACCAACCTCAAATCCAACATACAACCAACATCCATCCTTATCACATCATAACAACCCCAACCAATTCAATTTAATCATTCATACTTATGCCTAAGCTTAACTTTAATCATACTTAAGTTCTTTTAATCAAAACCACAACATTTACCATTCCATTTCACTACCATTCCAAATCCCAAACTCTAAATCACCACAACAAGCTACAATATCATCCTACTAATTAAAATCATCTTATAATACATAGGGATCTAGGGTTTGGAGATGGTATACCTTCCTTGAAGTGGTGGGAGGAGCTAGGAAGCCTTAAGAAGCTTTGAGAAGTCTTAGGAAAGCTTGGATCTTCAAGAAAAACAAGAAAACTTCAAGTTAAAAAAACTTGAAAACACTATTCATAGTCTTCTTCTTTGATTAAATGAAGAAGATTGAGAAGGAATTAATGGCTTAAACTCATGATATAGTCCTAACTAAGCATGAAGATGGTTAGGGAATTATCTTACCAATTTAGGAAGCTTGGATCTTTGATTTTGAATTTTTCTTGCCTTTTGAATAGTGAAAAGCCGTGAGCAATGAAGAACTAATGCCTTGGTTCTTTTTGATTTTTGATGAAGAATGAATTTACTTGGCTTGGTTGCTTGGTTTTTGTATTTGCTTTAGTCAATTACCTTCTTGCCCTTGAATTTGTGTGGTTCTCATTCAACCACACCTCCTTCCTTCCCTTGTCATGCTTGTGTCACCCTCATGATGTCATCCTCCCTTCCTTGTCCTCTTTCTATTGGTTGGATGACATCATTCCCACTAATCCCTTTGATTAACTTCCTAATCGTTTGCCTAATGACCGCTGATCTGTTATACGGTTCGCTTAACTTTCATTCTCGTTTATCGTTTGAAGGATCATACCCGGGATCTTATTACTTAGGTTCCCTTAACCTTTCTCAATACATTATATTCCTTTTTATGATCCTCTATTATAATCCTTTAATTTAAATCCTTTTTATCCTGTTACCTTATACTCAATTCTCTCCGTATCTTGTGGATTTCCGGGAAAAACCAAAGTGTTCGGAATTGGATTCTGACGATCTTTACATACACTTATATACCATATAGAGTACTAATAAAATCTCAGAATATCCATAACAGAACCCCTACATAGTGTGGCATAAAAAGTTTTCTCGTTCAGCAAAAACACTATTCATAAGGGTTTCAAAATTTCTCAAAAATTGGGGTTATTACACTTTGAGTTAGCAGAAGTTAAGGACGGCAAGAAAGCTCAGTATGCGAGTTATTACCTTAAAAATGAAGCAAGTTTCTGGTGGGAGTTTTCGAAAGCGTTGTTGGAAGGAAAAGACTTAACGTGGGAGAAGTTCACTGAGATATTTCTGGAGAAGTATTTGCCAAGTTATATGCAAGATCAGTTGGAGATGAAATTTCCGGACCTTAGACAAGAAGATATGTCGGTAGCGGAGTAGCTGTCTAGATTTGTACCAGAGTATGTAAATACGGAGATAAAGAAGGCTAAGAGGTTTCAACAGGGACTTAAGCCATGGATTAGGAGTCAAGTAGCGTTGTTGGAGATCAAAAATTATGCTGCCTTGGTACAGAAGGCAAGGATAGTAGACGGAGAGCGTGAATTTGCGAGGAGAGAAAATGAAGGAAGAAAAAGGAAATTTGAAAGCTCGGAGCAAGAGCAAGGAAGTTCAAAGTTTAGAGGAAGGTTTGGAAGGAATGGTGGAGGTCAGTAGAAGTAAAAGTATTGATGGATTCTGGAGCAACTAGATCTTTTGTCTCTGAAAGTATTCTTGATAAGTTAAATTATGTTGCATACCCTCTGGAACCTAATTTGATTATAGAGTTAGCAAATCAAGAGAAAGTTATTGTTAATAAGATTTGTTCCAATTGCGATGTGGTGATAGAAGGTTGGCACTTTTATGCTGACTTAATTCCCTTTACGTTAGGAGAATTTGAAGTTATACTAGGAATGGATTGGTTTTCAAACCATGAGGTGCAAATAGAATGTAAAAGTAAGAAGGTGAAGTTAAGAACCAAGGATGGTGAGGAAGTGATATTCAATGGAAAGAGGCAAGAGAAGAAATTCCTAACGGCTGTCGAGACAAGGAGATTAATATGTCAAGGATGTGAAGTTTATTTGGCTCATGTTATGGATTTTGAGAAAGAATCCGTAAGGATCGAAGATATTCCAATAGTAAGAGATTTTTCGGATATATTTCCTGATGAATTGCATGGACTACCTCCAGATAGAGAGACCGAATTTATGATTGATTTGGCTCCTGGAACGGAACCAGTATCGAAAGCTCCCTATCGTATGGCGCTATTCGAGATGAAGGAATTGGCAGCTCAGTTGCAAGAATTGTTGGATAAAGGAGTAATTCGGCCGAGTGTATCCCCGTGGGGCGCACCGGTGTTGTTTGTAAAGAAAAAGGATGGAATTTGAGGTTGTGCACTGATTATCGCGAATTGAATAAGTTGACGATTAAGAATAAGTACCCTCTACCGCGAATCGATGATTTGTTTGATCAGCTAAAAGGAGCTTCGTATTTCTCCAAGATTGATTTAAGATCTGGGTATCATCAATTAAAGATTAAAGCAGAAGACATACCCAAGACAGTGTTTCGAACGAGATATGGGCACTATGAGTTTTTGGTAATGGCATTTGGTTTGACGAATGCGCCAGCCGCATTTATGGATCTTATGAACAGAGTCTTCAGGCAATATTTGGATAAGTTCGTTAGTGTGTTTATTGACGATATACTAATGTACTCCAAGACGGAAAAAGATCATAAAGAGCATTTGAGGATTTCTTTGGAAATTCTGAGAAAAGAGAGGCTATACGCTAAGTTTTCGAAGTGCGAATTTAAGCTAAGGAAAGTGCAATTTCTTGGTCATGTAGTTAATAAAGAAGGAATCAAAGTAGACCCAACCAAGATAGAAGCTGTAATGAATTGGGAAAGGCCCAAGACTCCTACAGAGGTCAAAAGTTTTCTGGGATTAGCCGGATACTACAGAAGGTTTGTGCAAGATTTTTCTAAGATTGTTGTTCCCTTAACGAAGTTGACAAGAAAGAACGAGAAGTTTGTATGGACGGAAAAGTGCGAGGAAAGCTTTCAAGAATTAAAGAAGAGACTGGTAACCGCCCCAGTGTTGGTGTTATCGGATGAAAAAGGAGAGTTTGTGATATTTAGTGATGCATCATAAAAAGGACTTGGATGTGTGTTAATGCAATACGGGAAGGTAATAGCATATGCGTCAAGGCAACTCAAGCCGCACGAGCAAAAGTATCCAACACATGATTTAGAATTGGCAGCAATTGTGTTTGCCCTTAAGATTTGGAGGCATTATTTATATGGGGAAAAGTGCAAGATTTATACAGATCATAAGAGTTTAAAGTATATTTTCACTCAAAAGGAATTGAATATGAGACAGAGAAGATGGTTAGAGTTGATCAAAGATTATGATTGTGCGATAAACTATCATCCTGGAAAGGTAAATGTGGTAGCAGACGCTCTAAGCCACAAGAAAAGGCTGAATATGTTAACATTATCGAAAAAACTGATCAAGGATTTTGAAAAGATGGAGATAGACGTGCGGACTCCAGAATTTGGAGGTGAAGCTATTTATGCAATGTCATTTCAACCCGAAATTTTGGAGAAGATTCGATGCTGTCAAGAGCAAGAGATGAATCGCGAAAAGGATAAGTTATCAGGAGAAGAAATTAAAGCTCAAAAGGATGGAAAAGGGATATACCGTGTTAACTCACGTATTTGGATATCTAATGTCGTGGAACTAAAGCACGAGATTTTGCAAGAAGCGCATAACTCAAGATTTTCAATTCACCTTGGAAGTACGAAAATGTACCAGGATTTAAGAGAGAATTATTAGTGGCCAATGTTAGGGCGGAAAACACACGCTAATAATACACGCAAGTATACGCGTTCACAAGTAATATAGAATACTTTCTAGTTCGTTCCCACAGAGACTCAGACTAATTATGTTCAATTAACACTTACTCACCAATGTATGATTACTTCTCAATGTTGAGACAATAACACGTAGATTTGATTAACTAATTATTAACTAGAATTAACTACTAGAATTAAACACTCAGTTGACACTTGAATTAACAATATTAAACACATATGAGATCATAACTTCATTACTACTTCCTTCAATAATTATTGTTATTATCCTTAGCATATAACGATGATGATATTAATCGAACAACACGAAACTGATAAAAGCCAACTTTCATTATACTAATACCATTCTACCAAACATCCACAATTAAGATAGAAGTTGAATAGGCATCAATTATGTTGAGACCCTATATGTCTACAGAATTTGACAACATAACGATTTAAGCACAAGTTATTCCTTATGATTACACAGGGCAAGTAAAACGGTTAGAGTTACCCACTAATCATGCATACACATACATGAACCTATGCTAGCATGGCAAGTTCTAAACCTCAAGATCCACTGTCGCTTCACAAGAGATTAACTCCCTATCTTATATGTTCGCGACGCACATAAGATGAATAAGCACAACCAATACTAGATATCATACAATCATCACACACTAAGGTATTAAACAACTAACTAAAGAATTCCATAGTAAATCTGTTACGACCCCATGATCACGATTAGCCCATGATTGAACTCATCGTCACCATGGGTTCATATGAAAACATGATAATAACACACAAGAATAACTAATAAAAATACTTAATTAAACCAGAGTACGTCACAAGAGTAATAAGGTTCAAAGTAAAGAAAACTAGCATCCACTGATACAACAAATAAAAGAATCACAAGAAAACTATGCTTCCTCTTCTTCATTTGGATGTGTTAAAATGGTCTTCTTCCTTATCTCCTTGCTCCTCGATTGATACCACGATTCAAACACGTGAAACGTCTCTGAAAACTACTTATATAGAAGCCCCACAAGTCCCAGCTATCTCAGAAGTCGGAAGTCTAGTAGAAGCAGGAGTCTAAAAATCAGAATTAAAAAATACGCTCCTGAGCGGCCGCCCATCAATCCTGAGTGGGCGCCCAGCTTCCTGAGTGGCCGCCCAGCTAGGCTGAGCGGGCGCCCAACACCTCACTGGAAAATTTATTATTTTAATCCTGTTTTCTGCTGCGTTCTGCTCCTAACTTCCCACTTGCAATGCCAAGCACATATTTAGGCCTATTCCTGACAAAATCTCTCCACAAATACAAGTAATACCCTGAAATGCACAAACACTAGAAAAACACATAAAATACACAAAATACTTGATTTCAAGACATTAATTCGAGCCATTATAAGACGTTCTAAGTGGTATAAAATGCCACTCATCACACCCCCAAACTTAAATCGATGCTTGTCCTCAAGCGTCACAGACTCACAAACAAAACAAAAACATGCATGAATGCAATCTATATGAAATACAACGATCCCCCTCACAATGACTAAACCAACCAATTCACGACATCTCAACAAATGCAATTAGGCGACTAAAGATCAATCAAATCATGCAAACTAACATACAACCAGAAACGTGGTGTGTGCGGATGCTTAACAGATATGCTTCGAAACTAGATCAATTATCATAACTAGACTATCCTCAAGGCAATCACATGATTATACGAAGAATAAATTCTAGGCACAAAATGACTTAAACACTTCAAGATTACTGGAGCTTATTACAGAATCATGCTTTTATTCAACACAACAACAACTGTTTATTTGACCGTGCAATGAGTGAGGTCCACAAAAGACTTATACAATGGCATCCATTTAGCGAGCGTTAGGTTAGTGGATCCCAGACTCTGAAAGCCTTAGGTCACTAGGCACAAAGTCCCCTAAGAACTTAATAACTCGAATACCAAAGAGCCCACTCGTGGTCAATTATGCATAAACACATACTTTACTTTTTTTTCTTTTTTTTTTCTCTTTTTCTCTTTTTTTTCCTTTTATTTTTTTTCAAATTTTTGAGCAAGTGCGTTTCGCTCCATCTTGCTCAACCCTAGACTACTCGCATAAAAATACGAGCCGGCTACTAGCCATTTGATGCCTAACCACAACTAGCAATGAATTCCAATTTTTATCTCCAATTTTTATCTATTCATGCCTTTTATCATTAAGAACCTATTATAAATTCTAATTATAATCAATAGATTAACCTTGAAAACCATCAAACCATGACAACAATCTAGTCCTTTAGCATACTCTAAGACTTAGTGAAATTACAAGTGTTTCTAGCATGCATGTCAACCTACAAGACTCAACATCACTCTAACGCTATCACTACACTCGCATCAATATCACAAATCAATTGGTAAAGCAACACAACAGGGATCATGGTATATGCATGAGCTAAATGACATGATAGATAAAGCTACATAAAAAAAACTATATGGCAAAAATATGCAATTATATGAACTAAACTATCATGAATATGCAATTACATGACACACACACAAAAATATTCCTTAACTACCACCCCCAAACTTAAAATCTTCATTGTCCCTAGTGAAGGTAGTAGAAAGGAACAAATGGTATACCTACTCGGATAAATCATCATCCTCACCCTCAGAGGGTGGAGTATCATGAGGCGGATAAGCAGAGTCCTCACCAAAAATGGGCCACTGGATGTCAGCTCCAAGGCCTCTAAAAGCAGTCCCAAGTGCAAAGGTGAGCTCCTGAGCAAACCTACTCTACGTCTCATACATAGCATCCATCCTCCTCGACAGCCTCCTATACTGGGCATCAACCATCCCAGCACCCTCCTGAGCTCTAGAAGAGCCTGCCTCATCACGACCCGGCCTAGCCATAGTAGCACCAGCTGCTGGACGTCCTTCTGGAAGACGATAACCCAACCCATGCTCTTCGGGCTCTCCACCCGTCCACTCCTGCATCGCATTCAGAGTCGCTGAATCAATAGGAGCGGCCGATATCTGTAACTGCTCGTGAGAAGGCCAATGAACTCCCACTACTCGGCATAGCTTCATGACAGTAGATGCATAAGGGATGTTCATGTGCTTCGCTCCCCTCAAAAACTTTAAAATTCCTTGGTAGATGAACTCAATAAGGTCCACATAATACTCCTCATTCAAAATACCCCATAACAACCTTGCTCGCTCAACTGTAACCTCATGTGCATGTGAAGTAGATAGAATATTAGCACAAATAAAGGCATTCCATGCACGGGCATACCTATTCATCACAATCGCCGGAAAAGAACGATACTCGTTAGTTCCCGTCTTGAACTTCCAAACCGTGCCCGGCTGACAGGGAGTAGCACAAATCAAATCCAAATCAAACTCCTCAGAGGGCTTCTCATTCCAATTCTCCTCCGTGGGCTTCCTCTGTCGCTTCCCAATCACACGGCGAATCGCCTCAGGATGATAATCCACCATAAGCCCACGAACAACAGTAAACCCATTCTTTTCAGCCTTTGCGTTCGCATAAAACTCGCGAACCACGCTCATCGGAACCTCCTCCGGCGACTCATAAAAAGAAATCCACCCCTTTTTAGCAATCATCAGCAACAACTCACCATCCCTCCCCGATGGTAAGAATCCCCTCTCCGTCAAAATCGGCTTAGCCAAAAGCCTAGTATACTCCTCCTTAGCAGCCCTATCAAACAAATGAGGTCTCGCAGCGGTACCCCTCGAAGAATCAACAGTAGGAACGGTGCTACTGCTATCAATAGTTCAGGCTCTCTTGGGTGTCATTGAAATTGAGAAAAAGTGTTTAAGAGTTGTGTTTTTGAATATGGGAGAGAGTTTTAAGGTTGAAAGTATATGGGAGAGTATATGGAGGAGTTGTATGTATATATAAGGTAGGAATTAGGGTTAAAAATTGATTAGGAGTGGGGTTTGAGGGAGAAAACGTGGGTTAATGGGAAAAGAATTTGTGGGTTGTGGGTTTGTGTTTTTATTTTTGGTTTTCCTGATTTTTTTTGAATTTTACTAGGCTAAATTTTTTTTCAGATATTTGGGGGCTCAGCGGCCGCTCAGCAAAGCTGCGCAGGCGCCCAGCATCCTGAGCGGCCGCCCAGCAGAGTTGAGCGGGCGCCCAGAGGGTATCTGGAAAAAATTTTCTTGCCCTTTTTTTTCATTTTTTTTTTGTGTTTCTGGATAGGTTACTAACTCTTAAGGGTTCCTATAGTAACAAACCTTGGGTTGCCTCCCAAGGAGCGCTTCTTTTACGTCATTAGCTTGACATAGAGTACCTTGCTCAAGTTGACAATAAAACGACACTAACCACTTCCCGGTTTGCCGTGTCCCCATAGTAATGCTTCAAACGCTGACCATTAACCTTGAATGCTTGGCCCGAATCATTCTCAAAAATCTCCACCGCTCCATGTGGAAACACAGTTTTGACAATAAAAGGTCCAGACCACCTTGATTTCAACTTTCCAGGAAAAATTCGGAGACGAGAGTTGAATAAAAGAACTTGCTGCCCCGACACGAATGACTTAGGATATAGCTTCCCGTCGTGCAACCTTTTCACTTTTTCCTTGTATATTTTGTTATTCTCGTACGCTTGGAGTCGAAATTCATCAAGTTCATTTAACTGAAGCATTCGCTTCTTCCCAGCTGCATCTAGTTCAAGGTTCAACTTCTTCAATGCCCAATAAGCCTTATACTCAAGCTCCGCAGGTAAATGACATCCCTTACCGTAAAAAAGTTGAAATGGGGACATCCCAAGTGAAGTCTTGTATGCTATTCTATAAGCCCACACAACTTCATCGAGCTTTAAAGACCAATCCTTCCTTGACGGACAAACAACTTTCTCTAGATAGCGCTTGATCTCTCTATTAGAAACTTCCGCTTGACCATTAGTTTACGAATGATAGGCAGTAGCAACACGATGATTCACATTGTAGCGCTGCATCATAGAAGTGAACTTACGGTTGCAGAAATGCGACCCCTATTAACTTATGATTACTCGTGGCATTCCAAACCTTGTGAAAATCTGCTTATGAAGGAAATTCAACACTACCTTTGCATCATTCGTCGGTAGAGCCTTGACTTCTATCCATTTTGAGACATAATCGACTGCCAGCAAGATGTACAGATTATTACAGGACGCAACAAATGGTCCCATGAACTCGATTCCCCAAACATCAAAGACCTCGACTTCAAGCATTACATTTAACGACATCTCATCCTTCCTCGTAAGATTCCCCACTCTTCGGCAACGATCACACCTTAAAACGAACTGATGTGCATCCTTAAACAAGGTAGGCCATAAAAAACCTGCTTGCAAAATACGAGCTGCTGTCTTTTCACCACCATAATGTCCACCATAAACTGTGGAATGACAATCTCGTAATATCCCCTCCATCTCACAGAATGGGATACATATCCTGATGATCTGGTCAGCTCCTTGTCTAAACAAATACGGTTCATCCCACATGTACCACTTCACCTCATGCAGAAACTTCTTCTTTTGAGCTGTATTCATATTAGGAGGCATTATATTGCTAACAAGATAGTTCACAATATCTGTGAACCATGGCTCCTCCTCCTGAACTGAGAACAACTGCTCATCCAGAAAAGATTCGTTGATCAATATCTTATCATATGAAGTAGATACAGGATTCTCCAATCTAGAGAGATGGTCAGCTACTTGATTCTCAGTACCTTTTCGATCCTTGATCTCTAACCCAAATTCCTGTAGCAAGAGCACCCAACAAATAAGTCTAGGCTTCGAATCCTTCTTGTAAACCAAATAGCGAATGGCAGGATGATCAGTGAATACTGTCACCTTTGTCCCAAGCAGATAAGATCAAAATTTTTTGAAACCAAAGACTATAGCTAAGAGCTCCTTCTCAGTCATGGTGTAGTTCATTTGAGCCCCATTTAGAGTCTTACTAGCATAATAGACCACATGAAAAAGATTATTCTTGCGTTGCCCAAGAACTACTCCCACCGCATAATCACTTGCATCACACATCATCTCAAAAGGCTTTGTCCAATTAGGTGCCGTAATAACTGGTGCAGTTATAAAACTCTTCTTGAGAGTCTCGAATGCCGCCAAGCATTCAACATCAAATTTGAAAGGCACATCCTTCTCGAGCAAGTTGCACAATGGCTTAGATATCTTCGAGAAATCCTTAATGAAACACCGATGAGAACCCGCATGACCAAGAAAACTACGGATTCCTTTCATAGAAATAGGAGGTGGAAGATTTTCAATGACTCCCACCTTGGATTTGTCCACCTCAAGACCCTTGATGAAGATTTTATGCCCAAGAATAATGCCTTCATGCACCATAAAGTGACATTTTTCCCATTTTAGCACCAAATTAGTTTCCACACACCTTTTGAGTATCGCACGAAGATTATTCAAACATTCATCATACGAATGTCCAAAGACGGAGAAGTCGTCCATGAACACTTCGACATTATTTCCAATCATATCAGAAAATATAGCCATCATACATCTTTGAAAAGTGGCAGGTGCGCCACATAAGCCAAACGAAACTCTACGAAAAGCAAATGTGCCAAATGGACAAGTGAAGGTAGTCTTTTCTTGATCCTCTGGTGCAATGCAAATCTGATTATACCCCGAATAGCCATCCAAAAGATAATAATACTCATGACCGGCCAACCTGTAAAGCATCTGATCAATAAATGGAAGAGGGAAGTGATCCTTTCTCGTGGCCTTGTTCAACTTTCTGTAATCCATGCATACCCTCCATCCCGTGACTGTTCGATTAGGGATGAGCTCGTTCTTCTCATTTGCTACCACAGTTATACCTCCTTTCTTCGGTACACATTACACGGGGCTCACCCAAGAACTGTCAGAAATAAGATATATGATTCCTGCATCTAGCCACTTCAGAATTTTTTTCTTCACCACTTCTTTAATGATAGGATTAAGTCGACGTTGTTGCTCAACAGTCGGCTTACTACCTTCTTCTAGCAGAATTTTATGTATGCGGTACGAAGGGCTGATCCCTTTGATATCTGCTATAGTCCATCCGATAGCCGATTTGAATTCTCTCAAGATCCTCAAGAGCTTGTCCTCCTCACTACCTGAAAGGTCAGATGCAATAATAACAGGTAAAGTAGATGCATCACCTAAAAAAGCATACCTCAAGTGTTCAGGTAATAGTTTAAGCTCCAAAGTAGGTGCTTTCTCAATAGATGGTTTGAGCTTTCCTTCAGCATTCTTGAGATCAGAAGTACCAAGAGATTCAAATCGCATGTCTAGCTTTCGCCATCCTCATTGCCATCCTCATCATCACTGTAGTTGCTCATTGTCATCCTCATCATCACTGTCAAACTCCCCCACTAAGGCTTTCTCTAATGCATCAGATATTAGCATATTATCAAATTCTGAAGTTACCGCAGAATCAATCAAATCCACCTTTAAGCACTCCTCGTCTTCTGTAGGGAATTTCATCGCTTTGAATACATTGAATGTCACATCCTGATCCTGCACCCTCATAGTAAGTTCACCTTTCTGCACATCTATCAAGGTACGGCCTGTAGCCAAGAAAGGTCTTCCCAAAATTATGGGGATCTTCTTATCTTCCTCGAAATCCAAAATGACAAAGTCGGCAGGGAAGAACAGCTTATCCACCTTTACTAACACGTCCTCGACTATGCCTCGTGGATATGTAATAGAATGATCAGCCAATTGTAGAGACATGTAGGTGGGCTTTGGATCAGGCAAATTCAACTTTTTGAAGATAGAAAATGACATCAGATTGATGCTTGCTCCCAAATCACACAGGCACTTGTCAAAAGACAACTTGCCAATGGTGCAAGGAATGGTGAAGCTACCTGGATCTTTAAGCTTTGGAGGTAATTTTTGTTGCAGCACAGCACTGCACTCTTCCGTTAGAGCAACGGTCTCAAGGTCATCTAGTTTCACCTTCCTTGAAAGAATACTCTTCATGAATTTCGCATAACTAGGTATTTGCTCCAGAGCCTCAGCGAAAGGTATGTTGATGTGAAGTTTCTTGAACACCTCCAGAAACTTACCGAACAGCTTATCCATCTTTTGTTATTGCAATCTCTTAGGGAAAGGTGGTGGAGGATAGAGCTGTTTCTCCCCTGTATTACCCTCAGGCAGAGTGTGTTCAACAGTAGTCTTCCTTGGTTCCGCCGCTTTCTCCTTTTGCTTCTCTTCTTCATCAATAACTTCAGATTCTCCGTCTTTCGCTTTTTCAGCATCAACAACTTTTCCAGACCTTAAGGTAATAGCCTTGACTTGCTCTTTAGCTTCCTTCCTGCCTGGCACTTCAGTATCACTGGTAAGTGTGCCAGGTTGATGATTGAGCACTGCATTGGCTATTTGACCGATTTGATTTTCCAAGGTCTTGATAGAAACAACCTGACTTTTGCACAACAACTTTAGTTCCTCGAAATCAGCACTAGAAGGTGGAGCAGCACCTCCTTGTTGAGGATATGATTGCCTTTGAGCATAATGCTGTGGTTGCTGGAATCCAGGTGGATTAAATTGTTTACTTACGCCTTGCTGATATGGTTGCTGAATAGCATTCTGATTATTGCTCCAGCTGAAATTGGGATGATTTCTGTTGTTAGGATGATAGGTAGCTGTCACAAGCTGCTGCGGCCGCTGATAATTGTTCATATACTGAACAGATTCATTAACAAGAGAACACTGATCCATAGCATGAGAACCTGCACAAAGCTCACAGATCATAGCTATCTGATTGACTCCTTAGGTGGCTAAAGAATTGACCTTCATAGACAGCGCTTGGAGCTGCGCTGCAATAGCTGTAGCTGCATCAACTTCCAGAATACCTGCTACATTCCCAGGCATCATCCTTTGAGTTGGGTTTTGATGCTCATTTGCAGCCAGAGTTTCAATAAGATTATATATAGCTTTTGGCCCACAAGGCGCCTCCCGCTGCTGCATCGAGCATGGGCCGAGATTGGGCCCCCAAACCATTATAGAAACCAGTGATCACCATCCAGTCAGGCATATCATGATGTGGACACTTTCTCAACATCTCCTTGTAGCGCTCCCAAGCTTCGAACATAGATTCTGTTGGTTGCTGCGCAAACTGAGTAAGAGCACTCCTCATAGCTGCAGTCTTCGCCATTGGATAGAACTTTACCAGAAACTTTTGCGCAAGATCTTGCCAAGTAGTGATGGACCCAGCTGGTTTAGAATGTAACCAGTCCTTAGCTTTATCCCTCAGAGAGAATCGGAAAAGCCTCAGCTTGATAGCCTCATCAGTCACACCATTATATTTGAAAGTACTATAGATCTCGACAAAATTTCTGATGTGCATGTTGGGGTCTTCAGTTGCAGCACCTCTGAAAGAAACAGAATTCTGCACCATCTGAATAGTGCCCGGCTTGATTTCAAAAGTGTTAGCCTGAATAGCCGGATGAAGGATGCTTGATTGAATTTTATCTATTTTAGGCCGAGAAAAGTCCATAAGAGCTGGATCTCCCGGAACTATACGATCACCCATGATTACTGGTTCTTTCTGTTCACTCTCTTTATCTGAATCTTCAAAATCTATCTTCTCCGGAATATCAAGAACTGACTCTGTCTCCTCAGCCGTATCTAAAGTCCTTTTGCGAGTACGAGAACGTGTTTGCATAAATGCTCGCTAAAGTACCTGAAACACAATCGGAAACGATAAGTAACATATCTTAATCAATGAGTCCTAATGACCACTGATGGTAAATGCATAAACTAAACAAATACGCCGAGTCCACGGCAGCGGCACCAAAAACTTGTTAGGGCGGAAAACACGCGCTAATAATACACACAAGTATACGCGTTCGCAAGTAATATAGAATACTTTGTAGTTCGTTCCCACAGAGACTCAGGCTAATTATGTTCAATTAACACTTACTCACCAATGTATGATTACTTCTCAATGTTGAGACAATAACACGTAGATTTGATTAACTAATTATTAACTATAATTAACTACTAGAATTAAACACTTAGTTGACACTTGAATTAACAATATTAAACACACATGAGATCATAACTTCATTACTACTTCCTTCAATAGTTATTGTTATTATCCTTAGCATGTAACGGTGATGATATTAATCGAACAACACAAAACTGATAAAAGCCAACTTTCATTGTACTAATACCATTCTACCAAACATCCACAATTAAGATAGAAGTTGAATAGGCATCAATTATGTTGAGACCCTATATGTCTACAAAATTTGACAACATAACGATTTAAGTACAAGTTATTCCTTATGATTACACAGAGCAAGTAAAACGGTTAGAGTTACCCACTAATCATGCATACACATACATGAATCTATGATAGCAAGCAAAGTTCTAAACCTCAAGATCCACTGTCGCTTCACAAGAGATTAACTCCCTATCATATATGTTCGCGACACACATAAGACGAATAAGCACAACCAATACTAGATATCATACAATCATCACACACTAAGGTATTAAACAACTAACTAAAGAATTCCATAGTAAATCTGTTACGACCCCATGATCACGATTAGCCCATGATTGAACTCATCGTCACCATGGGTTCATATGAAAACATGATAATAACACACAAGAATAACTAATAAAAATACTTAATTAAACCAGAGTACGTCACAAGAGTAATAAGGTTCAAAGTAAAGAAAACTAGCATCCACTGATACAACGAATAAAAGAATCACAAGAAAACTATGCTTCCCTTCTTCGTTGCGATGTGCTAAAACGGTCTTCTTCCTTATCTCCTTGCTCCTCGATTGATGCCACGATTAAACACACGTGAAACGTCTCTGAAAACTACTTATATAGAAGCCCCACAAGTCCCAGCTATCTCAGAAGTCGGAAGTCCAGCAGAATCAGGAGTCTAAAAATTAGAATTAAAAAATAAGCCCCTGAGCGGCCGCCCAGCAATCCTGAGCGGGCGCCCAGCTTCCTGAGCGGGCGCCCAGCACTTCACTGGAAAATTTATTATTTTAATCCTGTTATCTGTTGCGTTCTGCTCCTAACTTCCCACTTGCAATGCCAAGCACATATTTAGGCCTATTCCTAACGAAAGCTCTCCACAAATGCAAGTAATACCCTGAAATGCACAAACACTAGAAAAACGCATCAAATACACAAAATACTTGATTTCAAGACATCAATTCAAGCCATTATAAGACGTTCTAAGTGGTATAAAATGCCACTTATCAGCCAAACATGAAAAAGGAAATTGCGGAATGGATAAGTAAGTGTTATACGTGTCAAAGAGTCAAAGCAGAACATCAGAGGCCAAGCAGATTGCTTCAGCCACTAGATATACCAGAATGGAAATGGGAACATATTGCGATGGATTTCGTGGTAGGATTACCTAAAACCAAGTCTAATCATGATGCGATTTGGGTGGTAATCGATCGGTTGACGAAGTCAGCACATTTCTTGCCGATAAATGAAAGGTTTTCGTTAGAAAAATCGGTCAAATTATATTTGGATGAGATAGTGATGCGTCACGGAGTTCCTGTCTCTATTGTATCTAATAGAGATCCAAGGTTTAACTCGAGATTTTGGAGACAATTCCATGATCATTTGGGAACTAAGCTGAGAATGACTACGACATATCATCCGCAGATTCGTTGTATCAGTGGATGCTAGTTTTCTTTACTTTGAACCTTATTCCTCTTGTGACGTACTCTGGTTTAATTAAGTATTTTTATTAGTTATTCTTATGTGTTATTATCATGCTTTCATATGAACCCATGGTGACGATGAGTTCAATTATGGGCTAATCGTGATCATGGGATCCTAGCGGATTTATTATGGATTTCTTTAGTTAATTGTTTAATACCTTGGTATGTGGTGATTGTATGATATCTAGCATAGGTTGTGCTTATTCGTCTTATGTGTGTCACAAACATGTAAGATAGCCTGTTAATCTCTTGTGAAGTGACAATGAATCTTGAGATTTAGAACTTGCCATGCTAGCATAGGTTTGTGTATTGTATGCATGATTAGGGGGTAACTCTAACTGTTTTACTTGCCCTGTGTAATCATAATGAATAACTTGCGCTTAAATCATTATGTTGTCAAATTCTGTAGACATATAGGGTCTCAACATTATTGATGCCTATTCAACTTCTATCTTAATTGTGGATGCTTGGTAGAATGATATTCGTATAACGAAAGTTGGCGTTTATCAGTTTCGTGTTGTTCGATTAATATCATCAACATTACATGCTAAGGGTAATAACAATGACTATTGAATGAAGTAGTAATGAAGTTATGATCTCATGTGTATTTAATATTGTTAATTCAAGTGTTTAATTCCCGTAGTTATTATTAGTTAATCAACCTTAATTGTTATTATCTTGACATTGAAGAATAATCATACATTGGTGAGTAAGTGTTAATTAAATATAATTAATCAGAGTCTCTCTGGGAACGAACTAGAAATCATCCTATATTACTTGCGAACGCGTATTCTTGCGTGAATTATTTAGCGCATGCTTTGTGCCTAACACATGCAGTACGAAGGGCTGATCCCTTTTATATCTGCTATAGTCCACCCGTTAGCCGATTTGAATTCTCCCAGAATCCACAAGAGCCTGTCCTCGTCACTAACTGAAAGGTCAGATGCAATAATAAGAGGCAAAGTGGATGCTTCACCTAAAAAAACATACCTCAAGTATTCAGGCAATGGTTTAAGCTCCAAAGTAGGTGCTTCCTCAGTAGATGGTTTGAGCTTTCCCTCAGCATTATTGAGATCAGTACCAAGAGATTCAAATGGCATGTCTAACTTCCGTTTCCAAGGAGAAGCATTCAAATATTGTAACTGCTCATTACCTTCATCATCTTCACTGTCGAAATCCCCCAATAAGGCTTTTTCTAAGGCGTCAGATCTTAGCACATGATCAAGTTCTGAAATAATTGCAGAATCGACCAAATCCACCTTGAAGCACTCCTCATCTTCCGTAGGGAATTTCATCACATTGAATACCTTGAATGTCACATCTTGATCTTGCACCCTTTTGACGACTGAGAATTTTTCGACGTAATTAAGTGAATAAAGTGTGATTTATGTGAAGTGATTATAATTATCTGATTAAGTGCGGGTTAATTGTCTTTACTGTATATTAGAATCTAGGAGCGTAAATAAAAGCGTTCCAATTTAAAGAGTCAGCTTAGAAGTTAAGCTGTGTTGTCGGGCGTCAAGTAGAACGAAACCCGTCCTAAAAAGGGATTAAGGTATTTAAAACGTGAACTATGTGTTATTATGTGAAATAAAATGCTTGAGTAAAGTAATATGTTCTAAAGACGTATCGGTCGATAACGATATTATGAAGCGTAATTGAAATTGTTAGGTCACACACACTGTAGAGGGGGTGAATACACTGTAAAGTACAATCAAATCAAACTTTAATATCTCAAGTAACAGAAATTAAACTTTATTAAAATAATAAACTCTGTTACAGTATGGAACTGTTACCTCTCAGTGATGAACAAATATCACGAGAGCTGCTAGGGTTACTACGAATAATCTTCTCGAATATGATAACACTTATAGTGTAAACCCTATGTTTGTGTTTATATACTACACCGTTACAAGATAATCACTAATTGATATGGAATATAATTCTGCTTCCTAAAATATATCAATCAGATATCTTTTCTTCCAAGTATTCTATTCTTCATAGAATTCCTTCTTCATGCATATCTCTTCTTATGCTTATCTCGATCTTCTTTCCTTTAATCAGCTATTGTCCTTATTTGAATGTACTTCAGCACTTAAGTTCTGATATCCATCTCCTGATGATTATCTCCTGATAATATAAGTACTGATATCCTTAAGTCCTGACTTCCAGTAAGTACTGATTTATCATGTTTAAATAAGATCTGAAAACTAAACATAAATCATATTAGCCATGACATTATCAAATATATCCAACAGAAACGCTGAGCGTCGGGCCGTCAGACTGAACGTGACCCGGTACGCGTAGAAAGGAATAAAAATTTAAGAAGGACAAATTTTATGATCAGACATGAGTTGTGATGTGCTCGTATGTGTGCTTGCTTGTCTGTATGCATGATTACGTGATCTGTTGATATTTTTATGGATTTAAGGGAATTAATTGATTTAAATAATGTTTATTTAACCTTCGCGCATTTTTATAAAATTATCTGAGTAAGATAAAGGCATGGGATTTGTTCTGTTATCTTCATAATAGTCCTAGAGACTTTTTAAAAATAATGGACGGATTTATTTGGTGGTCGTTGCATTATAAATTGATTTTTATGTGATAAAATGCTATTATTAGCACGAATTTGTGAAAATCATATAAAATCAACCGTTCGCTCAAAAGTTTATTATGAGTAATGGTTGGAAAGCTAATTTCGAGATCTACGTCTTAAAATTATCGTTTACAATAATTTTTGACTTTCCGAGAAAGATATATTTTATATTTGATTTTTATCTTATTTGAGTAAAAAGAAAGGATTAATCAAACAAAAAGGGATTTAGTAGATTACTAAAATACCCTTGGCCCTAATACAAATATAAACTCTTCCCCCTTCTTTTCTTCCTTTTCCCGTGAACATCCTTCCCCTCACTTTCTTTCTTCCTCTCTCTCGAACACACACACTCTCTCTCTCTCTCTCTCTCTCTCTCTCTCTCTCTCTCTCTCTCTCTCTCTCTCTCTCTCTCTCTCTCTCTCTCTCTCTCTCTCTCTCTCTCTCTCTCTCGGCTCTCTCCATCTCTCTTCTCTCTCTCTTGCATGCAACACCAAATATTCACCCAACTTCAAAGATATTACCATCTATAGCTTCCATTTTCGGTATACTACTCAAACATCATTTGCATGTAAGTGTTTGTATAAGTGTTTATGGTCCATCTCTATGGTTGTGTTCAAGGAAATACAATTTCTTGATATATGATCATAAGAGTAGATTCAAGAAGACTTTGTGGTTTAAAACTCAAGAGGAGACCCGTTAGGGGCACTCTTAAGTTCGACCACCACCGACCATGATCCAAGGAGAGCCGGTGGAATTTTAATGATGTGTTGATGTGATTTTGAGCCTTGCATGTTTTGGTTTCTTGAAAGTTCAAAAAGGGTTTTGTATTTCTTTGAAATTTAAGTATGTGATTGATAAATGGATTATTTTGATTGTTTTAAAAGAATTTGGATGTGTGTAAATGATTTGATTCTTAGAAAATCAAATTTGAGGGTTGCATGTTGGGGTTTTGGTTCGGCATTGTACTAATAAAAAGGGGAATTAGATTTGGTGGCTTGATCTTAGTGTAAATTAAGCTTAATTAGTGAAAAATGTGATTGCATGTTAGTTTAAAGGAAGAACTAGTAATGCATGTCATTGTTTGGTCCTTGAAGTTGTGAATCATGGTTTTAGCCGAATGGAAAATGGGTCTAGAAGAGATTTACTTGAAGATTAAGTGAATACATGCTTGTTGATTGGATAATTTGATTAAAACTTGAGTAATTAGGTGATGTTTTGTTTTGTGATTCGAAAATTGTGATGGAAATGAGTTAAATGACTAAGTTAATGTTTAAAACAAGTTGAAAATGTGATATAAAACTTTGCATGTCAAGATTGATCTTTGCATGTGTGTTTTCTTTAAGAACCCGAATGGGTCTTATGGTTAAAAAGAGAATTAAGTGGATTTTTGTGAGATTATATATTAATTGTCTTAGTTACTAATAAGAACTTGGTTGCATGTCATTGATTGGATGATACTTGTGTTCGAATTTGATAATTAAAAGAGGGTGTTGAATTTCAATTCTTAAAATGAATATGATTCGGTTTTTGGACTAAAAGAATGAAGCGTAATTGCGTAAAAGACCCTTGTAATTTGCATACCAAAAATGTTTATTGTGTTTGATCATATGAGATTGAAATTGAGTACATGTGGTTGTGTTTTATATTTATAGCCGAATGGAATATAAGTAGAAAAGCAATTGATTTGGTTCCAATATAGGTAGGTTTTAATTTCTTATCAAATCTGGTAGGAAATATCTCTAAAATGATTAATTTTAAAATAAAATATAATAGATTTAAAATGGTGAAAGCTGATGACATGGATGGTGGGACCTTTTCGATATCATTTTTCGATCAAAACCTACCAATATTGATAGGAACTGACCTTCCTACCATATATTGGTAGGTTTTGGTGCTTGCGTGTACAAGATTTGGGTCCTACCGGGAGCAATTGCTACCAAAATTCGTCTTGGTAGGAAATAATGGAGCAATTCCTACCAGAATTCGCTGGTAGGAATATCTTGGTAGTAAACAACTTTTGTCCTTGTAGTGTATAATAATAATAATAGTAATAATAATAATAATAATGAAGATGTCACGTGAAATTAATCAAATCAGATAATAACATGTAGCGATTCACCACCTTAAATATGAGTTAAACATATTTATGTAACATTTAATTTGGAGATCATAACAACCACCGGGTAGTGAAATAAAATAAAGTCATAATCAAGTGTGTTAATGGATTCCAATTAGTCAGATCGTTGGAACTTGACTGTTGATCGAATCCAATTTTCAGCAGAAATATACGGCCTTCTGTTTCTGTTGTCAGGGCAAAATTGTAGTCATTTGTTACTTGTTGTTAGCAACATAGCAATTCCTTATAGTTATCTTTGTGATTAAATTAATTTGAATTTGATTGAATATTTAAATTATTTTATTAAACTTTCAAAAACCTACCAAAGTTAATTTTAAATTAAACATTATATTTATATTCTAATTATATAAAATTATTAAGACAATAAATATCAAGACACTGTACTTTTCGTATGGTTTTGGTTATGAAGGATCTAGGAACTTCATGTTCCCTCAATATTCTTTTCTTTTTATGTTTTTTATCATTAAAAAATATAAAAATATAAAAATAATATCTCCCGTAAAAATTAGAATAAGAGTGCTTACCATTATTTATAAGGAGTTACTAAGTTAAAAATTAGGAAAAAATAGAATATTAATTTTTAATTTTAACAATTATTTATCTTAAAGTATTTTATAAATAAATGATATATAAAATAAATAATTATATTTTCGAATATCTCCAAAGAGTACTCGATATTAAACTCGAAAATTTTAAAGCCCGGTAACTTTTAATTTATTATGTAACTTGTTATATTTTATAATTGATATGCAATTTAATTATTTATTATTATTTATTTTAACTAACCTTTTACAATCATTTTAATACCAAAAATACTTAAAAGTTTTATTTCTTTGTTACGAAATAATATTTATTTACGAATTTTTTTTTTGGAACATTATTCACTTTTTCAAATTATTTTTCTCTTAAACCGATTTTTTCAAGAATAATCCGAATTTGACCGAATCGAATAAAAATAAAGTATATCAGAAAATGATTATAAATACGCAGGAGTACTGGCGAATTTTTGAAGACCATATAACACATGATAAACATGATACATGAAACAGATGTTACTCCTGTTCATCCTAATCATGTGCAAGACGAGTTTGTGCTAATACATAATTTGTTGTTGTTAAACATTGTACTAATACAATAATACATAATATATTTGGCAATAGCACAAATTAAGGAGGTTTTTGGATGCACAAGGCAAATGGAAATCGGAAATGAGATTGGGGTTAAGGGAAATGAAAATGAAATGGAAATCCAAGAATATGGTAGGATTGATTTACCCACCAAAAAGGAATGGAGTTCTCATTCCCCACTACTAAATTGGTAATCTAAACACCTTCCAAGCCGAACTGTTAAAGAAAAATCTTTACCTCTTCTCGGAGCTAGTTAGGAAGATTCTCAGTTAAAACAAGGCCATCAAATTTTTTAATACCAGACCATGTCTCTGGACGCAGAGCCAGTGAAAGTGGTGTCGAAACATCACTGTTTGCAGGGTGCAGCACATCGTAATTGCTTGGACAAGAACCAGAGCAGCTGAGCGTTGTTTGAGATGAACGAACAAGCACCTTCCCAGATATCACTAACGGCCTTGCTCCCGTTGGTTCTTCTGCATTTTATACCTGTATCAGCTACAGAAAAACGCAATAAAAGATCTACAGTTTCCTTCAATTAGTGCTGTTCCAGTGCAACATATATTTGTTGCGACTGAAGACAAGCTCTTCTCACCACTCAAACACGCAATGGAATGGTACCATGAAATTTTGGAACTTATAAAAAATCCTTCACATGCTTGTAAAGGCCAAAGGAAGAACTGGCTGAGTAAACTCGCAAAAATATAAAACAACTTTAACATGTATGCCGGATAACTATGAACAAGGCTGACAGGATTTGCAATTTGATCATCTTTCTCTTGTCTTCGAACTTCTGCAATCCACTTGATGAAATCCGTAAATTTTGAAGCAAAAAATTGATAAAAATGGAGAAAGAACAATATTCCTTTTAACATCTTCTACCTCTTATAGACCTAACAGTGAAGGGACATCTTCCACCAGGTACTTTGCAGTACTTTGCCCAATTCTCATCTTAACAGCTCTGAAAATTTTATAAGAGCATCTCCGAGCGTCTTTTAGCACACATTCCTTATAAATATAATAAAGAATTAGATTTAGGACATTATAAGGAAGACGAACTCCAATAATAATCCTTATACATGCTCATTATTATTAATATAATATTAAATTTAAAGAAGGAAAGAGAGAAAGAGGGAAAATAAAAATGGAGGAAAATGAATATTTTATTCATAAAAATAAAATAAGGAATGAGATATGATTCCTTAAAAATAAGGTAGAAAAGGTAGAAGAGGAGCATGCCAAATTTTTAAGGGACAACTAGCTAGACTTTTTAAGGAAAACTGGCCACAAATTATTTCAGTCTACTATCTTAAGTAATCCTACCATGTAGCATGTAATATCTGATAGAACAATCAGCAGAATAGCTAATACAAGTATTCAGAATAGCTGAGTACCAAATATGTGAACACATGTGACAGATGTATTGAAGAACAAGACAATTTCTGCTCTCTGGATCTCAAATCGAAATTGTCATCCCTGAATCTTCAACATAGTATCTGCATTTCATCCTTTCCAGCTCGTCACAACTCTTTATTGATTGATTAAAAAGAATTAGTCCTGGGAGTCTGTGAAGCCTGAATATTATCAACCTGGAAAAACAAAATATATCATACTTCCAAAATGAAAAAGTGCATATCTATATCCACATTACCTAGGGACAACAAATACATGTTGTCAGAAAAAACTAAGGGACAAATATGTCAAACCTAAGCACGAGAATTACCAGTTCAAATGATCCCCGATGATAAGAAGACATTGCAAGACAATATTCTGAAGCAGAACATGCCTTGACATACTACGGAAGTCATCAAGGGTATTTTAATTTGTGTGGAAAGCTTTTACTTTTCTTCCAGCACATTGAGTTTAGCACACTACTCTACCAAAAGTTATGCTTTCAGTTTCCGGTCTTTCCAAAGGTTCGCAAAAATCCAACATAGATACATCAAACTGCCACCAAGGTCCTATGCATACCCATGCAATGCAACATGGTATACAAATAAGAGGATATTTAACAAGTAGATAGCATTAAAATCTAAAAAAAAACAATTTTAGTGATGAAGTGACCTAAATATGTGACGATTGAGAATTTTGCAACATAATTAAGTTTATAAAGTATGCTTTAAGTGATGTGATTATAATTATGTGACTAAGTGCTGATTAATTATCTTTTTGTATATTAGAATATAGGAGCGTAAATAAAAACGTTCCAATTTAAAGAGTCAGCTTAGGAATTAAGCTGTGTTGTCGGGCCGTCAGGTAGAACGGAACCCGTCCTAATAAGGAGTTAAAGAATATATAAAATGTGAATTATGTGTGATTGAATGAAATGAGTGTTTAAATAAAGTATTTCGTCCTAAGTGACGTGTCGGTCGATAATGATAATAAGAAGCGTAATCGAAACGCTGAGCGTCGGGCTGTCAGGCTGAACGTGACCCGGTACGCGTAAAAAGGGATAAAGATTAAAGAAGAATAAATTCAATGAACAGACCTGAGTCGTTATGTGATTGTATATGTGTGATTGCCTATCTGTGTGCATGACTATGTGCTCTGTGACATTTTCATGAATTTAAAGGAATTATGTGATTTAAATAAACGATTATTTAACCTTCGCGCATTTTTATAAAATTATCCGAGTATGATAAAAGCATGAGATTTGTTTTGTTATCTTCATAGTAGTCCTAGAGACTTTTTAAAAATGATGAGTGGATTTATTTGGTGGTCTTTGTATTTTAAATTGATTTTTATGTGGGAAAATGATATTATTAAGATGAGCTTGCGAAATTCATATAAAATCAACCGTCCGCTCAAAAATCTATTATGAGTAACGGTTGAAAAGCTAATTTCGAGATCTACGTGTTAAAATTGTCATTTGTAATAATTTTTGACTTTCCGAGAGAGATATATTTTATAATTGATTTTATGTACATTTGAATTAAAAGAAAGGATCAAATGTGCCAAAAGGGGATTTAGTAATGTACTAATTTGCCCTTGACTTTGATGGTGTATAAATTCATTCCCCCCCCCCCCGTTTTCCTTTCTTTTCCCGTGCACCCCATTTCCCCTTCTCTCTTTCTTTTCTTTCTTTCCTTCACTCTCTCTCGGCTACTCTCTCTCTCTCTCTCTCTCTCTCTCTCTCTCTCTCTCTCTCTCTCTCTCTCGGCTCTCTCATCTCCCATCTCTCTCTCTTGCATACAACACTCAAGCCTCACTCAAACTCAAAGATATTGCTTTCTTTAGTCTCTATTTTCGGTATACGTCTCAATTTCCATTTGCATGTAAGTGTTGTGTAAGTGTTTTGATGTTGATCTCTATGGTTGTGTTTAAGGAAATTGATTTCTTGCTACAAAACTATAAGAGTGAATTCAAGGAGATTTTGGGATCATAAACTCGAGAGAAGACCCGTTGTGGGCTCTCTTAAATTTGACCACCACCGGCTATGATCCAAGGAGAGCCGGTGGAGTTTTTATGATATGTTGATTTGAATTTTAAAGCCTTGCATGTTTGGTTTTTGAAAAGATCAAAAGAGTTTTTGGTATTACCTTTAAAACTTGAGTATGTGATTGAAAATGGATTTGTTTTGATTATTGATGTGTGTATAAGTTGTTTGATGATTAGGAGATTAAAATTTAAGGTTGCATGTTGAGTTTATAATTCGACTTTGTGCTAATTAAAAAGAGGAATTTGATTTGATGAATTGATCTTAGTGTACACTAAGCTTATTTAGCATAAAAAGTGAATGCATGTTAGTTTTAGAGAAAAACAAGTAGTGCATGTCATTGTTGGATCCTTGAAATTGTAGATCATGTTTTAGCCGAATAAAAATGGGTTTAGAAGAGATTAATTTGATGATTAAATGAATGCATGTTGATTGAATGAATTGATTAAAGTTGGAGTCACTAGGAGATGCTTGGTTTTGGTGTTTAATGGATTGAATGACTAAATTAAGGACTAAAACAAGTGGGAAATGTGATATACAACCTTGCATGTCAAAATTGATCCTTGCATGTATGATTTATTGAAAAACCCGAATGGGTCTTAGGTTTAAAAAAGGAATTAAGTTGGTTTTTTTCCAATTATCTTAGTGGCTAGTGAGAACTTGATTGCATGACAAAGATTGGGTGGTGTTTATGTTCGAATTTTGATAATTTAAAGAAAGTGTTGATTTCGATTCTTAATGTGATTATGATTCGGATTTTTGATTAAAAAGGATGAAGTTTAAGTGCGTAAATGACTCTTGTGATTTGCATTAGTTGTGTTTGATTATATGAGATTGAAATTGAATATACATGGTTGTGTTTTATGTGTATGGTTCGAATTAAGGAATAAAAGAAAAAGGAAATTAAATCGTTTGTTATTGAAAAGAGCTATAAGTGATAGTTATGGTCGGAAAGGTTTGGTTGTGAATAAATCATGTACTCGTAAGAGTTATATTAGTATGATTTGAGAAATAGCTAAGATTAAGCAAGTACGCTTCGATTGTTAAGTATATAAAGATATAAAGGTTACGAGAAAGGAAGGTGTTATGTGCTATATGCTTATGTGTATAAGCTATACTCGTATATTTGAGTCAAGAATATAATCGAGTTATCGTATTGAGTGATCGTTCTGGGAACGAGAGTTGAGAAACTGATTAAGGTTTTGGTTTTTATTGTAGATTCGGAGCGTGAGGGCATTCAGGCTAGGAAATGAAAGGATATACTAGGTGGCAGTAGTTCAACCTTCAGGAAAGAAAATTCAGGCAAGTAACTCTGATTACTTGTGTAAATGGTTATAAAGAGAATGTTGTTCATACCATATAGAGTATTGAACTGTTTAATTAGTGATACCCTGATATTGATTTGAGATACCCCGCCCTTGATCTTGATAAACTGTTATTGATAAGCTTGTTGATTCAACCCTTTGATAACCTATCCTTTATGTTCAAGTTATTTATTAAGCCATGAATTGTATTGAACCCTATAATTATCCTTGTGAACCCTGTTTAATGATACCTTATTTTCTGATCACCCTATTGATCCCTAAGTAGATATTGATCCTTCTAAATTAAATGCCTTGTTATCCTTGATACAGAATCCTTAAGAATTATTCCTTGTTTATCCTTGAATCACTCCCTGGACTTTGTTTTTCTTAAAATATGACTTAAGAATGAGTTTCGACTCGAAAGAGTCCGAATGATTTCATATTCTTGGTAATGATAAAATGGATTTTTAGAAAACCTATTTATTTTTCTAACTCAAGGTTTTCCAAACGAATTCCTGATGGATTGGATTGGGAAGTAAGAGGCTAGTGGGACTAGTCCAGTCATGGTAAGAGGCTAGCGGGGCTAGTCCAACTTAAGGCTGAAATTATGCCGATTGGTATCTTAAAGACCGGATGGAGGTCGGTACGGGCTGATCACCTGTATTATAGTGAAATGGAAAGATAAAGTGATCCAATCAAGGGTTCTAAATGATTATTTAAAAAGGGAACTGAAACTTTCTGTTCAGTAAATTGATTCTTGAAAATGAAAATGGTTTATATTGTTTTGAAAAGAGTTGATTATGTTAATGTGAAGCTTAAAGCTCGAGAACCCTGATTCTTAAATCTGTTGATAATATGATTGATTCCATATATTGAAATACTGTTGCTTTCCTCTCTTTTTTTGAGAGATCTATTCTGATCCTTTAATGATTTGTTATGAATGTCGGCTTTCGTCCAACATTGAGCCTTGTTCCTTGAAAGCCCCACATTATCCTTCAAAACCTTTCCTTAACCCAAAAGCGGGAAATCTGCCACCTAGAACAAATAAAGTAAATGCCCTGAGTTTGGTAAAGTATATTGTGAAATGATATCGTAGAACTGCTTTATAGTTACTTGCTAAGTTTTATACTCATATGTTTTGTTTCAATCTAACCATGACAATTAAGCAAGAAGATGGCCAGGCTTAGGCGCACTGCTCGTAAGAGCGTACCTGGTGGTCCCTACCGTGTTGAGGGCTTCCGGTTGCCAGAGCAGGTAGTGGTATTTTTGAGTGAGCACGCGCCTAGAAGGAAATGTTTAATGATACAATGGATTATCTGTCGGTTCCCAGCCGGAATCGATATTGTTTATTTAATAATATTTTGGGGTTGTAAGTTATATTTTATGATTGGTAGTTGTAATCTTGTCTCATACTTTATCCTGTTGATCCTGTTAGTAGTTAATCAGGGTTTATGCTTATTTAATTATTAGATTAAAGGTGTGTGAGTCCTCATTTCCTAACCCCGAGATTGAGGGCGTCACAAGTTGGTATCAGAGCCACAGGATCTAGTCCCTGAGACAAGTTACGAATAAAAAGGGTATTTTGGGTATATATTTATATATCGCGAGAGAGTTCGACTCATATAGAGTTGAGTTAGACTATTAGGTATAGTCTAAGGAAAGTGTTTATTGGTGAAGTAGAAACTAGAGTTAGGGTGTGAGTTAGCTGAAAGCTTTATTTAACCCTAACATTGTTTTTTGGTTGCTGTTTTGTGTTTTCTCTCAGGATCCTAGTAGTGGTAGTGACTCAGACTCAGAGATTAGTTTGACTGGTACCCCAGTGGACCCCATTCCACCCTCTCCAGAGGAGCCTGTGTATGTTAGTTCAGACCCAGAGGAGGACCCTTCTGAGAGTAGTGAGATCCCTATGCAGATTTCACCCTTGAGGCCAGATTTAGAGACCCCTGCCCCTGAGCCAGAGTTCGAGATGCCTAAGACTGTACCTGTCAGTGTTGGTGGCAAGTTAGCCCAGGATCGAGACTTTGTGTACTCCCGTATTCCTGAGTTGGGAGCTTTGGTGGATAGGTTGATTCGAGATTCTAGGCAGATGACTTCAGTAGTGATGTAGGAGTGGAGAGCTAGGATTCAGTTGGTGGAGCAGGTTGCCAGGAGGAGATTGGATGAGGGACCATCCACTAGTGATGCTGATGCTGAGGCCCGGAGGCTGCATAAGATCATTCGCTGGATGTTGGTTGTGTTGAGAGAGATTCTAGATGATTAGACGGGACTGTTGGTTGAGCCCGTAGATTGTTGTTTTTTAGCGCCAGTAAGCTTTGGGATACTTGGTCAGATGCCGGGATCCCTTTTCATTTATCTTGTTATATTTCAAAACTGTATCGTAATAGTAGTTGTTAGAAGTTAGGGGTAGATAGGGGGATATTTTCCAGTTTTTCCTCTATTTAACCCTGCTATATTATTGTACCTTATTTCAGAACCTGTGATAGCCATAACTATCATTATGTACCCTTTGTTTAAATAAATCCATTGTCTTGTTTTCCATTGTGCACCTTAAATATCTCATAAACTGTTCTCAATATCATGTTTCTATACAACCATGTTTTCGTATAACCATGTTTAAAACTGGTAATACCCTACCTTGTGCCATGATAAAACAACACTGATATGAGAATTATGTAGTAATAGGATTGCATGTGCAAATTGGGTAAAACTTAAAACCCACAAAAGAGATTCTATAGAAACTGTTGTTATGCCATGCTATCATATTGTTAAATAATTGCTCAATCAGGATTGTAAGAAATGGCCAACTCACCAGATCACGAAGAAGAAGAAATTCCCACCCAAGACCCAGAAGTAAATCCAGAAACCACCATGATGAGTAGGCTTGCTCAGCTTTTGCAACAACCTGTGGCCCCTAAAGTTGGAAATTTCAAACACTTTCAATCTGTTCATCCCCCAGAGTTCTTAAGATTTCCAGACCCGATTAAAGCTCAGTCGTGGTTGAGAGAAATAGAAAAAGCTTTTGAGTTAGCAGAAGTTAAGGACGACAAGAAGGCTCCGTATGCAAGTTATTACCTGAAAGATGAAGCAAATTTCTGGTGGGAGTCTTCTAAGGCGTTGTTGGAAGGCAAAGACTTAACATAGGAGAAGTTCACCGAGATGTTTATGGAGAAGTATTTGCCGAGTTATATGCAAGATTAGTTGGAAATGAAATTTCTGGACCTTAGACAGGAGGATATGTCAGTAGCGGAGTATGAAGAGAAATTCTCAGAGTTGTCTAGATTCATACATGAGTACGTGAATACGGAAGCGAAGAAGGCCAAGAGGTTCCAACAGGGACTTAAGCCGTGGATTAGGAGTCAAATAGCAACGTTGGAAATCAAGAATTATGCTGCCTTAGTTCAAAAGGCGATGATAGTGGAAGGTGAACGTGAAGCTGCAAGAAGAGAAAATGAGGGAAGAAAGAGGAAATTTGAAAGCTCAGAGCAAGAGCAAGGAAGCTCAAAGTTTAGAGGGAAATTTGGCAAGAATGGTGGAGGTCGGAACCAAAGATTTCAAAAGTTTAAACCCGGTAACGGAACTCAGAAGAACCGTTTCCAGAAAGCAGGATAACCGGGGAAAGACATCATACCTCAGATTCAGGAATGCAAGAATTGTGGAAAGAGACACCCGGGAAGGTGTAATAAGTTGGATGTAACATGTTTCAAGTGTAACCAAAAGGGACATTACTCTTCAGAATGCCCAAGTGGAGCGAGGAAGCCTGATTTGGCTTGTTTCAAGTATGGTAAAGTGGGCCATATGGCCAGGATTTGTAAAGAGCCTATTCAGAAGGCTAATGTTCTCAGGATTGCTGGACCGCCGTCTCTCCCAGCACCGTCAGCTCAACCCAGAGCTAGGACTTTTAACATGACAATGAAAGATGCGGTGCAAGATGTGGACGTGGTAGCAGGTATGCTTGTTATAAACTTAGTATAAGTAAAGTTTTGATGGATTCTGGAGCAACTAGATCTTTTATCTCTGAAAGTATTCTTGATAAGTTAAATTGTGTTACGTACCCTCTAGAACCTAATTTGATTATAGAGGTAGCAAATCAAGAGGAAGTTATTGCTAGCGAGATTTGTCCCGATTGTGAGGTGACTATAGAAGTTCGGCACTTTTCTGCTGACTTAATTCCCTTTAAGTTAGGAGAATTTGAGATCATACTAAGAATGGATTGGTTGTCAAACCATGAAGCACAAATAGAATGTAAAAGTAAGAAGGTGAAATTAAGAGCCAAAGATGGTGAAGAGGTGATATTTAAAGGAAAGAGGCAAGAGAAGAAATTCTTAACGGCTATTGAGGCGAGAAGATTATTACGTCAAGTATACGAAGTCTATATGGCTCGTGTTATGGATGTGGAGAAAGAATCTGTAAGAATCGAGGATATTCTGATAGTAAGAGATTTTCCGAATGTGTTTCCTGATGAATTTCCTAGACTACCTCCAGAAAGAGAGATCGAGTTTACGATTAATTTGGCTCCTGGAACGGAACCAGTGTCAAAAGCTCCCTATCGCATGGCGCCAGTCGAGATGAAGGAATTGGAAGCTCAGTTACAAGAATTGTTGGATAAAGGAGTAATCCGACCGAGTGTATCCCCATGGGGCGCACCGGTGTTATTTGTAAAGAAAAAAGATGGAAGTATGAGGTTGTGCATTGATTATCGCGAACTGAATAAATTGACGGTCAAGAATAAGTACCCTCTACCGCAGATCGATGACTTGTTTTATCAGCTGAAAGGAGCTTCGTGTTTCTCCAAGATTGATTTAAGGTCTGGGTATCATCAGTTAAAGATTAAAGCGGAAGATATACCCAAGACAGCGTTTCGAACGAGATATAGACACTATAAGTTTTTGGTAATGGCATTTGGCTTGACGAATGTGCCAGCCGCATTTATGGATCTTATGAACCGAGTGTTCAAGCAATATTTGGATAAGTTCGTTATTGTATTTATCGACGATATACTGATTTACTCCAAGACGGAAGAAGATCATAAAGAGCATTTGAGGATTTCCTTGGAAATTCTGAGGAAAGAGAAGCTATACGCTAAGTTTTCAAAGTGTGAATTTTGGTTAAAAGAAGTGCAATTTCTTGGTCACGTAGTTAATAAAGAAGGAATCAAAGTGGACCCAGCCAAGATAGAAGCTGTAATGAGTTGGGAAAGACTCAAGACTCCTACGGAAGTCATAAGTTTTCTGGGATTAGCCGGATATTATAGGAGATTTGTGCAAGTTTTTTCTAAGATTGTCGTTCCATTAACAAAGTTGACAAGAAAGAACTAGAAGTTTGTATGGACAGAAAAGTGCGAGGAAAGTTTTCAAGAGTTAAAGAAGAGGTTGGTAACCGCCCCAGTGTTAGTATTACCAGATGAAAAAGGGGAATTTGTGATATTTAGTGATGCTTCTTATAAAGGACTTGGATGTGTGTTAATGCAACACAGGAAGGTAATAACATATGCGTCAAGCCAACTCAAGCCGCATGAGCAAAAGTATCCAATGCATGATTTGGAATTGGCAGTAATCGTGTTTGCCCTTAAGATTTGGAGGCATTATTTGTACGGGGAAAAGTGTGAGATTTATACGGATCATAAGAGTTTAAAGTTTATTTTTACTCAGAAGGAATTGAATATGAGACAAAGAAGGTGGTTAGAATTGATCAAAGATTATGATTGTGCGATAAACTATCATCCTGGAAAGGCAAATGTGGTAGCAGACGCTCTAAGTCTCAAGGAAAAGCTGAATATGTTAACATCATCGGAAGAATTGATCAAGAATTTTGAAAAGATGGAAATAGAGGTTCAAACTCCAGAATTTGGAGGTGAAGCTATATATGCAATGTCATTTTAACCTGAAATTTTGGAAAAGATTCGATGCTGTCAAGAGCAAGTAATGAATCGCGAAAAGGATAAGTTGACGGGAGAAGAAATTAAAGCTCAAAAGGATGGAAAAGGAATATATCGTGTTAACTCACGTATTTGGATACTTAATGTCGTGGAATTAAAGCACGAGATTTTGCAGGAAGCGCATAACTCGAGATTTTTAATTCACCCTGGAAGTACGAAAATGTACCAGGATTTAAAAGAAAGTTATTGGTGGCCAAACATGAAAAAGGAAATTGTAGAATGGATAAGTAAATGTTACACGTGCCAAAGAGTCAAAGCGGAACATCAAAGGCCGAGCGGATTGCTTCAGCCACTGGATATACCCGAATGGAAATGGGAGCATATAGCAATGGATTTCGTAGTAGGATTACCTAAAACCAAGTCAAATCATGATGCGATTTGGGTGGTGATTGATCGGTTGACTAAGTCAGCACATTTCTTGCCGATAAACGAAAGGTTTTCAATGGAAAAGTTGGTCAAATTGTATCTAGATGAGATTGTGATGCGTCAGGGAGTTTCTGTATCTATCGTGTCTGATAGAGATCCAAGGTTTAACTCGAGATTTTGGCGACAATTCCATGATCATGTGGGAACTAAGTTGAAAATGAGTACGGTATATCATCCGCAGACAGAGGACAAAGTGAAAGGACAATTCAGACAATTGAAGATATGTTGCGAACCTGCGTAATAGATTTTAAAGGAAATTGGGACGATCATTTGCCCTTAATTGAGTTTTCCTACAACAGCAATTATCACGCAAGTATTGGCATGCCGCCTTATGAAGCGTTGTATGGAAGAAAATGTAGATCCACTACTTATTGGGACGAAGTTGGTGAGCGCAAATTAATTGGCCCAGAGCTTGTTCAACAAACAAAGAAAAAGGTAGAGATGATTCGAAAGAGATTAATTGCAGCTCAAGATCGCCAAGCAAAGTACGCAAATCAAGAACGAAAAGATGTGCAGTTCGAATCTGGAGACAAAGTCTTATTAAAGATATCTCCTTGGAATGGTTTAACCCGATTCGGAAAGAAAGGAAAGTTGAGTCCTAGGTATATTGGACCATTTGAAGTATTGCAACGAGTTGGGAAAGTGGTATATGAATTGGCGCTACCTCCGCAAATGCAACATCTGCACAATGTATTTCATGTATCTCTTCTGAAGAAGTATAATGCTGATGCGAGCCATATGATCAAGTTGGAACCGGTGGAAATCCAACCAGTTTTGTCTTATGTGGAACAACCAGTTCGAATTTTGGACCGAAAAGAGAGGACACTTAGAAATAAAGTTGTACCTCTAGTTAGAGTGTTGTGGAGAAATCCGCTAGTCGAAGAATCGACTTGGGAGTTAGAAAGCGAAATGAAAGAAAAGTATCCCCATCTATTTGCTTAGATTAGATTCTGGGGACAGAATCCTTTTAAGGAGGGTAGATTGTGACGACTGAGAATTTTGTGACGTAATTAAGTCTATAAAGTATGCTTTAAGTGATGTGATTATAATCATGTGACTAAGTGCTGATTAATTGTCTTTATGTATATTGGAATATAAGAGCGTAAATAAAAATGTTCCAATTTAAAGAGTCAGCATAGGAATTAAGCTGTGTTGTCGGGCCGTCAGGTAGAACGGAACTCGTCCTAATAAGGAGTTAAAGAATATAAAATGTGAATTATGTGTGATTGAATGAAATGAGTGTTTAAATAAAATATTTTGTCCTAAGTGACGTGTCGGTCGATAATGATAATGAGAAGCGTAATCGAAACGCTGAGCGTCGGGCTGTCAGGCTGAATGTGACCCGGTACGCGTAAAAAGGGATAAAGATTAAAGAAGAATAAATTCTATGAACATACCTGAGTCGTTATGTGATTGTATATGTGTGATTGCCTATCTGTGTGCATGACTATGTGCTCTGTGACAATTTTATGAATTTAAAGGAATTATGTGATTTAAATAAAGGATTATTTATGAAAGAGATATGTCCTAAGTCCAATCATGTATGATGATTTAGGAATAACTTTTATGTAATTTGTTTTGATTTCATTGATATTAATAAAAGACTTGTTTTGGTTTTATTGCGGGCTTTATCTATTTAAGTGTTTAAATAAGATATACCATAGTTTAGAGTAAAGCTTTTTATGGATTATGATGAGATCATAATAATGAGATCTAAAAGATGATAACTCTAAACTTAAATATTTCCTGGTCGTAGGATTACTAACTGGTAATTAGTAATCCGCAAAGATCGGTACATACTATGCTTGCTTCATTATGAAGGATGTCTGTTCTCATAGACATTTGTGTGGTGACACTATAGCTAGTATGTAGGTGCTTATTATAGAATAAGTTCACTGAACATGACTCACACAGCTGAACAACTGATGGAGTTCACTCACGTGTCAGCAGTTGTTCACATAGTGATAGTTGTACAAGTGTCCTTAGACTTGAGGTCATCATAGTCATCTTGTGTACACTGATTTATGCTTTGGTTTAGTTCTTAGTCTCCAGGGACAATTATAAGGGCTCTACTGGGTATAGGAATTTGTACACGAAGATAGTGTATGATCAATAAAGGATCTACCCCTTCCAGTGAAGGAAGAGAATGTTCAATCCTGATCCACTTATGCTAGTTCAGGAATCTCTGGCTAGAGTGAATGAAATTAGAAAGGAGTTTCTAATTTACATTAAACAGAACTAAGCATAGTGAATGGGAAAGCAAATGATTAAATAAGATAGACTTGACACAAGTTCCATGCCTTGTATTTAATCGTGACATTGCAGGGTAGAAGGAATTGATTGTACGGTAACTACTCACTGAATAGGTTCTTGTTATTCTAAGCAGTGAATTCGTATTATCTGGATAGTCGCGATATGCTGAGAAATATCCCTCACGATGTAGAATAAATATGATTAATTTATTAATTAATCATATTTAATGAATTAGAGAATTTATATAAATAATGATAAAATAGTTTTATTATTATTTATTTCTACTACCAGCTTAATATTGAACCTACAGGGTCATACTATAAAAGAGAATGATTTAATGGTGGAGGAATTAATTAATAATGGCTGGTAATTATTTATTTGTGAAATAAATAATTAATTAGCAGATTTAATAATTGATTAAATGAGATTTAATTAATTATAAATTAATTATGAAAAGTTCTTAATATTATTAATTAAGAATTTAATTTTGGAAATTAAATCAAGTGAGAGAATTATTTTTCTAAAGTGTTTAGAAAAGGGATTAATGATTAAAAGATGTTTTAATTATTAGTTAATTGGTTAATAAGAATAATCAATTAAAGGGTTAATAATAATAATATTTTATGGAAAATTTTCAGCTGAAAATTTTGCCTATAAATATACTATTATAAACCCTATTTGCCTCAACCCAAATAATTAACCCTAATTCTGAAGTAGAACAAGAGGGAGGCAACTAATTCTCTCAACCTCTTCCTCCTCCATCACATTGTACTCTTGGTGGATACCGGTGGAGTGCTTCACACTTGAGGAGCAGCTGCTAGGGATTTCCGTTCATCGCTCTTGGATCGCTATTAAAGACCTCCATCTCTCCATTAACGTAAAACTTCTTAAGATAAACATACTGAACTACGAATTAAATTTTATTTTTCGCATGGATCCTGCGGAGGGTTTTAGTTTTTTTTAAGATTTAAATTTACGTTTTCGTTACGTTTATGTGCTAAAAACCCTTCAATTTAACCTTCACGTATTTTTATAAAATTATCCGAGTACGATAAAAGCATGGGATTTGTTTTATTATCTTCATAGTAGTCCTAGAGACTTTTTAAAAATGATAAATGGATTTATTTGGTGGTCTTTGCATTTTAAATTGATTTTTATGTGGGAAAATGATATTATTAAGACGAGCTTGCGAAATTCATATAAAATCAACCGCCCGCTCAAAAATCTATTATGAGTAACGGTTGAAAAGCTAATTTCGAGATCTACGTGTTAAGATTGTCATTTGCAATAATTTTTTACTTTCCGAGAGAGATATATTATATAATTGATTTTATGTACATTTGAATTAAAAGAAAGGATCAAATGAGCCAAAAAGGGATTTAGTAATGTACTAATTTGCCCTTGACTTTGATGGTGTATAAATTCATTCTCCCCCCCCCCCTTTTCTTTCTTTTTCCGTGCACCCCATTTCCCCTTCTCTCTTTCTTTTCTTTCTTTCCTTCACTTTCTCTCTCTCTCTCTCGGCTCTCTCATCTCCCATCTCTCTCTCTTGCATGCAACACTCAAACCTCACTCAAACTCAAAGATATTGCTTTCTTTAATCTCTATTTTCGGTATACGTCTCAATTTCCATTTGGATGTAAGTGTTGTGTAAGTGTTTTGATATTGATCTCTATGGTTGTGTTCAAGGAAATTGATTTCTTGCTACAAAACTATAAGAGTGAATTCAAGGAGATTTTGGGGTCATAAACTTGAGAGAAGACCCGTTGTGGGCTCTCTTAAGTTCGACCACCACCGGCTATGATCCAAGGAGAGCCGGTGGAGTTTTTACGATATGTTGATTTGAATATTAAAGCCTTGCATGTTTGGTTTTTGAAAAGATCAAAAGAGTTTTTGGCATTTCCTTTAAAACTTGAGTATGTGATTGAAAATGGATTTGTTTTGATTATTGATGTGTGTATAAGTTGTTTGATGATTAGGAGATTAAAATTTAAGGTTGCATGTTGAGTTTATAATTCGGCTTTGTGCTAATTAAAAAGAGGAATTTGATTTGATGAATTGATCTTAGTGTACACTAAGCTTATTTAGCATAAAAAGTGACTGCATGTTAGTTTTAGAGAAAAACAAGTAGTACAAGTCATTGTTGGATCCTTGAAATTGTAGATCATGTTTTAGCCGAATAAAGATGGGTTTAGAAGAGATTAATTTGATGATTAAGTGAATGCATGTTGATTGAATGAATTGATTAAAGTTGGAGTCACTAGGAGATGCTTGGTTTTGGTGTTTAATGGATTGAATGACTAAATTAAGGACTAAAACAAGTGGGAAATGTGATATACAACCTTGCATGTCAAAATTGATCCTTGCATGTATGATTTATTGAAAAACCCGAATGGGTCTTAGGTTTAAAAAGAGGAATTAAGTTGGTTTTTTTCCAATTATCTTAGTGGCTAGTGAGAACTTGATTGCATGACAAAGATTGGGTGGTGTTTATGTTCGAATTTTGATTATTAAAAGAAAGTGTTGATTCCGATTCTTAATGTGATTATGATTCGGATTTTTGATTAAAAAGGATGAAGTTTAAGTGCGTAAATGACTCTTGTGATTTGCATTAGTTGTGTTTGATTATATGAGATTGAAATTGAATATACATGGTTGTGTTTTATGTGTATGGTTCGAATTAAGGAATAAAAGAAAAAGGGAATTAAATCGTTTGTTATTAAAAAGAGCTATAAGTGATAGTTATGGTCGTAAAGGTTTGGTTGTGAATAAATCATGTACTCGTAAGAGTTATATTAGTGTGATTTGAGAAATAGCTAAAATTAAGCAAGTACGCTTTGATTGTTAAGTATATAAAGATATAAAGGTTACGAGAAAGGAAGGTGTTATGTGCTATGTGCTTATGTGTATAAGCTATACTCGTATATTTGAGTCAAGAATATAATCGAGCTATCGTATTGAGTGATCGTTCTGGGAACGAGAGTTGAGAAACTGATTAAGGTTTTGGTTTTTATTGTAGATTCGGAGCGTGAGGGCATTCAGGCTAGGAAAGGAAAGGATATACTAGGTGGCAGTAGTTCAACCTTCAGGAAAGCAAATTCAGGCAAGTAACTCTGATTACTTGTGTAAATGGTTATAAAGAGAATGTTGTTCATACCATGTAGAGTATTGAACTGTTTAATTAGTGATACCCTGATATTGATTTGAGATACCCCGCCCTTGATCTTGATAAACTGTTATTGATAAGCTTGTTGATTCAACCCTTTGATAACCTATCCTTTATGTTCAATTTATTTATTAAGCCATGAATTGTATTGAACCCTATAATTATCCTTGTGAACCCTGTTTAATGATACCTTATTTTCTGATCACCCTATTGATCCCTAAATAGATATTGATCCTTCTAACTTAAATGCCTTGTTATCCTTGATACAGAATCCTTAAGAATTGTTCCTTGTTTATCCTTGAATCACTCCCTGGACTTTGTTTTTCTTAAAATCTGACTTAAGAATGAGTTTCGACTCGAAAGAGTCCGAATGATTTCATATTCTTGGTAATGATAAAATGGATTTTTAGAAAACCTATTTATTTTTCCAACTCAAGGTTTTCCAAACGAATTCCTGATGGATTGGATTGGGACGTAAGAGGCTAGTGGGACTAGTCCAGTCATGGTAAGAGGCTAACGGGGCTAGTCCAACTTAAGGCTGAAATTATGCCGATTGGTACCTTAAAGACCGGATGGAGGTCGGTACGGGATGTTCACCCATATTATAATGAAATGGAAAGATAAAGTGATCCAATCAAGGGTTCTAAATGATTATTTAAAAAGGGAACTGAAACTTTCTGTTCAGTAAATTGATTCTTGAAAATGAAAATGGTTTATATTGTTTTGAAAAGAGTTGATTATGTTAATGTGAAGCTTAAACCTCGAGAATCCTGATTCTTAAATCTGTTGATAATATGATTGATTTCATATATTGAAATACTGTTGCTTTCCTCTTTTTTTTGAGAGATCTATTCTGATCCTTTAATGATTTGTGATGAATGTCGGTTTTCGTCCATCATTGAGCCTTGTTCCTTGAAAGCCCCACATTATCTTTCAAAACCTTTCCTTAACTCAAAAGCTGGAAATCTGCCACCTAGAACAAATAAAGTAGAATGCCCTGTGTTTGGTAAAGTATATTGTGAAATGATATCGTAGAACTGCTTTATAGCTACTTGCTTATTTAATTATTAGATTAAGATGTGTGAGTTCTCATTTCCTAACCCCGAGATTGAGGGCGTCACAAATATCTATTTATTCATAGCATTATAGTCCTCCTCCTAAGAGGTCGAGGGTTTAAAATTTCATTCGATGCATAAATGGGGTGCATATATTAATGCTTTGTATTAAAAGCAACTCATAAAATACATATAATGATGACTCGGTTTTCTGTTAAATTTTTTGTTAGTTTCTTGTACAGTTTTTCCATATAATCTAAAGTAATGTTAACTGTTAACGTTATGTAATGTCCGATTGGTGGTGATTGCTATATTTGCCTGCAGAGATGCGTTAACCATTTCATCTTGAACGCAGTGGGCTTGAGGCCGGGTTTATTGTTCTTATAGCCAATGTTGTTACAACTTGCATGAAAAGGAGAATAGGTAGGATCAATGCTCTAACTTCTGCTCATCGGATGAGGAAGTATTGTCAAAATTTTAACACTTGCTATGGTTGGATTTTACAAAATCCCCCAACAAGTGATACCTATTCTTTCCCTCTTCAGTTGAATAAATTACTAGCTAAAAGAATTTGCAAGCAAAAATGAATATTCAGCCTGTTATTCAAGACACCAAGATTTTTCCCTTTTCTTCCTCTTGTACAAAGGGTTTCAGCCTGGAAGCTGGTAAACCTTTATTACCAGATGACCCTATTGATGAATCAGCATTATCAGATTCAGGGTCGGAGAATGGAGTTAGAGAGAGACTATCTTCAGATTTTGTTGATCCGTCATTAACGTACGACCCCTTGTCCTTTGATTTTGATGATCTAAGAGAGGATTCTTTGGATTTTCTGTGTCTAGATTTCTTTGGACCATCTGCTGGTTTTCTAGAGGTTGGAGTTGAAGGCGAATCAGTTGCATCATTGCTCAACTCCTTGGCCCTTCGACCGCTTCTACCACTGCCTTCAGAATCTGATTTTTGGTATCTCCTCGACCTTGACTTGGATGGATCCCTTTTTGGAGATGGACTTGCTGCTGAGCTGTCTGTAAATTGGCACCGTGATGATTTTGGCAATTCTGGTAGGTCTCTAGCTGAAGATTTTGTGCTCTTCCTCCTTGCTGAATCTGCAAAATTAGATCAGTTCCAAGAGTTTGAGTTTTCTCTCTTTTATCTAAAATAAAAAAAAATGACCAAGAACTACCAGCAGTTTATACTTAAAACATTCATGGTTTCAGAATCAAACTCTAACCTTGAGAAACCCATTTGACTTGAGGATTCTCTCGAGGTTGTCCAGATACATTAAGAGGCGCTGACTGAACCACTCCCCCTCCATTGTACTGCTTCATCTGTGTGAAGAAAAAAAAGTGCACTAGGATCATCTGCTGTAGCAATTTTTTTTTTTTTTTTTAAAATAAAAATATCAAAAGTTGCAATTAATCTTATACTCAGCAGATTTATACCCAGCTTGGAGATTCACCAGATGAAGGGCCATCCCACCCTATATGAGCCACATGTTTAACATCTGTTGGTAAGCCAATCTGTATTTCATGTTCTTTTGCCTCCTCTGCACCATTTTCCTCAAATTATTACTTCAATTCATCAAAAGGTTAGTTTTGTCTTTTGCCTTTGCCTATCCGAGGTCTCCCCACGGTTGGAGATTAAAAAATTTTGTAATACACCAAAAATGTACATGGTTCCAAAGTTACCTTACTGTTTAGTGCTAGACTAAACTTTATATACCAATCAAACTTTTGCATGCATTAGATATTAAACATGCAAGGAATAAAACTGCAGGCTTTCAAAACTAGGAATGCTCAACAGAAGACATAAAATTTGAAGAAAAGGACTCACCAAATATGTTTGAAATGTACCTAAGGCCTTTTAAAAGGCCCTTCATTCTTGTTCCCATTCTCCTGAAATGCAATCCTCTTGGCTGAAATTTTAATTTGGGAGGGAACTTCAAATTTCACCCCAGATCATGCTCAAATTAAATTCATAAGGGTCATTAGGTGAAATTTCTCAAGGGGAAAAAGGGAAACCTGGTGTAAATATATATAATTTTTACTGCATAAATTATTAATAGGGCTGTAAAATGAGGAAGAAGGGTACTGCACAAAAGAATTGCAGAGCAACCCCCTGCCCTCGAGGTAAAGATTGATTACCTCTCCTTAAAAATGATGATGAAGGCTACTGTTTCGTTTTTTCATTGGTAATTAATGAATTGTTAGTTTCCAATATGGGTTAATATTAACTAGACAATAATCGAGAATCTAGGACTTCAATTTTTTCACTTCTTATTAGGTTTATTTTTATGAATAACCACACTAGTTCCGTGCATATACGGAGTTATATAATATTTATTTTAATTGCATTAATATTTAAAAGTTAATATATATTACTTTTCAAATATATCAATGATAGTGTATTATATATTTATAATATAATATATACATAATTATGTACTAAGTTATTTATTTATAATTTGATATTAGTAATTTATATGTCTTAATAAACATATATTATATTTTATTCAAATATGTTAATTACAAAATTACAATGATATTGAAGAAAGAATGAGATAAAAAGAAAAAGAAACAGAATTAGCCGTG
This sequence comes from Apium graveolens, assembly GCF_009905375.1. Lineage (NCBI taxonomy): Eukaryota > Viridiplantae > Streptophyta > Magnoliopsida > Apiales > Apiaceae > Apium > Apium graveolens. The sequence goes on from NC_133648.1 coordinate 90,525,957, forward strand.
GAAGAAAAGATAATTAAAAAGGAGAGAAAATTAATAAAGAAATAATTTATTTTAAAAATTAGTTTAGCTTGTCATTATGTCATGTCAACAACTGTTTGGAAGTGTCCGATTTAATATGAGAGTGATATATCTTAAGTTAGTACACTTTTTTTAGTACATTTCTCAAAATAGATCCCAAATATATGTATTGTTAATAATAATATACTCTCATTCACAATAAATTTACCATGTTATACTGTCTGTAAATTGGCACTGTTTGATTTAGTCCTAAACAACTTCATTTCGATTTTTTTGTTGTTTTCTCGCATAATGTTATACTTTTATTGTTGTATTTGATTTTTCTCATTTTTTTGTTAATTGTAGAACTTGGTAGATTATTTTCTGATTATATTGTTCTCCATATTGGTTTAGATTTGTGTAGACGCGGGGATGAATCTCACCATATTTTGAACAAATTTTAAGCCGTGCACGACTATTTAATTTCACCGTGTTTTTGTCGAGTTTATATCCTTTTGTCCAATTTTAATATAAATAAATAGTTCCAGGCTACTATTCCATAACCGTGCACTTAAGATTATGTAGTTTAATTACTGGTGAGATATTATGTTGATACTCATTTGATTTTATGTTGATAAAATATACAAGTTGGGAGAAATATCAAGAAATTTAAAGTCAATATTTCTTTTCGCCTTTATTGCTTTAGGATTGTTCTTAATTATGTTGATATTATGTTGATACTCATTTGATTTTATGTTGATAAAATTTACATGTTGCTATAGCATTGTTCTTGAATATGACAAAAGTAATACATTTTATACAACTTTTTCTCCGATTTTTCTACCTTCCCCCGGTTTTAATCATTTGGATTGTATATCATTATATATATATATATATATATCTTTGTACTTGCAGGAGGAAATTTGGAATAAGAAGTGATGAATGAACTTACCGAGGCAAATACCAATTTTTTTATTACGATGAGATAGTCTGTCATATTAAATTTGAAGTAACTCGATCACAAGGAATTGCTAGAAAAAAGTAATGACCTGAGGATTGCAGAGATATTGTATTATATTTAATGTTTGCAGTTGCAAGATTTACTGATTTTTCAGAATTACGTGAACTGTGGAGCATATTTAAAGAGAGATTTTGGAAGTCAACTGAATTATATATGCCAGTAAAGAGGTGATTGTCCATGTTCAAGTGTATATAACATGCTTCATACGATAAAATGTCAAATTTTTAAATCTTTTTATAGTAATTGAATATCCCTTGAAAAATAAGATGTTAATATATGCAGTTAGGATTCCAATTATCTTCTTTCATCTTAATGCAGTTATGGATAATTTATAAGGCAAAGTTTCAATTCTAATCGCAGATGGGACACATCTTTGTCTCTACATCTATGCACAATCGCCATCAGCAACAAAAATATTTTTCTTAGCATATAATTCAACAACAGAGTCTATTTGAGAAATAAGGATGAAACCTATATACAGGTAAGAGTGCTAGAAATTTTACTAATATACCAAAAATTTAAGTCATACTTAAAATTTAAATTTAGGAGTCTCTGATGTGGAATACATATCATGGTGTATACTTTCGTTTTAGATTTCCCTCCATGACACATCTAATACATGTCTTGATGATGTATTGGTCCATTCTATAATAGAGATTAACGTGTTGCAGAAGTCGAGCCGTAATGTAGACTGTATTTGATCCCAGCATAAATCTATGACCTATTATATATTTGACAATATAAATATCTTGATATTCATTTCTCTATTCTTATATGTGTATATGATTTGGATTTTTACATATATTTAAAAAAACAAATTAATTAGAGTTGTTTTATATAGGTGCAAGGATTTGTGGTTGTGTTATCACAATTTAGGTGTACATGATTAAGTTAAAAGTGTCGTCGGTCCCTTTTTATATCTCTAATTTGTTCAAGTTGTGGTTATCAGTATAATCTAGGTATGCTTTTAACTAGAATTTATAGTTAAAGGTATTCTTTTTTGTAGTGCCCGTTAACCAAGAAATTGAAATCCTGCATAATTTATTATTTCATATGTTGAACGAGGACTCGGTAGGGGGGTTGTTTCTTTGCAAGATTGTTCTCATTAGGAGCCGGCCTCTCCCTTCAAACTTTTGGTTTTCTCTTTGTGCCAAATGAATTAGTGTGCAACATCTCCTCGCGAGCTCTACTGTTGCACATGACTTGATAAACCAATAAAAGTGAATCATGGTGAAGTACTAAAGCCTGTAATATATGCTGCTTTCAGCTCATCCAAGTTCCAATACCTAATTTGGATGATATATCTCATTTGCAAACAAGATTAAAGTTTAGAGACTAAACATCGTACATAACTCACCATGAATCGATCACATTCTTCGTTGTATAAGTTCCTTTGTTTTAACCATATTGAATCTTTAGTTCCGATCAAGGATTCTTTTAACATTACATTTTTTTCCAATTGCTTTCGTGATCTCATCCTCTTCCAATATATTTTATGATTCCCTTTGTATTCATAACATTGATAATAGAGTTCCAGACAACTTAACCATGATTTTTATATAAGTTATTTTAATATACCAAAGCACTTATAAAAAAATGTTAGATATAATTATTTACCTCAATTACCTGTTCTTTCTCCATATCCAACCAGAATATTTGATTATTTTTCTGATCCGTGCTTCTAATTTTGTACTTAACTGTGATATTCATGTCAAGCTTACCAATGAGCCTGCTTGATGGAAACTATTTATACCTTACGGCCTATAAATCCAAGAAGGATATGTCAGCCTCACAAAGAAGTGTTTTTTGGAATGAGCTTGAATTACTTATGAAAGGAGTGTATTGCCAGTGTGGAAGGAGCTCAGCCTGACTCAGCCTAACATAGGTTAAGCCGTTAAGGATATGAAAATGAAAGGAAAAAAGAGAATAGATATAGTCAGGACAAAAGTAATCTTGCATAACAAAGTTTCAACCTCTGGGCACTAGGCACTGCAGTGCAGAACATGGAGAACAAAACTGGAACATGGTGGATTATTTTTTAGCTATGTTAGACAAATTATTATTGTATTTATTATGTAATTTGTTGTTGTCCCTGTGCTTTTATCCATACATTTTTCTAAGTTTAGTTTTATTTTATCATTACAATAGTTTCAGGAATTTTCAATTTAATATTTGGGCTCCATTCTAAGTTTGAAAAATTACAAAGTCTGTAATTTTATATATAGATTTGTTAAAGTTTCAATTAATAGTAATAAAATTTTAAAGCAGTTTTGCTGAAATTTTTTGAAAAGCACATGTATGTAATCAGTAAAATTAAAAATATAACATTGAACAAGAGAGATACATTTTCGGTTATTATAAAACGATTAAAGTATTAATTGTAATTACATATTTTTTTCAAAGTTTACATTTAAAATGAAATTTTTGACCACTTTCTATAATTAATGTGTTATTAACAAAATAATCATAAACTACATCTTTTTTGAAGTAAACCAAGTAATGAAATCTTTTAATTATTTTATTGAAGTATTTATCAGTATAAATATAGTATAAATATGAAGTGTTCACTGTGATTTTTTTTTTAAAAATTCGTGCACAAAAATACATTTAAATGGGAAATGTGACCGAGGCAGTGTGCACAATCTTGCAAGGGTGTCAGGAAGGCCTCATACATTCTATAGTCGTTGCGGGAGATGTTTTGTTCAACATGTAGGTTACTTTGAGAAATTGGGTTATCAGTTATTGTCACATGCATCTTTAACTATTGAAAACCTTTACAAAGTAATTGTGCCAGGAAGCTTTTCTGTTGTTCCTCCTTGAGGGATAACAACCAGCAATATGTGGTAAACATAAGGTTGAAAGCCATTGTTATTGATCCCAGAATCTTAACTTTTTTTGCCCTAGGTGGGTCGAATACATATGACATCAGGAGCAGCCGGATGCATTTCTGTAGATAGACCCTTTCATATATGTAGTCCCGGTCACATGATTAAAATTCATCATATTCACTTCACTAGATTATTTTCCTTTAATATGGTATTCATGTCAAGCTTATCAATGAGCTTAAATTATTTATGAAAGCGGTGCATTTCCGAGGTAAATATTCTTTCAGAATAGAGACTGTTAGCGCAATGCAGAGGAGAACAAAGCTGGAACATTGTGATTTTTTAGCAATGTTAAAAAAATTATTGATGCAATAATAAAAAATGTTCTATTTTTTTGTCCTAATATTGTTTTTCACAAGTATTTTTGAGTTTGGTTAGTATTTTGGGTGATTTAAAATTTGAACTGCCATGTAAACTTGAAAAAATAAATTTAGTTTATATGAATACTTTTTATATTGAAAAAATCAGATTAAATAGTATCATAGTATATAAATAATAAATTTAGTTTATATGAATATTTTTTATTGTATTTAACTAATAAAATTATTAAGTTCATTCAAATTATGTATAAAACAATATTGGGTAGATAAAAGTGCAATATTAAACTATGAAAAGTTTGGATAAATTATGTAACCTTATGTAATATTGATTTTGAGGTCAATTATCTTTTGATATTAAAATATCAAATATGGAATGAATTAATGAAAATCTCCAAAAATTTAACAAAAAGATAGTGTGATATTTATATGATATTATTATGCATTTCAAAATATATGCAAACACAGTTTATATTTTCGAAAAATTATATTTATCTGCATTTCAAAATCATTGTTATATATTATATAATTTTAAATTTTTTTTACAGTAAACTATGTCGAGAAAAAAAATATTTTAATTTTATAATATATTTTTCAATAATTAATTTTATAATGCTTAAAATAGGAGGTGTTAAGGTGGATATCAGCAATATTAAAATGAATTTTTTATATGTTGTGTATATGTATTCAGGTAAAACATTATGGTTTTCAATTCAACAGTTTTAAAATAACTTATATTAGTATTTATATCTTTTAATTTTCAAAATTTTAAACTGCAAGGTGTCGCCGTAAGGCGACGCCGAGTAATATTGCACTATTTTTTTTTATATTTAAGTTATATATATAGTGATACAGTTAGAGAGTAATTTTCAAAAATTGATTTCAAATTCACATGTGTAAGCAATATATGTAGAAATGTAACATTGTAGTTTTCAATTCAACTGTTTTAAAATAACTTATATTGAGTACTTTCATTTTTTAATTTTCCAAATTTTAAACTACGAGGTGTCGTCGTAAGGCGATGCCGAGTAATATAGAACTATTTTTTTTATATTTAAGTTATATATATAGAAATACAGTTAGAGAGTAATTGACACAAATTAATTTCAAATTCATATAATGAGATCTCATTTTCTCTAACTAACTGATTCCAGCCACTTGAAAACCTAAACATCTTCCCCGATTTGACGACACCGACATACCAACTCCCGGCAGCAGTTCTCAAATTTACCATGTCACCAACTATCCATTGTCCATTTGGTGATTCAATGTAGCTCGGGATATACTACAATACAGATGTAAAAAATAAGCACAAGTCAAAGTATTAAACAAATAGGGCAACTTTGTTATAAAATTTTATAAAATATTTCCGTACCACTCCATGAGATGTGTTGTCCACATTGGATGCTGTCATGACAAGGGTAAAAGTCATGTTCTCATTGTTTTGAACATCAACTTCCAGGTTAACAGGAAGTTGAATAGGTTCATCAGCAATCTCCATCTCTAACTCTTTAGTATAAATAACATTAAATTCAAAAAAGAACGAATATGTAAGTTTAAAATTAATTACATGAATTGTATAGTATATATAACCTGAACTTTGGGAATCTTGGTCAAGCATCATTACTTCCACATTTGATGTATCAAATATCATAACAAAAAAATTTCCTTCACCAAAGTAGGTAAACAAAACTTTGCCAGTCTCGCTCAAACCATATTCTCGCACAAGATCTTCAAGCCCATACATCTTTCTCTCAATTTTGGAACGCGTTCCTTTATATCGACTTCCATTTCTCATGTAGAACTGGACTTTAGGTGGTAGCAGCTTCCCAAAGGCTCTCTAGAAATGTGCAGGAATTGGCTATCAAAGATCAAAGATTAATAAAGTACCAGCTTTTACATTTTACTAATAAATGGATAAATTACTAAAGTGCACATAATTATAGGCTCTGTACAAGTGGATATGGCCGATAACACTGTAATCTACTTTTTTTTACCTAAATATCAGAAACATAAAATAACCGACTCCGACAGGAAATAGTGTTCTTACAATTTCTCCATTTTGAAATACAGGATTGTTAAGAAACACCAGGAACTTCCATCCTATACCAGTCATTACATCTGAAAAACCATATCATTCATAAGACACTTTATTTCTATCATAATAGTCCAACAAGATTTTTATGAAGTTTGTGTATAGTACCTTGATCATAGAAAGTGCTGCGTGGAATTGTCCTATTCTTGAAGTATATAACCTCGCAGAGGTCATCCTTCAAACAATTCACAAAGAATTTCCCGTTGCCCTTATAAGAGTAAATCAAAGTGGAACCGAACAAACCACGACAATCAATGTTGAACTCTTTCATGTGACAGAGAGACTGTTCCGACTTCTTGAAATTCACATAGATTTCATGTCCATTAGCAAGTACAAGAATTACTTTACTAGGAATAGATTCTCGAAGACTATTGACAAAGTTATTAGGTAGTTTCTGGAAATTGACAAATTTGTTTTCACATTAGTACTTTTAAATCATATAATATCATTAAACTCTTCAGGTATGCAATAAGATCAAATGATAGTAGAATGCACATTAGCATAATATTAGTGAAATATACCATTTCACGAAGGTCTCTGTCATCACGTGGGAAAGTTACAAAGAACGATGGATTTTCCTCGCTAAAGTACCTAAGCTGATGTAATGTTGGATAAAGAGCACACATAATATGTAGAGTTAAAAATTATGAATATACTATAGTACATTACAAGGATTTTTATTGAATGTTAGTTTACCATCTCTGAATCTTTCAAGGTTTGCATGTTTGCACTACGGAAATCAGTATTTCCACTCATATCTGCAATATAAAGAGGCAATATAGCTCATATGAAATGACAATGATTGTATATCGGAGCCTCTGTAATCCTATCATCTCCTAATACATCTAAAAAGTAGCAAGATTGTTTCGATGTTTACTTGCCAGAAAAATTATACTAAATCAACTGTCAATTAAGTAACAAGAATGAGGAACACATTCGAATCATTATACCCATTGCAACAAACTAAACTTTGGAAATCTGTCTATCGTATCACGACTGAAAAAACAGAGTAGAACAACAAGTATTTACTATTACTAAAGGCCATTGTATTCACCATTACTAAATTATCGAAATTCTACACCGAGTATAACACCAAGTACTGTACAATTACAGCAGAGTATCGCATATCAAATGACTTGGTCATGACTTTAAACAAAATAAAAAATTACAATTGTGAATTCATATATCGAATTCTACATACCTTGATGTTTACTATTGCTAAAATTAAACATCAATTTTCTCTGCTTCTCATATTGTGCGGAGACTACTAAAAAAATGATAAATTGGGCACCGAGTATAACAGATAATGTACAATTGAGGAAGAGTGCCCCATATCAAATTCCTTACCATGATTTTAAACAAAAGGAAAAACTACAATTGTGAATGCATATATCAAATAGAACATACCTACATGTCTACTACTCATAAAATAAAACATCAATTTGCTCTGCTTCTCAAATTATGCGGATACTACTATTCATAACCCGATCGGATTAAGTCTTTACATGCATCAATTAAGATCAATACAACTTGAATTACATTCTCAATGATCATACAGATCAGAGCATATTAGTTAGATAAACTACTATAACAACCGATCGGGAGAAATTGAAGCATACAACCGAACTTCAAATTAAAGAAACAATAACAGAGGATTGGGGAATTAGTACCGTAGTGTAGATTATCTGAGGATTCAGCTTGATATGAGGATTGATAGACCTTCTACCCCGGGGATTTGAGCAGGAATCGAGATGGTCCTATATCTGCATGCAACCCCTTTTGTACATTAGACAGAAGTAATAAGTTCAACTACTTTTGACCTATATCCTTTTTATGAATCAATAAATAAATTTGTATTGTATGACTAAACAATTTAAAAATAATTTAATTTAATTACGTAATAAATCAAATGGGATATGTTGAAAATATTTGAATTTTACATAATTATTAGAATAAATTTAAAAACATAATTATTTGAATTTAATTATTTGTTTATTGAGTTGTGGATGGAATGTTGTGTTAGCGGAGAAAAAAATAGTGATTACTAATATTATAATTATAATATATTATATCATTTTTGAATATAATACGTAAATTTTTACAACTTTAAAAGTTAATACTTTAGCATTTTTTTAAGTAAGACTTTGGTATTTTTCATAATATAGTTAAAATTATATAAGTTATGGACGAATTTTTTGTGTTAGCGGACAAAAAAAATATTTACTGTATTTTTAAAAAAAGTATTTTAATTAAAAAAATATATACTCAGTTTTGTTGTAAAAATTATTAAAATATTGACTACTAAATATGTAAAAAATAAATGTTAAAATGTGAGTTAAGAGACTTTTAATTGGTTAAATGTGAGAGAAAGAAAACTAAAATAAAATATTGAGATTTAAAGTTAAACTATAATATCAATTTTATATTTCAAAATAAACGGAACCTAAATAACTATAATAAATAAATTAAATAAAACTAGAAGATAACCGTTTATGTTATAAAATTTACAAATTTCCAGAAAAAATTTCAAAATTGAAGAAATATGGAGCGCGCGTAGCGCGGGCAAGATAACAAGTCATTATAAATTGCCAAGTCACATTATCGGAGTCAAGTTTTGGTACTGGGATTGATAAATTTAATATTACTCTATTTTTATTAGAGAGCACTTTATTTTCACCATAGAGTTATGTGACATTACATTTAACCAAAAAATATTCAAAATAAAAATAGACTACTCTCTAATAATAGAGAATTTATGTAAGGAGACAACAGACGTTTGTAACATAGCAGACATTTGTCACATCTCATGCAACAAATAGTATTTTAGTCGTTGGATGGTCGATCCAACAGTGATTCAAAAAATACTACAAAGGAATGTTCTCGGCCCGGAGAAATTACTTCCTCCGTCTCACAGGATTATTGAACTACTTTTTACTCATACTTAGACACATATTTTAAGGCTATTATAAAGTGTAATTCTATAATTTATTTTTAAAATTTTCTTTTTCCAATATAAAAATTTAAACATTATATTTTTTAAATAAAAAAATATTTAAAATTAGTTAGGGAACCATGTTTTACGGGAGTCTCAAAATTGCGTGCCGATCGCCCGTCCCCCAATGTAAGAATCGAATGGAACGGAAGAAGTACCTTTTTGCCCATGGTCACTGTTATTCCCAAACAATATAACAACAGAATTATAAAAGGGGTTTGAATGAAATTCTGGTTTTTTTTTGCTTTTCTGGAAAACTTTTTCTTAAATATACAAATGTGTTTGTGAATATGCAAGAATGCGGATAAGGTTTTTAAAGTATTCTACTAACACAAAATAAATAAATACAAGTTTAAAAATTTTCTGGTGGATTTGTCTTTCCATCAGAGATGTATATATTGAAGAAAGACTTAATTATTATCTCGCCCTTAAAGTATAATACTTGTACACATGAACCCTTAAATAAAAAAATTGTATATTTTAACCTTATAACTATAAGTTTTGTACACTTCAACTCTTTTGCTAAAATCTTTTCCAATATTATCGTCACTGTTGTATAATTCTGCCCCTTAACTACGAGTTTTGTATATTTTTACCCCTTAACTATTAATTTTGTACACTTTAACCCTTTAATAATTTTATCATAATATTATAATATTATTTATCATATTAATTAGTTAATACAATAAACTAATATAAATAATTTATCATATTTTAATTTTAAATTTTTATTATTAGTAATTTATATTTTTAATAGGATTCATAGAAAGTAAACTAAATATAATAACAAATAGTTGATCGGATTTGAAATTTTCTATATCTTAACAATCAAAAATACAAATATTTAATTAAAATATAATAGTATGTAATATACAATTTAAGTGAAAATATGTAGATTGAAAGAATTTTCAAAATATCGAAAAATTGTAAATAATGTTAATGAAGGAAGTATTCAAATAAAAATTCATTACTAAATAGATTCTTATAATAACAATTAATTTGTGGACATTTTTCACTTTTTAATATATAATTCAATTTTTTTTTAAAAATATTATTATTTGATAAATAAAAAGGACAAGAAAATGATTTACGAACAATGTTGCCCTTAAAGTATACAATTGCGAACATTTTAACCCTCGAGGGTGATTTCGGTAAAAAATTTAAGAAAAGGATTAAAGTGTACAAATCTCATAGCTGAAAGGTTAAAATATACAGTTTTTTGTCCAGGGGTTTATGTGTACATTATTGTGCAAGACATGCCTGTATTTTAACAAGACTAAGTCAAATTGACAAGTCTAAGTAAGTTGTATTGTAATCTTAGTTTACATTTGTACTTGTAACATTTAAAGTCTATAAAAATGCAAAAGGAGCATACTGGAGTCTTTTTGTTTAAACAGTATCAAGCCTAAGGATTCTATCTGGAAGAAGATCAAGAATGTCATGCCTCAGAAGAATTTTGAAGAAGCTTGGAGTTGAATAAATCTGTTTGGATAAAAATATTCTAAGTCAAGATCTCTACAAGTCACAGATTTAGTGTTATAGAGAAGTCACTCGAGAACTCGAAATGACTTATCGAGAAGTCAGAAAAGCTTAGAGAACTCACAGAGATATCGACAAGCAAATTGAAAACATGAAGATTGGAGATATCGACAAGTCATTTCTTCATTAGAGAACTCAAAGTTATCTACAAGTCAACATTCATTAGAGAACTCTGAGTTATCGATAAGTCAAAATTCACTAGAGAACTCAGAGATATCGATAAGCCAAGATTCACTAGAGAACTCTGAGTTATCGACAAGTCAAATTTGGCTAGAGAACTCCGAGTTATCGATAAGTGAATAAGCCACTAGAGAACTCAGAGATATCGATAAGTTAAAGTGAAGATATGAAGACGAGAGATCTCGACAAGCCAAATTCTCTTATAAAGAACTCAGAGACCTCTACAAGTCAAATTAACTATGGAGTATTAGAGATCTCGATAAGCCAATATACTTATCGAGATGTCAAGTTCTCTATAGACCAAACTGGAGATCGCGAGGTAAAATCTCAAAGTACAAAATTGTAGACCAGTTCAATATCCAAGATTTACAATCAACAAACAATCCAACCAGCTGGATTGACAAGTCAACAAAAATCAGCTTGAAGAGTGTGCAAGATCAAGGGTGAAGATTAACTGACATAGGAAGATCAAAGTTAACACATTATGCAAAGATATGTTAAGCCAAAAATGGAAGATATACTTTTCCTAAAATGGAAATGACAAGTGACAGTTTACTAAAGTTAATAGTATGTCTTATTATACACTGTATAAACCAGCAGTTAACTAAATTATAAAGTTAACAATGGTCCTTTGTTATAAGAAATAATTTAGATCAGGAACTCTTGTATTCTCTCAAGAAATAACCTAAGCTCTTTATCAACAAATAGCCTAGAAATTTTGTAGCAAAATATTCTTAATTTTAATATAAAATTAAGTGAGTTTTGAAAGATATATGTTCTTTATTATTACATGTTTAATTTCTGTATGAACACATTTCACTACAACATTTGATTTACTTTGTTCAACCACAAACAGTTCAAGAAAAGCATAAAAATATAAAAACACATTCACCCCCCTCTGTTGTAATTCATTACCTAAAAAGTGGTATCAGAGCAAAATCTGAAAGTAAACAGATTCAAGATCTTGGAATAATGAATACATAGAAAATTAGTAACATCAAAATTCCTACCTTTGACAAAGCTAACTACACTCTTTGGAAAAAGAAAATGTTGTTGTTTATCAGGATGGCCAATCCACTCTATATTCAGATTCTCAAAAATGGGCCCTTCACTCCTATGATTAGAGTTGAAGAATCAACAGATGGTGATATGGTCATTCCAACTCATTATGCTCCAAAAGACCCTTCTGAGTACACTGAGCCTGAAAAAAAGAAAGTTTCCCTGGATAGTGGTTTACAGCTGATATTGATAGAGTCACTTGACAATGTAATGTACAACAACATTGTCAACTGTTACACTGCCAAACAAATCTGGGAAAAAATTGAAATACTCTGTGAGGGAACTGAGGAAGTTAGATCTAATCAAAGAAGGATACTAATTTCATAATATGAGGGTTTCATGGCCAAGCCAAAAGAAAGTATCACTAATGTGTTTGAAGGTTCAATAAGCTGATAAATGACTTGCAGCTCCATGACAAAAACTATGAAGCTGAAGAGGTGAACTTGAAGTTTTTGCTCACACTCCCTGATCATTTGGAACAGAAAATCTCAGCAATCAGCAAAGGGAGAGATCTGGAATCTTGAAGACTCATGAATTAGAAATGATTCAAAGAAAATCATTAAGAACTGGACAAGGGCATGTTGTAGATGGTTCAAGTGCTCTAATTATTAATGAAAGCCAGATCTCTAATGATGAACCAAGATCTTAAACTCCATTTGCCTCAACAAGTGAGCAAAGAACAAATGATTCACAAGAACAGGTCATTCTGGAACTGGAAGAAGATGAGTTCTACACCTTGGATGAACTTGATGAGCTTGATTAGTCAATGGCCTATCTGGAAAGAAAATTCTCTAACATTAGAGTAAATAAGCTAAGATTCTTCAGGGGTAAACAGTCTTTCAACAAAGACAGCAGCTGGAAAGGAAAAAGGGAAGTACACATCTGATAGCAAAAATGGTTACAAAACTGGATTTGTTGACAGATCAAAGATAAGGTGCTTGAATTGTGATGAACTAGGCCATTTTGCTACAGAATGCAAGAAACCCAAGAAAGCAAAGAAAAACAAAGCTTATCTTGAACTGAAAGCAAAGTATGAATCTCTTCTAAAAAACAGCAAAGCAAAGCTTATATTATAGAGGGAAAAAGTTGGGATGATTCTGATAATGATAAAGATGAGGAAGTTGGAAATTATGCTTTAATGGCCTTGGAGCAAGGAGAATCATCCTCATCAAAATCACAGGTACCAACTCTCAGTACCATTAATTTAAATATGAGTCAATATAAGGAAACTGTGGAAAAGATGAACACATAAATGTTTCATATTCATACAAGTATGGTTGCTGCTAATGAAGAAGTTAACAGATTGACAAAGATAAATGAGAAGCTTTAAAGTGAGAAACAAGAAACTGAATTGTTGTTGGTGGAGATTGAAACTGTAAAACAAGAAAATGCATATCTGAAAAACAAGCTCAAGTTTGCAAGTGAAATTGAAGCAGTGCTAAGGGAGAAGCTGGAAGAAAATGAAGTTAAATTAAAGTCCTTTAAGAATGCATCTGAGTTAATTGGACAATACCATGAGAAAAACAAGCCATGTGCAAATATTGCTATTGGTCTTGATTATGATGCCTTGAACAACAAAAATAAAAATATAGGTGACAAAGGGAAACCAACAGAAAATGAAAATGTTCCAACAATCCTGAAAAGGGTTGATTCACCTATGTTCAAGGCATGTGAAGTTAACTTTAATGAAGAAGAGTTGATTATCAAGCAAGAAATTGCTGATGAAGACAATGAGAAGAAAGATACATAAGCAACTCAATCCTTCAAAACTGAAGAGAAGCTCATGGATAATCAAAGTTCCAAGACACCTGTCAAAGAAACCAAGACTAAAGATGCAAGAAAGAAGAAGAAATATAGAAATGGGAAAATTGGGATAAATAAAAGCAATAATTTTGCTTATGTTGCAGATGCTCCAAGAAAGAAATGTGAAAAATGTGGCTCTGTAAATCACCTAACTCACCTTTGTAAAAAGGTTGTTAGCAAGCCAACTGAAGGAGCCTGTAAATACAATGAAGCAGATGCAAATGATCCTTGCTCATTCTGTGACAAGTTTGACTGCATCCCTTGCAACTTGAAAGTGATGAAGAGTTGTCATAAACTAAGAGTAGACCTCAAGAAAACAAAAATTGGGTCTACATCAGATAGGGAAAATGCACAACAGTCATGAATTCTATTTTATCTGAAACAACTCATTCTACTTCTACTAAATCAGTTAATAAGAAGAAAGTACCCAACACTGCTTGGGTTGCTAAACAAACTTAAAACTCATTATGTGCAGGGCAAAGTGAAGAAGGTCATATGTGTTAGGAAATGAATAACACACAGAGGGGGGTGAATGTGTTTTACTATTTTTGTGCTTTTCTTTAATGTTTATGGTTGAGTAGATTAAATCTTGTAGTGAAATGTGTTCATGCAGAATTTAAGCTTGCAGAAAATAAAAAACCCAGATCTTGAAAACTCACTTAATTTTATATTAAAATTAAGACTGTTTTGCTACAAAATTTCTAGGCTCTTTGTTGATAAAGAGCTTAGCTTCTCTTTGAGAGTGTTACAAGAAATTTGATCTAAATTGTTACTCCTAACTAAAGGACCGGTGTTAACTTTATAACTTAGTTAACTGCTGGTTTACACAGTGTGTAATAAGACATGCTATTAACTTTTCTAAACTGTCACTTGTCATTTCTATTTATAGAAAAGTAGATCTTCCATTTATGGCTTAGCATATCTTTAGCATCCCGTGTTCACTTTGATCTTCCTTTGTCAGTTAATCTTTACCATTGATTTTGCACATTCTTCAAGCTGCTTTTTATAAACTTGTCAATCCAGTTGGTTGGATTGTTTATCTTGGATATTGAACTGGTCTATGATTCTGTACTTTGAGAATTTTACTCGAAATCTCCAGTTTAGGCACATAGAGATCTTGACATCTCGATAAGTATAATGACTTATCGATATCTCTAATGCTCTAGTGAATTTGACTTGTAGAGGTCTCTGAGTTCTCGAATGAAACTTTAGCTTGTCGAGATCTCTCAGCATCATGTCTTCACTTTGTCTTGTCGATAACTTAGAGTTCTCTAGTGAATTTTGACTTATCGATATCTCTGAGTTCTCTAGTAGACTTAGACTTATCGATAACTCAGAGTTCTCTAATGAATGTAGACTTGTCGATAACTCTGAGTTATCTAGTAGAGAAATGACTTGTCGATATCTCCAACCTTCATGTCTTCTTAACTTGTCGATATCTCTCTGAGTTCTCTTGTAGCTTTCCTGACTTCTCGATAAGTCATTTGGAGTTCTCAAATGACTTCTCTATAACACTAAATCTGTGACTTGTAGAGATCCCGACTTAGAGTATTTTTATCTAAACAGATCTATTCAACTCCAAGCTTCTTCAAAAATTCTTCTGAGGCATGATCTTTTTGTTCTTCTTCCAGATAGAATCATTAGGCTTGATACTATTTTAGGAAAAAGACTCCAGTCTACTCCTTTGACATTTTTACAGACTTTAAATGTTACAAGTACAAAATACAGATTAAGATAACAATACAACTTACTTAGGGTGTACAAAATGTCTTAGTTTTGTTAAAGTACAAGCATGTCTTTTACAACAATCTCCCCCAATTTGTGAGAAGATTGCTTAACACAAATTCATGCCTGTTAACAAGACTAACCCCAAGTTTAAAATGATGGAAGATAAAATTAATACATAAAGCTTGATAGAATTACAACTTGTATGACATAAGATTCACAATATTCAATGGTTACAAGTATCAGGTAAAGACAGTTTTTGTGTCTGCTTCTTCACTAAATTTATCCTTCAAGTGGTCAAGAATTTCAAGTTCTTCTATGATAGGTGTTCCACTTAGAGTTTCTACAAGTTTTTGTCTTACTGCCTTATGATAACTATTGTCTAGAAATTCTATGCAGAATCTTGAGAATCCACCAGCTTTGATGTTTAGAAATCTCCCATCTTTGGAAATTCCGCTCATTCCTTTTGCTTTCAACTCTTCAGATCTTTTTATGTACATATCTATTTCTTCATCATGCCTCATTCTTCTTTCTTCAGCTTTAGCCTTATTTCTTTTTTTTTATTTCCTCCCTTACAATCAACCATTCATCTAGAGCTGATCTTCATGCCCTTGTAGCAGTATCCTTGTCTTTTAGCAAACTTATCACTCTCTTAATTTCTGCGGGAGCCAAAGAATCCATTAACCTTTTGTTTAGAAGAGTGAATGTACCATCCTTAAAATAAATTCTAACTTCTCTCAGGGATACAATCCAGACTCTAACAATTTCCTCAGCTAGATGTTGGAAATAGTCTTCATGTGAGGTGTACCAATTTAGAGGTAGAGAGTTAGACTCTTTAAAACAATTCCAGATGGCCCTTTCAGTGACTTCTTCTTTCTTTGTAGACTTGAATTTCTTAGATTTTCTCCCAACAGATTTGTGCTTGAATATTAGTGAAGGTTTGGCTTAAGGTGATTGGAATTTTTAGGAAGGAGTTGGTTATTTGTTTGTACAGAAATTTTGGCTTTGAGATAGTTGATGTTTTAGGTTGAGCTGAGGTTTGAGCTGGTTATGTTTGGATTTTTAGGGTTTGATGTGGTTCTGAGCCATCATGAAGCTTTTTGCTTCTCCTCTCACTTCTCCTCTTCTTTTCTTCCTCTTTCTTGTCATCTGCCTTCTTCTTCTCTCCACTATTACTGCCAGATGGCTTACTGAATTGACTTGGATTTGAGCCAAAAGGATTTTATCATCTTTCTTCTGCTCATCATCATCCAAATCATCCTTGTTGATCTATGTTTTGGGCAAGTTGGCTTCTGCATTATCCAGATATCTCCCCAGTAGCTTTATCATTTCTATATCATCATTGTTCTTTTTCTTTTTGGGTTTTAAACCAGTTTCAAGAATCATGATAAGCTTCTTGTTACTCATGACATACTGTTTGGGGATATTGAAATGTTTGAATTGTTTGGTGTTTGGACATATGTATGTTATACCTTTGCTCGACTGTAGATATGCTTCAGAAAAGGCAATC
The DNA here is from genome assembly GCF_009905375.1 of Apium graveolens. Taxonomy (NCBI): domain Eukaryota; kingdom Viridiplantae; phylum Streptophyta; class Magnoliopsida; order Apiales; family Apiaceae; genus Apium; species Apium graveolens. The sequence goes on from NC_133648.1 coordinate 90,543,080, forward strand.
ACTTGAGTATTTCTCAACTCAGTTAATAGCATGGTATCTTCACGAGTTACAACTTTAATTTTGCTGATGAAGATATCTAATTCAGATGCCCTCCTTGAGACAAGGTAATTGAGGGACACTTGCATACATCTATCTGTCCCCGAGTCATTTACATTGATCACTATTCTTTTGTCCAACAAGTTATCATGATTAACCATGATCAATATTATGAAATTGATTGTCTTATCCAGGGCCTTTTTGTATGTGAAGTGATTGTTATTGAGAGAAGCTTTCAAGGCCTTGAGTAGTTCATCAAACTCTCTGCTTAGACTAGGTCTTTTAGCAGCCCTAATAAGTCTCTCCATGTCAAGATCAACTTTTTTAGACACTTTCTTTACAGCACCCTGGACTTGTTGTTGAGATGACCTTGATTGTGCCAATCTAGCCTCTATCTCCCCCTTAGTCTTGTTCACAGGCATGAGGAGGGGTGTAGGAATTTCAGGCCTTACTTGTTCAGGTAGAGAAGGTAGTGGTATGTTGAGTTTGGCCATGATGACTCCCAAGGATATAGAGTTTTGCATTTGAAGATGCTTATGGGAGTCCACCAGGGTTTGGATGTCTGTTAATTGACTCTTGACACGAGATGTTAAGGTTTGAACTTGTGTAGTGAGAGAAGAGTTGGAGTCTTGCAATGCAGTGACTTGACCTCGTAGAGATTGAATCTATAAATTTGTTGATGTAGATACAGGTTGATGGGAGCTTGAAGTAGAGATAGCAGTAGAAGACCCAAATGTAGTTTGCACAAATTTCTGAATTTCATCCATGACCAAGGGAGAAGAAGTGTATCTTGCAGTGTTCATCTGATCTAGCTTCAACCTTGTGTCATTAAAGTTAGTGATGTGATTTTGAACTTGCTTGTGTAAGGTAACAAAGGAGTCCTTTAGTTGTGTCATGCCCTTATGTAATCCACTGAGATCATATCTGGACATTTGTTCTGAGAAGTATTTGAATTGATTTTTTATCTCAGTTTGAGAGGGAATGAGTTCATCCATCTTTTCCCTCACCATCTTCCTGATTTTGTCTTCATGACTAGTCAATTTGACTTCAAGAGCTTTACCAAAGAGGTGAAAAGTCTTGATTTGAACTTTGTGCACTTCTGTGACTGCATCATATACTTCTTGTGGAGTCAAAGCCTTTGCATTGCTTCCAAGGATAGTAAAATACTCTTCCCTAAATCTGGCCAAGACTTGATTCATTCCCAAAACAAAGTCATCAAATAGCCATGCATCCATATTTCCATCTTGCTCTGCACCATTTACAATTTTCTCTTTCTTCTTCTCAACATCTTCATTGTATGTAAGCATGATAACTTGATAATCTTGATTGCTCATGTTGGAAGTTAGAAGATGCTGAGAGATGTTGGCCAGTCCAGAAATCTGCTCCACTAGTAGATCATCTACAGAAGTTGGTTGAGAGCCAGATTCTTGCAGCCACTGAGAGAGAATGTGAGGTTGTTGAGGTTGTGAGGTGGATGGTTCATCAGAAACACCTGTGACTAGGGTCACATTTTGACTCACAGATTGCTCTGTGGTTTTGACAGTGTGTTGTTCTTCACTTGTAGTGGGAACATCCAACTGAATTGAAGGGGATTTGACTGGGTTACTTTTATGTACACCAGCCTCAAACCCTTGTGTGTCTTGCAACACACTGGCACTTGACTGTGCTATGCTTGCCTCCCCTATGACAGGATCATGGGCAATTGTACTCCTAGCTTCAACTGCCAAGGGATTATCTGCTAGGGTTGTGAGGGGAGTTGTCCCTACATGAGGAACCTCCAATTGAATTGGAGAGGATTTAGATAACTCCCCCTCAGGAGTACTACTCTCAAACCTTTCAGTCTGTGAAGACTGTTTTACACATGAAGGTGCACTAGAAGTATCCATGGGGTCTTCAGTAGAAACTGATGAACCCCCCATATTTGTGATGGTGTCATCAAGGTCTACCCCAACATGTAGCCTCTTACCATCTAAATGGAGTATCTGGGTGGTGAGCAAAGCTTTTGAGCTAAGTCACTTGATTTTTGTTGCACTTTAGAAGTGAATTCAAGTGGAATTGGAATAGAAAAAATTTGAGTCATAAGAATTTGGTGCTCAGTTGTGAGTGTTGGCAGCTCCCCTGAATAAATGAGGGGGCTTCAAAAGATGTGTCCTCACAGTGTGTGCATTCCTTATTTCTCCTACCATACACTTGAATTGCTTCTCGTGCTGGCTGTGTAGACTCACTCCTGGTTGTTTTTACAACTGCATCCTGTTGGGAGGATGCAGAGGTGGTTAGAATGGTCAGCTCAGGTTGTTTACTTCTTTTGGATCTTTTGACTAGAGGTGATTCTTTTTCAGCTATCACCTCACCACTCCGAGTTATTGCAGTTAGGTTTATCCCCTTTCTCTTCTTTTTACTCACCTCATCCTTTTGAGAAGATGAAGTGGTTGGTTGCCTAGCTTCTAAAGGTTTTGAAAGAATGGTTGCAGCTTAGGAAGATCCCTGTTGGTGTACCTGTGCTTGTACTTCCACAGGTCCAGGAGTCATAGCTGAGTTAGATTGTATGTTAGATCTCATATCAGGCATATGATAAGGATAAGTCCTAAACCTCTCCAACATAAATGGAGTGATTTTTAGAATTACATTTACCTTATTCTTTGTAGTAAGTGAGCCAAATATTATTTTGGACACTTGCTTACAATTGCCTATTTTTGTGCTATCTATTCCATTTAGTAAGTGTATGTCTGCTACTTTATGATATAAAAGTGGATATAATGAATCTAGGGAAGAAAATTTCCTTACCTCTAGCTGGCAAGGGCATTGTTAGCCTGGTTGTAAGCTCTTCCAGGATCAACAGACCAACATTCAAATGTATGTTATGGGCAATTGAATACACCAGCTTTTGCACAACACTTGAGATGTTGTCATATCCTATTTTTCTGCAGGTAAAGGCCCTTACCACAGAGTCAATGATGAAAGACCACTCTTTCCTTAGATTAGTCCTGTTTAAGCTTGACAGGTTGATTCTCCCACCATAGTTGTTGAAGTCCATGAACTCAGTCAGCTCATCAGGAGTTGGTACATCCACCAGATTCTCAGTTGGCAGCCCCAAAGCTCTATTCACATCTTTGTCATTGAATTCTATTAGTTGGCTTCCAATTGTGCATGTCACCACCATAGAAAGAGAGTTGTTGTTTACATCAGTCCTCACTACAACTGTAGTCCAGAATTCATGCAGCACATCTAAATACAGTACTGGATTTGTAGTCAAAACACCTGCAAGATATGATTCAGCCAACAGTTTCACAAACCCCTTAAAACTATCAGGGGGCTTGGTTTGCATCAGTAAAAGCAAGATAATTGGTTCCTTTCTCTAGGATAGATGTCCTTGCAACATTTAGAGCCATTGTTGATTGATGAGAATGAGTGGGTAAGAAAAATTTCTGAGAAAGGATGGAATACGAGAGAGAAATCGGGTTTGGATTGAAAGCTAGGTTACTTTAGATCTCGAAAGTTGTAAGTAGGTGTGTGTACCGAGAAGTCTGGATATTTATAGTAAAAGCAGATGACTTGTCGAGAATTCAAAAATAGACATTTGAAGTTGGCTTGTCGAGAAGTCATTTTTAACAGTTGAAATACATATCGAGAAGTCATTTTAAATTACTCTTTTAGAGAACTCAAAATTGACTTATCGAGATGTCAAATAAATACTCAGTTTGTCCAAAAAGTGGACTGAATTAATTCCAACTTTTATTTGAATAAATTCAAAAATAAAAATTAGAATAAATTTTCCAAGAGTATTTTACCAAAATAATTTATTGATTTAAATTATCTCAGTTCTGAGTTATTGATAAGTCAATAATTGTACTTGTAGAGAACTATGTGAATTATCAGTACTAGAGAACTCTTCAAGGACTTATCGATAGGTCATTGTTAAGCCTATCGAGAAGTCACTCGAGAAGTCAGTAAATTGACTTATGAGGACTCACTCGAGAAGTCCTAAAATGACTTGTCGAGAAGTCAATTTTGACTTATCGAGAACTCAGTTCTCTATATACTTTTGGTTTTTATAATTCTGCCTTGTGTTAATTTTACATATTAAGGATGTAAATTAACAACTGAGCAGTTTACTTAGAATTTGAAAATTTTTAAGTTGAATTTGAATTTGAAAAACAAATATGCAGAGATTTCTGAAATATTTATAATTCACATTTCAGTTAATTTCCAATGAAATCAAATTAATATTGATTTACTGGAGATTAATCTGCTACAAAATATTAGCTGAGTTCTTGTCTTAGGAAGAAGGATTAAGCATTCCAATTTCACCTACAAGTCTAGTGAAAGTTGCTTCATCCAAAGGTTTAGTTAATATGTCAGCTAATTGTTTTTCTGTTGGAACAAAAATAAGCTCAATGGTACCATTTGTAGCATGTTCTCTAATAAAATGGTACCTTACATCAATGTGCTTTGTCCTAGAATGATTAACTGGATTAGCTACTATAGATATAGCACTGGTACTGTCACACATAATAGGAATTTTGTGTAATACTAGGCCATAATCCATTAGCTGATTTCTAATCCAAAGCATTTGAGCACAACAACTTCCTGCAACTATGTATTCAGCTTCAGCTGTAGAAGTTGATACAGATTGTTGTTTCTTGCTATACCAGGATACAAGTCTTTGTCCAAGAAATTGACAGCTTCCACTGGTACTCTTTCTGTCAACCCTGCATCCAACAAAATCTGCATCTGTGTAACCAACAGCTTCAAAACCAGTTCCCTTAGGATACCATAATCCCAAGTTTGGAGTTCCCTTTAAATATCTGAAGATCCTCTTTATAGCCATCAAATGTAATTCTTTTGAATTGGATTGAAATGTTCCCATTAGAATCACCATCAAGGTTGAGGTTCTCAAATGCATGAGCTTCAGCTCCATTATCATCAAGGCATTCCAAGCCTGGATGCTTGTCATCATTGAAAGTCATATCTGTGCTCTTCTATAGAGTTCACAGTTTTTGACTTGTGACTTGATTTCTTCATTCTTCCTCTCTGAAAAGCTTCACAAACTTCAACTTGAGCAAACTCCAGTTTAGGCATGTCTCTTACCAATTCCTTTTAGACCAAGGTGTTAATTGCCTTGAAATTCAAGTGAGACAGCTTTGTATGCCAGAGCTTGCTTTGTTCTTATGATGCCTTGGTGTAGAAGCAACAAGCACCATCCATATTTGTTGAGTCAAAATCTGCAACAAACAAGCTTCCTTTCCTTGCTCCTTTCAAAGAAACTTCACTAGTTTTCTTGTTGATAAAAGTACATTCTTCTTTGTTGAATAAAACTTCAAAGCCTTTGTCTACAAATTGGCTAACACTGAGAAGATTCACTTCAAGACCAGCTACCAGTGCTACATTATCAATGAAAATATTTTCAGAAATAATCTTGCTATATCCCATTGTGAATCCCTTGCTGTTGTCTCCAAAGGTCACCAAAGGGCCAACTTCCTCCTCAACCTGTGATAGCAGGGCTTTATCACCTTTCATATGCCTGGAACATCAACTGTCTATGATCCAGATGACTTTCTTCACTTTTCCCTGGGCACAATGAGTTCTAAGTGTGTTTAGCAACCCAAGCAGTGTTGGGTAAGTTCTTTTTGTTAACTGATTTAGAAGAAGTAGAATGAGTAGTTTCAGATAAAATAGAGTTCATTAACTGTTGAGCTTTTTCCCTTTCGGTTGTAGATCCAATTCTTGTTTCTTTAAGGTCTACTCTCAGTTAGTAGCAGCTCTTCATCATTTTCAAATTGCAAGGGATGTAGTCAAACTTGTCACATAATGAGTAGGGATAATTTGCATTTGCTTCATTGTATTTGCAAGCTCCTTCAGTTGGTTTGCTATCTGCCTTTTTACAAAGGTGAGTTAGGTGATTCACCGAGCCACATTTTTCATATTTCTTTCTTGGAGTATTTGCAACCTGAGAAAAATTGTTGCTTTTTTTTATCCCTATTTTTCCATTTCTATTTTTCTTTTTCTTTCTTGCATCTCCAGTTTTAGTTTCTTTAACAGAAGTCTTGGGACTTTATTTGTTCATAAGCTTCTCTTCAGTATTAGAAGACTGAACTGATTCTTCAGTTTTCTTCTCTTTATCCTCATCAACAATTTCTTGCTTGATAATCAATTCTTCTTCACTGAAGTTGACTTCACATGCTTTGAATATTGGTGAATTAACCTCTTTCAAAAAGGTTGGAGCATTCTCAGTTTTCTTTGCTTTCCCTTTGTCACTTACAGTCTTCTTTTTGTCATTCATGGCATCATAGTCAAGGCCAATAGCAATGTTTGCACATGGCTTATTCTTTTCATGGTACTGTCTGACCAGTTCAGATGTATTTCTAAAGGATTTCATCTTCACTTTATTCTTTTCCAGCTTCTCCCTTAGCATTGCTTCAATTTCATTTGCACACTTGAGCTTGTTCTTTAGATATGCATTTTCTTGTTTTAAAGCATTAAGCACTACCAACAACAATTTAGTTTCTTGCTTCTCACTTTCAAGCTTCTCATTTATCTTTGTTAATCTGCTAACTTCTTCATTAGCAGCAACCATGCTTGTGTGGATGTGAAACATTTTTGTACTCATCTTTTCAACAATTTCCTTATATTGATTAATATTTAAATCAATAGTGGTAAGAGTTGGTTTCTGTGCTTTTGATGAGGATGATTCACCTTGCTCCAAAGCTATTAGAGCAACTCTTTCCTCATCTTTATCATTATCTGAATCATCCCAACTCTTTCCCTCTACAATGTAAGCTTTGCTTTGCTGCTTTTTCAGAAGAGCTTCATACTTTGCTTCCAGTTCAAGATAAGATTTGTCTTTCTTTGCCTTCTTGGGTTTCTTGCATTCTGTAGCAAAGTGGCCTATTTCATCACAATTGAAGCACCTAATATTAGATCTGTCAACAAATCCAGTTTTGTAGCCATTCTTACTATCAGAATTGTACTTCCCTTTTTCTTTCCAACTGTTATCTTTATTGAAAGACTGTCTTTTACTCCTGAAGTATCTTGGCTTCTTTACTCTAATATTAGAGAATGTTCTAGCCAAATAGGCCATTGACTGATCTAGCTCATCCAGTTCTTCAAGAGTGTAGAACTCATCTTTTTCTAATTCCAGAATGACTTCTTCCTGTGAATCATTTGTTCTTTGCTCACTTATTGAGGCAACTGGTATTTGAGATCTTGACTCATCAGTCAATGTTTGGCTTTCATTAATAATTAAAGCACTTGAGCCATCTACAACATGTCCTTAGTCAGATCTCAATGATTTTCTCTGAATCATTTCAAGTTCATATGTTTTGAGAATTCCATATAGAACTTCCAGTGTTATCCTACTTAAGTCTCTTCCTTCCCTGATTGCTGAGATTTTCTATTCCAAGTGATCAGAGAGAGTAAGCAAGAACTTCAGGTTCACTTCTTCAGCTTCATAATATTTGTCAAGAAGCTGTAAATCATTTATCAGCTTGTTAAACCTTTCAAACACATCAGTAATACTTTCCTTTGGCTTTGCCATAAAACCCTCATACTGTGAAATCAGTATTCTTCTTTGGTTTGACCTAACTTCTTCAGTTCCTTCATAGAGTATCTCAATCATTTCCCATATTTGCTTGGCAGTGTCACAGTTGACAATGTTGTTGTACATCACATTGTCAAGTGACTCAATCAATATTAATTGCAAGCTACTATCCGGGGAGACTTTCTCCATTTCAGGATCAGAATACTCAGAAGGATCTTTTGGAAAAAAATGAGTTGGGATAACCATGTCTCCATCTGTAGATTCCTCAACTCTAACCATAGGAATAAAGGGTCCATTCTTGAGGATCTGAATGTAGAGTGGATTGGCCATCCTGATAATCATCATCATTTTCTTTTTCCAAATAGTGTAGTTAGCTTTGTCATAGGTAGGAATTTTGATGCTACTGATTTTCTGTATATTCATTCTTCCAAGATCTTGAATCTGTTTACTCTCAGATTTTGCTCTGATACCACTTGTTAGGAAATGAATAACACACAGGGGGGGTGAATGTGTTTTACTGTTTTTATGCTTTTCTTGAATGTTTATGGTTGAACAAAGTAGATTAAATCTTGTAGTGAAATGTGTTATGTAAAATTTAAGCTTGTAAAAAATAAAGAACACAGATCTTCAAAACTCACTTAATTTTATATTAAAATTAAGACTGTTTTGCTACAAAACTTCTAGGCTCTTTATTGATAAAGAGCTTAGCTTCTCCTTGAGAGTGTAACAAGAAATTTGATCTCAGTTGTTACTCCTAACTAAAGGACCAATGTTAACTTTATAACTTAGTTAACTGTTGGTTTACACAGTGTGTAATAAGACATGCTATTAGCTTTTCTAAACTATCACTTGTCATTTCTATTTATAGAAAAGTAGATCTTCCATTTCTGGCTTAGCATATCTTTAGCATCCCGTGTTCACTTTGATCTTCCTTTGTTAGTTAATCTTTACCATTGATCTTGCACATTCTTCAAGCTGCTTTTTATAGACTTGTCAATCCAGCTGGTTGGATTGTTTGTTGATTGTTTATCTTGAATATTGAACTGGTCTGTGATTCTGTACTTTGAGAATTTTACTCGAGATCTCCAGCTTAAACACATAGAGATCTTGACATCTCGATAAGTATAATGACTTATCGAGATCTCTAATGCTCTAGTGAATTTGACTTGTAGAGGTCTCTGAGTTCTTGAATGAAACTTTAGCTTGTCGAGATCTCTCAGCATCATATCTTCACTTTGTCTTGTCGATAACTTAGAGTTCTCTAGTGAATTTTGACTTATCGATATCTCTGAGTTCTCTAGTAGACTTAGACTTATCGATAACTCAGAGCTAATGAATGTAGACTTGTCAATAACTCTGAGTAATCTAGTGAAGAAATGACTTGTCAATATCTCCAACCTTCATGTCTTCTTGACTTGTCGATATCTCTCTGAGTTCTCTTGTAGCTTTCCTGACTTCTCGATAAGTCATTTGGAGTTCTCAAATGACTTCTCTATAAAACTAAATCTGTGACTTGTAGAGATCCTAACTTAGAGTATTTTTATCCAAACAGATTTATTCAACTCCAAGCTTCTTCAAAAATTCTTCTAAGGCATGATCTTCTTCCAGATAGAATCCTTAGGCTTGATACTGTTTCAGGAAAAAGACTCCAGTCTGCTCCTTTAACATTTTTACGGACTTTAAATGTTACAAGTACAAAATACAGATTAAGATAACAATACAACTTACTTAGGGTTGACAAAATGTCCTAGTCTTTTTAAAGTACAGGCATGTCTTTTACAACAATATGGATCATTGACAGTGGGTGTTCCAGACATATGACAGGTGATAAGGCCCTACTATCACAGTTTGAGGAGAAGGCTGGCCCTTTGGTGACCTTTGGAGACAACAACAAAGGATTCACAATGGGATATGGCAAGATTGTTTCTGAAAATGTTATCATTGATGATGTAGCACTGGTAGCTGGTGTTGAAGTGAATCTTCTTAGTGTTATCCAATTTGTAGACAAAGGATTGAAGTCTTATTCAACAAAGAAGAATGCACTTTTATCAGCAAGAAAACTGGTGAAGTTGCTCTGAAAGGGGCAAGGAAAGGAAGCTTATTTTTTGCAGACTTGGACTCAACAAATAAGGATGGAATTTGTTGCTTCTACACTAAGGCATCAGAAGAACAAAGCAAGTTATGGCATAAGAAGTTGTCTCACTTGAATTTCAAGGCAATTAACACCTTGGTCAAAAAGGAGTTAGTAAGAGACATGCTTAAACTAGATTTTGCTCAAGTTGAAGTTTGTGAAGCTTGTCAGAAAAGAAAAATGAAAAGATCAATTCACAAGTCAAAAACTGTGAATTCTATAAGTGCACCATTGCAACTTATTCACATGGTTTTGTTTTGGGCCAGTAAATGTCTTATCTATTTCAAGAAATAAATATGCACTTGTAATGGTGGATGATTTCTCAAGGTACACTTGGGTAGATTTCATGCACTCTAAAGATGAAACTCCACACATCATAATTGAGCACATAAAAAAGATAAAAAAATAGGTTGAAGATCATAATTGTATAAAAAGATTGAGAAGTGATAATGGAACATAATTCAGGAATGCAACTTTAAGTGAATTCCGTAAAAACAAAGGGATTGTTCAAGAATTCTCAGCAGCAAGAACACCTCAACAAAATGGAGTAGTTGAAAGGAAGAATAGAACATTAGTTAAAGCTACTAGAACAATGCTACAAGATGCCAAGTTGCCAACAAATATCTGGGAAGAGGCTGTTAACACTGCATGCTACACTCAAAATAGATATCTCATTAACAAGGCTCATGGCATATCACCGTACTCAATCATGTCTAAAAGAAAGCCTACTATAAAGCATCTTCATGGGTTTGGAAGCAAGTGTTACATTTTGAAACACAACTCTGAATATATGGCAAAATTTGACTCAAAAGTTTTTGAAGCAATTTTCTAGGATATTCATTGGAGAGAACTGCCTATAGGGTCTATGTGACAGATAAAAAGAAAATTATGGAAAGAACAGATGTAACCTTTGATGATAACAAGTGTCCAGGCTTTGAATGCCTTGATGAAAATGAAGCTGAAGCCCTTGCATTTGAAAACCTCAACATTGATAGTGATTCTGATGGAGAAGAGGAAGTTGATGCATAACAGATGATAGATGAAGAGATTACTGAACAGGAAAACCATGGGAATGGAAGCTCATCTCAAGTACCTGAATTTGATAGCACAAACTCAGGGGGAGAAAGAGAAGAAGGATCTAGCAGTCATACCAGCAATGAAGAAAATGATGAAGGCATAAGTCAACAAACTCATACAAGGAAGTGGGATAGGAATCATACCAGAGAAGCAATTATTGGTGATCCTACTGCTGGTGTGAGGACTAGAAGTGCAACTGCTAATGAGTGCCTACATGCATGCTTTCTGTCTTAAATAGAACCCAATAAAACTGAAGAAGCTCTAATGGATCCTACTGATGTCTTAAATAGAACCCAATAAACTGAAGAAGCTCTAGTGGATGATATCATCTTTGGTTCTACTAATGAAAAGCTTTGCCAAAGATTTTCTAAGCTTATGCAGAGTGAATATGAAATGAGTATGATGGGGGAATTTACTTTCTTGGACTATAAGTCAATCAAAGAAGTGATGAAATCTTCATCAGCCAAACTAAATATGTCAAGGACTTATTGAAAAAGTTTGGTATGGTTGATTGTTCACCTGCTTCTACACCTATGTCTACAGCAACAAAGTTGGATGAAGATAGAAAAGGCAAGAGTGTAGATATTTCAAGCTATAGAGGAATGATTGGATCATTGCTTTACTTAACTATAAGTAGACCAGACATCATGTTTGCAATATGTCTATGTGCAAGATTTCAAGCCAATCCAAATGAATCATATTTGATGTCTCTGAAGAGGATTTTCAGATTTTGAGGGGGACTCCAAACTTGGGATTGTGGTATCCTAAGGGAACTGGTTTTGAAGCTGTTGGCTACACAGATGCAGATTTTGCTGGACGCAGGGTTGACAGAAAGAGTACTAGTGGAAGCTGTCAATTTCTAGGTCAAAGACTTGTATCCTGGTATAGCAAGAAACAACAATCCGTATCAACTTCTACAGTAGAGGCTGAATACATAGCTGCATGAAGTTGTTGTGCTCAAGTGCTTTGGATTAGTAATCAGCTAATGGATTATGACCTAGTGTTACACAAAATTCCTATCATGTGTGACAATACTAGTGCTATATCTATAGTGGCTAATCCAGTTAATCATTCTAGAACAAAACATATTGATGTAAGGTACCATTTTATTAAAGAACATGCTACAAATGGTACCATTGAGCTCATTTTTGTTCCAACAGAAAAACAATTAGCTGACATTTTTACTAAACCTTTGGATGAAGCAACTTTCACTAGACTTGTAGGTGAAATTGGAATGCTTAATTCTTCATCTTAAGGCAAAAACTCAGCTAATGTGTTGCAGCAGATTAATTTCTAGTAAACAAAACTAATTTGATTTAATTGGAAATTAACTGAAATATGAGTTATAAATATTTCAGAAATCTCTGCATATTTATTTTTCAAAACAAAATTTTAGCTTGGAATTTTTCAAATTCTAAGTATATTGCTCAGTTGTTAATTTACATCGTTAATATGTAAAATTAACACAAGGCATAATTTAGTTGTCCAAAAGTATATAAAGAACCGAGTTCTCGATAAGTCTAACTGACTTATCGACAAGTCAATTTAAGACTTCTCGAGTGAGTTCTCGACAAGTCAATTCACTGACTTCTCGAGTGGCTTCTTGATAAGCTTTATTTAGACTTATCTATAAGTCCTTGTAGAGTTCTCTAGTAGTGCAAATTTACAGAAGTTCTCTACAAGTATTTTTTTTTGACTTATCAATAACTCTGAACTGAAATAATTTAATTCAATAAATTATTTTGCCAAAATACTTTCGGGAAATTTATTCTAATTTTATTTTGAATTTATCCAAATAAAAGTTGGAATTAATTCAGTTCATTGTTGGACAAACTGGATATTTGTTTGACATCTCGATAAGTCATTTTTTAGTTCTCTACAAGAGTAATTTAAAATGACTTCTCGATATGTAATTTCATTTCCTAAAATACTTCTCGATACATATACATAACTTTCGAGATCTCAAGTAACCTAGCTTCTAATCCAAAATCAATTTTTCTCTCGTTTTTACTCCTTTTTTAAAAAAAAATTCTTACCCATTCACACTACTAAACAACAATGGCACAAAATAATGTTAGAGCAATTATCCCAGAGAAAGGAACAAACTCCCTGGCTTTTACTGATGCCAGCCAATCCCCTGATAGTTTCAAAGGGTTTGTAAAATTTCTGTCTGAATCTTACCTTGCAGGAGCCTTGACTGCTAACCCAGTGTTGTACTTGGATGTGCTGCATGAGTTTTGGACTACAGCTGTGGTAAGTACTGTGATGAATGATAATTCTATATCTCTGGTGGTAACTTGCTCAGTTGGAGGACAACAAATTGAGTTTAATGAGAAAGATGTGGACATAGCCTTGGGATTGCCCACTACAAACCTGGTGGAGGTGCCAACTCCTGATGAACTGACTGAGTTTCTGGACTTCATCAATTATGGTGGAAGAATCAACTTGTCAAGCTTGAACATGACCAATTTAAGGAAAAAGTGGTCCTTTGTCTTTGATTCTGTAGTGAGGGCCTTCACATGCAGGAAGATAGGATATGACAACATTTCAAGTGTGGTGTAGAAGCTGGTGTACTCAATAGCCCACAACAGACACTTGAATGTTGGTCTATTGATCCTGGAAGAACTTACAACCAGGATAACAATGCCCCTGTCAGCTAGAGGTAAGGAAATTTTATTTCCTAGATTTATTATGTCCACTTTAATTCATAAAGTAGCAGACATACATTTATTAAATGATATAGATAGCACGAAAATAGGCAATTATAAGCAAATGTCCAAAATAATATTTGGTTCACTTACTAAAAAGAATAAGGTAAATGTAAGTCTGAAAATCACTCCATTCATGCTGGAGGGGTTTAGGACTTACCCTTACCCAATTCCTGACATGAGGTCAAATGTACAATCTAGCACAACCATGATCCCTGAACTTGTGGAAGTACAAATACATGAACACCCACAGTGATCTTCCCAAGCTGAAACCATTCTTTCAAATTCTGTAGAAGCTAGGAAACCAACTACCTCATCTTCTCAAAAGGATGAGGTGAGTAAAAAAAAGAGAACGGGGGTAACCTTAGCAGTTATAACTGAGAGTGGTGAGGATCAAACAGAAGCTAAGTCACCCTTGGTCAAAAGATCAAAGAAGAGTAAGAAATCTGAGCTGACCACTCAAGCCACCTCTGTATCCTCCCAACATGATGCAGTTGTAAAAATGGGGACTAAACAGAATCTAGATACATCCTCTCAACAGGGTGTGTCTATTGAAAAGAGCATTCACCCTAATGCACCTTGTACAGAGTCTGTATAGCCTGCACCTGAAGCAATTCAAGTGTATGGTAGGAGGAATAAGGATGTCACACACAGTGAGGGCACATCTCTTGAAGCTCCCTCATCCATTTATGGGGATCTGCCAACACTCACACCTGAGCAACAATCTCTAACATCTCAAATTTCTTCTCTACCAACAGCACTTGAATCCTATTCTGAAGTTCAAGCTAACTCAAGTGACTTGGTTCAAGAAACCTTACTCACCACCCAGACACTTCATTTAGATGGTGAGAGGCTACTAGCTGGTATAGACCTTGATGACACCATCAAAACCATGGGGGATTCATCAGTTTTTACTGAAGACCCCATGGAAATACTAAATACACCTTCATGTGCAAATCAGTCTTCATAGACTGTAAGGTTTGAGGGTAGTAATCCTGAGGGGGAGCTATCTAAATCCTCTCTAATTCAATTGGAGGTTCCTCATGTAGGAACAACTCCTCTAAAAACCTAGCAGAAATTTCCTTGGCAGTTGATGCTAGGAGTACAATTGACAATGATCCTGCCATGGGGAGGCAAATTTATCACTTTCAAGTGACAGTGCTTTGCAAGAAGCACAAGGGTTTGAGACTGGTGCACATGACAGTAACCCAGTCAAATCCCCTCCAATTCAATTAGAGGTTCCCACTCTATGTGAGGAACGACAACTTGTCAAAACCACAGAGTAATCTGTGAGTGAAACTGTGACTTCAGTCACAGGTGGTTCTGATGCTCAACCTTCTACCTCTCAATCACACCTCATCTCTCAATGGCTCCAAGACACTGAAAATCAACCAACTGCTGTTGAAGATCTTAGAGTTGATCATCTTGGAGGCCTGGCTCAAATCTCATAACAGCTACTCACATCCAACATGTCCAATCAAGACTACCAAGTAATCATGCTCTTCTACCAGGATGATGTGGAAGAAAATCAAGCAAAGATTGTTGATGAAGCTGGTCAGGATGCTAACTGCGATGCTTGGTTGGATAAAGAATTCATAATTGAGATAGATAGTGTGTTAACAATATTCAGGGAGGAGTACATTACAATCTTGGGAAGCAATGCCAGATCCCTCACTCCACAGGAGGTATATGATGCCATCAATGAGGTCTACAAGGCTCAAATCAAGGCTTTCCACAACTTTGGAAAATCTCTACAAATAACATTGAATGGACATCAGGACGAAGTAATGAAGATGGTCATAAAAAAGATGGACCGAATCATCCATTCTCAAACTGAGATAAAAAATCAATTCAAGCACTTCTCAGACCAAATGTCTAGGTATGATCTCAGTGGGATTGATAAAAGAGTAACTCAGCTCAAATAATCATGTGTAGCCTTGCACAAAGTAGTTCAAGATCACATCTCTAAGTCCAATGATACAAGGTTGAAGTTGGATCAAATGCATACTGCAAGATACACTCCTTTACCTTTGGTCGTGGATGAAATTCAGAAATTTGTGCAAGCTACTTTTGAACAATCTACTGCTATATCTACTACAAGATCCTCTTCACAAGATATTCAAGACCTCAAGACTCAAGTAGCTTCTCTGGAAACCTCCAATGCATCTCTAAATTCTCAAGTTCAGGATTCGACTTCTCTAGTCAAAAGCCAATAGACAGACATAAAGACCCTGGTGGACTCTCACAAGCATCTCCAAATGCAAAACTATGTTGCTTTGGGAGCCATCATGGGAAAGCTCAACATCCCTCTACCTTCTCTACCATAATAGATAAGGCCTGAAATTCCTACTCCCCTTCTCATGCCTAATAATAAGACTAAGGGGGAGATAGAGGCTAAGCTAGCAAAATCAAGATCATCAACTCAAAATGTCCAACCTGCTAAATAGAGAGAAACTCAAGAAATTGACATTGGCATGAAGAGGCTTATTAAAGCAGCTGAGGGACCTAGTTTAAGCAAGGAATTTGATGAACTGCTTAAGGCACTCAGGGCTTCCCTGACTGACAATTTCTTCACTTACAAGAAAGCCTTGGATAGGACAATAAATTCAATAATATAACGACTCGTGTATTTTTGAATTATTTAAATATAAAATTATGGAAGTATTAATTAAATAAAATATGTGTATTAGTTTTGACCGCTATGTGTTGTTTGATTATTATCTATGTGTGATTTATGATGTACCGGGTTGCCCGCGTGATTAATTATGGGGTCGTATTGAATCGTTTTCATTCTCAAAAGTGGATATAGTGCAAATTTATTTGCATAAATATTTAGAATGCCTCTAAAATTGTTTTTATGGTTTTATAAGTACAATAATTATTTTTAGAATTTTATAAAATTGAGAAATCAATATTTTATTAATTATTTATCTTTAAATAATTTTCTGATTATTTTTATTTGAAAAATCCATATTTAATTCTAGAATTCTTCAAAAATTACGAAATTCATATTTATTTAAGTTTGGAATATTTCAAGAATTTTAAAATTATTTTGGAAATTTTTAGGATTAATTTCACCCACGCGATGATTCGTTTAATTGTTAAAAGCGGGTATAAATTATATTTCAGAAATTATTTTAAAATTACGAAATTTTTGTTTTTGTAAACTCCGGGATATTTGTAATATTTTAAGCCTATTTTCGTAATTTTCCGATTTTTTTTTAAATACAGCTCAGATCGTTAATTGTTAAATACATGTACGAGTTACATTTCAAATATATTTTGAAAATTATGAAACATTTATTTTTAATAATTATGAATTATTTGTGATATTTTAAAACCAATTTGGTAATTTTCGGGTTAATTTTTACTTGTAGGTTTGTTCGTTATTTGGCAAAATACGAATGTAATTGTGGGGTTTATAGTAAGCAGGGGACACGTGTCATAATATTATTAAACCACAGAAACGTGGCTTGTTTTTGGGGCAGCACAGCAGTTGATTCAATTTTTTTTATATATAAACATCAATCTTTCTCTAACCTCTCTATCCCCTCTTATCTCCATCGTTTCTCTCCCTTTTACTTCGGTGCTCTTCCCGGTCGTTCTATTTCCGGTAATTTTCCGGCCGCCCCTTTTTTGTTCTGATGGCTGGCTTTGACTCAGTCATGATTGTATATGTATATATCTATATGTGATTGTGTGTGTGCATCACAGTAGGTGTGTTGTGTCCTGTGTTGTGCCGCCCGTTCCTTTATTTTCCGGTTGCCGCCGGTTTCGGCCGGCGAGGCGACGGGGATGCATGTTTTTTTGTTGCGCGTGGGTTTGCTGTTGTCCTGTATTGCTGTTGGATTAACTTTATAAATTTAATCTGATTCCTTTTTCTTATTCCAGAAAATTGTTGATTAAAATTGTGATACTAATGATAATTTGTGCAGAAAATGATTTTTAAGAATCGGTGAAAATTTGCGATGGAAACCCGACGAATACGGGCACCCGCAAATTTTCGCTGCCGTCGACGATGAGCCTCGGCGAGCCGACAGTGGATCGTGATGAATTATTCTGAGTCCTAATATTTTTAATAAATAAAACTCGTGTTATGTTTTTATTCTAAATCGAATTAGTTAATTAGTGAATATTGAATCGAGATGATTGAGTTGGTTGTGATTATTAAACTGTATCGGTGATTGGGAATTTTAGAATAGATTGGTGAATTATTGTAGTTGTTATTGTTATGAACTTTGTGGTTTGACGTCGATTGATGTTTCGACGGGTAGTCCAATAAACATAGGAAACGCTGCCCGATTTCCGGGAAATCAACTATGGAAATGCGGGAGCGTATCCGGTAATTATCGGGACGTCGAGTGAATATATATACTTATACTTTATATGAACTTGATTGTATATTGTGGTGAATGTTCTGTCCAAAACTCAGTAACCCTAATTTCGTAAAATGACGAGTATATGTATTTTCTGAAAAGGAACATTGAACCGATTTCGAGAACGTGAACCCTAACTGATGCCTGTATTGCAATAATATATGGGTTACGAGTCGGGTTTTGTTAACGCATGGGTAGATTGTTAGCGAGGATATGGCAAGCATAACTGAATGTCTAAGTTAGGGTGTTTCAACCTTGTAGTTAATGCCCGGGAATTGGCATCAGACGAAAGATAGTTGATGGTCAGTCGAAAAGCTCAGTAAGGTTCCAATCAAAGGACTTAAGTATTGAGTTCGAATCCAGAGTGATCTAGTGGATAGACAATAAAGCCTGAGCGACAGAGTCGGCTCAGAGTCGATCAGTAATAGTTGTAAAGCCCTGTAAGGCAAGTACTTCTGAACTTTTCTTCAAGATATATTGCAAATATTTTCGAACTATTTCATAACATGTCGCTATTATTCAAAATAACTCATTTTTATATTGCAAGTGCTTTAAACTATTTAACCTTGAACCCTGAGTTTTCTTGATCTTGAGCCATAAGCCTTATTCTTTGTAAACCATCCTTTGTTGATTTTTAGATACCAAACCACCCAAATATGATACTACTCCCCAAATATATAACTACCCAACACCAAACACTGGAACAAAATTGTTGGAAAACACAGAAACTTTTATACTCCAACCATTCTTTACAACATCAAAGAATAGTACCTTGAAAAATCATTACTTGTCTAATACCTGATCCTTTTCCAGACTGAAAACCGTTTCTTGTACATACCCTGATATACCCTGGTGATATCCATGAATTTCCTTACGTTTTTATTCAAGTGTTTAATCATCATTGATTATGATCTTGTTTTATCGAATTATATTGTTTATCATATTGAACTGCTTTAGAATTGGATAGTTTTTTTTATATAGACCAGATTCGTGGTCAGACCATATCAGTGGTCAAGTTAGGCCAATGTGTGCCTTGGATCCAGTAATTAGAGTAGTGATGTGTGCTTTGCTCGGGGTTAGTGCGTGACTGATCAGCAGCCTAACCTGGGTTTTAAAACTTAAAATGAATATCCAATTCTAATGATTGTTTAGCAATAATTTTGATTTCTCTGAATCATTTCGTTTGATCATCGATTAACCTCAATTATTGTCATTGTGACTTGCTGAGCTAGTTAGCTCACTCTTGCGAATCTTTTTATGTATTTTACAGTTAAGAAGGATACGGTTGATAGCGAGGTTTCCCATTCAATGTACGAGCTAGGATTCCAGATTGAGTTGGATTGAGGTAGCAGGAGCTTATTGCGGTAGTGAGATAGTAAGATTGTATGAATCATTTTATTATCAGTTGTAAGTTAAATTAGTTGGAATTTGGTACGGTGTAATAAAAGTTTAGGTTGTGGCTTGTTTTCATACTTTAACCTGTTGCGATCTGTGGTTGTGTAAAGCAGGGTCATTGCAAATAGTATCTTATATACATGTTTATATATTGTGTATGTGTTATGGACCCCAAACTTCTGACCCGGGTTTGGAGGGCGCCACAGGTTGGTATCAGAGCTACAGGTTATAAGTCACTGAAACAATCCTAGATTGTCGGGATTGGGTAGAGGGTTAGGATTAGGATTAGGAAATAGAAAGATAAGTCGTCATGAGGATGAGTGCGACTATATAATAGGTCTTCGGCATGGTTCATGTTGCAATTCAGGATTCTTAGCTTGCGACTTGATTTCCAGACAATGGCAATGGCAGATCCTGATTTCCCTGTATCATCTGATCGTTTGGAGCTTTTCGTTCAAGAATCGTCATCTTCTCTCGGATTTGATTTGCACCTTGTTCCTCCATCAGTATTAACGGTACTACCTTCTGTTATGACAGTTGCACCTCTTCAAGCTATTCTACGCTATTCTACCACCTCTTGATATGAGATTACCTATTTAAGAACCTCCATCTGTTTATTCTTGCTTTACTGGACATTCGGCTATGAGTGTATCTCTTTAGTTTACCCTACACCCTGTTCTATACCCCAAGTTTAAAACTTGTCCTATGAAACAATAATACCTTTGAGGATGGATTCGGGAGCTACAGTAAATGGTAAGTACATGAGATATTAATGAAGATGAGAAGGAGTTTAGAAAGAAGATCCACGTGTTTCGGAGGATAGCTGTTACCAGATTAAATGGAGCTACTAGTGAATAGACCACCCGTGATTAGCTTGTGGGATGGACTAGAGGAATTTTGAAAGAGTTAGAGAGAAAAGTATAAACCTGGGATTTTCATAGAGTTAGATGATGGTGCTATGATAAATGTGATATGTAAAGTAGTGATGTGACGTAGACTTGTTGGCTATTGGATAAACCTGTTCCACTCAATGACTGTAAAGATAATGATGGGAGTACTACCAGTATGGAAGCTTTGAAATGAAGCTACGAATAAGATAACATGCAACAACCGCTGAAGTTTTCATCGACTAAGGAAGGTAACAGACCCAATGAAGGAGATGAGATAAATGGAAGTGAATGGACCTTTGTGTGATCGTTACTTTAACTTGGTATCTGGTTATAAGAAGGAAAACAACCAACTCATATAGTAAGGACAACCAGATTTGTGATTTTCAAAAAAAAATTAAACAAGTTTTCGAAAAAGATTTTTCCTTACAAAATTCCTAAAAGCCTTTTTGAATAAAATAAGTTTTAAACATTGGTTGTCAAGTTACTACTTGAGTTTCTTGTTTGTTAAAAGACCCGGATTACCTGGAAGGATACTTGTTTCAGACTTGGTATTGTTAATTCAGAGAACAAAGTAACCCGCGATTATGAAGAAGTTGATTATTCCTAACGGTAAAGTGCAAATATTGTTTGACAAGATTAATAACAGAATCCGCGTACGGAGTAATTATTCATCCAGTTGCAGAGACCATTAAAGTTTAAAGAATTCGTTGATTTAATAGAAGCCTGAGCATGATTGAGGAAGATTGGGAAGATTTCCAGACTTTTCTAAAAGAAGAATATTATTAACAAAAGAATTGTTATGTTGAATGATTCGTGGTTATTCTAAATTAAAAAGAGGAAACTTGAAGTTATCTGGTAGGAACACCATTATGATCGAATTGTTAAAGTATTATACGTGTAGGTGCGATGTTAAAGACGCAAGACCTAACAAGTAAAAATCTATCATAATGCTTAATTTGCGAAGGCATTTCAGCGTACTTTCTAAAGTTGATATATGACACAATTGGGATATGATCGAACAAGCTCGAAAGATGAATACAGGTGAAATGTGGATGGTGACCAATGGTATCATTCGTGTCTTCAATATTACAGCGTATATTCCTTTTTAATTCCTAAAAATGTATGAACTTCTTTTCTTAATAAACTCTTTATGATGATATCAAAAAGGAGGATATTGCATTCCTTTCAAATTTAATTGTTTCCCTCAAGTTTGCTCTCTGATTGGGACAAACAGTGTTATGGTGAGACGCTTTATCGGGATGACGAAGAGTTGGGTGGGACGCCACCTAATCATGTGTTGTACGCCATATGGTACGAAAGACTGGCCATCTTAAGTACCAATGTGGTTGTCTCATTCATATTTAAATCCTTATTTCTTCTTTCATTTCAACTTTAATTTTTGTTGAATTGTGAATCCTTCTAGTTGTTTCGTTGTACTGTCGTTCCTTGCAGGAGTTTTTCAAACAAAAATCAACGTATTCTGAACCAAGCGGACGAAGTTCCATCTACCTCTCATGCATGGAAAGGAAACAAGGGCATATGGCGAGGATTGCAAATCACTAGCCCCGGTTAGGGATGCACTAAGAGTTAAGGGAATCTACTCCGATAAGGAATACGTCTCTGAGAATGAGAAATTGCGATTTTGCTGTGAAATATGTTATTCAGAATACGGATGTGGGGACGTGAATGATTATCGTGGATACCTTATGCGTTAAAATATTGAAAGATGTGGAAGCAACTTGATTGTTTAGCTCCCAAGGTTTTGTTGATAAAATAAATTACCCTGTTGAAGTGATAAGATTATGTTTAATGGACTAGCAAGTAAGAAGCGTGTAATTGTTAAATAGGTGAATACCAATGATGGGATTGAGATTTCTGGCAATAAGTTTGTGAGGATTTGATATTATTTAAGATAGGAGAATTTGACATTGTTCTAAGAAAGAGACTAACTATTTAAGCGTGATGCCCAAATAGACCGACATGATGAAAAGATAGTTCTGAAGATGCCAAATGAGAATGTGATGAGGTTCAGAAGATGAAGGAAGGTAAAGGATTTGTTAACGATGACTTAAGCTAAGAAATTACGGTGACCAAGAGGTAAGCACTACGGTGATTATGAATAGAAGTCAGGAGTAAATAGAATTTGAAGGTTTTATAGTAATTAATGAGTTTTAAGATATGTTTCCAGATGAGTTACCAACATTTCCTCCAGATAGAGAAATGAAGCTCGCGATTGACTTAGCACCTGAGACAAAGCCAGTGACCAAGGCCTTACACAAGATGGAACCAGTTAAAATGAGGAAGTTAGCAAAGCAGATGCAAGAGATGTTAGAAGAAGAAGCGATTAGACCCAATGTATCCCCTAAGGTGCACCAGTACTAATTGTTAATAAGGAAATGTAAGTATGAGATTATGCGTCGACTAGAGAAAGCTCAACAAGTTTACTATCAAATAGTAAGTATTCGTTACCTCAAACTAATGATTTATTTGATCAGATGAAAGAAGCAGAGTATTTTCTAAGATAATTTAAGCTTTGGATTTTATCAATTTGAGATCGAACCTATGGACATATCAAGGATAATTTTCAAAACTAAGTATTGCTGCTGTAAAACTCTAGTATTGTCATTTGGATTAACTGATATACCAATAATATTTGAACATGATGGACAGAATCTTTAAGGAATATCTGGACAAGCTGTAGTTGTGTTACTTAAAGTTAACGGAGGACCATGCAAGGTATTTAATGATAACTGGGAAGTCGAAGAAGAAAGAAATTGTATGTAAAGTTTACAAGGTGAAAGCTTTGATGGCAGAAAGCATAATTCTTAGCATAAATAGTCAGTGAGGAGGAGGCCAAAAGGGGATCCAACAAGGATTAAAGCTACTATAAAATGAAGAAAGACCAAAATCCCTAACGAAAGTAAGAAGTTTTACCATGGGATGGTTATTATTGAAAATTTATGCAAAATTTCTTGAAAGTTGCAATACCTTTGACGAAGCTAATCAGGAAAAGCAAGAAGTTTTTGTGAAGTGGAGAAGGGTGAAGGAAAATTTTGCGGAGTTAAATGAAAGAATGGTTACAACACCTGTTTTATCAATTTAAAAGTATCAAGGAGATTTGGTAGTTTATAGTGATGCTTCTCATAAGGAAATAGGATGTGTGTTGATGCAGCACCATAAAGTTATTATATATGCATCCAGACAATCGAAACCTTATGAGCAGAAGTATCCTACTCATAATTTGGGACTAGCAGTAATAATATTCGTTTTGAAAGATTGGGAAACATGGTATGGATGGAGAAAGGTGTAAGTTCTATACGGACTATAAAAGTTTGAAGTATGTACTCACGAGGAAAAGCAAATGTAAAGGCAAGCGATAAGCAAAAAGGAGATAACAAACATAGAAACGGTACCAGAAGAATTATCTATGAAATTTTAGAAGTTGGAATTGGAAGTCAGAATTCATAATCCAAAAGGAGCAATGATGGATTGTTTGACCTTTCAGTCGAAGTTGTTAATGGAAAGATAAGGAGATGTCAAGAGAAGATAATGGATCATGATGTTAGCAGTTAGTAAGAGGAAATTTATGCGCCCAGGAGAACAATCACGATATCCCTAGGTTTTCTTCCAGCACTTGGATGCTACAAGTAAAAGGATTAAGAAATAAGATCCCATGGGGAATTCAAAATATAAATTATTTAATTTATTGAAGAAATACCAAGATATACGGAAATTTAAAGAAAAATAATGATAACCAGGTATAAGAAGGAAATTTCAAAATGGATTAGGAAGTGTTGGACATGTCAAAGAATTAAGGCAAAGTATCGGAGGCCTAGTGGACAAGGCAGACCAATGAGTGGTTTTACAAGAAGCGAATCGTAAAGTATACCAGGGATGTTGATGGAGAAAAGGAATGAAATTATGAGATTATGTACTGATTATCGGGAGTTTGACAAAACAACAAATAAGAATAAGTGGTCCCTATAAAGAATTAAGTACTTAAGAGACCTAAATCAAGAAGTGTATTATGTTTTGGGGATTAACTTAAGATCCGACCTGAGAACATATTAGAGATTACGAATAAAATGAGTTATGAACAGTGCAAGCTCTAGTGATATTATGTGAAAAAAACACGTGTATCAGTTGTCTATAAGGAATTAAGGAACATGTTGTATAAGGGATACTTGGATAAGCAAATTGTATTTATTGATAACATCCTTAGCTATTCAAAGAATAAGAGAGTCTGTGTGGAATGCCCAAGGATTTTCCCCCAAAGATTAGAAGGAAAACATCTATACGATGAGTTTTCAAGTGTGAACTTTTGACCAAGGTTAACAAAAGATTCTGATTAATCCATTAACAACTACCTAAGCAAATCTGTATGGTAACAGATGCCTTATGCCGACAGAAAGGATTGGATGTAATTAAGACCACCGAGGAGTTAATAAACGAATTGGAAAGAGTGGAATCTGAAGTTCAAATACTTAAAGGTGATAATACGTGAATATATGAGATTACTTTTCAGCCTTAACTGATGGAAAAGAGTAAGAGATGTTTAAATGTTTGGAAACCAAGTTGAAAATGAGCACCGCCTATCATCCTTGAACGGAGAGTCAAAGTACGGAAGTGATTCAGGAAGTGTAAGATATGTTGAGAGGTTGAGTTGTAAGGAAACACTGGAATGATCATTTATCATCGATGTCAGCTTTGGGATGCCACTTTACCAAGCCTTATATGGACGCAAGAGTAGGTCCCCACTTTATTGAAACAAAAATGGAAGAAAGGAAGTTGTCAAATTTTAAGTTGATTCAGCACACCAAGGGCATAGGGATATTGATTGAAGCAGCTCGGAGTAGACAAAGAAAGAAGGTGAAATTGTATCGAGAGAGAGAGAGAGAGAGTATGAGTATAGAAATAGAACCAGTAGTGTTAGTACAAGTTTCATCTTGAAAGAGACTGGATAAGTCTGAGTAGAAGGGACAGGGTAAGTCCTAAAACTAGTAGACCATTCAAGATATTGATAAATATAGATAAATTTGTTAATGAGTTGATATTACCGTCACAACAATGTGTACATATAATGTGTTTTGCCTGTCAGTGTTAAAGAGATAAGTATCTGATTTGAATTAAGTGATTGACTAAGAGCCAATGGGCTCTTGTCTAAGTTTGTTCTGCATATAGTGATCGATCCAAATTCTTGATCGTTAAGGGCGAGTTCTTAGAAATGAGAGTATATCTATAGTAAGTATGTTTGAAATCCTCGAGTAGAAGAGTCTACTTGGGAACTAGAGTCAGATATGCTTGACAAATATCCTCACTTGTTTAGTTGGACCAGATTCTGAGGACAGAATCTTTTTAAGGGGGAAGGATATAACGACTCGTGTATTTTTGAATTATTTAAATATAAAATTATGGAAGTATTAATTAAATAAAATATGTGTATTGGTTTTGACCGCTATGTGTTGTTTGATTATTATCTATGTGTGATTTATGATGTACCGGGTTGCCCGCGTGATTAATTATGGGGTCGTATTGAATCATTTTCATTCTCAAAAGTGGATATAGTGCAAATTTATTTGCATAAATATTTAGAATGCCTCTAAAATTGTTTTTATGGTTTTATAAGTACAATAATTATTTTTAGAATTTTATAAAATTGAGAAATCAATATTTTATTAATTATTTATCTTTAAATAATTTTCTGATTATTTTTATTTGAAAAATCCATATTTAATTCTAGAATTCTTCAAATATTACGAAATTCATATTTATTTAAGTTTGGAATATTTCAAGAATTTTAAAATTATTTTGGAAATTTTTAGGATTAATTTCACCCGCGCGATGATTCGTTTAATTGTTAAAAGCGGGTATAAATTATATTTCAGAAATTATTTTAAAATTACGAAATTTTTGTTTTTGTAAACTCCGGGATATTTGTAATATTTTAAGCCTATTTTCGTAATTTTCCGATTTTTTTTTTAAATACAACTCGGATCGTTAATTGTTAAATACATGTACGAGTTACATTTCAAATATATTTTGAAAATTATGAAACATTTATTTTTAATAATTATGAATTATTTGTGATATTTTAAAACCAATTTGGTAATTTTCGGGTTAATTTTTACTTGTAGGTTTGTTCGTTATTTGGCAAAATACGAATGTAATTGTGGGGTTTAGAGTAAGCAGGGGACACGTGTCATAATATTATTAAACCACAGAAACGTGGCTTGTTTTTGGGGCAGCACAACAGTTGATTCAATTTTTTTTATATATAAACATCAATCTTTCTCTAACCTCTCTCTCCCCTCTTATCTCCATCGTTTCTCTCCCTTTTACTTCGGTGCTCTTCCCGGTCGTTCTATTTTCGGTAATTTTCCGGCCGCCCCCTTTTTGTTCTGATGGCTGGCTTTGACTCAGTCATGATTGTATATATATATATATATATCTATATGTGATTGTGTGTGTGCAACACAGTAGGTGTGTTGTGTCCTGTGTTGTGCCGCCCGTTCCTTTATTTTCCGGTTGCCGCCGGTTTCGGCCGGCGAGGCGACGGGGATGCATGTATTTTTGTTGCGCGTGGGTTTGTTGTTGTCCTGTGTTGCTGTTGGATTAACTTTATAAATTTAATTTGATTCCTTTTTCTTATTCCGGGAAATTGTTGATTAAAATTGTGATACTAATGATAATTTGTGCAAAAAATGATTTTTAAGAATCGGTGAAAATTTGCGATGGAAACCCGACGAATACGGGTACCCGTGAATTTTCGTTGCCGTCAGCGATGAGCCTCGGCGAGCCGACGGTGGACCGTGATGAATTATTCTGAGTCCTAATATTTTTAACAAATAAAACTCGTGTTGTGTTTTTCTTCTGAATCGAATTAGTTAATTAGTGAATATTGAATCGGGATGATTGAGTTGGTTGTGATTATTGAATTGTATCGGTGATTAAGAATTTTAGAATAGATTGGTGAATTATTGTAGTTGTTTTTGTGGTTTGACGTCGATTAATGTTTCGACGGGTAGTCCGATAAACAAAGGAGACGCTTCCCGATTTTCGGGAAATCAACTATGGAAATGCGGGAGCGTATCCGGTAATTATCGGGACGTCGAGTGAATATATATACTTATACTTTATATGAACTTGATTGTATGTTGTGGTGAATGTTCTGTCCAAAACTCAGTAACCCTAATTTCGTAAAATGACGAGTATACGTATTTTCTGAAAACGAACACTGAACCGATTTCGAGAACGTGAACCCTAACTGATGCCTATATTACAATAATGTATGGGCTACGAGTCGAGTTTTGTTAACGCATGGGTAGATTATTAGCGAGGATGTGTCAAGCATAACCGAATGTCTAAGTTAGGGTGTTTCGACCTTGTAGGTTCTAGTCGGAATGCCCGAGAATTGGCCTCGGATGAAAGATATTTAATGGTCAGTCGAAAAGCTCAGTAAGGTTCCAATCAAAGGACTTAAGTGTTGAGTTCGAATCCAGAGTGATCTAGTGGATAGACAATAAAGTCCGAGCGACAGAGTCGGCTCAGAGTCGATCAGCAATAGTTGTAAAGCCCTGTAAGGTAAGTACTTCTGAACTTTTCTTCAAGATATATTGCAAATATTTTCGAACTGTTTCATAATATGTCGCTATTATTCAAAATAGCTCCTGTTTTATATTGCAAGTGCTTTAAACTATTTAACCTTGAACCCTGAGTTTTCTTGATCTTGAGCCATAAGCCTTATTCTTTGTAAACCATCCTTTATTGATTTTTAGATACCAAATCACCCAAATATGATACTACTCCCCAAATGTATAACTACCAAATACTGGAATAAAATTGTTGGAAAACACAGAAAATTTTATACTCCAACCATTCTTTACAACATCAAAGAACAGTACCTTGAAAAATCATTACTTGTTCAATACCTGATCCTTTTCCAGACTGAAAACTGTTTCTTGTACATACCCTGATATACCCGGGTGATATCCATGAATTTCCTTACGTTTTTATTCAAGTGTTTAATTATCATTGATTATGATCATTTTTTATCGAATTATATTGTTTATCATATTGAACTGCTTTAGAATTGGATAGTTTTTTTATATATAGACCAGATTCGTGGTCAGACCATATCAATGGTCAAGTTAGGCCAATGTGTGCCTTGGATCCAGTAATTAGAGCAGTATTGTGTGCTTTGCTCGGGGTTAGTGCGTGACTGATCAGCAGCCTAACCTGGGTTTTAAAACTTAAAATGAATATCCAATTCTAATGATTGTTTAGCAATAAACTTGATTTCTCTAAATCATTTCATTTGATCATTGATTAACCTCAATTATTGTCATTGTGACTTGCTGAGCTAGTTAGCTCACTCTTGCGAATCTTTTTATGTATTCTACAGTTAAGAAGGATACGGTTGATAGCGAGGTTTCCCATTCAATGTACGACATAGGATTCCAGATTGAGTTGGATCGAGCTAGCAGGAGCTTATTGCGGAAGTGAGATAGTAAGATTGTATGAATAATTTTATTATCAGTTGTAAGTTAAATTAGTTTGGATTTGGTACGGTGTAATAAAAGTTTAGGTTGTGGCTTGTTTTCATACTTTAACCTGTTGCGATCCGTGGTTGTGTAAAGCAGGGTCATTGCTAATAGTATCTTATATACAGGTTTATATATTGTGTATGTATTGTGGACCCCAAACTTCTGACCCGGGTTCGGAGGGCGCCACAAATAAGGGTGATCTTGGTAACAAAAGACAACTTTCAGGAAAGAAGGTTAGTGGTCAACATAAATGACTCAGGGGTAGACAGGTGCATGCAGGTATCCATCAACTATCTTATCTCTAGAAGGGCATCTGAGTTAAAAATTCTAATAAACAAAGTCAGAGTGGTAATTCATGAAGATAATCTCTTGATAACAGAATTGAAGAATGCACAAGTGGCTGCTTTTCCAGAAGCTTATCTACAACCTTGCAAAGGAGTGGCATACATCTGTCCTACCACCAAACACTTCAAACAATTCCAAATTCCTAAGCAGTGTGTCATGGCCAACAAGAAGCTTATCATGTGTTAGATATATTTGATAATGTCATGTGTAATATGATTTGTGTTTAGTTTTCAGATCTTATCTAACAGGACAAATCAGTACTTAACTGGAAATCATCACTTATACTGAAGACAGAACTTAAGATATCAGAACTTAAGTTATCAGAACTTAAGTTATTAGAAGCTATTTATCAGGAGATAATATCAGGACTTAAGATGACTTTCAGATAAGGCAGGCGGGTGATTGAAAGGAAAGAAGATCGAGGCTAAGACAAAAAGAAATAAGCATGAAGAAAGAATTCTATGAAGAATAGAATACTTGGAAGAAAAGATAACTAGATGATATATTTTAGGAAGCAGAATATATTCCATATCAATTAGAATATTATCTTGTAACTGTGTAGTATATAAACACAGGCATAGGGTTTACACTATAAGTGTTATCATTATCGAAGTTATTATTCTTTGTAACCCTAGCAGCTCTCGTGATAATTTGTTCATCACTGAGAGAGGACAGTTCCATATTGTAACATAGTTTATTGTGTTGAATAAAATCTGTTTTCTGTTACTTGAGTTCTTATATTCGATTTGATTGTAGTAAACACTGTATTCAACCCCCTTCTATAGTGTGTGTGACCTAACAAGTGGTATCAGAGCTATCTGTTAACACACAAACAGTTTAAGATCCAAAAACAATCATGTTTGAAGAAGAAACTCCAACCAAGCCCACCAAAACTGAAGAACCTCCAAAAACCATAACCCATAGTCGATATGAGACTATAAGAGTTCCCATGTTGAAAACTTCTGAGTATTCCATATGGAAAGTGAAGATGGTTATGTTTCTGGAAGCTACAGATCCAGAATATCTCGACAGGATTAATGAAGGACCACATATTCTAACCAAACTCTCTGTGGAAGTTGCAGGTCAGCCAACAAAGTCTGTACCAAAGGAGAAAAGTGATTATATTGTTGAAGATATCTCATCGATTGTGAAGGATGTAAAGGTAAGACACTTGCTGCATAGTGCCATTGATAATGTCATGTCAAACAGGGTAATTCAATGCAAGACTGCAAAAGAGATATGGGATGCTTTGGAAACAAGGTGTCAGGGAACTGATTCAATCAAGAAGAACAGGAAGACTATACTCACTCAAGAGTATGAGCACTTTGACTCAAAGCCTGATGAGTCATTAACTGATTTATATGACAGATTTGTTGAACTCTTAAATGATTTGTCACTATTTGACAAAGAGTATGATATTGAAGATTCAAATCTTAAATTCTTGTTAGCTCTTCCTAAAAGATGGGATTTGAAGGCCAAAATAATAAGAGATAACTATAATCTTGATGAAACAAATCTTGATGAAATTTATGGGATGCTCAAGACTCATGAACTTGAGATGGAACAAAGAAGCAAGAGGAATGGAAGAAAGTCAAGGACAGTTGCTTTTGTTGCTGAGGAGGAAAGTCCCAAAGTTGCTGCCTTAAAGAAAGGCAAGGGCAAGGCTCTCATCACAAAGTCTGATACTGAGTCATCAAGTTCTGATAGTGATGATGACTCAGAAACTGAAAGTATACCTGAGATGGACCCTGATGAGGAGATGATGAAGTTGTGTGCTCTTATGGTGAAAGGAATCACAAAGATTGCATACAGGAAATTCAGGAGAGGAAAGAAGTTTTCCAGGAAAGGTGCAAGTTCTGATAAGAAAGGTTTCAGAAAATCTGAAGGCAAAGGAGGAAAGTCTGACAGAGGAGATTACTCAAATGTTAAATGCTACAACTGTGGTGAGAAAGGCCACATATCTCCAGATTGCAGAATAGGGAAAAGTGACAAAGACAAGGCTCTTGTCACAAAGAAGAAAAGCTGTTCAGATGCTTTAGATTCTGAGGATGAGAAAAACTATGCCTTGATGGCATATGCTGATAGCAGTTCTGATACTGCTGACTTAAAGGTACCTCAAACTACTTATGCCTTTCATACTGATGATATTACTGAGTTGAGAAGATATCTTAAGACCATGTTCATTAGTTATAAAGATCAAACTTTAACATGTGATAGATTAACTTCTGAAAATCTTGCTTATAAAAAGAGGAATGATTATTTAGAAAAAGAGTTAGTCATGTTCCATCAAACTTAGAAAGATAGAGATGATGCCTTTTATGCTAGGGATGAAGTGCTAAAAATGAATGAATCTCTAAAAACTGAATTAGAAAAGGAAAGAGAGATTATTAGGACTTGGACTAACTCTGGTAAAGCAACTCAGGATATTCTTAGTAGTGGAAACTGGAAAGAGGGCTTAAAATATGGAGATGATAAGAACATTAAGGGAACTTTAGAAACTGAGCCTATAGTTGTTAAACAAAAACCAAAGGTAAATCCTTTTAAGTTTGTAACTGCAAAGTCTGATATTGAGAAATCAGAAGTTAAGGAGAAGTAACTTCTGACAAACCTAAACAGGATAAGCCAACTGAAGTTAACATAGGCTTAATGACGAAGAAGCAGCTTAAACATAAGCTGAAAGATGTTAAGAATGTAAACAAGGTAAAGCCACCTAGGAAAAATAGGAATGGAAAGGAAGGTGTGAACAAAAGTAACAATTATAAGCCTGTTCCTAATGCTCCTAGAAAAACATGTCATAACTGTGGAAACTCTAACCATCTGGCTTCTTTTTGCAGGAAGAATAAGAACATAAACTCCTTACCTTCAAAATCAGGAGTTAAAAGTCAGTCTGTTAGATATAAGCCACAAAATCCTTATTTTTATTATGGTAGTTTATGAAATTCCATTTATACTTGTAAGGAATATCATAGATTGTACTATGATTATTATCAAATAAAACCTTCTGTAAAGAAAGTTAGCATTATTCCTTCTAGTGTAAGTTCTAACGCAAAGTCTGATATTGCAAATTCTGATAAGAAAACTGTTAACATAAACTCTGATGCTAAATCCGCTGCAAATGTTAACAAACTTAAAAAGGCCAAAGGATCTAAGCAAGTCTGGGTCCTTAAAACTAATCATTAGTGGTCTTTGTGATTGGAGGGTAATAGGAAAAACATCCTAGTTCTGGACAGTGGATGTTCAGGACATATGACTGGAAATAAAGCCCTGCTATCAGACTTTGTGGAGAAAGCTGGACCAGGTGTTTCTTATGGAGATGGCAACATTGGAAAAACTCTGGGATATGACAATATCAATCTTGGGAATGTCATTATTGAAAAAGTAGCTCTGGTCTCAGGACTGAAACACAATCTGCTAAGTGTGAGTCAAATCTGTGACAGAGGTTATCATGTGGATTTCTTTGAAGAACACTGTGAAGTTGTAAGCAAATCTACAGGCAAAGTTGTTCCGATAGGATACAGGCATAGTAACATTTATGAAGCCAAGCTTTCAATAAGTACTGATGGTTCTGCAATCTGTCTGTTAAGTAGAGCATCAATTGAAGAAAGCTGGGATTGGCACAAGAAACTCACTCATTTAAATTTTAACAATATAAATGAACTAGTCAAGAAAGATCTTGTGAGAGGATTGCCAAAATCAGTATTTGCTCCTGATGGCCTTTGTGATTCATGTCAGAAGGCAAAACAAAGAAAATCATTATTCAAGAGCAAGACTGAATCATCAATTCTTGAGCCTTATAACCTACTACATGTTGATCTATTTGGTCTAGTTAATGTCATGTCTATTGCAAAGAAGAAATATGCTAAGGTCATAGTGGATGAGTTCACCAGATACACATGGGTGTATTTCTTGCACACAAAAAGTGAAACTGCATCTATCTTGATTGATCATGTCAAGCAACTGGATAAATTAGTCAAAGATTCTGTGAAGATTATAAGAAGTGATAATGGCACTGAGTTCAAGAATTTGATCATGGAAGAGTTCTGCAAAGACCATGGAATAAAGCAGGAATTTTCTGCTCCTGGAACTCCACAGCAAAATGGAGTTGTTGAAAGAAAGAATAGAACTCTTATTGAAGCTGCACGAACTATGCTTGATGAAGCAAAGTTGCTAACCTACTTTTGGGCTGAAGCTGTGCAGACTGCTTGTTTTACTCAGAATGCAACACTTATCAACAAGCATGGAAAAACACCATATGAAATGGTGAAGAAAAAGAAGCCAAATCTGAAGTATTTTCATGTATTTGGATGCAAGTGTTTTGTTCTTAAGACTCATCCCGAACAGCTATCCAAATTTGATTTAAAAGCTGATGAAGGAATTTTTGTTGGATATCCACTTTCCACAAAAGCTTTCAGAGTCTACAACTTAAGAACAAGGGTTGCCATGGAATCTATCAATGTCTCTTTTGATGATAAGAAGATTACTGGACTTGAAGATTTCAATAATCATGATCAGCTGAGATTCGAAAATAAAGTTTTAAATTCTGATTATGTAAATCCTAACAGTCTAAATCCTGATATTGCAAACTCTGATGGATTAAACTCTAATGTTATTGAAACTGTGGTGACTATGCCTAAGGAAGATGCACCTGTGTAGGGGGAGCATACTGACGATCCAACCACATCTCAAGAAGCATCAGAATCTACAACAGGCTCTTCAAGTTCTGATTCATCAAGTTCTGATGGGCCAAGTTCTGATAATTCTGGAAACTCATGTTCTAATATTTCTGGAAACTCAAATTCTGAAGGATCCAACTCAGAGAGCATAATTTCAGGGGGAGCATCAGAAAATGTTGATGGAGACAACATGGATCATGGGGGAGCATCCAGTTCTAGAGAAAACCTTCCATCTGCAAGGAAGTGGACTAAAGCACATACACCTGATTTAATTATTGGAAATCCTGATGTGGGTGTCAGAACTAGAACAACTACATCAAATAAATGTCTATCATTCTTTTCTTTCTCAGACTGAACCAAAGAAGGTGGAAGAAGCTCTTCAAGATGCTGATTGGGTGCAAGCAATGCAGGAAGAGTTAAATGAATTTGAAAGAAATAAAGTATGGACCCTAGTGCCAAGACCAAAGAACAGGTCTGTTGTTGGTACAAAGTGGGTGTTCAGAAAAAAACTGACAGTGATGGCATAATTACAAGGAATAAAGCAAGGTTGGTTGCAAAAGGATACTCTCAATAGGAGAGAATTGATTGTGATGAAACATTTGCACCAGTTGCTAGATTGGAAGCCATAAGGATA
Source organism: Apium graveolens (assembly GCF_009905375.1). NCBI lineage: Eukaryota > Viridiplantae > Streptophyta > Magnoliopsida > Apiales > Apiaceae > Apium > Apium graveolens. The sequence goes on from NC_133648.1 coordinate 90,577,425, forward strand.
TTTTTGGCTTATGCTGCTCACAAGAAGTTTAAAGTCTTTCAAATGGATGTGAAAAGTGCTTTTCTTAATGGAGAATTGAAAGAGGAAGTATATGTTGAACAACCTCCAGACTTTGTAGATCCCAAATTTCCCAATCATGTCTACAGGCTTGATAAAGCACTTTATGGCCTTAAGCAAGCTCCAAGAGCATGTTATGAGACTTTAGCTCAGTTTCTTCTGGAAAGTGGATTTAATAGAGGGACTATTGACAAAACACTGTTCTACCTCAACCATGGAAAGGACTTACTTTTGGTGCAAATATATATTGATGATATTATTTTTGGTTCTAGAAATGATAGACTTTGTAAGAAGTTTGCCAAGCTGATGTAGTCAAGATATCAAATGAGTATGATGGGAGAACTTAACTATTTTCTGGGCCTTCAAGTCAAGCAGAATGAAGAAGGAACTTTTATTTATCAATCTAAGTACACCAGAAATTTGTTGAAGAAATTTGGATTGCAAGATTGTTCAAGTGCATCCACTCCTATGGTCACTGCAACAAAATTGGATAAGGATACGGGTAAATCAGTAGATATTACTGATTACAGAGGTATGATTGGTTCACTACTCTATCTAACTGCAAGTAGACCTGATATCATGTATGCTACCTGTCTTTGTGCAAGATTTCAAGCAAATCCAAGAGAACCTCACTTAACAGCTGTGAAAAGAATTTTCAAGTACCTTAAGGGTACAGCTGATCTGGGATTGTGGTATCCTAGAGAATCAGACTTTAAGCTAATAGGTTACTCAGATGCAGATTTTGCAGGATGCAAAATTGACAGGAAAAACACAAGTGGAAGCTGCCAATTTCCTGGAGGCAGATTGGTTTCTTGGTTTAGCAAGAAACAGATGTCAATTTCCACATCAACTGCAGAAGCAGAATACATTGCTGCAGGAAGCTGTTGTGTACAGATTCTTTGGATGAAGAATCAGTTACTGGATTATGGGTTAGAATTTTCTAAAATCCCTATTTACTGTGATAATCAAAGTGCTATTGCTATGACAAGTAATCCAGTTCAACACTCAATGACAAAGCACATCAGCATTAGGTAACACTTCATACGGGAACATGTGGATGAAGGTACAGTGGAATTGCATTTTGTTCCAACAGATCAACAACTAGCAGATATCTTCACAAAACCACTGTGTGAAGCTACTTTTACAAGATTGGTAAATGAACTTGGAATGGTTTCAGGTTCTTTCTCTAAATCTGCTTAGTTTATGTTCTGATACATCAGACTTGATGATCAGTATTTACAGATATTACTATCTTTGTATATTATGTGCTTAAATTGAAATTTGCTTAAGTGTTGATTGTTGTCTGATGTGAATTTCTAAACTCTGATAGTGATATGAATGTTTCTGTGACTATTCAATCCAATGAGGATAACTGTGCTAGATGTTAACCTAGTAGTCTTTAATATACTAAAGATCCCATGTTTGAAGTAATTGTTTATGTGGAAATCTTTTAACACAAGCAAATTCTGATATTGAGCTTAATTAAATTGACTTTGTCTATCTTATTACTAAGTTAAAAACTAGAATAATGCTTTTTATCTGTTAAGTTCTGATGTTAGTAAATCTGATGGATGTACTAAATGCTGATAAGCCTCACTTATCAAAAGAAAAAGAAAAGAAAAGAAATAAATATCAGGTACTCCTTTGAGATCTAGAGTAAAAATGTGGAAGGGAAGACCCATTTGCATTGCTGGTATTAAGTAATATGCATTAGAAAAACAAAATAAAATTTTCTTGGTGACTTTTCACACTCTATGATTACTGGAGAAATACTCTGATAATAGCATAAATTCTGATAAACAGTCGTGACTCACTTACACTGAGAAGCCACTGTAAAATAAAATTTCAAAAGATGCATAAAATGAGCACAAAACAGTTGAGGTGGACTCATGCATGAACTCATTCTAAAGTAGACTTCAGAATAATGATAGATTTTGAGCAAAGTTCTTAGTTATGTCTTATTTCTAAGATGTACTGAAGTGAATCAGACTTTGCTCTTTGTCTGATATTTAGCTTAATGCACACACTTACACTCCATATGAATGATGAAAATTACTGTGGTGATAAATGTTGTTTTAGATGAACAGTCTATGTGTCAGATTGCATAAATTTTTAGGACAAGTTCTGATGGAATTTCTGATGATTAAGTTCTGATGTAACCATATCAGTATTTGTGTGAAGAATTACAGGAATACACATTCACTTTTCGAGTTAAGGAGCCATATTCTGATGACTTTTAAATCCTGATAATAATCAAGTTCTAATGCTGACGTGGCAGTATTTATTTACTTGGTTTATTTTTTGTCATTACTTGAACGATAATATTTTTACAGAATATTGGTTAATATGAGATGAAACGGTCATAATCAGTATACGGTCATAATCAGTATGGGTTAGTGGTTAACGTGTATGTCCTGAAAAACTGCATGTGCATGGTAATTATTGCTTATTTTACGTGCCCATTAATTCTTTTTCTAACCATTTACTGACTGTTCACATGGTTCCAGGTGTAAAGTGTATCACATGCTTCAAAAATACAACTGTTGAGTGGAGAGAGTATATATGAGAGATAAAAGATTTACTAATCTTTTACTTACTTTTCTATTCTAAATCTCTTTTACTTTCTCTCTCTCTCTTTTATTTTCTGAAGTTGTTTTTCTCTCAGGACTTTTTGCAAACACTTTGCAAACATTCTCTTATTCACTTAATTTCTTACAGAGATGGAACCAAAAGACGTAATTTTTGATGGAGCTAAGTTTGTTCCTAATAACTTCTCCGCTATTCTTAGCAAGTCAGAAGCCCCATCAGAACTTCACTTCATTCAGGACTTTCTTGCTAGTTCTGATATTGGGTACACTCTGACCGAACCGAATGAAGTCTCAGGTACTCAAGTGCTGGAGTTTTGGAGAAGCGGAGTATATGATAATGGGGGTGCTCAAGGGTTCCCAAGTATAATTTTTTCATCAAGGGAGGATGAGCATGTCGTGACATTGGCTACGGTTTGACCAGCACTGCAGCTTCCTGAGAACTGTGTTTATTCTACTGTTGAGGAGCCAGTTCTTCAAAATATGATGGCCAGTCTGGGGTATGAGAGGACATTGGCAAATCTGGGTTAGTTGAAGAGATCTTACATAAGGAGGGAATGAAGTTTCTTCTTTGACTGCATAACCAAGGCTTTTACAAACAAATGTTCTAATTTCGATGCAATCCCCATATTCAGCCAACAAATTGGGTATGCTCTCATAAATCAAACTGATTTTGATTATGCAAGTGCTGTCTTAGGTTTTATTGGGGATAGAATGACAGAAGAAATAAATACTGTTTACTTTTCTAGATTCTGTTAGCTTATCTGTAGTTTTTGTTGTAATGATAAGCCCCAATCAGCTAATGAATTAATTTCATCATTCAGACTAGCTAAAAGAGCTTTTAATGACTTATTATCTACTGATAATAAGAAGGCTGTGTTACAACCCCTCCTAGTTCCTTTATCTGTCAAACAAGCCTTAATAAACTACAATCCAGTTAAATACACTGAACTATATCCTGATGTCCAACCATCAGAACCTCATCCATCAGCACCTACCACCTCAACACAAACACCTCAAACTTCTCAACCTCAACCTTCAGATCCTATAGTGAAGCCTTCATCTTCCAAACCCAAGAGGACTAAGAAAGTACCTCAAACTCAACAGAAGAGAAGGAGAATTATTCTGCGAGATGAATCAGATGCTGAGAAACAGGTTATAATATCAGAACCTGTTGTTGTAGAAGCTGAGAAGGTTTCTTCTCAGAAAGATACTGTGACTGGGAGTTCTAGGCCCCTCAAAAGGCTTAGAAAGTTGAATTCTAATGATAAAGCTCCTACAGTGTCTCCATCGTTGAAGAAGTTAAAGAAACAAAGAGCTCACAGGGACATAGTTGAGTCAGATTCAGAGGATGTAGTGGAAGCAGCTAAGGAAGGGGATCTGGAATCTCTGATCTCAACAGAACCAATTGTTATTGAATCACTTCCTTCTGCACAACCAGAAACTACTCAAGATAGAATTCCTACACCTCCTATGTCACCTATAGTTGATCCAGTACATACTGAAGAACCAGGTACAAGTGTTGAAATTGATATTCATAACTTGATTGTGCCTGAGGTTTTGTACTTGGAATCTCCACCAATTCAACTCACTCCACCAACAACATCAATTTTGGATGTTGATCAGAACCTGGCTGTAGATCAGAATTTAGAGGATGATGTTGAAGCCTCTATAGCCTCACATACTGCTATTTTATCAGAGGATGTTGATACTGCATGATCCACAAGTTCTGATGCTGCCAATAAAGAAACTACTGGTGAAGCTGCTGCTAATTTAGATGCTGATGTAGCTGGTCCATCAGGACATGCACCTCAACAAACAGTTAATAAAGCTGATTTGGTCAAGAAGTTTGTTACAGGGGAAGCACCAGTACCTTGGAGTGAAACTCCTAGAGGAATGGAGTGTACTAAGGAATGGAACATAGTTAGTTTTGTTCCTTCTGAAAAGATTCTTGCTGAGCATCTGGCAAAAGCTGATGAAATGCTGATAAATGATGATTTCAAGGCACAGCTGAGAGTTACTGCATTAAGTACTAGGCACCTTCAGGGTCAACACTCAACAACTCATGCCAAGGTGAATAAAATTCAAGAAACTTTGATCCAGCAAGATATGAATGTGAAACTTGAAAAGAACAGATTTTTCAAGCCAGCCTTTGACAGAATTGCCTACATTGAGAAAACTCAGGAGAAGCAACAAACTTAAATTGATGAAATTCTGAAGAATCAAGCTTCTCACCAAAATCAACTCAATGAGATCCAATCCTTAGTGGAATTGCTTGTCTCTCTTCTTTTACCTGCTGATGCCAAAAAGGGGGAGAAAGTGATTAAGTCCAAATGCAAATCTATTCAGACACTGAAGGGAAAGGATGATAGACATGATGATCAGGGAAACTCTAACAAGGGTAGAGGTCAAGGTCAAGGCAAAGGACTTTCATCAAGTAAAGCTAGAATTACAAGTCAAGGAACAGGTTCTAATACTAGGAGAAGAATAAGTTCTGTTACTGGTTAAAGGATAAGTTCTGGTGAACATCTGGAACTTGATGAAGATATTTCAAAGCAGTTATTTCTTAAAGAAAATCCAGGAATGGACTTTGAGAGTCTGAAGGAAGAAGAAGCTAGCCTCAAAGCAGAAGGTGTCAAGATAAAATCTAAAGCTTCTGTTGTTGAAAAGAAATTTCCAAAGCCTAAGGGTATTGTAATAAAGGAAAGAACAAATTCTGAGGCAACCAAAGCCAAATCACAAGTGGAAATTGATCCAAGGGCAAAGGGCAAAGAAAAAGTTGATAAACCTGTAAAGGTTTATATGCCAGTCATGGATGAAGAAATAACTGATGATGAAGAAGATGTTAATCTTATTCTGATACAAAAGAAGATTTTTCAAACAACCTCTGACATGGCTCATGTTGTTCAGAGTCAAGATGTAGTAAGTTCTGATATGATAGTGAAGCAAGAAACCTCTGACATAGCTCAAGTTGTCTTGATATCAGAAGATAAGGAAAAGGAAACCTCTGGCATTGCTCATGTTAAACCTTCAAAAATACTCCTACCAGGATTCACCAAAGCTAAACAGGCTCAACCATTGAAGACTACAACAAGTGGTTTTGAAGCAGGAGTTGTTACTAGAAATGAAGCAAGAGATAAATCTGGATTGGGTAGTTCTGATGAAAAAATAGTACATAACATTACCAATGATCCAACTTCCTTAAGTGAACCAGGTGTTGGAGCAACTCCTGAAAGATTGAATCGACTTGAATCTGTACAAATGGTTTATAATACCTTTTTGAAAGAACATATCTCTTGTTATATTTTATGATAGATGGAAGGGTATACCAGATTAGGCAGAATGCTATACCATTGAAGTATTTTGAGGAACTGGAACATGTTCTATTTCTACTTCAAGTGAAAGACAGATTAACAGATAGTGATGCAGGTTATTTAAAGTCTCAAATTCAAAGACAGAAGAAGCTTTATTTTGTAAAGTCTGACAGCACATATTGTCCCAAGTACAGAGATCACAAAGGTGATATTGTCGAAATGAAGCCTAACTCTACTAAGATCATAACTACTTTTCTGGGTTATAAGGCTGTTGAATTCAATCTAGAGTCTGACAAGGCATATCTGATCAGACTAGATCAAGAGATAAGAAAAGCTAAGATAAATGATCTCAGAGCAGCTATTTTTCAAACTGGTGAAGATACAGCTGAATTGATAAATGTTAAAAGGAGGATGGTCAATGAACTTGAATATGCTGAGAGATGTTTGTTGAAGAACTATCTCAGAACAACTCTTGATATCAAAGAGAACAGAAATTGAAGCCAAGTCAAAGATCTACAACTGCTTAAATTCTGAAGTGTATACAGACTGAAGCTATTATCAGACCTTAAGATGGTAAAGCTAAAAGGACTGTAAGTTGTAGTTGTCTAGTCAAAATTCTCATGCATTTGTACTTAATGTTTTTGACATCATCAAATTGTTAGTGTATACTGAAAATATTTATTTGAAGTATATACATTTATTTCTGGCCAGTTTAATTGAGAATCATTTGAATGTTTACATGTTGTCTAATATTATATATTGTGAACAATCTAGTATCAAATGGGATACAGAATATTAGATTGTCAAATACGGTTATATAATATAATAAGGTTCAAAGCACAGGTGGTGTTGGACAATCCACTGGTATGGCTGTAGTATTATTTAGATTAGTTTATATTGACTAATAAATAATACTAGTATACTTTGTGTATATTGAACATGATCAAATTTAGAATTGTTCCCTTAATACTGATTAAGAAGGAGAACTAAGATTCTATGTTATTATTAATGCTTAGGTTCTTAATCCGGAAATAGTAATTGACATGTGTATATTATTTACATGCTTTGATTTATATATGAAGTAATTCTTTTGAATTATATCATTATATTTTGGGTGATGGAATTATATACATGGTGGATATTATTTATTGAAGGAATCCATGTCCTGATAATATTCGGGTTAATGATGTCCCCTTGAAAGCTCAAAAAGATTTAATTATGTGAAACCCTGTAGGTGGAATTTATTCTGGCATAATTAAATAAAGGCTGAGTGGATGATCAAGGATAAAAGATATTAATTAAATAAATTATCAGTAATTTATTTAATTAATGGACATGTGATATTTTAAACATGGGGAATTTAATAAGCAAATAATATTGGAAACGAATTAATTATTTAAATTGCGGTATTAGGAAAGGTAGTGCAAATATTAATTCTTTAGTGGATTGAATTAATATTTAATTACATTGGGCTAGGCTCAAGATGTAATTATAAGGCCCAACCTAATTATCCATGGTCCCTATTATAGCCTATATATATTCTTATTCTCTTCTTGCTTGGTAGTGTGTGAAAACATATTGTAGCCACCAAGAAGTAAGAAGAGAGGATAACTTGAGAAGACGGAGGCCACACTTCGCTCAAGGGAATTTGGGAATACAATAGAAGAGCGTAGAATCAACTGTTAACAAGGTGATTTTCTTTTCGTAATCTTTATCGTAAAACATAGTAACACCCCAAGTCCGTGGTTCCCAACAATTGGTATCAAGAGCCTGGTAATGGGTTCTATGTTTTATGATATAATGTCCATGTCGTAATTATATATGTATGTATATAGTGTTTTGCTTGTATTGGTTTTGATGTAGGTTGTCAATCCACTATTATGGCCATGTATATTTTAATTATGTGTTTGGATCCCACGTGGTTTAATCATGGTTAATTTTTGTTTTGGTTTCCACGTGGTTTAATCGTGGTTGTAATTTACACGAGGGTTGATCGTGTTAGAATAGATTTTACAAAATTAGTTTTGTATTAGATCTATTTTTTTTGTAATTGTTACGGGTATTTTGTAATAATTATGAGGTATCGGAAATCAATTCCGGTGGTTTTTTGTTCCGCTGTGCAACACAAGGGGCTGCTGTTGGTGTTTGGATCGAACAAAAACCAAAACAAAACTCAACAGACGAGGCACTGGCGGCTGGCGCGTGGAAAATCAGCAGAAACAGGGGTAACGCAAGTCGAACCTGCGCAACATGCCGAGTTATGGCGCCATAACTCAGGCCGAACCTGCGCAACATGCCTATTTTGGCTGTAACGCATGCCGTACCTACGCAACACACCTAGATTGGCTGTAACGCAGGTCTGGCATGCGCAACAGGTGCTTGCGGCAGAAATTTTTTTCTCTAGAGCTGGATTTTTTTTTTCAAAGGGCCATAATAGTGGAAAATTTATTTTAATTTTTTTCCATTAAATTTTTAATTATTGCTTTAATTTATTGATTATGTGTGTCGTTAATTATGTGTGTAATTCCTTTAAAATTGCATGTTTAACATAATTAGGACGACATGGACATAAATTTTTTTTATTACTTTAATTAAATGTTATATGTTGCTAAAATTATGTGTGTATTTTGAATGCATGATTAGACATAATTGTAACGACATAGGGCCCCATTTAATTTTAAAATTCCTCAATTTTAATAAAATTTCTAAGTGGGAGAGGGAATTAATATGAAATTAAATCCCATGGTCTCAATTATTGGTTGTATGTAATTTAACATAAAGACGAATATAAATTATATATACGTCACCCATCATGGAATATAATTTATGGTGTCTAGAATGTTATAGAAATTACTAGAACAAACTTCTTAAATTAATAAATTTTAAAAAGGAATAAATACGAATTTTCTTTATTTCTGATATGGGGCGATTTTGTCAAAAACGGGTTCATCGAACTTGTAAGGCTGTGGGTATTAAGCGAGACCGATGTGACTACTCCACTACCTGGAAATCAAACCATTGATGAATATTGAATTGAAGTATTCTATTCAAGGCAAAATTACGAATATTGGAAGGTATACACGCCACCCATCGTGGCGTACCAAGTTCCATAGATTTTGAATAATTTAAGATTTGATGATGGTATACACTTAGCTATGAAAAATAATATAGTCCACCCCAACTTGGCATATTGTTTAGTAATAGGACCGAAGTAACATTTAAACACAATTAGGTGGTATACATGTCACACATCGTGGCGTGCCAAAAACTTATGGTGTTTAGATGTTAGTGCATTTAATTTTAATAATTGTTAGAGGAATCAATAGCTCTTAATAATTAATGCACCCTTATTTATGTGATGTTTTTATGCATAATTCTCAGGATAAAATGGGCTTTAATCCACTATTCACCATACTTAAGGATAACAAACTTACCGGACCTAACTATATTGAATGGAAACGAAATTTGGACATTGTGTTGACTGCTGAGGAGTACAAGTTTTGCACTTATGAACCCAAGCCTGATCAGCCTGCTGCTGATTCTCCTGAAGATGAGAAAGAGTATTATAAACGGTGGATTAAGGCTGATGAGATGTCGCGATGTTAAATTCTGGCAGCAATGTTGGGTGTTTTGCAGCATCAGCACCAGTCTGTGGCCACTGCTTCGGATATGCTCTTTAATCTCAAGGAACTTTTTGGAGATCAGAAGAGGGCTGCTAGGAAAGTAGCCATGAAGGCTTTAATGAACACTCAGATGGCTGAAGGCACACCTGTAAGGGATCATGTTCTCATGATGATGTCACATCTGAATGAGATAGAGATCCTTGGTGCTGAACTTGACGGGGAAACCCAGATTAACATTATCCTTATGAGCTTGTCCAAGAGTTTTGAACAGTTCCGCTTGAATTACAACATGAACAAGAGGCAGTATAGTCTCGCGGAACTGCTGACAGAACTTCAGGCAGCTGAAGGATTATTTCGGCAGAGTGTTCAAGTGAATTTGGCTGAGAAAGGTTCTTCCTCTAAGCCGAAAGGTATTAAGAAGAAGAAAAAGTCTCAGACACAGAAAGCTGTGAAGGCAGTGGGAGTTCAGGGTGGTGTGAAAAAGCCTAAGGGAAAGTGCTTCAGATGCAAACAGTCAGGTCACTGGAAACAGGATTGTCCTCTTCCTAAGAAGACAAACAATACTGGTATGTCTCTTTCTCTAGTTACAGAAACATTTATAGCGGCTATATCTACGAGCACTTGGTGTGTAGATACAGGAGCCACTGATCATGTTTGTAATTCTATGCAGGGGTTTCGGCTATCCAGAATGCTTAGAGATGGTGAGATATACGTGTTCATGGGAGATGATACGAAAGTAGCAGTAGTTGCAGTAGGAGTTATTCATTTATCTTTTGGTTCTGATAGGATTTTGGTTTTGAACAATTGTCTTTATGTACCTTTTTTTAGAAGGAATTTAATTTTGGTTTCTAAACTTGCTTTGGATGGTTATAATGTCTGTTTGGATCGTAATGTTTCTATTATGATGAATAAACGAATTATATGTTCTGGTACATTGCAAGACAATTTGTATATGATTAATCCTATTCAACCTGCACTGTAACTACAATTTAGGGAATTGAACAACACATCTACTAACTCTACTAAAAGAAAGGAACCTTCTAGTATGAACCAAACATATCTTTAGCACTTGAGATTAGGTCATATTAACTTGAGGAGGATTCAAAGACTGGTAGTAGACGGGCCTTTAAGCTCATTGGCAGTGGAGCCATTTCCAGTTTGTGAATCCTGCTTGGAAGGTAAAATGACTAATAGGCCTTTCAAGGCAAAGGGGAATAGAGCCAAACAACTGTTAGAATTGGTTCACTCTGATTTATGTGGACCCATGAATATCCAAGCAAGAGGTGGTTATGAATATTTCGTCACTTTCATTGATGATTATTCTAGATATGGGTACGTTTATTTGTTGCGCCGTAAGTCTGAGTGCTTTGATAAGTTCAAAGAGTACAAAGCTAAAACGGAGAAGCGACTTAATAAAAGTATCAAGTCACTACGATCAGATCGCGGTGGCGAATACTTGCTTGGAGAATTTAGGGAATATTTATCAGAAAATGGGATAGAGTCCCAGTTAACTGCACCAGGCACACCCCAGCAGAGCGGTGTAGCAGAGAGAAGGAACCGGACTCTTTTAGAGAGTGTTAGATCGATGATGAGTTATTCGGATTTACCCAAGTCGTTTTGGGGACATGCCTTAGAGACAGCAGCTTATCTTCTGAACTTAGTACCTTCTAAGTCGGTTCCTAAAACCCCCTTAGAATTGTGGACCGGGGATAAACCGAGTCTAAGACATATTCGAATATGGGGTTGTCCAGCACATGTGCTGAACAAGAACGCGACTAAGTTAGAATCTTGTACAGAAGTAAAGTTGTTTGTAGGCTACCCCATGGGAATGAAATGATATTTATTTTATAGTCCGAAGAATCGGGATGTCATTGTTAGCACCAATGCAAGATTCTTAGAGGAGGACTATATAATGAATCACAAACCTATGAGTAGTGTCATTTTATAGGAACTAGTGGGAGGGACGGATAATACCAATGAAGCTGTAGTACAAGTATAACAACCACAACAAAATGTACAACCTGTCACTAATACCGCACCAGTGCCTCGTCGTAGTGGGAGGGTTGTTCAACAGCCTGATAGATTCATGTTTTTGGGAGAGTCTTCAGACTTGGTCTCTGGTGAACATGATGATGATCCCCGTACATATGAAGAGGCAGTACAAGACAAAGATGCAGATCTTTGGCAAAAGGCGATGGAATCTGAGATAGAATCAATGTATTCTAATCAGGTCTGGGACTCGTGGAACCACCCAAAGGTATAAAACCTGTTGGATGTAAGTGGATCTACAAGAAAAAGAGGGGATTAGATAAAAAGGTGAAAGCTTGGAAAGCAAGACTTGTTGCGAAAGGGTATACTCAGAAAGAAGGTATCGATTATGAGGAAACCTTTTCACCGGTAGTCATGCTTAAGTCAATCCGTATTCTTTTATCTATAGCAGCTCATCTCGATTATGAGATTTGGCAAATGGATGTCAAGACAGCTTTTCTTAATGGAAGTCTTGAAGAAACCATCTATATGCAGCAACCAAAGGGATTCATTAAGGAAGGCGAAGAGCATCTGGTATGTAAGCTTAAGATGTCTATTTATGGACTTAAACAAGCTTCTAGAGACTGGAATATTCATTTTGATCAGGCAGTCCAGTCATATGGATTTGATCAAAGTCCAAGTGAATCGTGCGTGTATAAGAGAAGTGAAGGTAATGCAGTGGTTTTTCTAGTACTATATGTAGATGACATTTTACTCATTGGAAACAATGTTGAGATGTTGTCATCAGTAAAGGCATGGTTGTTCAAACAATTTGACATGAAGGACTTAGGTGAAGCGGCATACATCCTTGGGATCAAAGTTATAAGGGATCGCAAGAAAAGGATGTTGGCTTTATCTCAAGAGCCCTACATTGATGAAGTATTAGCTCGTTCTAACATGCAGAACTCCAAGAAAGGTTTTCTACCTTTTAAGCATGGAGTTGCTCTATCTAAGAAGCAGTGTCCTTCGACACCTAAGGATATAGAGAGCATGAAAGCAGTTCCTTATGCTTCAGCATGTGGAAGCTTAATGTATGCTATGTTATGTACGAGGCCTGACATCTGCTTTGTTGTAGGCATAGTTAGTAGATATCAGTCGAACCCAAGTCAGGAACATTGGAGTGCAGTAAAAACTGTACTCAAGTACTTGAGAAGGACTAAGGAGTATATGTTAATTTACAAGGCCTCAGATCTAATTCCTTTGGGATATACTGATTCAAATTTCCAATCAGATAGGGATAAGAGGAAATCAACCTCGAGATATGTTTTTACTTTGGGAGGTGGAGCCGTTATATGGAGGAGTGTAAAGCAGAAATGCATTGCAGACTCCACCATGGAGGCCGAGTACGTGGCGGCCTCTGAGGCTGCCAAGGAGGCTGTATGGTTCAGGAAATTCCTTCTGGACTTAGATGTGGTACCTAATTTTCCTAAGAGCTTGACAGTGTATTGTGATAACACTGGTGCTGTGGCAAATTCAAAGGAACCGCGAGACCACAAAGCAGCTAAACATATTGAACATAAGTATCATCTCATACGAGGAATCGTAAAGCGAGGGGATATAGTTGTGGCTCACATATCATCAGAAGACAACCGGGCAGATCCTTTCACAAAGAGCTTGCCAGCCAAGATTTTTGACAAGCATGTGGAAGCGATAGAAGTCAGATGGATGGACACATAGATTTTTATGTAATAGTGGATTAAATAAACACTGATGTACACATAGAATATTTTGAGTATAAGTGGGAGATTGTTAGTGTATACTGAAAATATTTATTTGAAGTATATACATTTATTTCTGGCCAGTTTAATTGAGAATCATTTGAATGTTTACATGTTGTCTAATATTATATATTGTGAACAATCTAGTATCAAATGGGATACAGAAAATTAGATTTTCAAATACGGTTATATAATATAATAAGGTTCACAGCACAGGTGGTGGACAATCCACTGGTATGGCTGTAGTATTATTTAGATTAGTTTATATTGACTAATAAATAATACTAGTATACTTTGTGTATATTGAACATGATCAAATTTAGAATTGTTCCCTTAATATTGATTAAGAAGGAGAACTAAGATTCTATGTTATTATTAATGCTTAGGTTCTTAATCCGGAAATAGTAATTGACACGTGTATATTATTTACATCCTTTGATTTATATATGAAGTAATTCTTTTGAATTATATCATTATATTTTGGGTGATGGAATTATATACATGGTGGATATTATTTATTGAAGGAATCCATGTCCTGATAATATTCGGGTTAATGATGTCCCCTTGAAAGATCAAAAAGATTTAATTATGTGAAACCCTGCAGGTGGAATTTATTCTGGCATAATTAAATAAAGGTTGAGTGGATGATCAAGGATAAAAGATATTAATTAAATAAATTATCAGTAATTTATTTAATTAATGGACATGTGATATTTTAAACATGGGGAATTTAATAAGCAAATAATATTGGAACCGAATTAATTATTTAAATTGCGGTATTAGGAAAGGTAGTGCAAATATTAATTCTTTAGTGGATTGAATTAATATTTAATTACATTGGGCTAGGCTCAAGATGTAATTATAAGGCCCAACCTAATTATCCATGGTCCCTATTGTAGCCTATATATATTCTTATTCTCTTCTTGCTTGGTAGTATGTGAAAACATATTGTAGCCACCAAGAAGTAAGAAGAGAGGATAACTTGAGAAGACGGAGGCCACACTTCACTCAAGAGAATTTGGGAATACAATAGAAGAGCGTAGAATCAACCGTTAACAAGGTGATTTTCTTTTCGTAATCTTTATCGTAAAACGTAGTAACACCCCAAGTCCGTGGTTCCCAACACAAATATCTATTAAACTTGTATATTATGCTAATTTACAAGTTGGGGGAGATTGTTAGATATATTTGATAATGTCATGTGTAATATGATTTGTGTTTAGTTTTCAGATCTTATCTAACAGGACAAATCAGTACTTAACTGGAAATCAACACTTATACTGAAGACAGAACTTAATATATCAGAACTTAAGTTATCAGAAGATATTTATCAGGAGATAATATCAGGACTTAAGATGACTTTCAGATAAGGCAGGCGGCTGATTGAAAGGAAAGAAGATCGAGACTATGACAGAAAGAAATATGCATGAAGAAAAAATTCTATGAAGAATAGAATACTTGGAAGAAAAGATAACTAGTTGATATATTTTAGGAAGCAGAATTATATTTCATATCAATTAGAACATTATCTTGTAATCGTGTAGTATATAAACACATGTATAGGGTTTATAGTATAAGTGGTATCATTATCGAAGTTATTATTCTTTGTAACCCTAGCAGCTCTCGTGATAATTTGTTCATCACTGAAAGAGGACAGTTCCATATTATAACAGAGTTTATTGTGTTGGATAAAATCTATTTTCTGTTACTTGAGTTCTTATATTCGATTTGATTATAGTAAACACTGTATTCAACCCCCTTCTATAGTGTGTGTGACCTAACATCATGACTCTGGAGACTAAGTTGAAAATAAAAAGGAACAAGAATTTTGAAGATGAGGAGATGATCAAGTCGTTAAAAAGATACCTGAGTGATGCTGAAGCCAACTTGCCTAAAACTCAAATCAACAAGGATGATTTGGATGATGATGAGCAGAAGAAAGATGATCAAAATCCTTCTGGCTCAAATCCAAGTCAGTCCACTAAGCCATCTAGCAGCAAGGGTGGAGAGAAGAAGAAGGAGCATGATAAGAAAAATGAAGAGAAGAGAGCAAGTTAGAGAAGGAGTAAGAGAAGACATGATGGCTCAGAACCACAGCAAACCCTAAAAATCCAAACACAACCAGCTCAATCCTCAGCTCAAACTTCAACATCAACTATCTTAAACATCAAACCACTTCAAACCTAAAAGCCTAAATTTCTATTCAAGCAAACTACTAACTCTTTCCAAAAAATTCCAATCACCACAAGACAAACATCTCTAAAGAAAATCTCAGTCCTACCTTTTGTCAAACCATCACATAAAACTCATTTTAAGACTGTTGGGAGAAAACCTAAGAAGGCCAAGTCTACTGAAAAAGTTGAAGCTACTGAAAGGGCCATTTGGAACTACTTTAAGCAAAGTGACTTTCTACCTTTAAATTGGTGCATCTCAGATGAAGATTATTTCCAACATCTAGCTGAAAAACTAGTTAGAGTCTGGGTTGTATCTCTAAGGGAAGTTAGAATTTATTTTGAAGATGGGTCATTCACCTTTCTTGGCTATGATTTACTGGATTCTCTTTCTCCCACGGAAATTAAAAGAATGATAAGTTTGCTAAAGGACAAGGATACTACTACAAGGGCATGGAGATCAATTCTCGCTGAATGGTTGATTACATGGGAGAAAAAAATCAAAAGAAATAAGAATGAATATGAAGAGAGAAGGAGGAAGTATGATGAATAAATAGAGATGTTCATAAAGAGATCAGAAGAGCTCAAGGCCAAAGGAATGAGCAGGATCTCTAAGGATGGGAAATTTCTAAATATAAAAGCTGGTGGATTCTCAAGATTTAGGATTGATTTACTTGATAGTGGTTATCCAAAGGTAGCAAGACAAAAACTTGTAGAAGATCTAAGTGGAATACCTATTATAGAAGAACTTGAAACTCTTGATCACTTAAAGGATCTCCTTAGAAAAGAAGCAAATATAAAAATTGTCTTTACCTGATACTTGTAACCACTAAACTTTGTAAATATCCAAATATATAAAAATTGTAATTCTATCAAGCTTTATGTATTAATTTCATTTTCCATTTTTTAAAATAACTTGGGGTTAGTCTTGTTAACAGGCATGAATTTGTGTGAAGCAATCTTCTCACAAATTGGGGGAGATTGTTGTGCAAGACATGCCTTTACTTTAACAAGACCAAGTCAAATTGACAACCCTAAGTAAGTTGTATTGTAATCTTAGTTTGCAATTGTACTTGTAACATTTAAAGTCTGTAAAAATGCAAAAGGAGCATACTGGAGTCTTTTTGTTTAAACAGTATAAAGCCTAAGGATTTTATCTGGAAGAAGATCAAGAAGGTGCCTCAGAAGAATTTTGAAGAAGCTTGGAGTTGAATAAATCTGTTTGGATAAAAAAATTCTAAGTCAAGATCTCTACAAGTCACAGATTTAGTGTTATAGAGAAGTCACTCGAGAACTCCAAATGACTTATCGAGAAGTCAGAAAAGCTTATAGAGAACTCATAGAGATATCGACAAGGAAATTGAAAACATGAAGATTGGAGATATCGACAAGTCATTTATTCATTAGAGAACTCAAAGTTATCGATAAGTCAACATTCATTAGAGAACTCTGAGTTATCAATAAGCCAATTCTACTAGAGAACTCTGAGTTATCGATAAGCCAAGATTCACTATAAAACTCTGAGTTATCGATAAGTCAAATTTGACTAGAGAACTCTGAGTTATCGATAAGTCAATAAGCCACTAGAGAACTAAGAGATATCGATAAGTCAAAGTGAAGATATGAAGACTAGAGATCTCGACAAGCCAAATTCTCTTATAGAGAACTCAGAGAACTCTACAAGTCAAATTACTATGGAGTATTAGCGATCTCGATAAGCCAATATATTTATCGAGATGTCAAGTTCTCAATAGACCAAATTGGAGATCTTGAGGTAAAATCTCAAAGTACAAAATTGCAGACCAGTTCAAGATCCAAGATTTACAATCAACAAACAATCCAACCAGCTGGATTGAAAAGTCTACAAAAAGCAGCTTAAAGAGTGTGCAAGATCAAGGGTGAAGATTAACTGACATAGGAAGATCAAAGTTAACACAGTATGCAAAGATATGCTAAGCCATAAATGGAAGATATACTTTTCCTAAAATGGAAATGACAAGTGAAAGTTTAATAAAGTTAATATCATGTCTTATTATACACTGTGTAAACCAGCTGTTAACTAAAATTATAAAATTAACACTAGTCCTTTGTTAGAAGAAACAATTTAGATCAGGAACTCTTGTATTCTCTCAAGAAAGAAGCTAAGCTCTTTATCAACAAAGAGCCTAGAAATTTTGTAGCAAAACATTCTTAATTTTAATATAAAATTAAGTGAGTTTTGAAAGATCCGTGTTCTTTATTATTACATGTTTAATTTATGTATGAACACATTTCACTACAATATTTGATTTACTTTGTTCAACCATAAACAATTCAAGAAAAGCATAAAAATATAAAAACACATTCACCCCCCCCCCCCCGTGTGTAATTCATTACCTAACATACATTGTATAATACTTTAAGGACTAAGTTATAATTAAGCCTTGAAGAAATCTATGTGATGCAAAATGCACGCAGCTGCTTACAAGTGTTTCTTATAACTTAGAACTTAAGAGTGTTTCTAGAGATACAGCTTGCTTGTTCTACTTGTTGTTCTAGTTATCTCTTAAAATACTTGCTACACTTGGTTTATATATTTACCAAGGTTACATGTGTAATAACACAAGAATAATATTCCTATCATCCAAGCACATTCTTCTTCATTTCTCTGTCCAATGCAATCCAAGTAAAATATAACATCTTTGAATGAGCTTATTTTGCATGAAAATGGAAATGTTTCATTTTCTTCTAAAACTTGCAATCAGGCTACCACATTCCTTTTGTGCACTATCAACTCATGTGACTCTGTCAGCTTCTGTCAAGTCACTATCAACTGCTATCTTGTTGATCATATGTCGAAACTTCAAAGATGTTATCCGTTGACAATATATTAGTGTCATCCGTTTAAGCTTTCTTGATAGCATCCGTTGACAGCTAATCTGATATCCGTTGAATACCTCTTGACTAGCTTATCCGTGGAGGACATATTGAGTTATTCGTTGAATCTTGTATAGTCATCCGTTGAAGCTTGTAGTTTAGCAATTAAAGATGTTTCTTTAGCATTTGATACTCTTTCACTTAAACAAAATTACAAGGCATTTTATATTTACACTTAACCCGCCTATTTTGTATATCTTGCTAGTAGTCAACATGACTTAAAAACTACTAAAACTACCAAGTCCCCCAGCTATCATAGTGTATAGAATGTGCTACGTACTTATTAACATAAGCTACTCCTTTAACGGATAGATAATTTTGGTTATCGGTTGAAGACTACTAATTGACACTAAATAAATCTATTTAAGGTATTTTGGTGAATTATCATCAAGACTATAACATATTCCTAACAATCTCCCCCAATTTATGTCTAATGGAACTATAGGCATAAATTCAGGTTGACTTGATGATAACAAAATACCCTATAAAGATAATACATTAAAAAGTAGATAAATTACAAAGTTGTAAAACCCCCAAATCCGGGGTCGGGGATCCGGGTTGTCACGAGTTCCATTTCCCTTAATAACACCCAATCTTAATAAATAACCAACTACTGCGTACTGTGACCCCATAATAAACACACACACCACAAGTTATAGTCTCAGAGATGAATACCAAAATAACACAAGTCATTTTATTCAAAAATTATAAGTCATTATACCTCAAAAGGGTTTCTGAATAAATTTACATATTCTTTGCCATTATTACAATTCGTAAATATACATAAGTCTGGTACATCAAAAGTTGAAAGCCTAGTCTATTGGTAGTTCCTACCTCAGCTACAGCGGCATCAACGTCAACAGGAAACTGCGGAACGTTTCCTATCCGCTCAGGAATTGGGAGAGTGGTTATGTTTATCTTGTCTATCTGTTATTGTGTGATGAAAGAAGAAAGCAAGGGTGAGCAACAAGCCCACTGAAATAATATGTATAATAATTTACAATATATGAGCATTCTCATAGTACTCATGAAAGTCTTGGTCAAGAAGAAATGAACCAAGTTTGATATCTTAACGCGACCAAGTCACAAAATATTCAGTATATATGTATATATACTTTTCAAAATCTTGGAAATCCTCTTCAATGTATAATATACATAGAGTTCCAGTTTATAATTGTATAAAAATATCGTTACAAGGTGATCTAATATATCAAACCTTGTCTCAACGTTTTTATGAAAATCTTTGTCATGCATAAGATAATCATTAACTAGATATAAGTTGAAAAGATGAAGTTACAAGATACTCCAATATACTTATATCTTTTCTGAATACTACTTGAACTACCACCGTTCAAGGTATAATCAGTTTCAAAAGTTCATCACATAGATGAGACTACAAGATAAGACTTGAATAGATTCAATCTTTGAAATATCATTTGAAAGAAATGAAGTTATGAGATACTTCATTTAGTCCCAATATATATATATATACACCTATATATATATCTCTCATACACTCCTTGAAAACCTCTGTTATGAAAATTATAAACAGAGTTTTAATGTCCAATGAATTTGGAAAGAAGAAAGCTTTGGCATAAACCCGATATCTTGCTGATCAGGAAAAGATACCAATAAGTAACCTTTTCTACTGTAGATGGATGAATTCCTCGCCGGTCATCACCCTGGCCGCATTAGGACCTCGCGCTAGACCGTTAATCGGCCACTCACGCGTGGATGGACTGTCACCCAGCCTCTTACACCTTCATAGACCGTACCCCGGCCTGTCGCTTATGCCGACTCAATTAGATGGACTTACTTCCCGAACATTGGGCAAGTAATCAAATTGTTTTCTCAAAATAGTAACCTCGTTGCGAATATAAAATACACCACAGAGCCGGATCCCTTAGATTTTTTGAGCGAGTATTCAAGTACCCTTCGAAAGGGAGATCTTAAATTTGAAAACGAGTTTTGGGATCCGCTCTAACTTTTAAAATCATTTTGAAGACTCGAAAACATTTTAAAGAATGTTTAAACTAATGATGATTTAATAAAATAAATTAGTCACGGTATATTAGAAAATATCTGAATATTATTATTTAAATAATATTTCCATAAAGGATAATCTTTATAAAATAATTGAAGTAGAAGTTTCAAATCTCATACTTGAAACGAATAATAAATAACGAAAGATATACTTATACGAAAGTACGATCCATATTTGAATAATCAAAAATAAGTTTGATTATTATTCAAAACCATCGAATATACCTTATTCGATTAATAGTTATAAAAAACTATATATATATATATATATACATATATTATACTCGGGAACATCGACCCCCGGCTTAGAAAAATGTTCACCTTTGGGTCCCCTATACTAAGGGTATACGCAACTACTGCTTATCTCTAGCATAGGTATTATGCAGTTTATAAGCATTTGAATTGATAATAGAATATCAAGATTTCACAACATGCATATATATACCATATCAACGTGCTCCAATATATCGCAAGATTTGCTAATAACAGTCATGCAATTATATCAAGATAATGCATCAATATATTTACATCACAACAACAATATAACGGGTAGAAAACTTGCCTGAGTGTTCCGGGTTAGACTTAAGCTTAGAGTGGGTCCGGTAAGCTATGAACAACAACATAGGCCGGAATTAGACCATGGTCGCTTAAGAAACTAGTCAAAACTCACTCATACCCTAATGGTCGCTTATTCGCTTAACGATTTGCGTTAATCGCTCGCGCACCCTCGGCTCCACCAATTTTAATAGATTAATCATTACGAATTTTAAGGCGAATCTTTCGCGAGAACTTTACCAACTGACTAATTAATCTTACATAATTGTTTCGTAATCCAATTAGTCTTTTAAGGGCCTTAAACAAGGTTTCAAAGTTAAGCGATGGGTAAAGGTTCGTTCGCAAAACACCGTAACTTAAAACGGTCATTTCTCCTAAACCGTAAATCGGATCTAAGTGAACCACATACCAAAACGAAGCTTACGACATGATCTAGTAAACATGGCAAGTTTACATATTGGTCAGTGAGATTTCTGTCCCAAACACTAAGTACAAGCAGTTGAATGAAAACGGGCATTACGACGGCTATGTTTACGCAATTACCAATGTTCATACCACTCCAATTAACCACCAACCAACTCATAACCATCCATACAACAAAACTTCACCTAAACCATACCACATCAGTCCATAAACTCCAAGTTTTTCAACTCAAACAACCACAATCAAGACCTATGAACTATAATCAAGCTTCAATTACCAAAACACTTCCAAATCAAACCAAACTACTAATAATCACAATCCATGCTTCTCATTTCAAAAAACCAACCATTAAACTTACTAACAAATAAAGTAAAGGATAGGGTTTGAAGTTTATACATTCCTTGGGAGGTGTTAAGTTGCTAGAAAGCCTTAGGGAGCCTCCTACAAGCTTGATCTTTCCAAAGAAATCAAGAACACAAAGTTAGGTTTTGAAGTTTCTAAAAGTCCGATTGTAAGAACTGTAAAAAGGGTCTTACCATGCTTATTTGGACGAGACTTGTCAACAAGAGTTGTAGGCCATCTCCATACCTTTCCAACGAGCTATAGAAAACAATATTTGAGTGAGTATTGAAGGAGATATGGAAGTTTGAAGTTACTGGTATTGTTTTGGCCGAGAGCTTTTATTCTTGGAAGCAAAAATCAACTTCTCTTCTTTTTGTTTTATGAAATTATGCTTGGTTGCTTCTCTTTTTGTCTTGACAATTGTTTAGCTTTTTACCATGGTTAATTTTCCATGGCCCAAAATTAACCAACAAAACAAAACCCCTTTGTCATGCTTATATCATCAAACTTGTGTCATCTTTTTAACACTTGTCTTCCCTTTGTGGTGTGATGACATCATCATCTACTAACCTCTTTGATTAACCCTTAATTACTTGGCTAAAGACCGCTTACCTGCTATACGGTTCGCTTATCTTTCGTTCTCGTTTATCGTTTGAGGGATCATATCCGGGATCCTATTACTTGGGTTCCCCTAAACCTTTCTCAATATATTATATTCCTTTTATGATCCTCTCTTATAATACTTGAATTTAAATCCTTTTAATCATGTTACCTTATACTCAATTCTTTCGGTATCTGGTGGATTTTCGAGAAAAATCAAAGTGTTCGAATTTGGATTCTGACGATATCTATATACACCCATTTACTTTATGGAATACTAATACGATCTTAGAATTTCCATAACAGTAATCCTATATATCGTGGTCTGATAATTTTTCTTAATCTGCATAGTCGGCAAAAGTTACTATTCATCAGGGTTTCAAAAATTCCCAAAAATTAGGGTTATTACAGTCTCTTCTCCTTAAAAGGATTCTGTCCCGGAATCAGATAGAAAACAGTTGGGGATGCTTTTTCTAGCATTGCGCTTTCTAACTCTCAAGTCAATTTTCCCACATTGTGGTTTTACCTCAAAACTTTGACTAGTTTGATAACCCTGTTCCTAAGCACTTGCTCATTTCAATCCATAACCCTTACTGGTTGCTCCATATAGGTCAAATCTGGTTGCATGTCTATGCGCTCGTATTCTCCTATATGTCCGACATTCGGATTATGCTTCCTTAATATTGATACGTGGAACATGTTATGAACTTGCTGCAGGTTCGGGGCAGGGCTAGTTTATTTGATAATTTCCCAATTTATCTTAATATATCCAAGGGCCCAACAATTCGTGGACTTAGCTTTCCTTTATTTCCGAACCTCATCAATTCTTTTTAAGGGGATACCTTTAACAGCACTAGGTGCCCTATTTCATACTTTTTTCCTTTCGAGTAAAACCAGCATACTTCTTTTGTCCAACCTGGGGTTTCTACCAGCCGTCTTTTGATTAGATCAACTTCATCTTTGGTCCTTTAGACCATTTTGGGCCCGAGCATCTAGCGCTCTCCAACTTCTTTCTGATACAAGGGAGATTGGCATTGTTTTCCCTCAAGGATCTCATAAGGCGACATCTCGATACTGACATATCATCTATCGTTGTAAGAAAACTCGATACGTGCTAAGTGATCATTCCAAATTCTTTCAAGTCTATCGCACAGACTCTCATCATAGCGTCTAGCGTTATAGCTTTTGCTTCTCATCAGTACAGAATACTATTCTGGATATACCTTTACTCGCTAGAGTTTTATAACCTTCTAATAAATGCGTCAACCTTAGTATCACGAACGCGTTAGAATCAGAATACCACCATACTGATACTACTTCATTTCTAGCTGCTTCTATCTTCGAAAGCTTGATCCATCATATAGAAGTAAAAGAATTTATTGAGAGATCACTATGATCATGAACACTTGTTACA
This sequence comes from Apium graveolens, assembly GCF_009905375.1. Taxonomy (NCBI): domain Eukaryota; kingdom Viridiplantae; phylum Streptophyta; class Magnoliopsida; order Apiales; family Apiaceae; genus Apium; species Apium graveolens. The sequence goes on from NC_133648.1 coordinate 90,601,214, forward strand.
TCGCATAGTTAGTACAGAAGGTGGCCAGCCTTTAGTACTTGACAAGCAATTAAACAACATGTGGTATCCTACTAGGCTTCTATCACACAGATAGATAGTCATTCGGCAATACCTCCCCTTCTGGAAGGTTTGTTCTCCTCAGTTTACACGAAATGAAAATGAGAGAAAAAGAACAATTTTAAGAAAATATGGTCACAAAATATCTGTTTTGGAATGTACCTCTGAACTATAGAGGTTTATCATAGGAGAATGAAACATATACGTATATATATATATATATATCAATATCAAGTATTATAACATCGCAATTCACGTGCCTGAATATTTACTATTCCGTCCATCATTCTATGGACCCATGCTCTTGCACGAACTTATAAACAATCATCTTTGAAACTCCCTCGACTTCGAAAATCAAATCTGGGATTTCATTCTAGACATCATCGTTACTAGAATTCTATGCTTGCATTGCAACCTTCCTCGTATAGTAATACTACTCTTTTTTGATAAGAAGGAATAAATATATCATAGGTAAATGTTCGGCTTAGTTGGTCTATCAATAATAACTTAAACATTACCATGACCCGATTAGTGGTACTGAATCTCAACATCCATTCCAATACAACTCTTAAAGTTATAATTGGCTCATTACTCGCAGAATCATCGCTGCATTACTATATTCCACCGTTGACCTATTGTAGTTATTCGTTTTCCTTGGAATCTTAATAGCTAACCATACGGAGTCCATACCTGTTGTATCGAATTCTTCTAAGGAGGTAACATAATCACAATTCATGATTCATGAAGAACATTCCAGATCCTGACGTACATACATGACATGAAGCAGATAAAATTTCAAAAGAGTTTCAATCAAAGAAATGATAGCAGGTTAATACAATTCGTAATCATATGTCTTTATTAGGAAATATGAAGCTCAAAGGTTCATTTAGTCCTCTCGTAACATGGTCCTGGATTATCTCAAGATAGGACCTTCTAAGATAGATAGCCCGCTCACGGCGATTACATGAATTAAATCTTTACCAAACTACTATTACGATTGAGTATCGTACACTCATCAGAAGAAATTTCAATCTTTCAAACCATAATACAACCTTCATGGCTTTAACCATCATCACTGTATTCCTCTGGCACGAGCGCCTTTAACTGTCCTCTTACACTTAAAGTGTCGGCCACCTCTTTGGCCTTTCCTGATAGTAAAATTTCCTTACAATCAATGTCATTTTAACCACCTCTAAGTAAATTTTCTACCTCATTTCAATCACTGCTTATGTGAAAATGCTCTTCTTAAGTCCTGGTGAGAAAAAAAAATCACCATTTTTCAATAAGTCATTGCCTTAGTCTTTAGATGTGAACATTGTCACGACTGACTCTCGATCATACTTAGGACGTCTCTTATCTTGGGTCCTTCTTGTTTTCACCAATCTCGACCCTCATTGGGTCGATCTATACTTTCTTATGGTTCAACACGTGCCCCACCTAGCATTATTATAATTACGTCATATTTCCGATATCAAAATTTATATTCTTGAGAACTTTGAATATTACCTTTCTCCTTGTAAAACCTCTAAAGTTATCCTTAAATCCTTCATCAGGTATACCCTAGGTACAGGGCATATAGAGATACCATTTACTAATACCAGAATCATTGTCTATATAGTTCTAAAAACTTTCTCCACTGATCTTTAAAGGTTATTGTTTCCTTAGTCCTTCATTCTGTACTACCCAAACTCATAATGTCCCTATTAAGGGTGAAATGCCAACCTTTATGCATCCCCCAAGGTTCATCTCAAGTTATTGAGGTTATAAACTTAATTCCACCTTTAAAAAGGTACTTGCATCCTTACATGGATAAATTAAGTCATATATCCCTGATAAGGGTACCTTATTCAATCATTCCCACCTCGATAGTAGATGCCTAATTTCACAATAACATCTGTATTCAAAATGAGGTCAATCAATATGGCCTCCAAAAGATAACAGCAGTTTTTCACTTTTCTTGCCTGATTTAGTAATGATAACAGGGATGTTCTAGAAGATATTGTTCGTGTTCAACATGAACTTTTTAGTTCTAACTACTCATTTACCTCTTTTATTTATCTCAACAGTCATCTCAATGTTGGGATATCTTTTATACCTGGCGTCCCCCTTTTTGGGTATCAATTCACATGCGTTACTTACACTTCACATTCTTGAAGGTCACTTCCTTCATCCAATTTCCTAATTTCTTACTTTCTTGTCTCCTCAGTCTATCCGCATCTCATTATTTATCCTTCGAACTATCTCAAGGTTTCCTCGAATCCTCCCAACTTAAAGGGGATAAAATATATGTATCTCCTATGCCTTCAACCATCAACTTTAACTCATGGTGAATCACCTTCATCCTGACGATTACATACTTTTCTATTTCTATTGCTACGAGTCTTTAGGGTTTCCTCATACCCAACTCCCTTGTCATTCCTCAAACTCTATTGCCTTTATATTCCTTTCCACTTCAATTTCTTTTTATTTTCATTTCTCTTACAATCATTTCATGAACCCACTAATCATTGACTTCAAACATCACGTCGTTCTGGGATTCTTGTCCTCAGAACGAATCTTGACAACTTTTACAACTTAGTTTCATAATTCATCATACTCGTCCGCCTTTGTTCTGGCTCTAAAGCTTTTACACTACCTCCATAACCTTGGGAAGTACTTTTCTGAAAATAATTGACTGAACTTTAATCAGTTTATTATAACCTCTAGCTCCGTGCCTTTCTTGGCCTTTCACCAGCGGGTGGTCTCTCTCTTAGGAGGGTAAGTGACAAAAATAGTCTTTTGTGATTCCTATTTTTCCTTTAGCCAGGCTCTTGCCTTGACTGGGTCAGCTTGTTCCTTGGAACTCTGAGAGCTTAGCGACTTAAAGGTCCTGAAAGAATTTCTCATCGCATTGTTTCCTCGGGGTGGTGGTTGGGGATAATAGTCTAAGTTCTGTTTAGAAAGGTCCATGGATTGCCGTATAGGAGTACCGTCTCGGGTCTCCTTTCCTTACTCGACTTCTGTTTCCTTAGTATGAACATTCCCTCCTCCTCCCCAGAATTGGGGTCATCCTACATGTTTTAAATCCTCATTTTCCACTTCATTATGTTATGGGTTCCTTCTATCTTGATGGCCACCTCCCTCACTATCACATTCAGGGTTTGCTCTAAATCTTATTCCTCAAACTAGGGCTTTCATCTAAGATCTCATCTTTAAGCTCTTGAACATTGAAACCCAATTTTTTGTCGGAATACCTCATTATTCCCATATCATCTTTCTCAATATTAATCTCTTCTCTAGTCATTGGCTCTCTTCCTTCATTCGTCACTTTTTCTTGGCACAATATGATCATTTCCAATAATTCGGGCTGCATTGCAATCTCAAATAGCTTTTCGGTACCGGCTCCGGTTACCTTCACTTCTATTTCCATTTTCTCAAAATCTCTTATCAACTCTCCCGAAGACATTATCATCTAGAGTTTCTCCTTTCTACTAAGGGCGTCAGCCACCACATTGGCTTTCCCTGGATGATAAAGAGTCTCATAATCGTAATCCTTGATTAGCTCTAACCACCTCCTCTGGTGCATGTTGAGCTCTTTCTGCGTGAAAATATACTTGAGCTCTTATGGTTTGCGTAACTCTCGTACTTGTCTCCATACAAGTAGTGCCTCCAATCTTTAGGGAAAACCTATTGCCGCGAGCTCAAGATCATGCATGAGGATATCGAATTTTATATTCCCTTAATTGTCTTGATGCGTACGTGATTACCTTACTGTGCTGCATAAGCACTCACCCTAATCCCTTGTGTGAAGCATCACTATAAATCACAAAATCTCCTTTTTCCCTCCGGCAACGCCAACGCAGGGGCCGTCACCAATCTTTTCCTCAGTTCTTGGAAGTTGTTCCCGCATTCCTCTGTCCATTCGAACTTCTCAGTCTTACGAGTAAGCCGCGTTAAAGGGGATACGATCTTTGCAAAATTTTGAACAAACCTACGGTAGTAACCAGAAATTCCTATCTCTTGTAGTCGCCCTGACTACGGTCATCTATTCCTCAACAATCAAATTTTCAGTCTTGTCAGGATCCTCCTCAGGATCCACCTCAGCACAATCTCTTCTGGGACAACCTCCTCAACGGCTACACCCTCCACATGAGCATTATCCGGTCCCATATTAGGGCGCTCTATCGGATTCACAATCTGATCTACAATAAGTAATAAAACATCATCACATTATTGCTCTTGAACTTCAGGGTTTGGTGCCCCGCTACCTTATACGATAACGATCTATGTTACTATCATGATATTTATAAGGGTCCCCATAAGGGTTTTAACTGTCATTACTACGTTAGGTAGTCTGACTATGAACTTGGCAAGAGTTCTTATTATCTTAGTAAACTTCTTATCTTAACATCGCATCATCTCTGAGATTTATAACGCTTAGCTCTGATACCATTTCTGCAACACCCCCAAATTCGGGGTCGGGGATCCGGGTTGTCACGAATTACATTTCCCTTAATAACACCCAATCTTAATAAACAACCAACTACTGCGTACTGTGACCCCACAATAAACACACACACCACAAGTTATAGTCTCAAAGATGAATACCAAAATAACACAAGTCATTTTATTCTACAATTATAAGTCATTATACCTTAAAAGGGTTTCTGAATAAATTTACATATTCTTTGCCATTATTACAATTCGTAAATATACATAAGTCTGGTACATCAAAAGTTGAAAGTCTAGCCTATTGGTAGTTCCTACCTCAGCTACAGCGGCATCAACGCCTACAGGAAACTGCGGAACATTTCCTATCCGCTCACAAATTGGGAGCTTGGTCATGTTCATCTTGTCTATCTGTTGTTTTGTAATGAAAGAAGAAAGTAAGGGTGAGCAACAAGCCCACCGAAATAATATGTATACTAATTTACAATATATGAGCATTCTCATAGTACTCATGAAAGTCTTGGTCAAGAAGAAATGAACCAAGTTTGATATCTTAACGCGACCAAGTCGCAAAATATTCAGTATATATGTATATATACTTTTCAAAATCTTGGAAATCCTCTTCCATGCATAATATACATAGAGTTCCAGTTTATAACGATATAAAAATATCGTTGCAAAGTGATCTCATATATCGAACCTTGTCTCAACGTTTTTCTAAAAATATTTGTCATGCATAAGATAATCATTAACTGGATATAAGTTAAAAAGAAGAAGTTACAAGATACTCCAATATACTTATATCTTTTCTGAATACTACTTGAACTACCACCGTTCAAGGTATAATCAGTTTCAAAAGTTCATCACATAGATGAGACTACAAGATAAGACTTGAATAAATTCAATCTTTGAAATATCATTTGAAAGAAATGAAGTTACGAGATACTTCATTTAGTCCCGATATATATATACACCTAAATATATATCTCATACACTCCTTGAAAACCTCTGTTATGAAAATTATAAACAGAGTTTTAATATCCAATGAATTTGGAAAGAAGAAAGCTTTGGCATAAACCCGATATCTTGCTGATCAGGAAAAGATACCAATAAGTAACCTTTTCTATTGTAGATGGATGAATTCCTCGCCAGTCATCACCCTGGCCGCATTAGGACCTCGCGCTAGACCATTACCCGGCCACTCACACGTGGATGGACTGTCACCCAGCCTCTTACACCTTCATAGACCGTACCCCGGCCTGTCACTTATGCCAACTCAATTAGATGGACTTAGTTCCCAAACATTGGGCAAGTAATCAAATTGCTTTCTCAAAACAGCAACCTCGTTGCGAATATAAAATACACCATACAGCCGGATCCCTTAGATTTTTTGAGCGAGTATTCAAGTCCCCTTCGAAAGGGAGATCTTAAATTTGAAAACGAGTTTTGGGATCCGCTATAACTTTTAAAATCATTTAGAAGACTCGAAAACATTTTAAAGAATGTTTAAAGTATTGATGATTTAATAAAATAAATCAGTCCCGATATATTAGAAAATATCTGAATATTATTATTTAAATAATATTCTCATAAAGGATAATCTTTATATAATTATTGAAGTAGAAGTTTCAAATCTCATACTTGAAACGAATAATAAATAACAAAAGATATACTTATACGAAAGTACGATCCTTATTTGAATAATTGAAAATAAGTTTGATTATTATTCAAAACTATTGAATATACCTTATTCGATTAATAGTTATTAAAAACTATATATATAGATATAAAAATATACATATATTATACTCGGGAACATCGACTCCCGGTTTAGAAAAATGTTCACCTTTGGGTCCCCTATACTAAGTGTATACGCAACTACTGCTTATCTCTAGCATAGGTATTATGCAGTTTATAAGCATTTGAATTGATAATAGAATATCAAGATTTCACAACATACATATATATACCATATCAACATGCTCCAATATATCGCAAAATTTTCTAATAACAGTCATGCACTTATATCAAGATAATGCATCAATATATTTACATAACAACAATAGTATAACGGGTAGAAAACTTTCCGGAGTGTTCCGGGGTAGACTTAAGCTTAGAGTGGATCTGGTAAGCTATAAACAACAACATAAGCCGGAATTAGACCACGGTCGCTTAAGAAACTAGTCAAAACTCACTCATACCCTAACGGTCGCATATACGCTTAAAGATTTGCGTTAATCGCTCACGCACCCTCGTCTCCACCAATTTTGATAAATTAATCATTACGAATTTTAAGGCGACTCTTTCGCGAGAACTTTACCAACTGACTAATTAATCTTACATAATTGTTTCGTGATCCAATTAGTCTTTTTAGGGCCTTAAACAAGGTTTCAAAGTTAAGCGATGGGTAAAGGTTCGTTCACGAAACACCATAACTTAAAATGGTCGTTTCTCCTAGTAAATCGGATCTAAGCAAACCACGTACCAAAACGAAGCTTACGACATGATCTAGCTAAACATGGCAAGTTTACATATTGGTCAGTGAGCTTTCTGTCCCGAACACTAAGTACAAGCAGTTGAATGAAAACGGGCATTACGACGGCTATGTTTACGCAATTACCAATGTTCATACCACTCCAATTAACCACCAACCAACTCATAACCATCCATACAACAAAAATTCACCTAAACCATACCACATCATTCCATAACCTCCAAGTTTTTCAACTCAAACAACCACAATCAAGACCTATGAACTATAATCAAGCTTCAATTACCAAAACACTTCCAAATCAAACCAAACTACTAATAATCACAATCCATGCTTCTCATTTCACAAAACCAGCCATTAAACTTACTAAAAATAAAGTAAAGGCTAGGGTTTGAAGTTTATACCTTCCTTGGGAGGTGTTAAGTTGCTAGGAAGCCTTAGGTAGCCTCCTACAAGCTTGATCTGTCCAAAGAAATCAAGAACACAAAGTTAGGTTTTAAAGTTTCTAAAAGTCCTATTGAAAGAACTGTAAAAATGAGGATCTTAACATGCTTATTTGGATAAGACTTGTGAATAAGAGTTGTAGGCCATCTGAATACCTTTCCAACGAGCTATAGAACACAACATTTGAGTGAGTATTGAAGGAGATATGGAAGTTTGAAGTTGCTGGTATTGTTTTGGCCTAGAGCTTTTGTTCTTGGAAGCAAAAGTCAACTTCTCTTCTTTTTGTTTTATGAAATTATGCTTGGTTGCTTCTCTTTTTGTCTTGAAAATTGTTTAGCTTTTTACCATGGTTAATTTTCCATGGCCCAAAATCAACCAACAAAACAAAACCCCTTTGTCATGCTTATGTCATCAAACTTGTGTCATCTTTTTAACACTTGTCTTCCCTTTGTGGTGTGATGACATCATCATCTACTAACCTCTTTGGTTAACCCTTAATTACTTGGCTAATGACCGCTTATCTGTTATAAGATTCGCTTATCTTTCGTTCTCGTTTGTCGTTTGAGGGATCATATCCGGGATCTTATTACTTGGGTTCCCCTAAACCTTTCTCAATATTTTATATTCCTTTTATGATCCTCTCTTATAATCCTTGAATTTAAATCCTTTTAATCATGTTCCCTTATACTCAATTCTTTCGGTATCTGGTGGATTTTCGAGAAAAATCAAAGTGTTCGAATTTGGATTCTGACGATATTTACATACACTCATTTACTTTATGGAATACTAATACGATCTTAGAATTTCCATAACAGTACTCCTAAATATCGTGGTCTGATAATTTTTCTTAATCAGCATAGTCAGCAAAAGTTACTATTCATCAGGGTTTCAAAAATTTCCAAAAATTGGGGTTATTACAAAAGTGATGCAATACAATAGAATCATACAAAGAAGGTTAAAAGAAATTTACATGCCATTATCAAGGTGCTCCTCTAGACTGTGCAGATGATTTACTTTTCCTTGATTCCCTTGTTTTCTTTCCCAACTTCTCATTATTTTTCTCAATCTAGAGTTTGAGTTGTCTATAAAATTCAGCTTCATTTTCTTCATTGATATCCAACATCTCCTGCATTTTCTTGAGAGTTTCATTACTTGATATTTTAAGCTAGTCTTCAATTCTGAAAAATCTTCTGACATACTTCTCATCTTTAAACTCCATGATCCAGTAAGGTTTCATGTGCACTCTATCTCCATTATTTGGAATAGTTAGAACCCTTGGTAGTGCACTAAGATCTCTCCAGTTTTGTCTGATTTGACTTATCTTCTTGAGTATTTCTGACTTAGCAACCTTTGTGAATCCAAAGTCTTTCTTCAATATAGAAAATACCTTTACGAAGACATTATAGCTTTCATCATAAATCCTGTAGAAAGGCCATAATATCTCATGACCACCCTTGTTTCTAAACACCAATCTCTCTGGAAGTCTGAAAGTAGCATTAATGCCCCTCACATCTTCCAATTCATCCAGATAGAGCTCAATATCAGGAAATTCTTTGATGTCACAGATGTAGAGTTGATCATCTTTGTTGACAGTAGGCTTCTGTGGTTTTGAGATGTTTTTTGTTGGAGGTAGGGTTGGCTTGTTCTTCCTTCTTAAAGTTCTCTTTTTGGTTGGTAAAGGTATGTTCAAATTAGGAAATGGTAAACTCTCCCAATCAGTAGGTTCATCATTAGGCACTATTGGTTCACCATAAAAGTTTACCTCGGGATTTACCTTGATTTCAGTTGTTTCCATAATGGGCACAGTTGACTGAGTTGTTGGAATAGATTGAGATGGCTCACTCTCCTCTTCTGAAAAATCTATTTTCCTCTGAGCTCTCACCTTTACTATTTTGCATGTTTGCCACTCAGTCTTCTCTTTCTTTTCTTCATTAACCAATTTCTTTTCAGTTGCAGCAGCTTAGCCACTATGTTGAGGAAATATTGGCTTCTTAATCTTCTTTTGAGCTTCCTTAGCAGCCTGCTTTTTCTTTGGCCTTGTCTTTAATCTCAAACCTTCTTTATGCTTAGCTTCTACAAACTTTGGATGTTCACTCATGATATAAATCTTTTCTCCATGTCTGTAAATTCTGGCTATTCTCTTTCTCAACATTGCATATTTGGTTGTCTTGAAGCTATCAATTGTTTTGCCCATAAGTTTCTGCTCATCAGGCCTGAGAGGTGAATAATCTAGCTCCATTGGATTTTTTCTTGTAAACCTGAAAGTTGAAGGTTTAGGCTTGAGCACCACATTGGGCTTGAGTTCATTTATAATTGATGTTTCTCCCTTTGCACATTTTCCCAGCATCAATTCTTCTAATATAAGTGGCCTCAACTTTGTGATGTGCATCACAGTTTTTGATAATTTTGCAATTGAGCCAAATACTTGAGCAATCCTTTCATCTATATTCTTTTTCTTTTCTGTAAGTTTCAACTCAGCTGCAGCTAGATTGATGAGGTCTATGTTGTCCAACTTCCCCTTTACTGGAGGCTTTGGCAAACTAATAGAAGGAGTTATTACCTTTGTGACTTGAATATGCACATCATTTCCCCCTTTTTTGTTATCATCAAGTTGAAGTGTACAAGTTGAAGTTTGTGCAGCCACCAGTTGTTGGAGCAACTGAGTTTTGGTTTCTTGACCCTGAAGTGTCTTGGCCAAGGAATTTTTTTAACATTACTCATTCTAGTACCCAAGGCCTCAACTATTATTGATAGATCACTTTCCTTCCTCGGTTTTTGTTGTATCCCTCTCATTATTACTTCAGGAAGCTTCTCATCCAGCTTGGGGTACATGTCTTATTTGACTTCATCAATTGACAGTTTGAGTTCATCCCAAGTCTAGAGCCTTTTTAAAATGTTCAATTCTGTGTGAAGTTGAAGAAACTCTAGGTGTACTTAAAATAGGGACCTTGTACCCGCATAGGATGTAGCTGTTGGAGCTGTTTCAGTCTGGTTGATGAGTTTAAAAAGTATGGAGTTGAAATGATGAGAGTTGCACTCCTTGCTTAGCATCCAATCAGGAGTAGTAGTTGTAGAAATAGTACATGTATCTCCCCCTATGTTCATTCCAGTATCTTTACCAAACTCTTCATCAAACTCATCATCATCAACTCTAAAGTCAGAATCCACATCAGTTGTAGGAGGCAGTGTAGAGATTGCATTTTTGTCTCTTTGCATTGATTCAGTTGTATTTACTAAATTCAATGTTCTTTCCGCCTCCTTATTGCCCTGAACAACCAATGTTTGATAGGCTGTAACAGGATGAGTAAATGCCTCAGCATGTAAGGAAATAGAATCTATAACAACTCTATAATGTTACTGATATAGTCTTTTCTCTTCAACATCACTGGCATTCATTGACTCACTAGCAATGGCTGCCACCCTTTCTTCAGTTCCTGCTTTTCTCTCATTTTCTCTATATTCTTGAATCATGGACTCCTCTCACTCACTGTCCTCACATCCGCACCTTCACCTACTAAGGTGGAACTCCACTCACTCATTTTTGCCACACTAGAAGAAATAATGTGCATTAAGGAACTCTCAGCCTCTCTTTTTTCCTGGGAGCAACCCAGCCTCTCACTTAATTCACTCCCTTCCCTCAATCCTAGAAGTGATTGAACAACCACTAAGTCATCTGCACTTATAACAGATTTTAAAATATCAAGTGTTTGTGCAGTGACTTTCAACTGCTGTGAAATAGCGGTTGAAAGTGTAGTTGTGACTATCAACGGATAACTGTTGTGAAGCATATCCGTTGAAGGACAATCACTTATCAATGGATGATGGATATCTGTTGATGAAGAAGAAACAATAGGAATAGAAGTTGAAACTATTGTTGAGTCTGTGGAGATTATTTTAAATTTTGGTGTACATACCCCTCAACAGTTTGTGAAAGAATTGGCAAGTGATCCAACAAATCATCAATAGATGATGATCACTTTTTTGATTATGGGGCTTTTCCAAGAGTCTAAGAGATGGAGAATCGGTAATTGATGTATAAATCATGTTCACATCCAAAGAGATAGTTAGAGAGTTGTGTATTTGAGGTGTTTCAATTGTTAGAGAGTGGGACTGTGACTCCATATTTACTGGAGCCACATCAAGCTGACTTTGAAAAGGTTCAGATACCAAGTCTGGGACTTGAGTTTGCATTGTATATGGACCCTATGACTCCCCCATTGTTTTTGATTTCTTCTTTATAATATAGGTTTGAGCTAGGTCTTTAGTTTCCCTACCCCTTTTGTTCTGAGCTCCTGGTTTGGAGCTTTTTTCAATAGTTACATCTTTTTGAGAGGATGCAATTAGGGGTTTTCTAATTTTCCTTTGTATCACTACAGTCTTTTGGGAGACTATAGTGTGGCTAGCTTGGGACCCACTGACCTCACCCTCCTTATCCTTGGGGATTCTTTGATTTTCACCCCTTTCCTCACCTTTATCACCACCCTGAACACTCCTATCATGTGCTTTGGTGGTTTTTACAACTAGTTTCTTTTGAGGAATACTAGAGGTGTGTTTCTTTGATTTGGATTTAGAAACTTTTGGTTTAGTGGCTTGGGTAGGAATCTGTTTGGTCACTGTCACGGATTCCATAGCCACTGTTGAAGTCAAAGAAATTTGTGGTTGGGAAGAGAGAGATAGAGGTGTTTACCAGACTTACTTGAGGTGCCTCAAAGATTGGAAGATAATTGAAAGGCACCTCACTGTTGAGGTTGTTCTTGATTAGGTCTTCAAGCACCCTCTTCTCTTGAACCCAACAGTCTAATTTATTATTTGGGTTCTCAATTTTCAAATCCTTAGAAACATGGTTAGCTAGCATCATAAAAAATCTAACATAGCACTGTTAGGAATATGTTGTAAACTTTATGATAAGTTAAACAAAACACCTTAGTAGATTTAACTTAGTGAATTTGTAGCTCTCAACGGATGTTCTAATATTGTCCTGACGGATGAACTTTACAGTCCCGACGGATGACAACTGAACATTCATCGAGAGTGTAGCTTATGTAATAATAAGTATTGTAGCACATTTCTGTAAACAACATGTTTTAGTTGAGTAGATGCTGTAGAATTCTCTAAGTCATGATGACTGCTAGATTGATGTACAGAATAGGTTGGCTAATTGTAAATATAAGATGTCTTGTAATCATGTACAAGTGAAATAGAGTCAAGTGGCAGAAAGACTCCCAGCGAATAATCTACAAAGGCTCCCGACGGATGATCACCAAGGCTCCCGACGGATGATCATATTCAAAATAGCTGTTGATAGTGACAACACAGTCACATGCATCGGGTGTTTGCAAAAGGAATGTGGCAGCCTGTTAAGCAGGATTTTGAGAACAAATAAGCATTACCATTTCCATGCAGATGTGAAGATGTTCAAAGATGCTGGATAGAGTAATGTAACAGCATGATATTAGAATAGATTCATTTTGTTTTATTGTCTTGTCTTATTATCATATAACTTGGTGATTTATATATAAACCGAGAGTAGCAAGTAGAATAGTGTAACTGAGTAAGCTTATTTTTCTAGAGAAATAGATAAGGTTGTATCTGTTAAGAATTTCTCAGTAAGTTTGTTTGTTCACTTGTAAAGCAACTGTGTGCTATTCAAAGCATCGCAGAGTTCTCAATGTGATATATATATATATATGGTGGATAAATTCAAATCCACCAGAAAGTTTTAAAGCTTTGTGATTTATTACTTAGTGTTTTGATTTCTATTATTCTTCCATTCCGCATTACTGCAAATCAAACACTGTTATATATATTAAGTTAAAACATTTTTAAAATCTCAAAAAGAAGCTGGAATTACATTCAACCCCCCTTCTGTAATTGTTTTTGTATTGTTTGGGAATAACAATTGGTATCAGAGCAAGCTCTTGAAGCACAAAGAGTGTAAAGATCACAACAAATCAACAAGATGAACAAGAAGGATGTTGGAGTAAAGATTCCATTTCTGGACAAAGACAACTATCACCACTGGAAGGTGAAGATGCACCTACATCTTCTCTCTCAAGATGAAGCTTATGTGGACTACATTGAAAGAGGTCCTCATGTCCCTATGAGAGCTGCCACAGGGAATGAACCATCAGTTCCAAAGCCTAGGCATGAATGGTCTGATCCAGACATAGAGCAAGTCAGGAAAGATAAAAAGGCCATGAATATACTGTTTAATGGTGTTGATGGTGATATGTTTGACAACATCATTAACTGTAAAATAATAGCCAAAGAAGTTTGGGACACGATACAGATTATTTGTGATGGTACTGAGCAAGTAAGGGAGAACAAGATGCAACTCTTGATTCAACAATATGAGCACTTCCACTGTGAAGAAAGTGAGTCACTCACTGATATTTTCAGTAGGTTTTAAAAACTGTTGAATGCTCTAAAACTGCATGGAAGGGTCTATCAAACAAAAGACTCTAACCTCAAGTTCCTTAGATCTCTCCCAAAGGAGTGGAAGCCAATGACAGTCTCATTGAGAAATTCACAAGAGTACAAGGAGTTCACCTTGGAAAGACTGTATGGCATCCTGAAAACCTATGAGCTTGAAATAGAGTAAGATGAAAATATGCAGAAGGGAAGAAAGAAGGGAGAATCCATTGCACTAGTTGCTGAGTTAGAGAAGGAGAAAGAGATGAAGGTGGAAGTTGTTGAATCTACATCAAAGGTCTGTGAGAGCAAGGGTAAAGGGCTGGTAGCTGAAAATGAAGAACAATTGAGCCAAGATGAAATGAATGATATAGATGAGCATCTAGCATTCTTATCCAGGAGGTTTTCCAAGCTCAAATTTAAGAAGAATTTTGGAGCAGCCAAGCCAAATAGAAACATGGTTGATAAGTCAAAATTCAAGTATTTTAAATGTGGCTTAGCAAGGCATTTTGCCAGTGAGTGCAGAAAGCCTGATTCTGGTAGAAAGAAGTTTGAGCCTGTTGATTATAAACAGAAATATTTTGAGTTGATCAAGCAAAAGGAAAGGGCTTTCTTAACTCAGGAGAATGACTAGGCTGCAGATTGATTGGATGAAGATGAAGAAAAAAACTATGTCAACCTTGCACTAATGGCCAAATCAGCTGAAACAGAAACAAGTTCATCAAGAAATCAGGGAAACAGAAAGAATCTTTGGTATTTGGATAGTGGGTGATCAAGGAACGTGACTGGAGCTTCTACCCTGCTCACTGGGTTTAAGGAAAGAGCTGGCCCAAGTATCACTTTTGGAGATGACAGCAAGGGTTATACTATTGGATATGGCTTGATTTCAAAGGATAATGTCATCATTGAAGTGGTTGCCCTAGTGGGACTCAAGCATAATTTGTTGAGTATCTGCCAACTTTGTGATAGGGGCAACTCAATCACTTTCAATTCTGAAGCCTGTGTTGTGACCAACAAGAAGAGCAACAAAGTGGTTCTCACTGGAGTGAGAAAAGGAAATGTGTACCTAGCTGATTTTAACTCATCAAATGCAGAATCAGTAACTTGTCTTCTCAGTAAAGCAAGTCAAGATGATAGTTAGCTATGGCACAAAAAGTTGTCCCATCTAAACTTCAAGACTAAGAATGAGTTAGTCAAGAAAGAATTGGTTAGAGGTATTCCTAAAGTGGAGTTTACTAAGGATGGATTGTGTGATGCCTGCCAGAAATGAAAGCAGATTAAAGCATCATTCAGAAAGAAGCTTGATTCAATAATTGAAGAACATTTGCAACTGTTGCACATGGATTTGTTTGGACCAGTCAATGTGTTGTCCATCTCTAGGAAAAGATATTGCCTAGTTATTGTAGATTATTTCTCAAAGTTCTCTTGGACATATTTACTAAAATCCAAAGATAAATCTAGTGAAATCATCATCAATCACATAAGGCAAGTCAACAATCATCCCGACTTCAAAGTAAGAAGAATCAGGAGTAACAATGGAACTGAGTTCAAAAATTCTGTGATAAAATCATTTTGTTAAGAGAATGGGATCATGCATGAGTTTTCTGCAGCAAGAACTCCACAGCAGAATGGAGTAGTGAAAAGGAAAAATAGATCTCTCATTGAAGCTGCAAGGACAATGCTTGAAGAATCAAAGTTACCAACATACTTTTGGGCTGAAGCTGGGAATACTTCATGCTACACTCAGAATTTCTCTTTGATCAATCAAGCGAAGTGCGTGACACCCTACCAATTGTTCAAGAATAGGAAGCCAACTCTAAATTTCTTACATGTCTTTGGATGCAAATGTTATATCTTAAGAAATCAAACTGATTAACATGGAAAGTTTGATGCCATAGCAGCTGAAAGAATTTTTGTTAGATATGCTGTGGGAAAAGCATATAGAATCTACAATCTAAGAACCAACATTGTTATGGAATTTGTACATGTTGTGTTTGATGATAAAAATATTGAAGGACTGCAAGATGGAGATTTCCATGAATCAAATTTGATAATGTTGAAATGATTAGTGATGATGAAAGTGATCAAGAAACAGTGGCTAAGGATAATGCAGAAAAATCTACAACTAATAAAGCTCATAATTCAACATCCATCGAGTTACATAATGCTTCATCCGTCGGTAGACAATCAGCTTCATCCGTCGGTAGACAATCAGCTTAATCTATCGAGATACAAAGTGCATCATCCGTCAGAACAATGAGAGAAGCTGAGAGTCAAAACAAATCACTTACAGAAAGAACCCCATCTTTAAGTCAAAGAACCATAAACTCAGGGGGAAGTTTCTTTTAATCAAAACTTAGTCACACAGCAAGACAACAATGAGGCCTCTTCATCTAGAGCTAATCTACCTCAATAGAGAAAATGGACTAGAGATCACCCTTTTGAGCTCATTATTGGTGATGCGTCTTCTAGAGTTCAAACAAGGAAAGAAACTCAAGAAGAATGTCTGTATAGCAGCTTTCTTTCTAAGGAAGAACCAAAGAAGGTAGAAGAAGCTCTATTGGATCCTGATTGGGTTTTAGCTATGCAGGAAGAGCTAAACCAATTTGAAAGGAACAAGGTATGGAAGCTGGTACCCAAGCCTAAAGGAAAGAATCCAATTGACACCAAGTGGGTATTCAGAAATAAGATGGATGAAAATGGCATAGTTGTCAGGAACAAAGCAAGATTGGTTGCTAAAGGCTACTGTCAACAAGAAGGAATAGATTTTGATGAAACTTTTGCTCATGTTGCAAGACTTGAAGCCATCAGAATATTCTTAGCCTATGCAGCCCATGCCAATTTCAAAGTATATCGAATGGATGTCAAAAGTGCCTTTCTGAATGGAGATTTGGAGGAGGAAGTCTACGTCAGTCAGCCTCTTGGCTTTGAAGATCCAAATTTTCCATAATATATCTACTAACTTTTAAAAGCACTTTATGGATTGAAGCAAGCACCTAGAGCCTGGTATGATACTTTGTCAAAGTTTCTCTTAGAAAATCACTTCACAAGAGGTACTGTTGACAAAACTTTATTCTTTAGAAATGTTAATGGCTCTAGTATACTTGTACAAATTTATGTAGATGATATTATATTTGGCTCTACAGATGAAAAACTTTGCAAAAAGTTTGCCAAATTGATGCAAAGTAAGTATGAAATGAGCATGATGAGAGAACTAACTTACTTTCTTGGTTTACAAGTTAAGCAAGTTAGTGATGGAATATTCATTAGTCAGACCAAATATATTTATGATCTTTTAAAGAAGTTTGATCTAATGGATTTCACATCTGCAAAAACTCCCATGGCCACTGCAACTAAACTTGAATTAAACACTACTGAAAAGTCTATGGATATTTCAAGCTATAGAGGCATGGTTGGATCACTTCTGTAATTAAAAGCTAGTAGGCCAGATATAATGTTTTCCACTTATCTTTGTGATATCTTTACCAAGCCACTGGATGAATCCACCTTTTCAAGGTTGGTAAGTGAGTTAGGTATGCTTAATTACTCTTAAATTATTTCTGATAATTTTGCAGGTTGTGATGCAGCCAGAAACTTAATTGATTTTTCTGTTTTAGATGAAATTTTGGCTATGTCAAAATTTACATCTCAATGGATGCTCATTATCCATCGAGTTTGATCATCCGCCGAAATAGAATAGCTTGGTAAATATCTATTACCTTTCTGGATTATTTTATACCCGACGGATAATTGCTTTATTCTTATCCGTCGAATTGTCTACATCTTAGCCGTTAAAAGTACTGAACATTATCCATCGGATATACTTACAGTCTGTAAGTATATCACGACGGATAATTGACAGAATTTTGACAGTTTATTTTATTTTTAAACGGCTATTTTGGGCAGTTTTAATTGGGTCTTTAATTTTTTAACTTTAATTTTTATTCCATTTTAATCTGAGAATACATAAAAGCCTTACTCCAAGTGTATTTTAACTTTTATCATTCTCTATTGCACCTAACTATTATCTTCTTCTTCAAAGCAAAATCCTCTTTCTCACTGCAAATTTTCTCATTTTAACAATGGCACCAGTAGTCAAAATCATGTCTCAATCAGGATTCATCTATGAGAAGAACAACTTCGCTGCTCTTGTGAACAAAGAAATTCCTGCATATGAAGATTTATACAAAATGATGGACTTTGTGAAGGGATGCAAACTCAGTTATGCCATGCTGGAATCACCCATAATCTACTGTGAAGTTGTGGAGGAGATATAGACTACTGTTGTGTACCAGTCCACTGACAAAACCATAACTTTTACTCTTAAAGGTAAGCAATTCTGCATTAATAGTGATACAATTCAAGCACGCTTTAAGATTCCTGATAATACTACTGCTGAACCACACACAAATGCTGATTTTGTTACCATGCTTAATTATATTGGCTATGCTCTTCCTACCACTAAGTTAAGTGAGATTATAAGGCTAGGTCTTAGAATAGAGTGGATTTATTTGTGTGATGTAGTTACCAAGGTGTTTTATGGTATGATAAGTAATTTTGATTCTGTCAACACTGCCATGCTTAACATGCTTTATATGCTAGTTACTGATAAGTACTATAATTTTAGTGACATGATCATGTTTAAGTTAGGTTACAAGTTAGGGGAAATTAAAAAGATAGCTAAAAATGTCTATTATGTTAGCTTCTTTATGATTCTTGATAACCATCTTATTGAGGATATTGTTATTGAGAACCCAACCAACAAACTGGATTGTTGGGTTAAAGAAATGAGAGTGATTGCAGATCTTAACAGAGTAAGTCATCACAATGAGGTGCCCATTTTCTATTTTTCAATCATGGAGGGCCCTCATGTAAGTGAGGTAAGCACCACTGTCTCTACTATTTCTACCTCCCAAATTTTTTTGCCTTTGAGTGTGGCTATGGCATCTGTGTCAATGACCCAACAGATGTCTACCCAAGCCACTAAAAAAAATTCCAAATCCAAAACAAATAAAACTCCCTCTGGTTTCTCTCAAAAGAAACCAGTTGCAAAATCTACCAAAACTAAATAGGGGAGTGTGAAGGGTGGTAAGATAGGTGAGGGACAGGATGAACATCAAAGAAACCCCAAGGATAAGGATAGAGAGGTGAGTGTACCCAAGCCTAGCCACACCATAATTTCCCAACAAACTGTGGTGACTAATAAGGAAATAAACACAACTCTAGTTTCATCCTCCCAAAAGGATGCTACTATTGAAACAAGCTCCCAACCAGGAGCATAGGTCAAGAAGGTAAGGGACACAAGCTCACCCCAAATGGACTATATGATAGTCTAAGAGGGTGGTGGGGGAACAGGGGCACGGAGACGGCTAATCAATGGCGGTACATGTGATCTGACTCTCTCTTTCACGGTGTGGAATCATCAGTTCCAATCGGTCCTCAGCCATCTGGATGATCTCCTCAAGCCTGGCTATCAATCGGTGTCGGTTGGGCTCGTCATCAAAGTTCTTGCGGTATAACTGGTCCACCCTACGTCGAAGATTCACGTTCTCGCCCTCCAGTTGATCAACCATCCTTACCATCTGCTCGTAAAGAGGGAATGGCACAGTAGTATGATGCCTGTCAAACAATTTTATATATATATATACGTGATTATAAATAAAAGGGTTAGAAAACCTATAGATTCTAACATCCCAAAACCCAAATGATCTAAGTTCATCCTATCCTCTAAATTCCTTTCTTATATTCATTTATCCTATGTTGTTCAGTGACTCATACATGTGGCTCTGATACCAACCTGTCACGGACCCACACTACTATCTAGCAGAAATATGCATGATATTATTTAAATAGTAAAGTACTATAGAATAGATAGAATATTAAAGCTACAAGCCTTAACCACAATCCATGGACCCACAGGAATGAGTTTGAACAACATCTAACATCTTTATTATTACAGAACAAAATATGTTGAGTCAAATTACTACCAAATTTTAAACCCAAAGTTTATAAACATTATGGAACTACTAGTTCCCCACCTGCTCCAACATCTGACGGTAGGCATACCCCGAGTCCCCAGAAGTCTTAAGTGTGGTTTGCTTGAAACGAACCATCTTCGGGTTTCACTGAAGGGATAACATTAATAACAAAATTAATGAGCAAAACGCTCAACAAGTGAATAACAGTGAATAACAATGCATCATATACTCAATAAAATGATAACAGAAGATAATCAACAATATGAAATCTCAAATAAAAGATCAAGTTTTTAATAAGTGAATGGAATTGGAAATCTCACGGCGCTATGAGCGATGAGGGGTGATCAGCCCACATCAAAGCTCTGAACCACATAATAAGTGATTCACAACTATTGAGGATCCTCGGCACATATTGGCCATATAAATCCATCAGGCTCCCCGCTACTGATGTTTTAACAATGACTGGCGTCTCAGTCTTAACAGAACATACCATCCAATTCCTTTTAATCAATTCATTTTAATTTCAAAGGGTTCTTGATCAAGGATAAGATAACAAGGGTTGGCATTGTCAAGGTTCAAGTGACAAGTTTTCTAAAATTGAGAGAATGTTATTAAGATCAGGGTTCCCAAAGAAATAAATCAAATTTGTGAGGGGTTTAGGGTTTACATGATATATTAAGGGACTATTGTAGGTTATCCATGAGGGTATGAGGTAATATGCGATGAAAAGGGGTCAATTCAAATATGAAAGCGGTTAACTAAATCCAAGATCTAATCATTAAGTGATGTCAGGGACTATTTAATTCTATTAAAACTGTAGTCATGCATTCACAGGGTATTAAATCACAAGAAACAGAATTATAGAGATAAGTCGAGAGTTCACTTTCCTGGACTACGCTTACTGAGCACTTGTATGGAATCGTCTATGGGCTCATTTCCTGGCCTCCTACTTGAACCTATAATAAATAGTATCCTCGTTACAACTCTTGCTAACTACCCTTTCGCGTATAGTATAAATATATATATATATATATATATACTTAAACTTTACTAATTACAAGTAATATATGCATCACATAAACCACATAACACATAGCAAGAACTGGCATGGCAATTTATCACTTAATTAATAGTACATACCTAGACTTTATTTACGACCTTAGTTACTTAAGCAATTAACCATATAACATACAAATATCATGATCAATACTCTTAATTCTCCTTTATAGACCTCAACTCAACCTAGATTTAGTAAGGGACACTTGTGCCTCACTTTAAATAACTCCCAAGTGCAATGCACACTACTTAACTTACCGAATGTACACCTTGGCACCAATTGTGTGCCTTGGCAAAAATATGAAGTTCTACCTTGGGAATTTGCTATAATCTGACTCCTATGACTTCTTATGACTTCAAGATAATTCTAGAAATTGGTTTGATATCAAGGCCTCACTTAAAAGATACAAAAATGCAATGCACTTCTCTAAAGTTTCCAAATACAACTTTAATGGTGACTCTCGGGTGTTTTGGTAGAAATAAGGTATCTCCACCTTGGGCCTTCACTCCAAACCAACTCTCAAAGGTTATTAAGAATCTAAAATGACTCTCAAAGTTGGAATAACTCAAAGGCCTCACTCAGGCCTCCCTAGGCCTTAAGTGGAAGTTTATACAAAACTGTCTCCCCTGATTTCCAAACTGCCCTATTTTTACCAACTTAAAACTCATTTATCTAGTTCAATTACTAGTTTTAATGACTTTTTAAGCTTTCTAAGACTTCATTATATCTATTTAGACCAAGTTCCCATGAAGGCCTAACCTATGACATGATGATAATCAATCGAAAGTCAAGTTTACTCAAATCTGCTATGTTCTGAGCTGCTCTCGGGTTTGTGTGTGTGCACCTAACCAAATACAAGTTTTTATTGATTCTAAAGCTAATGGAATCAAGTACGAACCAAGTCCCAACTCCCCTGAGTTCAAGCCTACCAAGGCCTTACTAAAACTCATCTAAAATGACCTAAACTTCTAGTACAAAATTTCTGCCCTACTAAGACTAATGTGATTCCATCCACCTTAACTCCCTACATTGCTCCAAAAACAATCAACAGCCAACCAAGGAAAGTCTTAACATACACCTACACCTACTGATTATCAACATATAAGTTTCATTTACAATTCCTTAAGCATGAAAACCAATTATAAAGACAAGCAAAATAACACATCACAAGTCAAGCCATCACTTAGCATTTTAAGGCAAAAATTCGAAGTAAACATGCATGGTAACTTCATGAAACCTACTGACCTTAAGCTCATTTCATCATATATAACCTAAAATAGCATTTTATCAATTGAATTATGGCATGCAACTCACAAAAATCAATTATCAAGAGGTTAAAAGAATAACTATATTGGCAATATCACATCTTCGAGTTTTAAGCAAAATTTGAACCATATATACAAAATAATCACTTGATATCTACTGAATATAATCACTTATTATAATGGAATACTTCATCTAGCATTTATAACAAAGACCATAGCATGCATCTCATACAAGTCTCGTTTCAAAGCATAAAATCAACAAGTATGGTCTTTACTTCGGAAACCACTTTTAAACCAATATGCAAGTGCTAAATCCTACATGCAAGTGCTAAACTTAATGTATCTTGAAGGAAAAAATGGCATTCAAGAGTTTAAACTTGGTAAAACAACATTTTTAAAGAACAAGACTTTCAAAAATAACATGCATGGTCATTTTTATAAAAACTACCCAAGATCCACACTCTAAACATTCGGCTCTTAAGAAATCATTGTCAAATGTTTATGAACAAGAGTATGACTTGAGAAAATAGAAGTATAACAACTCTCCAAGATCACATCTTGCTCATTTCTATAAGCCACCATGGTTGCAACCTTGAGTTCACAAGAACCAAGGCCTCAACTTCGGCTTCTTCAACATGCATGCACAAAACTCAACTCAAAATGAAGCTACTCCACTAAATGATGAAGATATTGGCTTGACTAACTTGAGAATTGAAAGAAAATGAAATTAAGTGAAAAAAAATGGCAAGAGTGGGGTGGAGGTGTGCTTCGGCCGAGAGGGAGAGAGGAGAGGAGAGGGTGAGGTGTGTGAGTGGAGGTGAGGTGAATAATAGGTGCTTCCACTTGGTTTTGTTACTAAAAATGGTAGTGGAGTGGAGTATTTACACAAATGTCCATCTTGCTAGTTGTGACAAGATTGCATGCAAGATTAAAGAAGTAAACTAGCAAGTTAGTGGGGTTGGAAGTTACGATCTTAGCCTTGGATTTTATTATAAGCTAAAATGTATGCAAGGGTATACTAGTAATCTATTAATTAATAAAAGTATGATTAAAAAGAATGGATTTTAGTAAATAATATACAACTCCATAAATCACAAAATTAATACCATAAATACTATAAGATTTTAGAAGTTTTATAAGATTATTTTCAAAAATTTGAACAAGAAGATATTTTAAAAGAATTTTCTAAAATTAATACTCTAATATATAAGCCACATAAAAATATAATTAACAACTCTAAGCAACATAAGAAAGTGCAAGATATTTGATTCTAAGCCGTTATCATATGAATTACCATTTATCGTCTAATCGTAACTATTATTATCTAAACTGATAAACTCAAACATTAATTAATTGCGTAACGAAATTTTTTTGCATACTTTTATAAATAATCTAACAATGTTCGCAATGCCACACAACGAGGAATGTATGCGAACACATTGAATTCACATAATTTCTGACATCTATTACTTGAAAAATTTATATAGTGCACGAAAGAGAATATTATATTACACTATATTCATATCAAATATTTATAGGCGTTACAACCTTCCCCCCTTAAAGAATTCTGTCCCCGGAATCTAAGAAAACAGACGAGGATACTTATCTAACATATCACTTTCTAATTCCCATGTTGACTCTTCAACTTTGGGATTTCTCCACAAAACTTTAACTAAAGGAACTATTTTTATTCCTTAGCACTTTATCTTTTCAATCTAAAATGCTAATCGGCTGTTCGACATAAGACAAATCTGGCTCAATATCTACTGGTTCATTCTCTATGATGCATTTGGTGTCAGGGTTCAACTTCTTAAGCAATGATATGTGAAAAACATTGTGAATGTGCTGCATTTGAGGCGGTTAGGCCAACTCGTACGCCACTTTTCCAACTTTATCCAAAATCTCAAAAGGTCCGACAAATCTTGGACTCAACTTTCCTTTCTTGCCAAATCTAAATATCTCTTTCCAGGGAGACACTTTCAACATAACGGTTTCTCCTATTTCATACTCTACATCCTTTCTGTGTGGATCATCATACTTTTGTTGTCTATCCTGAGCCGCGATCAATCGATTTCGAATCAAATCTACCTCTTCTTTCGTTTGTTGAATCAGTTCGGGGCCAATTACCTTTCGCTCTCCAACTTCATCCCAATAAATAGGTGATCTACACTTCCTTCCATAAAGAGCTTCGTACGGGGGCATTCCAATACTGGCATGAAAACTATTGTTATATAAAAACTCTACCAAAGGCAAATGTTCATCCCAATTTCTTTTGAAGTCCAAAGCACAAGATCTCATCATGTCTTCTATGGTCTGAATCGTGCGCTCACTTTGTCCATCAGTCTGTGGGTGATGGCAGTGCTTATCTTAAGTCGAGTTCCCAAATGTTCTTGGAATTGCTTCCAAAATCTGGAGTTAAAACGAGGGTCTCTATCCGACACAATAGATACTGGAACTCCATGGTGAGTGACAATTTCCTTTAGATACATATGAATCAGCTTGTCCATTGAGAATCTCTCGTTGATCGGTAGAAAATAAGCTACTTAGTCAATTGATCAATTATTACCCAAATAGCGTCGTGATTAGATTTTGTCATTGGTAATCCAACTATAAAGTCCATTGCAATGTGCTCCCACTTCCATTCAGGTATCTCTAAGGGTTGAATTAGCCCACTCGGTCTCTAATGTTCGGCTTTTACCTTATGGCAAGTGTAACATCTACTAATCCATTGTGCAATCTACTTCTTCATATCCGGCCACCAAAAGTTCTGTTTCAACTCTTGGTACATTTTTGTGCTTCCCGGGTGAATAGAAAATTCTGAGTTGTGAGCATCCTTCAAAATCTCATTCTTCAATTCTTCTACATTCGGTATCCAAATTCTTGAGGAGAATCTTAGAATTCCTTGGTTGTCTTTTTGAGTGCAAATCTCTTCTTCGGTCAACTCATTCATCCTTTGATTCATCACTTCTTCTTAGCACTTCTTAATCTTTTGTAATAATTTTGGTTGAAATGTCATCGTACAAATCATTTTTGTAGGTGCACTTGGAACTCGAATCTCAATTCCCATTTTCTCAAATTCCTTCGATAACCCTTGGGTCATAGTCAACAAATTCAATCTCTCCTTGCGACTTAAAGCATCCGCTACTACATTCGCTTTTTCCCAGAATGATAATTGATCGTGCAATCATAGTCCTTAATCAACTCCAACCATCTTCGTTGCCTCATGTTTAATTCCTTTTGAGTGAAAATGTACTTCAGGCTCTTGAGATCCGTATATATCTCGCATTTCTCTCTATATAGGTAATGTCTTCACAGCTTCAAAGTAAATACAATTTTAGCCAATTCCAAGTCATGAGTTGGGTACCTTTGCTCATGAGGCTTAAGTTGTTTTGACGCGTAGGCTATCACCTTCCCGTGTTGCATTAAAACACATCGCAATCCTTTGTGTGGCGCATCGCTGAATATTACCAAGTCTCCTTGATCGTCTGGCAGGGCTAATACTGGAGCGGTGACTAACTTCTGCTTCAATTCTTGAAAACTCTTTTCACAACTCTCTGTCCATTCAAACATCTCATTCTTTTGGGTCAATTTTTATCAATGGTACTGCAATCTTTGGGAAATCTTTCACAAATCTTCGATAATATTCGGCCAATCCCATGAAACTTCTAACTTCAGTCGGGGTCTTCGGACTTTCCCAATTCATTACAGCTTCTACCTTTGCTGGATCAACTCGAATACCTTCACTTCCGAAAACACGTCCTAGAAACTGAACTTCTCGCAACCAGAATTCACACTTCGAAAACTTGGCATATAACTTCTCCTTCTCCAAAGCTATTCTCAGATGTTCAACATGCTCTTCCTCGGTCTTTGAGTATATTAGATTGTCTTCAATAAACGCAATGACAAACTTCTCCAAATACTCATTGAATACTCGGTTCATCAAATCCATAAAGGCGGCTGGCGCATTTGTCAATCCGAATGCCATAACTAGAAACTTGTAATGTCCGTATTGAAAGAGATATGTCCTAAGTCCAATCATGTATGAGGATTTAGGAATAACTTTTATGTAATCTGTTTTGATTTCATTGATAATAATAAAAGACTTGTTTTGTTTTTATTGTGGGCTCTATCTATTTAAATGTTTAAATAAGATATACCACAGTTTAGAGTAAAGCTTTTTATGGATTGTGATGAGATCATAATAATGAGACCTAAAAGATGATAACTCTAAACTTAAATAGTTCTTGGTCATAGGATTACTAACTGGTAATTAATAATCCGCAAAGATCGGTACATACTATGCTTGCTTCATTATGAAGGATGTCTGTTCTCATAGACATTTGTGTGGTGACACTATAGCTAGTATGTAGGTGCTTATTATAGAATAAGTTCACTGAACATGACTCACACAGCTGAACAACTGATGGAATTCAAACGCGTGTCAGCAGTTGTTCATATAGTGATAGTTGTACAAGTATCCTTAGACTTGAGGTCATCATAGTCATCTTGTGTACACTGAACTATGCTTTGGTTTAGTTCTTAGTCTCAAGGGACAATTATAAGGGCTCTACTGGGTATAGGAATTTGTACACGAAGATAGTGTATGATCAATAAAGGATCTACCCCTTCCAGTGAAGGAAGAGAATGTTCAATGCTGATCCACTTATGTTAGTTCAGGAATCTCTGGCCAGAGTGAATGAAATTAGAAAGGAGTTTCTAATTTACATTAAATAGAACTAAGCATAGTGAATGGGAAAGCAAGTTATTAAATAAGATAGGCTTGACACAAGTTCCATGCCTTATATTTAATCGTGACATTGCAGGGTAGAAGGAATTGATTGTACGGTAACTACTCACTGAATAGGTTCCTGGTATTCTAAGCAGTGAATTCGTATTATCCGAATAGTCGCGATATGCTGAGAAGTATCCCTCACGATGTAGAATAAATATGATTAATTAATTAATCATATTTAATGAATTAGAGAATTTATATAAATAATGATAAAATAGTTTTATTATTATTTATTTCTACTACCGGCTTAATATTGAACCTACAGGGTCACACCATAAAAGAGAATGATTTAATGGTGGAGGAATTAATTAATAATGGCTGATAATTATTTATTTATGAAATAAATAATTAATTGGCAAATTTAATAATTGATTGAATGAGATTTAATTGATTATAAATTAATTAAGAAAAGGTTCTTAATATTATTAATTAAGAATTGAATTTTTAGAAATTAAATCAAGTGAGAGAATTATTTCTAAAGAGTTTAGAAAAAAGATTAATAATTAAAAGTTGTTTTAATTATTAGTGAGAATAATAAAGGGTTAATAATAATAATATTTTATGGGAAAATTTTCAGCTGAAAATTTTGCCTATAAATATACTATTATAGACCCTATTTTTGCCCAAAAACCAAAAAGATTTACAAAACCCTAATTCTCTCCATCTCCTCCTCCTTCATTTACATCGTTTTCTTGGTGGATACCGGTGGAGTGCTTCACACTTGAGGAGCAGCTGCTAAGGATCTCCGTTCATCATTTTTGGATCGCTATTAAAGACTTCCATCTTTCCATTAACGTAAAGCTTCTTAAGGTAAACATACTGAACTACGAATTAAATATTATTTTTCGCTTGGATCCTGCGGAGGGTTTCGGTTTTTTTTAAGATTTAAATTTACGTTTTCGCTGTGTTTATGTGTTAAAAACCCTTCAATGGCATCAGAGCTACTTGCGAAAAGTTTTTAATTCATTTAT
Organism: Apium graveolens; assembly: GCF_009905375.1. NCBI lineage: Eukaryota > Viridiplantae > Streptophyta > Magnoliopsida > Apiales > Apiaceae > Apium > Apium graveolens. Next base: position 90,629,108 of record NC_133648.1, read on the forward strand.
GTGTTTAACTGTTTTCGATATATGAGCATGTACGTGATTAGCCATTATTTGATGTTGATATAAGATGCTTATATATGTATGGTTTTGAATATATATTATATTCATGTGAGTTGTATAATTATAAGATGATTATGTAATCTGTATATATACTGATATATACATGATTTATGTTTGTTCTAATTATGAGAATCATATTAGATACGGATTCTGAATTGGCTGCTGCAGATTTGCTGGGTCTAGTGTCCGATTTACACAAATGAATAACTTATTCCATAGGTAAACGAGCGTCTGAACAAAACTGATAGCTAAAGCTATCAACGACTTGTCTATAAGGCGTTGGACGTCGTTTACTGCCCGTAAACAGTGATTCTTGTTTTTCTGATTTGATTCTGATTTTTCTGATTTTTGTCATATTTTCTTTTTATGATTAGATCATGGATAATATGATATGTTAAGATCAGATTATGTGTTTTAGCATGCTTTTATGTGTTGTATGAGCATGGTGGATGGTTATGGTCTTTCGACCTTAGTGTAATGGTTTTGGTTTTGGTTTTAAATACGACTTGCATGTCGTCAATCTTTGTAATCATAAATCTCGAATGTAACTCGAGTTATTCTTGTAAGTTCGTTAGATTAGTTTTACTTCCAATCTATGTAATGTAATTGAAGACTCAAGAAGGCTATCCAATGGAGGTGATACAAAGAAGAAGACGAGGCATACAAGAAGTCTAAACAAAGAAGAAGACTTATGTAATAAGTAGTTTTATTTATTTCCATCACCATATTAGATTGACCTTGATCTTTATCATGAGCTTGATAAAGATCACATAGGATGGGGCCATAACCAAACATATTTACTTTATTGCACTTTACATTTACTTGTTTATTTAATTTTACATATGAGATATATGCCTATGTTTACCATGCGATGATAGATTTAGGTGAACTTAAATCAATATAAGGCGTGCTCTAGAAAATCTAGAATAGGAATCGTTTCTTGCCTTAACAATAAATATTATGAATACGATCATGAGATTCTTGTGTTTATGAAACACGTAATTGAATATGAATTTTCAATATTGAGAGAAAGGATGAATCTGTCAACAACAGATTTCTATCTGTAAGAAAGGGTTATTAAGTGACGCCTCTTGATAATGCTCCACCCGATCTGGGAATCATCTGATTATTGATTATTGATTTGAAATATTTAATTTAAAAGGAAGAATCTCTTTATAATATGATTATGATTGTAACGTAATATAATCCCTCTAAAATTAAATAATATCAAGTAGTAATTGGCCAATGACACAACGGGCTTGTGTCGGTCATAGCCTTCCAACATGGTAGAAAGTGGTTCTTATTTTTAAATCATTATCGTTTCGTGCTACATCCGAGGGCTTTGATTTTGAAATAAGAAATACTTGTCTATTACATAGAGATGTGTACATTGAATTAGAATCTAAAGGTCGGTACGTGCTACAGCCGTGGGCCGTTGGAGACTGATTCAATTTTACGAAATGTTGGGTTAGACTTGACTTAGAATATTGAGTTTGTCGTGCCACAACCGTGACTCAATTATTCAAGAGGCTAAACTTATATTAGGGAATAACATAAGATGTAATTGACAAGAGTTGTCTGCCTATTGAATATCACATGACGTTTCGTGCCACAACCGAGGTTGTGTGATGGAATGTAGGATCCCTATTCCCACTAGCATTATGAATGCTTAATTTTTACTTAGGGGGTTGAATAAATTTGATAAACTAGTGGGAGACACTTATGAATAAAGACCCTATTCATATAGTGTTTTGAAATGAAATTGAATATTTGTTAAGTGCTGTTATGTGTTTATCATTTCCAGATTTACTATATTCGCCATGTCTTCTGCACTGTCACTCCGGAGCATACTAGATGCTCACAAGTTGACTGGTCCTAATTTAGCTGTTTATTTTCACTGTAATAAGTTGGGGCACTGAAAGAGGAACTGCAAGGTTTACCTTGCAGAATTGAAGAAGAAGGGTAGTGAGACTACCGCTTCTGATTCAGGCATGTTCATGATCGAAGTTAATATGTCACTAGGTCAAATTTCTACTTGGGTATTAGATACCGCCTGTGGTTCTCATATTTGCAATTCGTTGCAAGGACTAAAGGGAAGTAGGACTCTTGAAAAAGATGAGGTGATTCTATGAATGGGCAATGGAGCAAGGGTTGCGGCCATATCTGTAGGATCATTTAGTTTACATATGCCTACGGGCAAGACTATTATTTTGAATAATTGTTATTACGTTCCCTCTATTGTGAGGAATATTGTTTCTATTCATATGTTGGATGTGGATGGTTTTTCATTTATTATTAAGAATAATGAATGTTCTATCCTTAGAGATAATGTTCTTTTTGGACGTGGCATTTTAAATAATGGTCTGTATGTATGTGACGTAGAGCATGATTTACTTCAGATTGAACAAACTAATAAAAGAAAATGAGATGATGAAAATCTGACCTATTTATGGCACTGTAGGCTAGGTCATATTAGTGAAAATAGACTGCGGACATTGCATAAGGAAGGGTTACTTGACCCCTTTGATTTTGAATCATATCCTACATGCGAGTCTTGTCTATTGGGTAAAATGACCAAATCTCCATTTAGTGGACATGGAGAGAGGGCTGCAGATTTGCTAGGATTGGTACACACAGATGTATGTGGACCAATGTCTACGCAAGCCATGGGTGGATTTTCGTACTTCATTACTTTCATAGATGATAGATCTAGATTCGGATATGTGTATTTGATGAAACACAAGTCTGAAGCCTTTGAAAATTTCAAAGAATATAAACATGAAGTGGAGAAACAAACCAAACACAGTATTATAACTTTTTGATCAGATCGAGGTGGTGAATACTTGAATGGAGAGTTTCTAGATTATCTCAAAGAAAATGGTATAGTCTCCCAGTGGACTCCTCCATATACTCCACAGTTAAATGGGGTATCTGAAAGGAGAAATCGAACTTTGTTAGACATGGTTCGGTCCATGATGAGCTATGCGAATCTTCCAGTATTCCTATGGGTTTATGCATTGGAAACCTCAGCATATTTACTGAATAAGGTGCCTTCCAAATCTGTTCCTCAAACACCATATGAGATATGGACAGAAAGGAAACCGATTCTTAAACACGTTAAGATTTGGGGATGTCCAGCTTATGTCAAGAAAGTTGACCCAGATAAGCTGGGATCTCGATCCGTAAAATGTAATTTTATGGGATATCCTAAAGAGACTTTGGGGTATTACTTTTACACCGATCATCGGGTGTTTGTCTCCAGACATGCTACCTTCTTGGAAAAGGAGTTTATCCATGAAGGAAACAGTGGGAGCAAAATTGAACTTGATGAAGTTCAGGAAGCACAAACTATTACGGATCAAGTGGAAACACATATTCAGACTGAACAACCTTCTGTGGAACAGCCCATTCGTAGGACAGGGAGAGTGTCTCGCCAACCTGAGAGGGATTATGGCCTTGTCATTGAGAATGACAATGAGTTGTCAATCATTGATGATGACGACCCTGTGACCTATAATGAGGCTATGAGTAGTGTTGACTCAGAGAAATGGCATAGTGCCATGAAATTCGAAATGGAATCTATGTATACCAACCAAGTATGGACTCTGGTTGAGGCGCCTGAAGGTGTTAAGCCTATTGGGTGCAAGTGGGTATACAAAAGAAAGATTGGAGCAGATGGCCAGGTGGAGACCTATAAGGCCAGGCTCGTGGCAAAAGGATTCAAACAAAGGCAAGGGATTGACTTTGATGAAACTTTTTTGCCAGTAGCCCTGTTAAAATCAATTCGAATTTTGCTTGCGATTGCTGCTTACTACGACCATGAGATCTAGCAAATGGATGTGAAAACGGCCTTCCTCAATGGGAACTTGAGGAGGAAGTGTATATGACACAGCCAGAGGGTTTTCTTTCCAAGGGAAATGAATACCTAGTGTGTAAGCTGTTGCGAACCATATATGGTTTAAGGCAAGCTTCTCGTAGATGGAACATCCGTTTTGATGAGAAAATCAAAGAGTTTGGTTTTATCAAAAACATAGATGAACCATGTGTCTACAAGAAGGTTAGTGGGAGCGCAGTAACATTTCTTGTATTGTATGTGGATGACATACTTCTTATAGGAAATGATATACCGATGCTACAATCAGTCAAAGTATGGCTATCAAAGAACTTCACCATGAAGGACTTGGGAGAAGCATCCTACATTCTCGGTATGAAGATCTATAGAGATAGATCTAGAAGAATGATAGGTCTTACTCAGGGTACATACATCCAGAAAGTGCTTAAAAGGTTTAGCATGGAAAACTCCAAAAGAGGTCTCATACCGATGAGCCATGGAGTGTCCCTTTCCGAAAAAATGTCTCCTAAGACACTTGAGGAAAGAGAGCATATGAGTAAGATTCCTTATGCTTTATCAATAGGATCTATCATGTACGCAATATTGTGTACAAGGCCTGATGTTGCTTATTCAATTAGTGTGACGAGCAGATATCAGTCCAATCCAGGTGAAGACCACTAGAAAGCAGTGAAAAACATCCTTAAGTACTTGCGAAGGACTCAGGACATTTTTTTTGTTTTTGGTGGTGAATCTGAGTTGAAAATAGAGGAGATGTCAACGTCGAAGAGTTGACACACATAACAACGTAGCAGACCCACTCACAACGCCACTTTCTCAGAGTCACTTTGATCGTCATAAAGACAAGATGGGTATTAGATACCAGAGTGATTGGCTTTAGTACAAGTGGGAGATTGAAAGAGATATGTCCTAAGTCCAATCATGTATGAGGATTTAGGAATAACTTTTATGTAATCTGTTTTGATTTCATTGATATTAATAAAAGACTTATTTTGTTTTTATTGTGGGCTCTATCTATTTAAATGTTTAAATAAGATATACCACAGTTTAGAGTAAAGCTTTTTATGGATTGTGATGAGATCATAATAATGAGACCGAAAAGATGATAACTCTAAACTTAAATAGTTCCTAGTCGTAGGATTACTAACTGGTAATTAATAATCCGCAAAGATCGGTACATACTATGCTTGCTTCATTATGAAGGATGTCTGTTCTCATAGACATTTGTGTGGTGACACTATAGCTAGTATGTAGATGCTTATTATAGAATAAGTTCACTGAACCTGACTCACACAGTTGAACAACTGATGGAGTTCACTCACGTGTCAGCAGTTGTTCACATAGTAATAGTTGTACAAGTATCCTTAGACTTGAGGTCATCATAGTCATCTTGTGTACACTGAACTATGCTTTGGTTTAGTTCTTAGTCTCAAGGGACAATTATAAGGGCTCTACTGGGTATAGGAATTTGTACACGAAGATAGTGTATGATCAATAAAGGATCTACCCCTTCTAGTGAAGGAAGAGAATGTTCAATGCTGATCCACTTATGTTAGTTCAGAAATCTCTGGCCAGAGTGAATGAAATTAGAAAGGAGTTTCTAATTTACATTAAATAGAACTAAGCGTAGTGAATGGGAAAGCAAGTTATTAAATAAGATAGGCTTGACACACGTTCCATGCCTTATATTTAATCGTGATATTGCAGAGTAGAAGGAATTGATTGTACGGTAACTACTCACTGAATAGGTTCTTGGTTTTCTAAGCAGTGAATTCGTATTATCCGGATAGTCGCGATATGCTGAGAAGTATCCCTCACGATGTAGAATAAATATGATTAATTAATTAATCATATTTAATGAATTAGAGAATTTATATAAATAATGATAAAATAGTTTTATTATTATTTATTTCTACTAATGACTTAATATTGAACCTACAGGGTCACGCCATAAAAGAGAATGATTTAATAGTGGAGGAATTAATTAATAATGGCTAATAATTATTTATTTATGAAATAAATAATTAATTGGCAAATTTAATAATTGATTAAATGAGATTTAATTGATTATAAATTAATTAAGAAAAGGTTCTTAATATTATTAATTAAGAATTTAATTTTTGGAAATTAAATCAAGTGAGAGAATTATTTCTAAAGAGTTTAGAAAAAGGATTAATAATTAAAAGGTGTTTTAATTATTAGTGAGAATAATAAAGGGTTAATAATAATAATATTTTATGGGAAAATTTTCAGCTGAAAATTTTGCCGATAAATATACTATTATAGACCCTATTTTTGCCCAAAAACCAAAAAAATTTACAAAATCCTAATTCTCTCCATCTTCTCCTCCTTCATTTACATCATTTTCTTGGTGGATACCGGTGGAGTGCTTCACACTTGAGGAGCAGCTGCTAAGGATCTCCGTTCATCGTTTTTGGATCGCTATTAAAGACCTCCATCTTTCCATTAACGTAAAGCTTCTTAAGGTAAACATACTGAACTATGAATTAAATATTATTTTTCGCATGGATCCTGCGGAGGGTTTCGGTTTTTTTTAAGATTTAAATTTACGTTTTTGCTGCGTTTATGTGCTAAAAACCCTTCCGAAAGCACTCTTTTGTATGTCTTCCAGCTTAGTCTTCAACTGATGATATCCCGGTCTTAAGTTAATATTCGAGAAGTAAGCTACTCACTTAAGTTGATCAAACAAATCATCAATACGAGGTAAAGGGTACCTATTCTTAATTGTCAATATGTTCAACTCTCTATAGTCGATACACAGTCTCATACTTCCATCCTTCTTTTTCACAAACAGAATTGGAGCACCCCACAGAGATACACTCAGCATTATAACTCCTTTATCCAATAACTCTTGTAGTTGCTTGGCCAATTCCTTCATCTTTAACAGATACTTGTTCTTGATTAGCCACAATGATAGATAAAGGTTCAACTAACGGTTCAATTTCACAATTCAATTTGCCAACAAAAGATTCAGATATGAAAGATCTAGTAGCTCTGGAATCAAATAGCACTTTAGCATTGATGTTGTTGACAAAAAGCGTACCTGCCACAACTTCAGAACTCTGAACAACATCCTTGATATTCATGTTGAATGTCCTGACCTAAGCTAGGATAGGAAGGAGGGAACACTTGAGTTGCAGATTCAAAAGGTTGATTTGAAGGTATTTGAAGAGTTGGAACAGAAGATGTCATTGCTTGATTGTAAGGGGCGGCCGTCAATTATATCAACTTATTATTTCCGAGGGTCTTGCAATCCCTAGACATATGACCGGTCCACACTTAAAGCATATAACAGGAGGTTTCGGGTTCTGGCACTCATTCACATAATGACCTTTCGAATTGCACTTGTAACAAATGATGTCAGCCTTATTGCAGTTACCCATGTGTCTCTTGTTGTAGAATTTACACTCCGGATTTGTTGCTTTCTGGGATCTTTTACCATTTGGCCCTTGAATCCTATTCTTCTGACTCTTATTATCACCCTTCTTAAAGCTTCGGGGTCCTCCCTGGTTCTGGAATCCAAACTTCTTGAAATTCTTGCCACTTTCGCTCCCTCGAGCCGATCCTTCACCATTGCTTCCAAACTTTCTTTTCTTACTATCTTTATCGTTCAAGTTTTGATCACTTTCTCCTTCAATTACCATTGCCTTCTGGACCACTTCAGCATATGTAGCCAATTCAAAAGCAGCCACTCTGCTTCGTAGCCAAGGCTTCAATCCTTGTTGGAAAACCTCTTCGCTCTTTTTTCATCCGTGTCCACATAATCTTCAACAAACCTAGCCAATTCAGTGAATTTCTTCTCGTACTCTCCCACAGTCATTCCTTCTTGTTTCAATTCGAAGAACTTCAATTCCATTTGAGTCTGCATATACCTAGGGAAATACTTGTATAAGAAAATCTTCTTGAATCTATCCCAAGTGATAACTTCTTCTTCTAAAGCACGGGCAGACTCCCACCAATAGTTCGCTTTGCCTTTCAGAAAATAAGACGCATAGTCAACTTTCTTTTCTTCACTTACATCAACTAGCGTGCAAATTTTCTCCATTTCTTTAAGCCAAGATTGGGCTTCTACAGGGTCTTGAGTTCCACAGAACTCCAGTGGGTTCACAACTTGGAATGATTTGAAAGTGGTAGGGGTTGGTGGTGGTGGAGGTGGTTGTTGTTGTTGTTGAAATTGTTGCTGAAGGAGTTGTTGTTGTTGAGCAAGGGCAACAGATTATTGGTGAAGTATTTGCATAAGTTGAGCCAAGTTGGGTGGTGGATCTTCATGATCCCCGGTATTGGTGTTGCGAGCTCTACAAGGAGGCATGTTTCTGAATATAGACAAGAAAGGTTTATTCACAGTTCAAATTTGCATACAAAAGACCATAGCATGCATCTCATATAAGTCTCGTATCAAAGCACAAAATCAACAAGTATGGTCTTTACTTCGGAAACCACTTGTAAACCAACATGCAAGTGCTAAATCCTACATGCAAGTGCTAAACTTAATGTATCCTAAAGGAAAAAAATGGCATTCAAGAGTTTAAACTTGGTAAAACAACATTTTTAAAGAACAAGAATTTCAAAAATAACATGCATGGTCATTTTTATAAAAAATACCCAAGATCAATACTCTAAACATTCGACTCTTAAGAAATCATTTCCAAATGTTTATGACCAAGATTATAACTTGAAAAAATAGAAGTGTAACACCTCTCCAAGATCACATCTTGCTCATTTCTATAAGCTTCCATCGTTGCAACCTTGAGTTCACAAGAACCAAGGCATCAACTTCGACTTCTTCAACATGCATGCACAAAACTCACCTCAAAATGAAGCTACTCCACTAAATGATGAAGATCTTGGCTTGACTAACTTGAGAAGTGAAAGAAAATGAAAAGAAGTGAAGAAAAATGGCAAGAGTGGGGTGGGGGTGTGCTTCGGCCGAGAGGGAGAGAGGACAGGAGAGGAGAGGGTGAGGTGTGTGAGTGGACGTGAGGTGAATAATGAGTGCTTCCACTTGGTTTTGTTACTAAAAATGGTAGTGGAGTGGAGTATTTACACAAATGTCCCTCTTTCTAGTTGTGACAAGATTGCATGCAAGGTTAAAGAAGTAAACTATCAAGTTAGTGGGGTTGAAAGTTACGGTCTTAGCTTTGGACTCCATTATAAGCTAAAATGCATGCAAGGGTATACTAGTACTCTATTAATTAATAAAAGTATGATTAAAAAGAATGAATTTTAGTAAATAATATACAACTCCATAAATCACAAAATTAATACCATAAATACTATAAGATTTTAGAAGTTTTATAAAATTGTTTTCAAAAATTTTGAACAAGAATATATTTTAAAAGAATTTTATAAAATTAATACTCTAATATATAAGCAACATAAAAATATGATTAACAACTCTAAGCCACATAAGAAAGTGCAAGTAATTTGATTCTAAGCCGTTATCATATGAATTACCATTTATCGTCTAATTGTAACTATTATTATCTAAACATGATAAACTCAAACATTAATTAATTGCGAAACAAAATTTTCTTACGTACGCTTATAAATAATCTAACAATGTTCGCAATGCCACATAACGAAGAATGTATACGAACACATCGAATTCACATTATTTCTGACATCTATTACTTGAAAATTTTATATAGTGCATGAAACGGAATATTATATTACACTATATTCATATCAAATATTTACAGGCGTTACATTCTTCTACCTTGTTTTGGTTCTTCCTGTGATAGAAAGCTACTATACGGACATTCATCCTGGGTTGCTCTCCTTATTTGCACTGTAGATGTTGCATCACCAATGATCAATTCAAATGGATGATCCTTAGTCCATTTTCTTTAAGGTGGTAGATTTGCTCTAGATGAAGTGGCCTCATTGGTGTCTTGATGTGTAACTGACTGTTGATTAGATGGCACTGCCCCTGAGTTGGAGGATCTTTGATTTGAAGATTGAGTTTTGTCAAACATTGATCTAGAATGACCTTCAGCGCCTATTGAAGATGATCAACGAATACTATATTCTGTCTTTCAACGGATGATGCACTTTGTCTTTCAATGGATGCTGCACTTTGTATTTCAACGGATGTTGCACCTTGTCTTTCCACGGATGCTGTAATTTGTCTATCAACGGATGCAGCATTATGTGCATCAACTGATGTTGCTTCATTTGATGACAAGTTAGAATATTCTTTTGCCATTCCTTCTAGACCATTTTCATCATCACTATCATCACAGTATATGTCAACATTGTCATATTTGAGGCTTTCATGGAAACCTTCATCTTTCAGTCCTTCAATCTTTATATCATCAAACACAACATGTACAGATTCCATAACAATGTTGGTTCTCATATTGTAGACTCTATATGCTTTCCCAACAACATATCCATCACAGATACCTTTATCAGCTTTTGCATCAAAATTTCCATGTAGATCAGCTTGATTCCTTAGAATATAGCATTTGCATCTAAAAACATGAAGAAAATTCAGTGTTGGCTTCCTTTTCTTGAAAAATTGATAAGGAGTCATGCCTTTGGCTTGGTTGATCAAAAAAATATTCTGAGTGTAACATGCAGTGTTAACAGCCTCAGCCCAAAAATAGGTTGATAACTTTGATTCTTCTAGCATGGTTCTTGTAGATTCAATCAATGATTTGTTCTTTCACTTAACCACTCCATTTTTTTGTGGTGTCCTTGGAGCTGAAAACTCATGCATGATTCCATTTTTTTCACAAAATAACCTCATTGTAGTATTCTTGAACTCAGTTCCATTGTCACTCATGATTCTTCTGACTTTGAGATCATGATGATTATTGACTTGCCTAATTTGATTGATGATGATGACTTTAGTTTCTTCATCCTTTGATCCAAGAAAATATATCCATGGGAATTTAGAAAAATCACTACAATCACTAGGATAGACCTCTTCTTAGAAATTGGCAATACATTGACTGGTCCAAATAAATCCATGTGTAGTAGTTGTAATGGTTCATTAATTATTATTTCAAGCTTCCTTTTGAATGATGCTTTCATTTTCTTTCCTTTCTGACAAGAACCACATAATCCATCCTTGGAAAATTCACTTGAGGAATGCCTCAAACAAGGTCTTTCCTGACCATTTCATTTGTTATCTTGAAATTCAAATGAGATAGCTTCTTAAGCCATAGCAAACTTTCATCTTGACTTGTTTGGCTGAAAAGAAAAGTAATTAAATCTGCATTTGTGGAATTAAAGTCGGCCAAGAGCACATTCCTTTCTTTATTCCGGTAAGGACCATTTTGTTGTGCTTTTTGCAGGTGACAACACAGGCTTCAGAATTAAAGGTAACTAAATTACCTTTATCACATAGTTGGTTGACACTCAAAAGATTGTGTTTGAGTCCATTAACTAGTGCTACTTCATCAATGATGACATTCCTTTTGAAATCAAGCCATTTCCCATAGTATATCATTTGTTGGCATCTCCAAAGGTAAATCTTGGGCCAGCTCTTTCCTTAAACTCTGTGAGCAGGGCAAAATCTCTAGTCATGTGCCTTGAGCATCCACTTTCTAATTACCATAGATTCTTTCTATTTCCTCGCACACATCAAAACCAAATCAATTTCCTTGGGTCCTTCCTTGTTAGCTTTCTTCTTAAATTTCTTAGACTTTCCATCATTAGATTTAGATGACTCAATATCAACCTTTATCTTAAGAGTAGGCCTTTTAAACCCATGATCAGTTTCAGATTCATCAAGCACATTATTATTAACATGGTATGGTATTGGTTGTGCATGTTATTCCAGAAAGGCATGTTATATGGCATTTGTGGCATAATAAATACAGCATAATAAGGATTGTGTGTGATATGGGCCTAAAATTAGCCTAGAAATATAATTAATGTTGAATTGATTAGACCTAATATGGTCCAAGAACGAAGCCCAATTAACGAGGCCTGAAGCCCTGAGTATTTATTAATTTCGTAATTAATAAATAGGGAGGATTAACAGCTCATTAAATGAGTCCAATCGGTGATATAAATCTATAAAAGATAGCCTTGAGGGCACCTACACCAACAAGGAGTCTGATTCCTTCATTCTAGGACTTCAAAGTCTATCCAAAGTCTGAGACTTGTTCAGCAAGTCTCCTAACCCTAGTCCAATTCAAGGACATTTAACATATATATAAAGGGTCTCACCCCATCAATCAGAACTACATTTTTGGCTTGATTCTCTAATTCACAGAGATACGTAGGCATCTCGTAAAGGCAGAGTTAAGCAACGAAACACGAGAGAAGCCATTAAAGGCCTTGAGCTCCCGAACCCTAGTAATAAATACAGTAATTAATACACCCTAGTTTTCTATCCATAATATTTGGCGTTGTCTGTAGAAAAGCATAACAATAAATCATGGTAAGAACACGGAGCGGGAGCAAAGCCCCCGAAGGAACACCAATTGGGACTACCCAAACGATTTTGTCAACAGTGGAGATACCCCCGCATTCGACCTATGCCGCCACCCAAGGAGGAACCCAGATAGGGGCAACTGATCCTCAGCTACAAGGGACGAATCCCCCAGCTTCTCAAGGGACGAATTCCCGACTTCAGCAGCTACATGCACCTGTGAATCCTCGACCCACTGGGTATGAGTATTCCACTATCGTGACCACTAACCCCCCCTTTTCGATGCCCTTATACCCCGAGGTTGGAGGAAGTGGACATGCAAATCGGAGTGAAGCGCAAGGGCAGACGCCCCTTATATACGCGGTTTGGTTCCTATTTCGGAGGATCAAGAATTCTCTGGGCCTTATACTGAGAGAGACTCTGAATCTTCGGATGATAATATGGCTCCAAGGAGGAGGCGTGCTGGTAAAGAACCAATGCCTGATGCTAACCAACGCCCTAGAAGCACCCGAGGGATGAATCCCCAAGAAGTGCAGGAGAGGATCAGGACTCATGAAGCTGTGATCCAAAGACTGAAGCGTGACCTAGAGGCGCACCTGACCCCGAGACCCCCACTACCTCCGAGGAGGAGAAATCCTTCTCCAATTATAGACCTGGATGGTCCGCTACAAAGAAGGATTGTTGTCCCAAGGGCTGATCCAAGTGATCTTCTTCCCCTAGGGGATCCTGATGATCCAACTCCACCATTCACTGAAGAAATAATGAATGCCCATATGTCAAGGAAATTTAAGATGCCCACCATTAAAGCTTATCATGGTACTGGAGATACCGTTAATCATGTCATGATATTCTCTAATGCACTGTTGCTGCAGCCCGTGAACGACGCTATTAAGTGTCAGGCCTTTCCTTAAACCCTATCGGGAATGGCTCAAAGATGGTATAGCCATTTGCCTCCGAATTCTATTGGGTCCTTCAGAGATCTAAGTCAAGCTTTTATCAAGCAATTCATTAGTGGGAGAGTGCATGAGAAAATTTTAGCATCCCTCATGAGCATTGTGCAGGGAGCCAAAGAGTCCTTGAGAGACTATCTGAACTATTTCACCAAGGAAGCTTTGAAAGTCCCGGACCTTGATGATAAGGTAGCTATGATAGCACTGCAGCAGGGGACTAGGTACGAGTTCTTTAAAATATCGTTAGCCAAGCGCCCACCTGAAAGCATGTTAGAGCTCCAAGACAAGCCGGAAAGTACATTAAAGTGGAAGAAAGCATGAGGAAGACGGTAGTGAGTAACGATCCCGCTGGTGGCAAGAAGCGAAAGACCGATCTGGAATATATTGCTAAGGACAAGTATCCTAGGACTGAGCAAAGTAATGATTCAACCCCGAAGAAGGGAGGACCTGGGCAAAAGTTCACTGAATATTCTAAGTTGAACGCTCCTAGAAGCCAGATCTTGATGGAAATCAAGAAAGATAAAGATGTTCGTTGGCCTAAGCCCTTGAAGGCTGATCCTACCAAGCTAGATAAGAGCAAATATTTCAGATTTCATAAGGATGCTGGTCATGACACCGATGAGTGTAGACAATTGAAGGATTAAATAGAGTTTCTCATTCGAAAAGAAAGGCTGAGCAAGTATACAGGAGATGGAGGAGATAGAAATAACAATGGTAGAAAGAATTTTGATGATCGTAGGAGGGATCAAGACGATCAGGGGCGAAATCCCCAGCCCAGGGGACCGGTGATAAATGCAATCTTAGGAGAACCACAACCCCGAGGGCCAGTGATGAATACAATTTTTGGGGGACCAACTGTTGCAGGTTCATCTTGAAACTCGAGGAAAGCCTATACAAGAGAATTATGCATATTGTCGGAGAAGCCCCGAAGAGGGCTAGGACAGGAGTAACAATGACATTCGATGATTTTGATTTAGAGGGTATCAAATTTCCTCATGACGATCCTGTGGTCATAACACCGATAATAGGGAACATTCCAGTAAAGAAAGTCCTTGTAGATAACGGTACCTCGGTGAACATTTTGCTTCATGATACCTTTATAAGAATGGGTTACAATGATTCTCAATTAACCCCAACTAATATGCCAATATATGGTTTTGCTGGGGTCGGGTGCCCCATGGAGGGAGTAATGAAGTTGTCGATGACTAGAGGTCAGGAACCAAGACAAGCAACACAGATGTTGGACTTTGTAGTGGTAAAGGCTGGATCAACTTATAATGCAATCATGGGAAGAACAGAATACACGCTTTCAAGGAAGTCCCCTCTTCTTACCATTCAGTGATGAAGTTTCCCACCCGGAATGGGATTGGAGAAGAGAGAGGAGATCAAAAGATGGCAAGGAGTTGTATGTGGCCTCTCTTAGGGCTGATGGAGTTTGGCGGCAGGTTTTGCCTATTGAAGATCTGAATATTTGCGAGAACGACGAGCAAAGAGGGAAACCAGCCGAAGACTTGGTTCCAATTCCTTTGGCTCCCGAGGATCCTGAGAAAATAACTTTCATTGGAGCATCATTAGAGGAGCCCCTTAGAGGGAAGTTGGTGAGGTTTTTACAAGAAAATAGTGACGAATTTGCATGGTCAACGGCTGATATGCCTGGCATAGACCCGGAGCTAATCACTCACAAATTGAACATAGATCTGAATCGAAAGACTGTGAAGCAAAAGAAAATGAGTTTTGCCCCTGAGAGGCAGGAGGCAATCAAGCAAGAAGTAGAAAAGCTCTTGGAGGCTGGTTTCATTGAAGAGATACAATTTTTGGAATGGTTAACAAACCCTATAATGGTAAAGAAGACTAATGGAAAATAGAGAATGTGCGTGGATTTCACTGATCTGAATGATGCATGTCCGAAGGATTATTCCCACTGCCAAGAATAGATGCATTGATAGATGCAACCGCTGGTCACGAGATGCTGAGTTTTATGGATGGATTCAGTGGATACAATCAAATTAAGATGCATAAGGATGATATCCTAAAGGTATCATTCATCACTGACTTTGGTATTTTCTGTTATCTTGTTATGGCGTTTGACCTTAAGAATGCGGGAGCTACCTATCAAAGGTTGGTGTGGCGCCCCAAAATCCGGGGTCAGGAATCTCGGAGGCCACGCCATCTAAATCACTATAAACCATATACCTCATATCACAATATATAAATACTCACACTTTACGACCCCATACTTATCACACACACACACACTTACAGGTTATTGTCTTGGAAACGAACCATTCATTACTAGAGTAAATCAAACCACAAAGTGATAATTATTACAACCTAAAAGTAATTAAGTCTTACCAGGGAATAACCTTTAAGTAAGGCTAGTCCGTCGGCCAAATATATGTTTCTTATTTATTACCTTACATAAGTCATACTTATAAATAAGCCGAACTAAAAACAACTGAAAATTAATCCAGCTTATTCAGACTACCTGTGGTACAGCACCAAACAACCTACGGAACAACTGGCCATTTCCTACCTGTTTCCTAGCTGTGAGTCTCATGGTAGGCATCTTGATTCACTGTTGTGTTGTGTCAATTTAAGAAAACAAGTGTGAGCTATAATTGTTAGGAATATGTGTATTAGTTTGATGATAAGTTCAGCAAAACACTTAAGTAGAAATCTAGTGTTTGTAGCCTCAACGGATAAGACCATCTTGGCTATCCGTTGAAGGAGTAGCCTTACTTAGCAATAAGTTTGGTATTGTAGCACATCTCACTCTCTGGTTTCAAGCTGTAATTCTTAGATGTTGTTAGGAGATAATCAGTCATGTTGACTACTAATGGATGTACAAATAGGAGGGCTAATTGTAAATATTTCATGCCTTGTAATTTTGTATAAGTGAAGAAGTGTCAACGGATATTGAAGACCTTCAACGGATAAGAAACTAAGCTTCAACGGATGTCTCTAACGCTTCAACGGATAATATCCATCAACGGATAAGTGCTTCAACGGATAAAGCTTCAACTGCTAGAGCATCAACGGATAAAGCCATCAATGGATGAAAGCTTCAACGGATGCACTGCTAGAGCATCAACGGATAAAGCCATCAACGGATAAAAGCTTCAACGGATGCTCAGTCTCATAGCAGTTGATAGTGACAGTTAACAAAGCTGACAGAGGCACATGGATTGACAGAGATGTGGTAGCCTATTTCAGGAACAACAGAAAAAGCAGCCGTTTTTAGTCTGGTTCATAATGGAAAGTCAACAGATAATTCCATATTACACTGGATAAAAATGGAACAGAAACAAGTGGAGAACTATTGTCTTATTGTACTTTATCTTTGTCTTAACTTGTAAACTTGGTGTTATATAAAAACCAAGTAGTAGCTAGTAATTAGATGTGAATTTTCCCTGAGCTGTTTAGAAATATCAAGAGAGAAAATCATCTAGTTTGTACTAGGAAGCAGCTGTGATTTAGTTTTGAATCATAGATTTTCTGAAATAACACATCTCTGGTGGAACAACAAATCCACCAGAAAAGTTTTTAAGTTCTTTGTGTTCATTACATTTGTGTTTGAATATATATCTGTCTGCATCAGCTCCAAGCAATTCACACACATTTGATCACTCAAACACTTAGTCTTACAAACTGCTCAAAACTTGAAAAAGTTTTGAGATTTACATTCAACCCCCTTTCTGTAAATCTCATTGTTAGTCCACTGGGAATAACAATTGGTATCAGAGCAAGCTCTTAACATACAAAGAGTTTAAAGATCTATTCTGCTAACATCATGAGTAAGAAGGATATTGGTGTAAAGATTCCAATCCTGGAAAGAGATAACTATCATCACTGGAAGGTGAAGATGCATTTACATCTTCTCTCTCAAGATGAAAGCTACATCAACTGCATTGAGAATGGTCCTCACATCCCACACAAGGTGGCCACAACTGCTACTGCTACAGTTGCTGTTGGACAGTCTATTCCCAAG
The DNA here is from genome assembly GCF_009905375.1 of Apium graveolens. Classification (NCBI taxonomy): domain Eukaryota; kingdom Viridiplantae; phylum Streptophyta; class Magnoliopsida; order Apiales; family Apiaceae; genus Apium; species Apium graveolens. The sequence goes on from NC_133648.1 coordinate 90,646,360, forward strand.
CCAAAGGCAGAATGGACTGTTGAAGATATTGAAGAGGTCCACAAGGACAAGAAAGCCATGAACATTTTGTTTAATGGCCTGGATCAAGATATGTTTGACAATGTCATCAATAGCCAAACTGCTAAGGAAATTTGGGATCCTGTGCAGCTTATCTGTGAAGGCACTGAGCAAGTTAGAGAAAAAAAAATGCAGCTTCTCATTCAACAATATGAATATTTTCATTTTGAAGAAGGAGAATCATTGAATGATACATTCAACAGATTTCAGAAACTATTGAATGGATTAAAGCTGTATGGGAGAGTGTACCAAGTCAAGGACTCCAATTTAAAATTTCTGAGCTCTCTACCAAAGGAATGGAAGCCTATGACTGTTTCTCTAAGAAATTCTCAAGATTATAAGGACTTCACACTTGAAAGATTATATGGAATTTTGAAGACTTATGAACTTGAGATGGAGCAAGATGAGTTGTTGGAAAAGGGAAAGAGAAAAGGAGGATCAGTTGCACTTGTAGCTGACAGTGAAAAAGTTAAAGCCAGAAATGAGGAAAAGACAATGCCAAATCTCAAAATTGGCACAAGCAAATCAGAATCAAGCAAGGGTAAAGAGCAATTTACTGAGGATGAAGACAATTCCAGTCAGGATGAATCTGATGATATTGATGAACATCTGGCCTTTCTGTCCAGGAGGTTTGCAAAGATGAAGTTCAGGAAAAACACAAAGTTCACTAAGCCAAACAAAAACATGGTGGACAAATCAAAGTTCAAATGTTACAACTGTGGCATTAGTGGACACTTTGCAAGTGAGTGTAGGAAGCCAAATTCTGAGAAAAAGAAATTTGAGCAAGTTGATTATAAAAGGAAGTATTTTGATTTGCTCAAACAAAAGGAAAGAGCTTTTCTCACTCAAGATGATTGGGCAGCAGATGGGGTAAATGAAGATGATGATGTGGAATATGTCAACCTAGCCCTGATGGATAATTCTGATGAAAATGAAACTAGTTCATCAAGCAACCAGGTAATTACTACTGATCTCTCTCAGCTTTCTAAACATGAATGCAATGAAGCCATAAATGATATGTCCAATGAATTATATCATTTGCGTGTTTCTCTTAAATCACTAGCTAAATAAAACACTAGGATCAAAGAAAATAATGTGTTTTTAAGTGATAGGAATGCTGTGTTAGAGAGTCAGGTAATTGAGCTTGAAAAGATTAAACTTAAATGCTTGACTGTTGAGAGTGAACTAGAAGAAGCTGTTAAGAAAGTAGAAATTCTTTCTAAACAATTAGAAAGTGAGCAAGAGGTAATCAAGGCCTGGAAAACATCTAGGGATGTTGGTGTTCAAATTGCCAAGGTTCAGGGAATTGAGTCATTCTGTGAGGATGCCTGGAAGAAAAATAAAAAGAAGTTAGAATTAATTGATGGATTGTCAACGGATGTGGAATCAACGGATAATGAAAGTTATCCGTTGAAGGAAGAAAAGGAGCATCCGTTGAAGGCTCATCAATTAAAACAGGCAAGTTCTTTTAAAAATAAAAAGAATGATTCAACTCTCAAGAGCTTTGTCAAAGAAGGAGCTAGCACATCCAGAGATGTCAGTAAGGTGAATATAGGACACATGACTTTAGATCAGTTGAAAGATAGGCTTAAGTTGGTTGAGGATAAGAAGGAAACTAAAAGAAAATCTAAAAGAAATGGGAAGGTAGGGATTAATAAACATAATAATTACACACCTGATAGGTATGCTCCTAGAAAAAGCTGTGTACATTGTAAAAGTGTTAATCACCTATCTGATAATTGCAAATCTGTTAAAAATGCTCACATGCCTTCAAATCCCTCCATGCCTAACATGTCTATGTCACCTCTGCATGCTATGCCTGTTATGTCTCACCAGAATCCCCATGCACATTTTGCAAACATGCCATACATTAACAATCCTTACTTTACTGCATTTAGTATGCCTCAAATGCCATACAATATGCCTATGTGGAATAACATGTTTGCACAACCTATGCCTTATCAAATTCAGTCAAATGTGTTAAATGATTCTGTGACTAACCCTACACTTCAACCAACCACATCTGAGACCAAGGTTGACCCAAAGTTACCTAAGTCAAAAGATGCAGGAGGAATGAAGTCTAGGAAAAAGACTAACAAGGCTGGACCCAAGGAAACTTGGGTACCAAAATCAACTTGATTGATTTTGTTGTGTGCAGGGATAAAGAAGGAATCTATGGTACTTGGACAGTGGTTGTTCAAGACACATGACAGGAGATTTCACCCTGCTCACAGAGTTTAAGGAGAGAGCTGGCCCTAGCATAACCTTTGGAGATGACAGCAAAGGATTCACTATGGGATATGGCTTGATTTCAAAAGAAAATGTCATCATTGATGAAGTTGCATTGGTTGATGGTCTCAAACACAATTTATTGAGCATCAGTCAACTATGTGACAGAGGGAATACTGTTTCCTTCAATTCTGAAGCCTGTATTGTCACAAGTAAAAAGGACAATAAAGTGGTTCTAACTGGAGTTAGAAAAGGGAATGTGTACTTAGCTGATTTCAACTCTACAGATGCAGAATCCATTACTTGTCTTCTCAGCAAAGCAAGTCCAGTTGAAAATTGGCTATGGCACAAGAAGCTGTACCATTTGAATTTCAAGACAATAATGATCTAGTCAAAAAGGACTTAGTTAGAGGAATGCCTCTAGTGGAATTCACAAGGGATGGACTGTGTGATGCTTGTCAGAAAGGAAAGCAAAAGAAAGTATCATTCAGTAAGAAGCTTGAATCTGCAATTGATGAACCACTGCAACTTCTACACATGGATCTTTTTGGACCAGTCAATGTATTGTCAATTTCAAGTAAAAGATACTGCCTAGTGATTGTAGATGATTTCTCAAAGTTTTCATGGGTTTATTTTCTTGGATCAAAGGATGAAGCTAGTGAAATCATCATCAATCATATCAAGCAAGTCAACAATCATCCTGATTTCAAAGTAAGGAATATTAGGAGTGACAATGGAACTGAGTTCAAGAATTCAACCATGAAGATGTTCTGTGAAGAAAATGGGATCATGCATGAGTTCTCAGCTCCAATAACTCCACAACAAAATGGTGTGGTGGAAAGGAAGAACAGATCACTAATTGAAGCTGCAAGGACAATGCTTGAGGAGTCAAAACTCCCAACTTATTTTTGGGCTGAGGCTGTTAACTGTGCATGTTACACTCAGAATATTTCTCTAATCAATCAAGCAAAATGCATGACTCCCTATCAATTATTCAAGAGAAGAAAACCAACTTTAAACTTTCTACATGTCTTTGGTTGCAAATGTTACATCTTAAGGAATCAATCTGATCACAAAGGAAAGTTTGATGCAAAGGCTGATGAAGGAATATTTGTTGGTTATTCTGCTGGAAAATCATATAGCATCTACAATCTAAGAACCAACATTGTCATGGAATCTGTACATGTTGTGTTTGATGATAAAAAGATTGATGGACTAACAGATGAGGGACATCATGAAGGACTCAAATTTGACAATATTGAGATATATTGTGATGATAGTGAAGATGAGAATGATGAAGAAGGCATCTCAAGAAGAAACCAGAGTCTGCCTTTGGATAATGCATAGAATGCTGCATCCGTTGAAAGTCATAATTCAGCTTCCGTTGAAAGAAGCAATGCAGCATCCGTTGAAAGACAAAGTGCATCATTCATTGAAGTTCATAACGAAGCATCCGTAGATCACAGTCTGTCAACGGATAATCAATTCACCTCATCAGTTGATAGAACTCCCAATTCCTTTCAAAGGATCAGCAACTCAGGGGGAGTTTCAACAAATCAACATTCTATCTCACATCATGACAATACTGAGGCAACCTCATCAAGGGCTAATCTACCACCTCAAAGGAAATGGACCAAGAATCACCCTTTTGAACTGATCATTGGTGATGCTACATCTAAAGTACAAACTAGAAGGGCTACTCAAGATGAATGTCTATATAGTAGCTTTTTATCACAGGAGGAACCTAAGCGAGTGGAAGAAGCTCTTTTGGATCCAGATTGGATTTTAGCAATGCAAGAGGAGCTAAACCAATTTGAGAGGAACAAAGTGTGGAAGCTGGTACCCAAGCCAAAGAACAAGAGTTCTATTGACACAAAATGGGTATTCAGAAACAAGATAGATGAAAATGGCATTGTCATAAGGAATAAAGCCAGATTGGTTGCCAAAGGCTATTCTCAACAAGAGGGAATAGATTTTGATGAAACATTTGCTCCAGTTGCAAGACTTGAAGCCATCAGAATCTTTCTAGCCTATGCAGCTGATGCCAATTTCAAAGTCTATCAGATGGATGTCAAGAGTGCATTTCTAAATGGGGAATTGGAGGAAGAAGTTTATGTAAGCCAACCTCCAGGTTTTGAAGATCCAAATTTTCCAGACCATGTGTATTATTTGTTGAAAGCACTCTATAGACTAAAGCAAGCACCTAGAGCCTGGTATGAGACTTTATCAAAGTTCCTTCTAGATAATCACTTCACAAGAGGTACTGTTGACAAAACTCTCTTCTTTAGAAATGTTAATGGCTCTAAGATACTTGTACAAATTTATGTAGATGATATTATATTTGGATCTACAGATGATAAACTTTGTAAAACGTTTGCTAAATTAATGCAAAGTAAATATGAAATGAGCATGATAGGAGAGCTAACTTACTTTCTTGGTTTACAAGTTAAACAAGTTAGTGGTAGAATTTTCATTAGTCAAACTAAATATATTTATGATCTTTTAAAGAAGTTTGACTTAATGGATTGTTCACCTGTAAAAACTCCCATGGCCACTGCCACCAAGCTTGAATTAAACAAGGCTGAAAAGTCTGTGGATATTACAAGTTATAGAGGCATGGTTGGCTCACTTTTATATTTAACTGCCAGTAGACCTGATATTATGTTTTCTACATGTCTCTGTGCTAGATTTCAAGCTGACCCTAAAGAATCTCACTTAGTGGCTATTAAAAAAAAATTCAAATATCTCAAGGGGACTCCAAATCTAGGAATTTGGTACCCTAGAGAGTCTGGTTTTGATCTAATTGGCTACTCAGATGCAGATTATGCAGGTTGCAAAATAGACAGGAAAAGCACAACAGGCACCTGTCAATTTCTAGGAAACAAGCTTGTATCATGGTTCAGCAAGAAGCAGAATTCTGTTTCCACATCAACAGCTGAAGCTGAATACATTGCAGCTGGTAGTTGCTGTGCACAAATACTGTGGATGAGAAACCAGTTATTTGACTATGGTATAACTGTTGACAAAATTCCAATATTTTGTGACAACACAAGTGCCATTGCCATTACTGAAAATCCAGTACAACACTCAAGAACCAAGCACATTGATATCAAGTACCACTTCATTAGGGAACATGTGATGAAAGGTACAGTGGAACTTCATTTTGTTCCAAGTGAAAAGCAGATTGCAGACATATTTACCAAGCCACTTGATAAATCAACATTCACAAGATTAGTAAGTGAGTTAGGTATGCTTAACTATTCATAATCTATGTCATCTATGTAATCTATCTTGTAGCCTGAAATGAATTTGCTGCAAGAACAAAGTGTGCTTTAATCAAGACTTATCCTATCAACGGATATTCCCTATCCGTTGAAAGCCAAAATTGTTCTATCAACGGATATTCATTATCCGTTGAAAGACAAATACATTTCTGGTAATTTTATCCTTCAACGGATAAAATAGTGTTGTTCATCAACGGATAACTATTTACCTTATCCGTTGATGTGTCACGTCAGTGAGTCACAGCCGTTGATTCTTTTACTCAACCATTGATACAGATATACAGTGTTGTATGTATTTGTATTTACGGTAGTTTTCAGAATTTCTGCAGTTTCATTTATTCCTGAACGGCTATCACTTACTTAAAAGTATCATTTAATTATTTTATTTCTGTTTTAATTCAAGAAAGTATAAAATCCCAATTGAATTCTTATTTTCACTTTACGCTTTCTTGCAATTATCATTCTCTTTCTCTCTCAATTCTCAAGTTTTTCTCTGCAACCTCTACTCACAACAATGGCACTAGTAGTCAAAATTATGTCTCAAACAGGATTTGTTTATGAAAAGAATAATTTCATAGTCTTGGTTGAAAAGAATGAAGCCCATTCTGATTATCACAAGATGATGGACTTCATCAAGAACTGCAAACTGAGCTATGCAATGTTGGAAGCCCCAACGATCTACTGTGAAGTGATTGAGGAGATTTGGACAACTGCAGAGTTCAACTCCACAGATATGACTATTGCCTTCTCTCTCAAAGGTAAGGACTATTGCATTAATTGTGATGATATACAATCTTGCTTTAAGTTGCCTGAGAATAATGCCATGACACCACATACTGATAAAGATGTCTCTGCAATGCTAGATTCCATAGGCTATGCTTTTGATTCTGCTAGTTTAGGTAGTATTAGAAGGAAAGGCCTTAGGAAAGAATGGAGTTTTCTTGGAGATGCCTTTATTAAGGTTTTCTCTGGGAAGATTAGCAATTTTGATGCTATCACTTCATCTCTTGTTAATATGCTCTATATGCTAGTTTCTGATAGGTACTTTAATTTTAGCAACTGTGTTATGCTAGAATTAGGTTCCAGATTAGGCAACAAAGCTAATAGACCATATAACATCTACTTTGCTAGATTCTTTATGTTATTGGCTAACCATGTTGCTGAAGGTTTGGTTATATCCAATGAGAATAATAAACTCAAATGCTGGGCACAAGAGAAAAGGGTCCTTGCAGACCTTTTGAGAATGAACCTCAACAGCCAGGTACCATTGGTATACTTGCCAATCATGAATGCACCACTGGTAAGTAAGGTAAATGTTTCTATAACTCCTACTATTTCCAACCCCAATGTTTCTTTGCCTTCTAGTGTGGCTATGGAACCTGTGTCATTGTCCAAACAGGCTCCTACCAAAGCCACCAAATCCAGAGTTTCCAAAGTCAAGTCAAAGAAACCTACCTCTGTTGTTTCTCAAAAGACAACAGTTGTAACAACTACCATAAACCCTGAAGGGAGTGAACAGGGTGTGAGTGGTGAGGGGAGGGGTGAACATCAAAAAGCCCCCCAGGATAAGGTGGGAGAGGTGAGTGGTACCCAAACCAGCCAAGCCACAGTCTCTCAAAAGACTGTAGTGGTTCAAAAGGAGTCCAGCACATCCCTAGTTGCATCCTCCCAAAAGGATGCAACTATTGAAAATAGTCCCCAACCAGGGACACAGAACAAAAGAGGGATGGACACTGAAGCTACACATTCACCAATTCAAGCCTTTTCAAGGAAAAAGAAGGCCAAAACCCTAGTTTCCACACAAGGGACACACACAGCACAGATACATCCACCAGTATATGTGCCTTCTCAAATTCAGCTTGATGTGATTCCAGCAAATGTGGAATCACAGCCCCATTCTCTCAATATAGAAACACATCATTCCTCAAACTCTCCAACACCCTCTCTGGATGTGGATATGATATTCACATCAATTCCTGATTCTCCCTCATTAAAACTCAGGGAGGAGCCCCACTCAAAACCTGGTGATCATCATCTTTTAGATGATTTGTTGGATCATCAGCCAATTCTTTCAGATGTAGTTGCAAAATCTGTGTCACCACACTTAAAATCAATCCACACAGATTCAACAATTATATCACTTTCTATCTCTACATCATTTCCTTCTTCAACGGATATCTCTCATCCGTTGATAAGTGGTTGTTCTTCAACGGATAAGCTTAACAGCAGTTATCCTTTGATACCATCAGTTTCTACTTCAACGGATACTCCCTATCCGTTGATGGCCTCTACACACTTAACAGAAACAACTCCAACTGTAGAGGACATGGCAACTGTACAATCACTTTTAGGCTTGAGGGAAGGGAGTGATTTTTTGAGTGAGAGGCTGGGTTGCTCCCAGGCAAAAGGAGAGGTTGAGAGTCACCAAATGCATGCTATTTCTTCTAGCATGGCAAAAGTAAGTGAGAGGAGTGCCACCTTAGAAGGTAAAGGTGAGGGTGTGAGGGTGTGTGTGAGCCAGGGGGAGCCCCTGATGCAAGAAAAGAGAGAAATTGAGAGAAAGGCAGGTACAGAAGCTATAAGGGTGGATCCAGCCATTGCTAGTGAGTTAATGAAAGTGGATGATGCAGATAAGGAAAGATAATTTCAGCAACATTACAAAGCTGTCATTGATAACATTTCCTTGGATGCTGACACTTTTACTCACCCTGTTTCAGCCTATCAATTATTGGTTGCACAGGGCAATGTGGAGGCAGAACAGACACTACACATTGTACACACTTCAGAATCTCTTCTCAGAGACAAAGCTGCTGTCAACAGGCTGCCTTCTCAAGCTGGTGAGCCATCTGAAGAATTTGGAGTAAATTCTAATGATGATGACTCTAATTCTTTGAATGAGAGCATGAACTTAGGGGGAGTAGCAGGCCCAAGTTCTGTTCCTAATCTTCCTGCATGGGCATGGGCAAAACCATCAACACCAGGAGAGTTTGGTGTCACTTTGGTCAAACAAGTCATGACAATTCAGCAGGCCATTCAGGAGACTCAGGATGCTGGTACCAAGGCAATTCTTCAAGCTCATCTGGAATCTCTGCATCTCTTGCAGTTGCAGCATTACCAGCAAAATCTAAGTGTGGATGAGCTTAAGCTGGACATTGCTGATCTGAAATCCTACAATGCTGAGAAATTGGATTCAGTTATACCCTATGGTACTATGCAAGATTTGTTGGGGAGACTGAGGAAGGCATCTGATGCTGACAAGAGGCTGGCCAGATTGGAAGATAGGGTTCAAATCATTGAAGACTCTATGGTCACCATTCTTCAAAATCAACAAACTCAAACAAATCTACTCATGCAGCTGGCACAAGCACAAGGCTTGACCCCTACCCTTGATGATAACAAAAAGGGGGAGAATAAAGGGGAAGGGGAAGGAGAGCCATCTACAACAGTTCAGATTTCTCAAGTGCTAGTTCCTGTCATCACAACTTCTCCACCAATTCAAGTCAAAGGAAAACTAGATGGAATTGATCTAATCCAGATAGCAGCAGCTGAATTGCAAGTCAAAGAGCAAAGGAAGAAGATTGATGAAAAGATGCAACTAATATTTGGTTCTACAACTTCTCAATCACAATCTGTGAAGCATAGCACAAAAGTGGAATCAATTATTATGGAACTCAAGCCAGTAGGGAGGCATAAGGATGGAGAAACTTCTTCCAAAGATCTGCAACCTATGTTTCTCAAGCCCAACAACAGATCCAATAAGGACTCTACAAAGAATCCTCTAAAAGAGGTGGATTTTCCTCTTCCAAAAGCTGATGAGGACAAGCTTTTAGGTAGAAGTATTGCATATCTCAAAGAGACCATGGATGAGGCTGTAAGGAGAAACATGGCTATTATCTTCAGAGAGGGAAAGAGCATATGTGTGATGCAAGGACATCCCAAATTCTCAATAGCCAAGAGGGAAGAAACCAAAAGGTTGAAGGAAGAAGCCAAACAGCTAAAGGCTGACAAAAGAGCACAAGCAAAGCTTGAAAAACAGCTAAAGTCAAGTCAGGCTGAAGAACAGAAAGAAATTGAAGACAAAGGTGAAGATGAAGCTATGGGGGACATGGTTGGTACTGAGATGGAGGAAAGAAGTAAGGAAGAATGGTAGAAAGGGAAAAGAAAGAAGGTCAATACAAAGAGAAAGAAGGTAGATAAGACTGAAGAAACCCAATCAATATCCAAACCACTACCCTCTATTCCTGAACCCATTGTACCTGACCCCTTCATGAACATTCATGGTGAAACAATCATTCCCAAGGAGGAACCAATTGATTGGGACACCATCAAATTGCCCACCTTCCTAACCTCTTCTCCACCATCAAAGAAGCAGAAAAGAAGAATCAAATCAACACCCTCTAAAACCTCAATCAAATTCACACAGAAGCCTAAGCCTAAACCTCAAACCTCTAAAGATGATTATGTTCACATCTGTGACATAAAAGAATTTTCAGACATTGAACTCTATCTGGATGAGCTGGAGGATGTAAGGGGAATAGCTGCCTACAGACAGCTACCAGAAAGACTAGTGTTCAAATACAAAGGAGCTGGGGAAAGAACATGGCCTCTTCACAGAATTCTGAATGAAGGCTACTCTACCTTGATTAGAGTCTACTCAGCCATACATAAGGATTCTGGCTTTACCAGAACTGCCAGGACTGAGATTCTCAACAAGATTGCCAACATAAGGAAAACTTGGAGGGAGCCCAATGCCTTGCCTAGAACTTTACTCATTCAAGAGAGAGGTATTACAATTCACAAATCACCTCATTGGTTGATAGAGTTCAGAGATAACAAAGGAGTCAGAAGATTTTTCAGAATTGAAGATCAGCTAAAGATTGCCAGTAATGAAACTCTCAAGGATATGCAATCTAAGTTAGATATCAATGAAGAAGATGAAGCTGAATTCTACAGACAACTTCAACTTCAAATAGAGGAGAATGACTGGAGGCTAGGAAAAAAAACCAGGGATCAAAGGAAAAGAAAGTAATTTGCTCAGGCTAAAGGAGCACCCTTGGAAACAATGTATTTCTTCAATTTCATCTCAGCATATACACTTTTGCAGCACTTTTGAATTTCTGCTTTGTTACAGTTTATATATTTGTTAAGTGTTTTGTTATCATCAAGCTAAACCCAAATTTATGCCTACAGTTCTAGTAGACATAAATAGGGGGAGATTGTTAGGAATATGTGTATTAGTTTGATGATAAGTTCAGCAAAACACTTAAGTAGAAATCTAGTGTTTGTAGCCTCAACGGATAAGACCATCTTGGCTATCCGTTGAAGGAGTAGCCTTACTTAGCAATAAGTTTGGTATTGTAGCACATCTCACTCTCTGGTTTCAAGCTGTAATTCTTAGATGTTGTTAGGAGATAATCAGTCATGTTGACTACTAATGGATGTACAAATAGGAGGGCTAATTGTAAATATTTCATGCCTTGTAATTTTGTATAAGTGAAGAACTGTCAACGGATATTGAAGACCTTCAACGGATAAGAAACTAAGCTTCAACGGATGTCTCTAATGCTTCAACAGATAATATCCATCAACGGATAAGTTCTTCAACGGATAAAGCTTCAACTGCTAGAGCATCAACGGATAAAGCCATCAACGGATGAAAGCTTCAATGGATGCACTGCTAGAGCATCAACGGATAAAGCCATCAACGGATGAAAGCTTCAACGGATGCTCAGTCTCATAGCAGTTGATAGTGACAGTTAACAAAGCTGACAGAGGCACATGGATTGACAGAGATGTGGTAGCCTATTTCAGGAACAGCAGAAAAAGCAGCCGTTTTTAGTCTGGTTCATAATGGAAAGTCAACAGATAATTCCATATTACACTGGATAAAAATGGAACAGAAACAAGTGGAGAACTATTGTCTTATTGTACTTTATCTTTGTCTTCACTTGTAAACTTGGTGTTATATAAAAACCAAGTAGTAGCTAGTAATTAGATGTGAATTTTCCCTGAGCTGTTTAGAAATATCAAGAGAGAAAATCATCTAGTTTGTACTAGGAAGCAGCTGTGATTTAGTTTTGAATCACATATTTTCTGAAATAACACATCTCTGGTGGAACAACAAATCCACCAGAAAAGTTTTTAAGTTCTTTGTGTTCATTACATTTGTGTTTGAATATATATCTGTCTGCATCAGCTCCAAGCAATTCACACACATTTGATCACTCAAACACTTAGTCTTACAAACTGCTCAAAACTTGAAAAAGTTTTGAGATTTACATTCAACCCCCCTTCTGTAAATCTCATTGTTAGTCCACTGGGAATAACAATAATGCCCAGCATAATAATGTACAGTATGAAAATGAATATTTGATAAACTCACGTAAAACATCATATATGATAATTACGCTTTAATCGAAAATAGTTTTCCTTGGTGAGACACACCTTCTTATGAAAACAATCCTTTAGTGGATTTTATTATCCTGCGGATACCTTAATAGTAAAACCAGCACCTAGGCTTGGGTTACGGTATTGCATCACAATTCCAATTGGAAGAATAGGACACTCGTTGGAGCCACAACATACGATGATCAGTCGTAATACGATAATAATAACCTTTTCTACTAGTAGAAGGACAACACCTTCGTATCTCGGTTATCACCCTAGCCGCATTCGGGCTACGTGTCCCATTTTGGGTATACACATACTTCACAAGTTCCTGAGTACACAGAGTACCTTCGCATGCGGTACCTTTGGTAGTCCATCTAGCACACATAGTACCAGAGTCTACCCCTCCCTTGTCCTTTAAAAAATTCTATCATATCTCGAGAACTCGAACCACATCGAAGTTCCCCCAAGCATTTTGCTTGTTGATAGAAACAGCTTATCTTATTAGGGTATATACATATATACGTACTTCTGAAATTTTCGGAGGAAGTACTAAGGATGTGAGTTGACTGTTGTCAACAGATGATTAAATAAGGGGGAGTTTCTCTTTGAAACTATATTCAAAATATTTAAAATAAGTCGAGATAATATTTTCCGTCGATCCGAAATTATTCGAATGATTTTCCTGAAAATCAGAAAGTATTTTAAATCAGGTTCTATGATTTTTAAATCATAAATAAACCCTTTAATAAATAATAATTAATTAAATGATAATCGATAAATAATTAAACCTCGAAGGAGTTTACTTTTAAAAGAATATTTAAAATAATATTCCTCAACTAATTTATGTTTACGTAATTTAATAACCTTTAATGTTTAATCAGTTTTGAAATAAATAATCGTTGGGATATGATTCTCCCATAATAAATGAGTAGGTATATGATATTTATTACTCGAACGATAAAATATAGTTGAGGGAATACGATCTTTGAAAAACCATTTTAATAAAAGTTCGAGGTATTTTAGTGTTTCATAAGTGGACGTTGGGTCCCTTAATACGTAACTACTATGGACTTTTAATCGTCCCGTAATATCACCGAAATGATTCCCGGGTTTTTATTTTGAAATCCCGACCGACACTCGGTCTTATAATAATACGTCATGCTTACAGCGGAATTAAACATTTCACGATATATATTTATCGTACAACATCGCTACATTATGCAAAAATTCAATTACTACGTATCATGGCAAGCATGGTATTTATGCAATGATAATAAAATAATCCTTTCACAACACAACAGTAAATGGAGTTGGGTTCGTAAACTTTCCTGGGTATCTCGAGGTGGAGGATGCTCTAGGTTCCGCTCGAAAATCTATAATCATAAACAGAATCCGTTTCATTAGGTCCCGTTCTAATTTATGGCGACTCGCACTCATGTGCTACTTATTATGCATCCTCTCAACTTATATTACCCTTATTATTTCTTTAAGTCCTTATTCTCATTATGGTCGCTTCCTTTTTCAAAGTATCTTAAGTCCATTTTCATTTTCGTCGTCGGCTCCGCTTATGGATCTATGGTTTCTAATCGCGCGGTCTCGGCTCCGATATTTTTATAAAATTGAAAAATCATTATTTTTACTTGAAATTTTTATGAAATTTATGAAACTCAATTTACTACACTATGTAAAAATTTCATGATTTATGAACATTTTAAATCGATCCTTTATATTTTCAAAGTTCATAATTCGTAGCAGTTTTTGTCGCGTAAATCACTTTTAGTAAAACGGCCATAACGTTTGATTCGTAAATCGGAATCAAGATATTCAAGCGCCTAAACGATCCTTATAACATTGTCTATCATAATCAAGGGTTATTTTTCAAGAAACTACAGTTTACATCTTCGGGACATTCTGCAGAAACTTAAAGTTATGTTTTGTTCGTTTTAGCGAGATTACGGTTACGATCGGAGTTTCGTTTATGCCTTAAATCTTTATACTACCACCAACAATTAACATATCATCATCACCACACTAACTCCTCTCAAGAACATCATGTTCTTGAGGCAACAACAATCAACCTTAAATCTACTTAGCTAAACATCAAGATTACAACAATACTCCCGCCAAAACTAGGTTTACAACTATATACTAAAAGGATCTTGAACTTAAATCTTAAATAAGGTAGGGTCAAAGATTTATACCTTTATTGAGGGCTTGACATGTGTTCTTGATGATGGTGAAGTCTTGGGAGTGCTTAGTATAGTTTTTGGAACCTAAAACAACCATTAAAATCAAGAAACCAAAGAAGAGTTACTATTCATACTATTCATTATCAACTTTCTTGATTTTATTTCACCCATCAAACCTTGATAAAAAGAGCTCAAAGATTTATCTTGCCGTAGTTTGGTTGGTAGGAATCTTGAGAATTAATGGGAGGATTTATCCATGGATAGAGCTTGAAGGTTTGAATTTGATTTCTTGGTTTCTTGAAAAGGGCCGAATGGAAGAGAAGAAGAAATAGGGAGAGAAAATTTTGTTGCTTCTTGGGAGCTTCTTGAAATAATGTGGTGATATCTTGTAGTTGATTTTTATTCCTTAGTATATATCCTAGGATTTGATCTTGGTTGCCAATCTTGGAGACAAAACTAGCTAGCATTGGTAGATTACAAGCTAATCCACTTGGTTTAGCTCTTTAGCTCACTATTTGCTAGCCCTTGGTTGATCATCCTATGCTTAGCTTACTATTTGATAAAGTAACCATAATTACTTTTCTACCATGGTTAGTGCGTTATGTTTATTTAATCGTTTACGCGTTCGCTCGGTCGCTTAAATATTTTTATAATACTTTCTCGTAAATGGTTCGCGACGTAAATCCTTTCGTATTTATTCCTTGTTTTTTGAATTATCATGCTTGAATATAAATCCGTAGGGTTTTAAATTCGTAATTATATTTTGATTCTCGTAATCCTCGATGATTCGTAAATATGGTCGTTTTTCAAAGTTCGTTTTCTTTGAAAACTAATAGCGTTTACATACACTCATTTGGTACGTATAATCATAATATCAACTCCGAAACTCATTTTCTCATTTACTACATAGTGTGGGATAAAAAAAATTCCCCGTCCATCAAGGTTACTATTCATTAAATATTTTTACAAAGTCTCAAAAATTCGAGTTATTACAGTTGGTAAATAAGATTTTCAAGGATCTTATTGGCAAAACTATGGAAGTTTATATCGATGACATGTTAGTCAAAAGTCTGGTGAAGACTAATCACATAACCCATTTGAGGGAAGCTTTGAGGTGCTGAGATATAACAAAATGATGCTAAATCCTGCATAGTGTGCTTTCGGAGTGGGATCTGGAAAGTTTTTGGGATTGATGGTCTTCAAGAGAGGAATCGAGGCCAACCCCGATAAAATAAAAGCTATCCTGGATATGGAACCACCCCATTCCATAAAGGACATTCAGAAATTCACTGGAAGAGTTGCGGCTCTAGAACGATTCATCTCCGAATCCGGAGACAAGTGCTTGCCATTCTTCAAATCCTTGAAGAAAGTAAAAGATTTCATATGGACTGAGGAAAGTCAGGAGGCGTTTGAAGGATTGAATAAGTACATGGTTCAAACCCTGTTGTTGGCTAAACCAGCTCTGAATGAAATTTAGTACTTATATTTGGCCATTTCAGAACACGCCTTGAGCATTGTATTGGTTAAGGAGGAACTTAAAGTCCAAAAACCCATATATTATGTCAGTAAGATTCGGCACGGAGCTGAGTTGAATTATTCGACATCAAGTACAAGCCGCGAATGGTAATAAAAGCCCAGGCATTGGCTGACTTCGTGGTGGAGTGTACCATACCCAACCAAGAAATCAGGGGGCAGGAAGATACTATACCTCAAGACACAGAAGGTAGTAAAGGAGACAAAGAATAGGGAAATAAAAAGAAGGAATATTGGGTTCTAGATTTTGATGGAGCATCAAAAACAAATCGAGTGGAGCAGGGCTTATTTTACAAAGCCCAAATGGTTTCTTGATTGAATATGTTATGAAGTTAGACTTCCCAACCATAAATAATGAAGCTGAGTATAAAGCTCTGATAGCTGGCCTCGGCCTAGCAGGGTCATTGAGATTCAAGAACTTGAAAGTCTATGGAGATTCGAAGCTTGTCATATCCCAGGTCAAGGGAGAGTTCGAGGCAAGAGATGAAACAATGTCTAAGTATGTCCGCCTAATAAAGGTTGTGATGACTCAATTTGATAAATGTCATGTTGAGCACATTCCAAGAGAGGAAAATGCTAAGGCAGATGCATTATCTTAGTTCGCTTCATCGGAGATAGAGAAGAGTTCAGGAAGTGTATACTTCCGCATTTTAAAAACACGAAGCATTGATGTTAAGCCTGTAGCCCCTATAGGGCTGGGGACATCGTGGATAGATCCCATTAAGTCCCATATTCAAACTGGTTGGCTGCCAAACGATGTGACTGAAGCACGAAAATTGGTTATTCGAGCACTGAGATATTCCTTGATCGATGAGATCTTGTACAAAAGAACTTATGTGGTTCCTTATTTAAGATGTCTCGGGACTGATGAGGCATATTTGGATGTCGAAGAAGTACACGAAGGTATCTGTGGGTAACGCTTTGGAGGCAGAGCCTTGGCACACAAGATAACTCGTTTAGGCTTTTATTGGCCAGAGATGATGGCCGATGCCAAAGAATATGTGAAGAAGTGTGATCATTGTCAGAAACATGCACCAATTTTTTGACAGCCCCCTGAGATGTTGACTTCCATCAATTCACCCATTCCCTTTGCCATGTGGGGAATGGATACACTTGGGACTTTTCCTATGGCCACTGCACAAAGGAAGTACCTAATTGTAGCTATAGATTATTTTACTAAGTGAATTGAAGCTAAACCTTTAGCCAAGATCACAACCAAGCAAGTGGCACAATTCCTATGGGAAAACATCATATGTAGATATGGAATCCCTCGTATCCTGGTCACCGATAATCGAACGCAATTCAACAATGAAGAGTTCAGGAAGTATTACGAGGAGAATGAGATCAAGTTACGGTTTACCTCCATAGCTCACCCACAAGCCAATGAGCAAGCGAAAGTGGAAAATCGTATAATTCTAGATTCGATGAAGAATAGGATTGAAAAATCCAGGAATATCGCACTCATCTCCCAGAATCCAAGCATACAATGCTGAAGAAAACGAGGAAGGGCAACGATTATCCCTGGACTTAATAGATAAAGTACGAGATGCGGCGCACGCAAAGATTGTGGAATATCAGAAAAAGGACTCTTTTTATTACAACCTGAGGGTGAAAGAGAGGTTCTTCAAGCAAGGAGATTTGGTCCTAAGGAAGGTGGAAGCTTCTGGAGTAGGGCAGAAAGGAAAGCTCGCCCCAAATTGGGAAGGGCCATACAAGGTCAAGAGCGTTCAAGGAAGAGGATCTTACAAATTGGAGACCATGGACGGAGAAGAAGTACCTCGGACTTGGCATGCTCAAAATCTGAAGATTTACTACATATAGGTCAAACTTATTAAGGGTCGAACCCTCGAGTAACATGTTGGTGGACGAATTTTTGCCTATCTTATGGGCTTAACGAACTACCTTCAAGCTCACAACCGAAACAACCTCAGTCATGCTGGCTTATGGAGCTGAGATAGTGGTGCTGCTGGAAATTACATATGCATAACCAAAAGTTGAAGCTTGCAAGCCAGAGACTAACAAAGAAGGCATGAGGCTAGCCCTCGGCCTAATTTATGAGGTCATGGATAAAGCTAAAACCCCTCAGTGAAGAGCCTCCCTCTACTACAGTAGAAGGGTTGAAGAAAGTTTCTTTCAGGAAGGAGACTTAGTCTTGGGGAAGGTTGGGGCATCTAAAGTTAAAGAAAAGGAAATCTAGCCCCTAATCAGGAAGGGCCATTTTGAGTCAAGTGCGTTCTAGGACAAAAATCTAACATGTTGAATATCATGAATGGTGAGAAAATGCCAAAGCCTTGCTATGACATAAACTTGAAGGATTATTGTGTATGATTAGAAAAGCAAATATGTGGCAAACACAGAACATGTGCCAAGTACTGAAATAGTACGCAAGGAAATAAAAATAAATGTTGTTAAAGGCCCGAAGAACCCAAGTTTTGTCTGATTAGAGGCTCGTAGGTGTCGCAATCATTCAATTGCAGTTAATTAAACTCGAGTAACGATCATGTACTAGGATATCTTGTAATTGAAGAGTTCAAGTGACATAAGTAAATGATACGTGCAAAAAGAAGGCTTGTAGCCCAAAAATGCCTTGACTTTTTTTTGGGCTTGAAGCCCCATGGCCTGAATGTATCTAACAAGTAAAAATAAGGTCGATGAAACCAATTTCTATTCTATGAAAGGGTTGAACCCATATTTCAGGATATTATCTACTTATGCAAGTTTATTCCTATCATCTTATCTATCAATTTATTTATGAGCGAGCATCTAATGAATGCAAGTCCTGAAAGACCAACCGTCGAAAATAAAAGATAACTGCATAATGATAGAAGATCCCGAAGGATCACAAGTCAAATCCCGAAGGACAATTAGGATGCACACTAAAAATGTTCAAAGTCCATAAAGGACCAAAAGCATATAAGAGCAAAATAAAGAGCCACAGCAAGCAGATGAAGCCATGCAAGGCCGTGATGGGTACTCATCAGAAGAGCTTATAGCCTCGATATGGCCTTGTGCAAAAAAGAAAAGGCACGTACAAACTCAAATTATAATTTGATAACATGGATATTGGTAAAATACAAGGGTTATAAGGTTTGAAGACCGACAACACCCATGAAGCACCATTCATTATCATCGTTACAATACTATTTTCTAGGCGGGGTAATCCACCCTCCACCCCCGCCTAGGATTTATGACCGAACGAAAATACTCTTTTCTTATTAAAAGAAAAAGGAGAAATAAAATAAAGTTTGAAGCTCAACCTATACCCAAGAGGTGAGATTTCTCCACGTGTTCAGCAATATGCCTCTTAAGCGGGGGTAACCCATGCCTAGGAAGGCTTCAGCCGTGAAAGCATTCAATTACCGTTCAGGAAGAAATATTTCTATGTGTGTTTTCCAATGCCTAGGAAGGATTCAGCCACGAAGGCCTTCTATCAATGTCGAGGAGGCAAAATTTTTTGGTATGTTTTCCAATTTGCCTCTTTGGCGGGAATAACCCACGTCCGGGATTGATGGATCCGGGCTCCAACCACGCCTATGAGACATTATTTATAGGCGTGGAAAGGAAGTTGTTCTCTAGGCAGGGTTAACCCACGCGTAGGATGGAGGTGCACAAAAATTATTAAAAAAAAGATGACAAAATTCTCAAAATAGAGAATATTATTTAATGCACGATTGCATAAATTAATGTCTGATGATAACAAAAATTACGAGTAAACTCGTAATTTGATATATAAATTTCTTAAAAATTAAGGAATTTAAATATATAATTAATTAGAAAAAATAGAAAATAATTTTTAATATTATTTTCTATCCATTTATTTATATTATGCACGATTGCACAAAATTAAGTATGTTCGCTGACACAATAAATTATGACATGAGTTCATAATTTATTTTTAAAAAAATGGGTGATAAAAAAATGCTATGATGAAGAAAGATGGAAAAACGGAATCTTTCAAATGAAAGTCAAAAAATGATGGTGGAGAAGGCCGGAAATCGCATTACGGTGAAAAAGACTAACGAAGATTAAGGAGAAAAAATTGAAGTTTAAAACCACGCCTAGGAAGCATAATTCCTAGGCGCTGTTCAAAAGATGTCTCCTAGGCAGGGGTAACCCAGGCCTAGGAAGCATGAGGGCTTTAAAAGTCAAACCACGCCTAGAAAGCATAATTCATAAGCCATGTTCAAAAGATGTCTCCTAGGAGGGGGTAACTCACGCCTAGGAAGTATGAGGGCTTTAAAAGTCAAACCACGCCTAGGAAGCATAATTCCTAGGCCCTGAGGGCTTTAAAAGTCAAACCACGCCTAGGAAGTATGAGGGCTTTAAAAGATAAACCACGCCTAGGAAGCATAATTCCTGGGCCTTGTTCAAAAGATGTATCCTAGGCGGGGGTAACCCACGCCTAAGAAGTATGAGGGCTTTAAAAGTCAAACCACGCCTAGGAAGCATAATTCCTAAGCCCTGTTCAAAAGATGTCTCCTAGGCGGGGGTAACCCATACTTAGGAAGTATGAGGGCTTTAAAAGTCAAACCACTCCTAGGAAGCATAATTCCTAGGCGTTGTTCAAAAGATGTCTCCTAGGCGAGGATAACCTACGTCTAGGAAGTATGAGGGCTTTAAAAGTCAAACCACGCTTAGGAAGCATAATTCCTAGGCGTTTTTCAAAAGATGTCTCCTAGGCGGGGGTAACCCACGCCTAGGATGCATTGTAGCTATGGGAAGCTAAACCACGCCTAGGAGACATGATTCCTAGGCGTGGTTCACAAACTGTCTCCTAGGCAGGGGTGACCCATGCCTAGGATGTATGACACCATACAAACAATTTTTGATTATTTAATTAATTAGAAAATGGGCTAAAAATGGAAAAATAGCTGAAAATTCCCAAAAAATAGGGAAAATGGAGGGAAAAATCCCAAAAATTCGAGAAAATTAAAAAATAATTTCTAAAAATTATTTTTGGACAAAAACAATTCCTGAAAATTTAGGAAAAATCAAAAAAAGTACCCAGAGGTAGGAAAAAATTCCTAAATTATTAGGAAAAATAAAGAAAAATACCCGGAGATAGGAAAAAATTTCTAAATTATTAGGAAAAATCAAGAAAAATACCCGGAGGTAGGAAACAATTCCTAAAATATTAGGAAAAATCAAGAAAAATACCCAAGGTAGGGAAAAATTCCTAAATTCCTAAAAATTTAGGAAAAGTATTTGTGAGTACATAAAAAATTCCTATATTATTAGAAAAATTTGCAAAAATTATTTGGAGACACGAAAAAGTCCCGGAAAAATAAGTGAAAATACCAGAAATTCCTAAAAATAGGAGTAGGTACGAAAACATATATGGAAAATTATAAAAAAAATTCTTAAAAATACATGTTGAAGCCTCGAGTAAGGCAAATCGTTGTAAACGTGTAGGTCGCTCCACACTTTACGATAAAAATGATAACCATAAAAGGTATAAAACTTTAACTTCTGCGAAATCTTTGTAAGGTTTTACAAAAGTTGGGGGCAAATGATATGGGCCTAAAATTAGCCTAAAAATATAATTAATGTTGAATTCATTAGACCTGATACGGTCCAATAACGAATCCCGATTAACGAGGTCTGAAATCCTGATTATTTATTAATTTCATAATTAATAAATAGGGAGAATTAACAGCTCATTAAACACTACTAGAAATAGTGTCTACGACATCACCCCTTTAACATCGGTTAGAAATGTCACCGATGTTAAAAGCAGTTTTAACATCGGTCGCTTCAAAATCGATGTTAAAGGTGTTATAAGACATCGGTATCTTAACCAACCGATGTCTATAATCGTTTTCAAAAAAAATAAAAAAAAAGGCCCGCTTCTTTCTTTCCCCCGTTAATACACCAAAAAATTTCCCCCTTAAACAAAATTTTCACTCTCAATTTTCCCCCCTTTGACCAAAAACGTGTTCCCCCTATTCTCAGTTATCACTCTTATTCTCTCTTCTCTCTCACTCTCTCTTCTCTGGTCTCTCTCTTTCTCTCTCTCTCATTATCTCCATCTCTTGTTGCTTTGTAGTTATCGCCATCTCTTGTCTTTCTCTCACCATCTCCTTCTCTCTTGTCACTCTCAACCCTAATTGATTTCTAATATCTCTCACAAATTAGTATTCATCTCATAAATTCATAGCACAAACCCTAATTAAGCATGAACCCAGCTTGGAATTAGTTTCATTCGTGCTAGGTAACCTTCAAAGCAGGTGGTTTTGTTTGATTGGTGTGAAGTAAGTCTGTAAATTTCAATTTATTTTTAAATCGGCTTTGAATTAGTAACATATTCCTATTTTCTTGAGATATCTTTACATTTTGTCTTTGTTGAAATTTCTTGATTTACTTTTAACTTCTTTAACTTTTCTTTGTGTATGTATGTATGTTCAGGGAGATACAAGGGACACAAAATGGTTAGATGTGAATTTCAAGCCATAGTCCTTTATACGAGGACTTATAATTGGTTTGTGTGTATTCTTGATTGATTTAGCAAAACTTATAAGTGTATGATGTTGCTCTGTATTTATAAATATAGAGAGAAAACTAAGAAGAGTAAGCCAAGTTTTTAGTCTATAATTAAATATTCAACAGTGCTTGGAGAAATAACATTTGATTTCAATTCGTGTTTGTGATGTTGGATGTTGTTGCAGGATTTAGTAGTTTAATAACATTTGAAGATGGGATCAGAAAAGATTGCGTCTAATGTGCTCATCTCAAGCATATCATAACATCCAAAAGTTGCTTCCTGTGGTGCGTATAGAACTCCTATAAAATTGCATATCATCATATTAACTTTTTTTAATCTGTCTGATATACAAATGGATGTTTGCTCAGTTAAATTTATCTGTATTGTACTCATGTCTCGTAGTGTCTGATAAAGAAAGACAAAGTTGACCTGAATGAAAGTACAATGGATGCTTTTATGAAAAACTTGTCACTGTTTATCGTGATTCTGCTTTGTCGCCAATTTGAATTACTAAAAACACCGATGGGCACAGATCTCCCTTTTTTCAGGGTACTGAAATCTATAGCTAAGTACAGGAATATTTCTGTAAGTTTTTTATGCCTTTCCTTCCCTAATCAAGTTGGTCTCTTTGGGCTTACATATGAATGTTCTTCTTTCTAAGTTGAATTACTTGTTTTTTGCGCTTAATTTAGGACCTTTTAGTTATTGCTAATTTAGTTTGAAGCAACAATGTAGATGACCTTATTGCCATCTTGAAAGAAGTCAAGAGTACAAAAAAAATAGGCCCGGTCCTAATCCATGTTATCATAGAGAATGGTCGCGGATACCCTTATGCTGAAAAGGCTGCAGACAAATACCATGGTAATTAGCTAATTCTAGTCCAGTAATTCATTATCTTATATTGATTGAGTCGTAGTTGCTACAAAATAAAATTATATGATTATATATGAAATTAGCAAGAATGAGACCGTTAATGTATTTTGCTTTTCAATTTTGCAGGTGTGGCAAAGTTTGATCCGGCGACTGGAAAGCAATTCAAAGTTGTAGGAAACGTTTTCTTGCTCTAATTTATCGCATGCACCCTGCTGCTCCAAAAAAGTGGTTAGCAAGTTTCTATAAAAACCCTGGTTATTCAATTTTGTAAATGCAGACATGTACATAATTATAACCTCTATTTTGGGAAAAAAGTGAACTGATTTGTGCAGTTAAATATTTCCAGCAGCATTGTTAATTGTTATGTACTGAGGATGAGTTTCTTAACTTGTTTTGTTAAAGATAACTGATCAATTACTTTTGGCAATATTATAGGATTATTTCAAGACATGTTCTCCAGGTATAGCTATGTGTACAGGTGTATCATATATTATATGTTGTATGGTCTCGTATATCTCTGGGTTCTGACCAAGATAATTACTTGGCCATTATCCCTCCTGGAGAAATATTTGAGAAATATTATCTCATGTGCATATATTTATTAGTTAGTCTCTAATTTTTCACAGAAAGCATCAGGATATTAATGTTTATAAATTTAGCAGATACTTTCCGCAACTATATACAACTTGTTGTTTTATATTTAAGATTCATAATTTAGCTAGAACAACTGTTGCACTGTTTGGATATGGAGCAGCTGTTCAAAGCTGTTTGGTTTTAACTGCTCTAACATTGAGTGTTTTCAAATCTTAGCAAACATAAACCGAAGTATAATCTTTATTGACTTTAATTTTTTCTAGCGGTGGCTGTTTTGTGATCACCATTCTTATCTAGCAGTATTAGAAATTCTGAGAACTAGGTGTGCATTGCGCTTCAGCTGCTTCTAGTTGCTTGGTTTTTTTATATATTGAAAGTTTATAAATTTAGGAGGTGTAGCTAGGTTGAAGACAGGTCATTGAAATGTTTTAGGCTGTCCGGGATCTTAGAAGTCCTTTAATTGTCCAGTACTCCCCCCGTTCTGCAAGTCTTGATAGTTTAAACAGAAATTATAGCAAATATGGTAGTACTAATAAGCAGGGGTAGCTAGTTGTTGGTGTCTTCTCAATAAAAATTGTTGGGTTTGCTTGTTATCACTAGATTACAATTGGCATAATATGATAAGCATTGGCATCTCTACAATGTTGTACCCATTTTTTAGCACTAACAATGATTCCCTTCATGTTGGTTCCCCTCGGGCATGTAACATTATCTTCAATTGTCTATTCCTTGAATTACATTGTTTGATCACTTCTTTTCACTTTTCAGGCTTATGTTTTTTGTTAGACTTTTAAATTTTTCCCATACCTTTTCAGATTCTTCAGATAACATCTCATCTCCAACAAAGTTGCGATGAACAACCTTAAGCTTGGAGTTGATGTGGCACGTGCCCACAACCTTCTGCCAAAAGACGGGCGAGGCCTTTTACAAAGATCCTCGCGGCGAAACACAAGGCCCTTTTTCCGGTGTTGATATTATAATGAATTTTCGTATGTATGTATATGTTTTTTTGTTAACAGTAATCATATTACTAACATTATTAATGACAAAATCATTGTTTTGATTATTTTTGTTTTAAATGCTTCTTTTATCTATAGTTTATATCATTTTCCACTCATGAATCTATGGAATGAAAACGATGTCTAAAATGTTAAAACACATCGACTTGTGCAAGTGAAATCGATGTCAAAAGTAAAAGTTTATATTAAAATAATTGAAATAAACCGATGTTTTTCACTATAATGCACGACATTTCCATTGAAAAATGATGTTAAATAAGAACTTTAACATCGCTACATCAAGGAAAACCGATGTGATATATAATATATAACATCGTATCTTGAAAGAGAACTGATGTCTAAGGTCCTCTTTAACATCGCTTCCACAGACCAACCGATATACTATAGAATTTAAGACATTATTTTTTTAAGAATCTGATGTCTATCAGTTAAAACTTCTTCCCTTTTATATATTTAAAGTGCTTTTTAACCTCCTAAATACCATTTTTCACAATCTAGTTTTAACATGTTATTAAAAAAAGTGCTAGTTATACATCAGTTTGCTCAGAAAACCGATGTTTATGTTAATCTTTAACATCGGCTAAAAACCTATGTTAAAGACCCCTACCTTTCTTTACACATGCGAAGACATCGGTTTGAAAAAAAAGACATCGGTTTATAACCGATATCTAAGGGCATTTTTCTAGTAGTCAAACCACGCTTACGAAGCATAATTCCTAAGCGTTGTTCAAAAGATGTCTCATAGGCGGGGGTAACCCACGCCTAGGATGCATTGTAGCTATGGGAAGCTAAACCACGCCTAGGAGACATGATTCCTAGGCATGGTTCACAAACTGTCTCCTAGGCGTGGGTGCGGGGGTGACCAACGCCTAGGATGTATGACACCATACAAACCATTTTGATTATTTAATTAATTAGAAAATGGGCTAAAAATGGAAAAATAGCTGAAAATTCCCAAAAAATAGGGAAAATGGAGGGGAAGATCCCAAATATTCGAGAAAATTAAAAAATTATTTCTAAAAATTATTTTTGGACAAAAACAATTCCTGAAAATTTAGAAAAAAATCAAGAAAAGTACCTGGAGGTAGGAAAAAATTCCTAATTTTTTAGGAAAAATAAAGAAAAATACCCGAAGATAGGAAAAAATTCCTAAATTATTAGGAAAAATCAAGAAAAATACCCGGAGGTAGGAAAAAATTCCTAAAATATTAGGAAAAATCAAGAAAAATACCCAAGATAGGGAAAAATTCCTAAAAATTTAGGAAAAGTATTTGTGAGTACATAAAAAATTCCTAAATTATTAGAAAAATTTGCAAAAATTATTTGGAGACACGAAAAAGTCCCGGAAAAATAAGTGAAAATACCAAAAAATTCCTAAAAATAGGAGTAGGTACAAAAACATATATGGAAAATTATAAAAAAAAATCCTAAAAATACATGTTGAAGCCTCGAGTAAGGCAAATCGTTGTAAATGTGTAGGTCGCTCAACACCTTACGATAAAAACGATAACCAGAAAAGATATAAACTTTAACTTCTGCGAAATCTTTGTAAGGTTTCACAAAAGTTGGGGGCAAATGATATGGGCCTAAAATTAGTCTAGAAATATAATTAATGTTGAATTGATTAGACCTGATACGGTCCAATAACGAATTCCGATTAACGAGGCCCGAAACCCTGATTATTTATTAATTTCATAATTAATAAATAGGGAGGATTAAAAGCTCATTAAATGAGTCCAATCGGTGATATAAATCTATAGAAGATAGCCTTGAGGGTACCTACACCAACAAAGAGTTTGATTCCTTCATTCTAGGACTTCAAAGTCTATCCAAAGTCTGAGACTTGTTCAGCAAGTCTCCTAACCCTAGTCCAATTCAAGGACATTCAACATTTATATAAAGGGTCTCACCACAACAATCAGAACTACATTTTTGGCTTGATTCTCTAATTCACAGAGATACGTAGGCATCTCGTAAAGGCAGAGTTAAGCTACGAAACACGAGAGCAGTCATTAAAGGCCTTGAGATCCCGAACCTTATTAATAAATACAGCAATTAATACACCCTAGTTTTCTATCCATAACAGTGTGTAAATGACATATTAGCAAAATGTGCATGTGAATTATGTGGAGGCATAACAGGCATGGCATGCATAGTTGACATAGGCATGTTAGGAAAAGAAGGAGGTGCAGATATATGTGCATTCATAACAGACTTGCAATTAGTAGACAGATGATTAACACTACCACACTTCACACATATTTTTCTAGGAGCATACTTATCAGGAGTGTAGTTGTTGTGTTTGTTAATCCCTACTTTCCCATTCCTATTAGTCTTTCTTTTAGATTATGTTTTAATCTCAATTTTTTTCAGCCTGGCATTCAATTGCTTAATTGATAGATGCCCTACATTCACTTTACCAGCATTTTTGGTTTTGCTTGAATCTCCTGAAATAAAATTCTTTGTAACTGGACCATATTTATCATTAAGCTTCGCTAGTTTTCCTTGCTTGATAGTCTTTTTCTCCTTTAACGATAAGCTTCATCATTCAACGGATGAGCTTCATCATCCGTTGACAGACCATCAACCAAATCTTGGTTCAGTTTCTTATTGTTCTTTTTCCAGGTTGCTTCACAAAATGATTCAGTCCCTTGAATTTTAGCAATATGTGCACTAACATCCCTAGAAGATTTCCAGGCCTAATGACTTCATGTTCTCATTCAAACTTCTTTTTAAGAATTTCTTTTTTCTTCAAAGACTCTGTTAACTCATCTTATTCTATTTCAAGCCCATAGGTCTTCAAAATTCCATACAGTCTCTCAAGAGTAAAATCTTTGTACTCTTGTGAATTTCTGAGGGAGACTGTAATTAGCTTCCATTCCTTTGGTAAAGACCTTAGGAATTTTAGGTTGGAATCCTTGGTTTGGTAGACTCTTCCATACAACTTTAGTCCATTTAACAGTTTATGAAATCTATTGAAAGTATCATTCAGGGACTCACCATCTTGAAAATAGAAGTACTCATGTTGTTGTATAAGAAGTTGCATTTTGTTTTCTCTGACTTGCTCAGTTCTCTCACATAGCACTTGAACTATGCCCCAAACATCCTTAGCAGTTTTACAATTTATGACATTGTCAAACATGTATTGATTAAGACCATTGAATAATATGTTTATGGCCTTTTTGTCTTTATGGACTGCTTCAATGTCTTCATCAGTCCATTCTGATTTAGGATTTGGAATAGTTTGCTCATTTTCAGGAGTTTCACCAGCTTCTGTTGCAACCCTGACAGTAACATGAGGTCTTCTTTCTATACATTTGACATGGTTTTCATCTTGAGAGAGTAGATGAAGGTGCATCTTCACTTTACAGTGATGATAGTTGTCTTTGTCCAGAATTAGAATATTCACTCCAACATCATTCATGTTCATGTTGTTTGATAGCTTTGATCTTTAAACTCTTTGTGTGTTAAAAATTTCCTCTGATACCAATTATTATTCCCTAACAATACAACAACAGAATTACAGAACGGAGTTGAATGAAATTCTGATTTCTTTTTGCTTTTCTGAAAAAAACTTTCTTAAATATACAACTGTGTTTGTGAATATGTAAGAATGTAGATAAGGCTTTTAAAGTATTCTACTAACACAAAGTAAATAAACACAAGTTTAAAAACATTCTGTTGGATTTGTCTTTCCACCAGAGATGTATATAATGAAGAAATCTTTGTGATGCAATATGCACACAGCTGCTTACAAGTGTTTCTTACAACTTAGAACTTGAAAGTGTTTCTAGAGATACAACTAGCTTGTTTTACTTGTTGTTCTAGTTATCTCTTAAAATACTTGCTACACTTGGTTTATATATTCACCAAGGTTATATGTGCAATAAAATAAGAATAATATTCCTATCAGTTAGGTCCAAGCACATGCTTTTTCATTTCTCTATTCAATGCAATCCAAGTAAGATACAACATCTTTGAACAAGTTTGTTTTGCATGGAAATGGAAATGGAAATGCTTCATTTTTTTCTAAAACCTGCAATCAGGCCGCCACATTCTTAGCAGTTGAAGATATTTTCTTAGCAGTTGATACTCTTTCACTTAAACAAAATTACAATGTATTTTATATATACACTTAACCCACCTATTTTATATATCTTGCTCGTAGTCAACATGACTTAGAAATTACTAAAACTACCAAATCCCATACCTATCATAGTGTACAAAATTTGCTACATACTTATTAGCATAAGCTACTCCTTCAACGGAAAGATAACTTTGGTTATCCGTTAAAGGCTACTAATTGACACTAAATAAATCTATTTAAGGTGTTTTGGTAAATTATCATCAAGACAACAACATATTCCTAGTACTGTGGACATTATCTACGGTTGGGACTTAAAATTGCATGTTGGTGTTATTGTAAGGGATCCATTTTTATATAACAAATAAAAGTCAGCCCTAATCGATAATGTCACCGATACCTATAACTATTTTTTTAATCATATATATAGATTAAAATAATTATTTATTATATAATAACTCTCTGACAAATCATTGATCGGGACCATCTCCCTTCATGTAACATGTCATAAATCCAAACGAGAATATATAAAAAATATTCTTTTAACTGGAAAAAATTTATAATCTTGTAGATAAATTTTACAAACACCAGTAAAGGACATACCCTTTAGTTGAGAAAATTTCAAATTCATTACTATTTTTTGTTCACCTAGTATGAAATAATATATTCTATATATAATAATTTGAACAATAATAATAAATATTATTTATAAAATATAACCAATCATCATGAACAATTTCATATTCAACAAATTTTAAAATTTTAAATAATAATTATTTATTATTTGAGTAAACCTAGGTAAGATAAACCTTATATAGGAAAATCATGTTAATCGACATTAACTTTACAAAACCAACAATTAGATGACACTTAAATATGTCACTAGTTGGGGTAATTTTGTTTAAGCATTAAGAGCATCTCCAAAATTATTAGTTATATTCATTAACTAAAATAGTATAAAATAGAAATTATGTAAAAATTTTGAACCCGTAAGTAATGGTACTTTAGTGTTATTAACTAAAATGATTGGTTATATTTGAAAATAATTTTACTGTTATTTTCAAATTTAACAATTATATTAAATGATTGTTTTTAACATATATAGTTGTGAAGAAATTATTAATAGCAAACTAATTATTTTTTAGTGAATACAAGTGTAACTAATAATATTAAATTAATTAAAATATATTTAAGAAAATTATTCTTATAATATAAACATTAGAAAAATTAGTTAAAAACATTAAGCCTATATATTATAAAATATTTAACTAATTTTATTATTATATTAGTTATTTATTAATTTTAAAATTATAAAATATATATTAAAATTATTATATAAGTATTTAATAAAATTTGGTTAACAATAAAAAAATTTACAGTTTTTCATAAAATAATTTCACACTTCACATTACATAAAATTAAAATAATATATATATATGATGAACAAGTATATACATCTAAGTGCCCTGGATTAAAGCACCATTGGAGTTGTATTTTTTTTACTTATCATCTATATTTTTTAAATTATAGCTGTCACGTAGATTTTATTGTTGCATCCCCTGGAGATGCTTGTCACGTAGATTTTATTGTTGCATCCCCTGGAGATGCTCTAACTATTACCTATATTTAAGCCAATTTTAACGTATTTGTAAAGAGAACAATGTTTTGAGATTATTTTATGAAACTTACCTAAAATGCAGGTGGATTTTAGTATAAATAATAAAGACATTTTGTAAATGTAATTATTACAAAAAGACAAAAATAAAATACATTTGTTTCTGAATTAGCATGGTAAAAATAAAAAAAGAATACATTTATTTAAAATATTCTTTTAAAATACATAATATAAAACCAAGTAGCAAGGCAGCGGTACATGTTTCACGGGTATCATGTCGTTTAATATGATGTTTTGACAAAAAGGAGTCGTTTAATATGATGTTTTGACAAAAAGGAGTCGTTTAATTTGATACCCAGTATTCTCACTAGAGTTATATCCAATAATGATCCGGATGAAGCTAAGGTGTGAGGATGACCGAAAATTCCAAAGGGAATGACCTAAAATTCCAATCCTTTACACGTAACTTGAACAGTTTACAATTGTATAAACCATAGTTACTAGCAAGATAATCAACAAACTTGTTTTTTATACCCCAAAGTCCCTTTTTTCCTCATTTGTATCATAAAACAATTAAGACTGAAAACAAAGGGAAGGGAATAGGAAATATGTTGTTCCTAGGAAAGACAATCAAACACAGCTGCAAGTTTACGCGATCCTAGGCCATCGAAACTCACCCCATCCGCATTGAAGGGTGATGTATAAGGGAGCAAAGTGAACACTGCATAAACGAGAAGATACAACAGATGGACATTACTGGAAGTATGTTGCACATCTATCATCTTCCCGCGAAGGAGAGTTTTTCCAGATGACATTTGGCTGATACTCCTGAAGCAGCTGTTTGTAGTACAATGCAAAAAACCATAGAAGCCTTGAGACTTGGTCAAAGAGCATCAGGTGACGTGGCCAAAGACAAAATATATTGACCCAAACCTCCAGTGACTCTAGAGTCCCCTTCGTGAAAACTAGCAATCAGCCCAAGTTAACGGATACGTGGCAAGAAATCAATCCGCAGCTGCAAAATGATGAAAAAGTATCACTTCAAATTTTCCTATGAAAGAGCATAGGATGTGTAATTTGAATATTCCATTGCACTAGTATGTAAATTCAACAATTGTTTTGTATGGTAAATACTTCACTGATGAGAACTAAAAAGCTAGCAAAGCCTGTCACCAGAAACTTAAGAATATTTACAGTAATGTTCACTCATATTTTTGGCTCACTTTTAGGGGGGGGGGGGGGGTACGGTCTAGGCCAAGCAATTGTTGCAGCATACCATAGTGCAGTATTATACTGCAATACATATAGTTTTTGGTGTAAAAACATGGGGGCCCATCATTTTACGTACAGCGGTAGTATAATACCGTGGTTTGGTATGCTGCTAACAATCGCTTGCCTTAGACCACCTCCCATTATTAGGGCTATAATTTACACACTTTGATAAGCAGAAATGTCATTAAATAAACTCCTCTTCTGTATGTTTCCTTGCTTTTCTTTATTTTTGTTCCATCAACCATCAAAAAAATCTAGTCAAACCTTTAATACAAGACTCACCTAAATCAACCTAAAATGGTGCCTCCACTGATTCATCCCAAACCTCGGCACTCCCATTTGATTCCCCGTCTTCTTCCATCGATAGCCTAATATATTCTCTATGTGCGAAACGGTCCCACTCTGTTAGAGTTGGATCTTCCCGTTCCTGCAGAAACCATACACACAAAATAGTATGTCAAAGCTCGCCGAAGATGTAGCATCCTAGCAAGGTCATGCAAATTGCAACATGTAGGGATCTGACAAACATGATGTTCAGCATACCTGACGAATTAGAAATGGATCTCGACTTTCAAAAGCCATAAACTTATTTAGATTAAAAAGAATGTTAAAAACGTTTCCTGACAGTTTACATCCTTTGAAGTCTTGTATGGTGATGTAATCTTCTCTCTGCAGTAAAAACAGTGTTACTTGCAGCAGCTTTCCCAAAAGAACATCAATGTTAGTATTGAAACTTTACCTCTGGGGAAATCATATCAACTATTTGACACAAAATATCTTCGAAAAGAACTGGCTCTTGGCCCATGCATTCCATCCGATGCAGTTGTTCCTCATAAAAGAATTGCATTTCATTCCGTGTGAGAACTCCATTCCCATCTAAATCAATGCACCTAAACCTGGAGAACATAGTCTCAAGGATTTAGTAAACAAATCTCCAGAACATAGAAAAAGTTAAGTGCACCAAGGAAGCTGACAACTTTAGCATTATCCGACCGCAAAGCTACAGAGAAATTTCCCTCCTATGTACCCATCCAATTCAGAAGTCAATGATCTTTTGCATCGACAGTAACAACTATGCTTAACTGTTTACCCTTTTGAAATATTAATTAGCATCATCGTAAATATTTAATTACCGGTGTAAATTTTCATTTGTTTTAAAATTTCTATTCAGAAAACCTTGAGACACAGTTGTCTTTCCAGTAATTAATTACTTGCAAAATTCAACAACAAATTACTCTAAAAGATATGATTCTGTGATATTCTTATTAAACATATTAAGTGCCAAGAGGAATGAAACATTTTAAAAATCAAGTAGAAACTCGTTTCAAAATTTGTTTGAATCATCCACAGTGAAGAATCAGAAACAGATTTGCTAAGGTAATTTTGCAAATTGAGTGTTTTAACTTGCTGAAAGTAGTTTTATAAGGGTACAAAATCCATTAACGGGAACTAAACAACATGTTGTGCATGACCGAAAGAGCATATACCAATACTCAAGGCTAGGCTCAGATGACTTGTCCTCTTCTGCTAGCATAAAATACACAAAATCTTCATAGCCCATCTTCCCTTCAATACTGCTTGTAAACTTTCTTGGAACCTGAATTAAGATTATAAACATAAAGACAAGAGTGCATAAATTATTAGCACACTTGGTCTCTACCCTTTAAGCAGACATTTAAACTGAACAGTATAATACCTGTGAAAATATTCGGTCAACGATCCTGTATGTAAGTGCATGATTACCATATTTGATGAGATTCTCTTTATCTATTAGAAAATCATGGTCTGTATCCAGCTCCCAGAACTTGCAATATATGACATAGAAGTGCTCATATGAAAAGTATCTGTTATTCAAATCAAGAACACCAGCAACATAAATATTAGATAAATTTCACATATACTTCACCATGTGACAGTTGATGCAGCACAGAAAGACTACTTCAGCAGCTTAATAATGATGATGATGATGATAATTGGAAGAAAAAACTACTCAATAGTAAGATATCAAGTGAGTTCATTAACTTTATACAACAGCTAAAATACTATGAAGACAATGTGAATCCTTTTGGATCTCTAATAGAAAAGCACCTTAATTACAATTGTTATAAACTAAAGCCATCACTTGTCTTCTGAAAAGTGAAATCTAATATATCATCATTAAAATGTCAAACTGTTCAACTGTTACCTTCCTGGAAGGAAATATTTACTTCATTGAAAAGAAAAACCAATAAGTATAATAGACGACCATGCATACATTTTAAAAGATATACTTTACTATTTAATGCTTAAGAGTGTAATCACTTGGATGAATATGCCAACCTTAGAACTTTATTAATGTCCTCTTCCTCATCTGCATGCTGCATCGCAGCAATCAAGTTTCCCCGTCTGAGCTCCCTAAGAGTAAGATGACCATTTCCAGATCTGTTGATGTAGTAGAATATTCTGTATATGACAGTTTCAGCTAGACCATCATAGAAAAGCAATGTTCACAACATCAGAATTCGAAAATGCATGCTTACCCATCAGACTAAATTTAGGAGAAATGTAATAACTAATAAATAATAGCAATCATATTAATTGTGTAGGATACTAGAGTAATAGAACTATAGAAGCAACCTCTATTTAAAAGTGAAGTTGGTAGATTCAACTTTCAAGTGATCATGCCGCTTACATGATTCGATTACCCTAAGAGATTATAACAAGAAAAACCAGCATAATTTCAGTCATTGAAGCATTGTTGTGCAATCAATGATAAGAATCTCTATCACCACAAAAATAAACATTTGTTCGAGCTTTCTGTCAACATCAACTTTTAAGTGTTTCTAAACTGAACTTATATTTTGACACCATGTAATGCAAAGGGCATGTCTATACAATCTTACTAGACAAGGGTATTTTTGGAGAAAACCTGAAAACAGGAAACAAATGTTTTTTATTATAGTAATCTTCATAACAAAATTTGTCCTAATTACAGAACATAACTTCTATCCTAAACAAAGTTAGACGAACTTTTCTAATTCAAATCGAACTCTAAAATTGATCAGTTCTATCCCTAATCTAAAAAAAATAATTATCAACATAATTAACAAGATAATTTACTTATTCTAGAATACTAAGTATTGAGCTTCGAAATCTGGTCACTGTTCAACCCAAGGTTGGGCTCCAAATTATTTGGACTTTTAGATCGTTGTTCTGCATCACCACTTCTATAATTGGAAGTACTTGTCCTCAAAAAAGATAATAATGTACAATAATGTAAACAACCATAATAAAAATGTGAAATTCCAAGACTCTGAACAAGCATTTCCCAGTAAGATGTACTATATCAAGGACAACACTAAGCATTCTTGAGCCTTAAATTTTAATTAAAACTAGCTTATATCCCGTGCATTGCACAGGTTAATTTAATATTTTCTATCTTATTGTTAAGGGAACTCTAATTAGAATAGGTTTTAAAAATTAACTATTAGTTGTTAAGGATGTGTTTAAGTAAAATAATTATATGTATTTTAGTTAAAATATTTATTTAATGTAATGATTGATTTAGTAATTAGGTCCATGAAAATACATTTTTATGATATGTAGGCAATATAATTAAGTCCGCTACAATATGTTTTAGAAAAATTAGGCCCGTAGTTTTTAAAATATGTATGCTTTAGAGATGGCAGATGGGTTTAAAATAAACAATAGTTACACATCTTTTCAATAACAATTTTTTTGACATAATCAGGCCTGCATAAAAATATATTTCAAAAATTAGGCCCTGTTTCATAAAGAAATTAGGCGACTAATTTTTAAAATATGCATGCTTTATACTCCAATATAGAAAATATCAAGAAATGTCCGACTAATACTCCAACAAAATCCTTCCAATTAATCCAGTCGTTGATAATATACTAGAAGGTACCTTAAACGCGTAGCATTTTTTAGAACAGAGCTTATAACAAAATCAGATTGCTACCATCACAAATGCTTGAACAACATGCTACAACTTCACAAGAAATTCTCAATACTAAGTCTTAAACCACCAAGTGAAAGGCTGGAAGTGGGGAACTAGGGATACAGTCCAGAAAAGAAATTCCTAACAAAGTACTAGCAATATATCAGGTTTAAGATGACCTCAAGCAAATTATTTACTGAAAATTAGCTATCTGGCTTTTATTCTAGGTGAAACTTTAACAGACTAAAGTTGCCCCACATCGTGGAACAGTGTCAATAGTATGGATCTATTTTATGTTACATCAAAGATCAAACACAAACTTATCGAGTCACAGAGAGCATACCATATCTCTCCTGAAATTCCGGAGTATTCTGCAAGAATTCTAATCCTGGATGGGTAGCCAAAAGCTCTTTAAGCGCAGGTCTAAAGTCAGCCTGTATAAAGGATGTGACATTCTGGTATTAGACGGAGAAACAGTGAAACAAACAGCACCTTTGGATGAAAACTTAACCAGTGAATCAGTGATAGAGATAATGGTAGCAGACCTGAGTAAGGTATTTGCAATCCGGTTGCTTAAGGATTTTGTATATTTGAGTAGCTACATCCAGTGTTATCATTTTGCTTTCAACCCAGTATTTAATAAATGTGTCTCTATAAAATGGGAAAAAAAATTAGCGGAAGAACCCCAAGTTAAAGCCCTTATGGCAATCAACAAAACCAACCAAGGCTTCAGCTCCAAAATGGTGAATCCTGAATGTGGAATATGTTTTCAAGAAAGAATATATTCTATATAGTTTTTGAGATCCAATATAAAAAAATTGAATTTTACAAGACAGTTGTAGCAGAAGCAGTTATAAAATAATATTTCATATGTAAGACTAGAAGATAATTTATTGCTCTGTTAAAGACTTGGAATATTGCAATCACCTAATCCTCTGGCAAATTAATCAAATTCAAATTATGATTCCTTTCAAAATTTTGCATCAGAAATTACTGGACCATGTATTTATAATGATTGACGAAATTTACAAATTTTGCGTCAGTTACAACTCTTTTTAATGGGAACTTTCTTCTAGAAATGTCATGGCTAAAGCATAAATCAAAGTTGCATAAATGTATAGAACAGGGTCCATTTTAGTTGGCCAAAAAAAAGAAGTAACAGGCTGTACTGGGGTTCAGCCTCTAGGACAAACTATGCTGTTTAGATACAGAGTAAATCACATCTAAACATCAAGCTAAACTGAATCAATGGAAATAAAGAAGGTACCTGGTTACTAGCCCTGTGCAGTTGGTGTCGAGCTTTAAAAAAAGTGTGGAGGAAAGGAAAGATGGTAGTTTACATATATCCTTGGTGACAGCTTTGAACTCTGCACTTAAAAGTACCTTTTAATCCTATGTAGGTAAATTCTCTTCTCTTTTTTATGGTTGTAGATCATATGATGAGATAGTATACAAAAAAGCAAATAGAAGGGATAAAAATTATACCATGCACTTGCAAGCCATCCATATTTCTGTTAAAAATTTCATCAACTCTAGAATTGCACTGGGCCCTCAGCTCCTCT
This sequence comes from Apium graveolens, assembly GCF_009905375.1. Lineage (NCBI taxonomy): Eukaryota > Viridiplantae > Streptophyta > Magnoliopsida > Apiales > Apiaceae > Apium > Apium graveolens. The sequence goes on from NC_133648.1 coordinate 90,683,482, forward strand.
GATGGAGGAGGACCGTCTTGGAAGTAAAACTGTTAGTACAAAACAAACAATAACATGGGTTTTAAATTCAGTTTCTTGTCATTAGAATCATAAAGAAGACAGAAATGCTGCTTTAAAGATGTAAAGTTTGAAACAAAAATATTCCGTCTCCCACACTGTCTTGTGTTGTGAATTTACGAATACAAAAATATATTTACAAGCGCATGCGCATCCACGGGGCAGTGATCCTGAAGCAAGACAGTCAACTAAGAGCAGAGAAATATTAATCATACCTGAGGTATGACCTCCCGCACTGGTTCCTTGACCAATTTCAGTGGAGAACCTAATAAAGAAAAACTGGATCTCTGCTTCATAGTTCTCGGAGAACCTACAGCACTTCTTGGTGAAAGTGGAGGTGTACTAGCAGCAGGGAAGAGAGAAGGCAATGGACTAACCCCACAAGCATTTGTAGAGGAGTTCCCGGAAGCACCAAGACTGGTGCCCGCTTTTGCATCATCAATTAGTGATTTTACCTTAAGGAACATAAAATCTAAGTACTTCAGAACTAACATTGGCTGGAACAAAGACTATAAGGTGGCCTAGGTAAAATGCTTTCACAAGAATCCTTTTTTTGTTAGGTTACCATCCTTCTATTTATGGTCAAATTGCATAATAATCTTAGTAAGTTATACATTCACAATCATGTAGGAACTAGGAACAGTAAAAGATAATATGCATGGACAAAAGAGAACAGCCAAACAATATAAGCATAGCAATTTAATTATGAAATACAATACGCAGGTGTCAACCATATTGTACAACCCATTACAAGCAACGAGTTCATTAAATACCATTAATTCTTCTTCTACGTCCTCCTGGTTATCTATCAATCTAGATTACCCAACCTGTATGATACATAATGTCTTTGAAAAAACCCTAGTATATAATCTAATACAACATCATGTGCAGTTATTAATCTATGAAAAGTATCTCTGGAAAATAAAAATGTTGGGTGCATTTGAGTTACTTCAATAGTTTTAAAACAACTTTAATTGACAATAACGCTTTTAACTTCATCAACAAGACAAAAGACATTATCTTAGAAAAAGCTACAGGCTACAAATTGTAGAGTTGCAATGCAATTCCAGAAATTCCTAAACTATTTCATATCACACTGGCACGGCACAAACTCTTATACATTTCTGAACTCAAACATTATTCTCGTATACTAATCACAGGGAACGTCTAATCAATTCTAGCAAATTATTAGTATCTTCCTATTTCTCTATATTACCGTCAGTACACTACCCAAAGTATACCGCTACTAAATGTGAAAACATATACTAATAAGCACATACAACAAAGAGGATCGAAAAATATGATTCGGGAACACATTACACATACAACAACGGAACCATCAAACACATGTCGAATACAATAGAGCGAAAAGTATCAGAAAATATACCAGTCTACCGGTGTCGGGTAATGACAACCAGTGTCCAAATAACTCCTCGGCAATTTGAGGAGTAGTTTTGAGCGCCAAAGGAGACACCTCTGGCAGCTGCAACAGCTCAGGGTCCAAATCCGTAACATCTTTCGCTATATCCATATCCATCACATTCATGTATATATGTATCTGTGTCTATACACACACGCACAATTGAATAGAATAGCTAGTTAACTCAAAACCCTAGATCTCAAAATCTCCAATATAATCACTAACAATAAGGCTGAGCTGATAAAATTGTGAATTACGAGAATCAATAACCTAGAATAGTTCAGAATTTAATTGAGAACAAGTTGAATATAACCTGTACGTATATTTGTTTGTGTGTGTAGAGAGAGAGATTAGTCAAAGCTCATCAAGTTTGAAACAAGAGTTTTGAATTAAAGGTTTGATGAAAGTTATGGAGCGCTAAGATCGAGGGAAGGTGGGGGTGGGCCAGGCAGAGACGATGGTTCTGATGATCGGAGAGGAGGCAGGGAGTTCGTCTTTTGAATTTCTAGAGATAAATCAAATGCCTATACTTATTTTCATAACAAGATAAATTGAAATGTGTTATAAACCACCGAAAATATTAGTTATGTTTAGTGTAGAGGAAATATAGGAGAATAGAAAATATGGAGAGAAAGTTATATTTCATTTCATTAGTTAATGAGTTATTTATAGTAGTTGGTTTAAAAGTCTTACTAAGAAAGCTATTCAAATCTTTTTCATTAAGTATTACAAAACTTCCTAAATAAGCATTACAAGTCTTCCTCGATAAGTTTTACGAGTCTTCCTGATTAAGTTTCTTTTTTAAGAAGCTGTGCAAGTCTTCCTCAACAAGATTTGAGAGACCTCCTTGATACGTTTTGACAATCACTTTATATTTATTTAAATATTTTAACACTCCCCCTTGATTATCAAATGTGAGTTATTGCAAAGATTGACTGCCTCGTTAAAACCTTGCAAGGAAAAATCCAGTGGAATAAAAACTTTGACGAAGGAAAAAGAGTACAATCTCCCCTGAATAAAATGTCTCACATTTTGACATTTTGATGTAGCAAACTTTTTAACCTCCGCATACCTATATTATTTCTCAACTTCTCAAATGTTGATGTAGGTAGTGACTTTGTAAGTATATCCGTCAGATTATCGCATGAGCGAACTTGTTGGACATCAATATCACCATTTTCTTGAAGTTCATGAGTGTAGAAGAATTTTGGCAATATGTGTTTTGTTCGATCCCCTTTAATATATCCTTCCTTAAGTTGTTTGATGCAGGCCGAGTTATCCTCGAATAAAACTATAGGACTGTCTGAAATACTTGATAATCCACTTGATTCTCGAATATGTTGAATGACCAACCTTAGCCAAATACATTCTTTGCTTGCTTCATGAATTGCTAGTAACTCTGCGTGGTTTGATAAAGTTGCAGCCATAATCTGTTTTGTAGACTTCCAAGAGATAGCAGTATCACAATATGTAAATAGGTAACATGTTTGTGATCGCCCAAAGTGAGGATCTGACATGTATCCAGCATTTGCATATCCAACTAGCCGTGATCTTGATTTGTTTGGGAAGAATAGTCCAAGATTGATTGTCCCTCGTAGATATCTGAATATATGTTTGATTACATCCCAATGCATTTTAGTAGGATCAGAACTAAATCTTGCCAACATGTTCACTACAAATGCAATATCAGGTCGTGTGTTGTTCGTAAGATACATGAGAGCGCCAATTGCACTGAGATATGGAACTTCAGGTCCAAGAGCCTCTTCATCTTGTTTTCTAGGACGGAAAGGATCATTTTCAACCTCGAGTGATCGAACAACCATTGGTGTGGTTAGTGGATGATCTTTGTCCATGTAGAACCGATCAAGAATCTTTTCAGTGTAGTTTGATTGATGAACAAATATTCCTGAAGATAAGTGTTCCACCTGTATACCTAAACAAAATCTTGTCCTTCCAAGATCTTTCATTTCAAACTCATTTTTCAAATAGTTAGCAGCATTAGTAATATCTTCAGTAGTACCGATAATATTCAAATCATCCACATATACAACAATAATAACAAAACCTGTTGATGATCATTTAATGAAAATGCAAGGACACACTTGATTATCAACATATCCATCATTTAATAAGTATTCACTAAGCCTGTTGTACCACATACGACCAGATTGTTTCAAACCATACAATGATCGTTGTAATTTAAAAAAATATAAATGTCGAGGCTTAGTGTCCTCAATATTTAATCATTCGGGAATTTTCATAAATATCACTATCAAGTGATCCATATAGGTATGTTGTCACAACATCCATCAAATGTGTTTCCAGTTTTTCCATACAAGCCATACCCATTAGAAAACGAAAAGTAACTTCATCCATCATAGGAGAGTATGTTTCCTGGTAATCAAAACCAGGTCTTTGAGAGAATCCCTAGGCTACTAGTCGGGCCGTATATCTCACAATTTCATTTTTCTCATTTCGTTTTCGTACAAACACCCATCTATTCCCGATGGGGACTACACCAGCTGGTGTTTGGACTGCATGTCCAAATACATTTCTCTTGCGTAAGGATTGCAATTCTTCTTGAATCACAATTTTCCATTTTGGCCAATCATCTCGGTTTTGACACTCTTCCACACTTTGTGGTTCAGGATCGGAGTTCATAATAATATCAGATGCCACGGAAAAAGCATATACATCATCAACCTCAATACTCCCACGATCCAATAATTTCGCGTTATGGACATAATTCATTGAGATCTCATAGATTTCAGGTACTTTTGCTTATGTGGAAACATTTGCCACTTCTGGGGCATGTGCCACTTCTGGGGCAACATTCTCTTCTAGAGGCAATTCCACGTTTGGGAGTTTTGCTACAGCCACTTCAGGGGCTTGAACCTCTTCAGGAGGCAATACCACTTATGGGGTATTTTCTGAAACTTTTGCCACATCTAGGGCAATTCCAATCAATTTTCGTTTTCGTGGTACAATATCTTTTGCACCAATAGGTCTACCACGCTTTTGGCGTGGCTTTGAATCACTAATCAATTCCGCTGAAATTGATTTATTGCCAGGGATTTCAATATTGGTCGGAGCATTAACAGTAGGTATATATGATTTCACAATATTTCTAGAATCATTAAATGCATCTGGCATTTGATTAGCAATATTTTGCATATGTATAATTCTTTGAACCTCAGATTCACATTGTTTAGTACGCGGATCAATAACATTTAATCCTAAGGCATTCCATGATATTTCTGAATTTAATTTATGCAAATTTTATCTCCCCTTAATGTAGGGAATATAGATTCATCAAAACGAAAATCAGCATACCGAGCAGTAAAAACATCACCAGTTAATGGTTCTAGATACCTTATAATAGACGGAGAATCAAAACCAACATATATACCAATTCTTTTTTGAGGTCCCATTTTAGTTCTTTGTGATGTTGATATATGAACATACACAGCACAACCAAATACTTTTAAATGAGATATATTAGGTACTTGACCAAGAACCAATTCTTGAGGGGATTGTTTGTGGTAAACAGAAGGCCTTATTCTAATTATATTTGCAGCATGAAGTATTGCATGACCCCAAACAAATATAGGTAACTTTGCTCTTAGGAGTAAGGGACGGGCAGTAAGTTGAAGTCTTTTAATTAAGGATCCTGCTAAACCATTTTGTGTATGTACGTGAGCTACCGGGTGTTCAACTGAGATTCCTACTGACATATAATAATCATTAAAAGTTACAGATGTAAATTCAGCAGCATTATCTAGTCGGATTGATTTAATGGGATGGTCAGGAAATTGAGCTCGGAGTTTAATTATTTGGGCAAGTAATTTGGCAAAGGCTGTATTTCGGATTGTAAGTAGACATACATGAGACCATCGAGTTGACGCATCAATTAAAATCATAAAGTACCTAAATGGGCCAGAAGATGGATGAATAGGACCACAAATGTCACCTTGAATTCTTTCTAAGAATTTCGGGGACTCAGTTTGAAGTTTAACTGGGAATGGTCGGACAATCAGTTTTCCTAAGGAACATGCTGAACAATGAAGTTCATCTTGGGATATTATCTTTTGAGTTTTAAGAGGATGACAGAATTTTCAACGATACGACGCATCATAGATACTCCTGAATGACCGAGTCTTTCGTGCCAAAGGGAAAGTAGTTTTGGGTTGATGACTTCGGGGATGTTGACATTATGAGATTCAAGAACTCGTATACTCATAACATATAATCCTGAAGAAACCGAGTGAAATTTTTCTAAGACCCTTTTATTGTTAACGATGTTTGAGGTGATGAGAAGGTATTCTTTTTCATTCTCATTAGTAGTTTCAACGTGAAACCCATTAAGAAGGATATCTTTAAAACTCAGTAGGTTTCTAGTTGACTTGCTAGAGTATAGAGCCTCTTGTATGTGTATGTGTGTCTTATTTGGTAGAAGAAAACTAGTTTTCCCAAAACCTTCTATTATATTTGATGTACCCGATACCATCCGGACATGTGAGTTGGTTTTAGGCAACTGTGAGAAGAATTTCTGACTCTGTAAAATAGTGTGTATGGTTACGCAGTCAACAATGCATATATCTTCCATCTCTATACATATATATAAACGAAAAACATCTTTATTAAAAACACACTGAGTACATAGAACAACAACATGAAACAAGTACATAAAATGAGTACATAATGGAAATAAGTAAAACACAAAGGAAATAAGTAAAGCAAGACAATACATATGAAGTCTAGTTGTCTAAACCATAATAAAGATTAGCACCAGTGTCTATTTCATTTGAGGTCTTATTGACTGGTTCATTAACTAGATTATAATTAGCGAAGTTGGTTTCTACTCTCTTTCCTTTATTCCTTTTGGATGACTTGTAGAGATCAACAAGATGTTTGGGTGTGCGACAAGTACGTTGCCAGTGCCCCTCGGATCCGCACTTATGACAGATGCCTTGGTTCTCTCCTTCTTGGGGTGCCTTTCTTTTATTTGGCACTTCACGTTGCCATTTTTGGTGGCCAGAGTTGTAACCATCACGTTGCCACTTCAGGTGGCCAGAATGATATTGATTGCGAAACTGACCATGGAAATTTCCACGTCCACGGTTTCGTCCATAACCCCGTCCTCCTCTATGCCCTTTCACACGTTCATTCTTCAGGAATGACGTGTTATGTATTTTAGGTAATTGGGCAGATCATCTGGGATGTATCTGATGATTTTACAATAGCAACTCATTATTCTTTTCAGCCACAAGAAGGAGAGATATCAGCTCGCCATATTTCTGAAAATTCCGCTCCCTATATTGTTGAGCCAGGATCATAGTGTTGGGGTGAAAGGTTGAGAGAGTTTTTTCAATCATTTTAGCATCAGTAATATTTTCACCACATAAAATTATTTTTTGAGCTTATCTTGAAAAGAGCATAATTATATTCAGCTACAGATTTGAAATCCTGTAACCTCAAATTAATCCAGTCATATTGGTAGATGGCAAGTGAACAAGTTTCTGATGATCAAATCTATCCTTGAGATTATTCCAAAGGGTGAATGGATTTTTGATAGTGAGGTATTCAGATTTTAGATCTTCGTGGATGTGATGCCTAAGAAAGATAATTGCTTTTGCATTTTGTTCAACAGTTGAGATTTTTTCCGGGTTAATAGTATATTTTAGGCCATTAGCACTAATAAGGTGTAATTCCATATCAAGGACCCATGATAAATAATTATTCCCCGAAACATCCAAGGCAATAAACTCTAATTTTGCAAGATTCGTCATTCTGAATAAATTTTAAATAAGATATAATATGTCACATAATATTTAAATAGGCAAGTTGAAATAATAACTTTATACAAAAGTTACGATGGCATAGCCGACCAGATTACTTTTGATTATTACTTGACGGCAGCGCCATCTTTATAGTAGTATTTGTTGTGCAAAACATGTCTGTATCATAACAAGACTAAGTCATACTGACAACCCTAAGATTAGTTGTATTGTAACCTTAATCTGTAATTCATACTTGTAACACTTAATGTATGTAAAATGTAAATGGAGCAGACTGGAGCATTTTTCTCTAAACAGTGTCAAGCCTAAGAATTCTATCTGGAAGAAGATCAAGAAGATCATGCCTCAGAAGAATTATGAAGAAGCTTGGAGTTGAATAAATCTGTTTGGTGTAAAACATTCTAAGTCAAGATCTCTACAAGTCACAGAATTAGTGTTATAGAGAAACCATTCGAGAACTCAGAGATATCGACAAGTATACATTCATTAGAGAACTCTGAGTTATCGATAAGCCAAAGTCCATTAGGGAACTCTGAGTTATCGATAAACCAAAATTCACTAGAGAACTCAGAGTTGTCGATAAGTCAAGTTAACAATGAAGTTTCAGAGATATCGACAAACCAACATGCCTATCGAGATGTCGAGTTCTCTACAGCTTAATTGGAGATCTCGAAGTGAAGAAATTTCTCTAAGTACAGAATTGCAGAACAGTTCAATATCCAAGGTTGCAAATCAACAAATAATTCACACAGCTGGATTGATAAGTCTACAAAAAGCAGCTTGAGAGATGTGCAAGATCAATGGCAAAGATTAACTGACAGAGGAGATTAAAGTAATCACGGGATGCTATAGATATGCTAAGCCAGAAATGGAAGATTTGCTTTTCTATAAATAGAAATGACAAGTGACAGTTTAGAAAAGCTAATAGCATATTTATTATCCACTGTGTAAACCAGCAGTTAACTGAGTTATAAAGTTAACACTGGTCCTCTAATCAAGTAGAACAATCAGAATAGAAAATTGTGTGTTCTCTCTCAAGAAAGAAGCTAAGTTCTAAAACAAGAACTTAGAGATTTTATAGCAAAACACTGCTTGATTTTTAATATAAAATTAAGTGAGTTTTGAAGATCTTTGTTTTACATATTTGCACAGCTATTTATGTTTAACATCCATTCTACTAAATCATTAACAACTACCAACTGCTAAAGCCTAAGTCGATCGAAAATCAAACATTTAAGCCAAAACACATTCACCCCCCCCCCTCTGTGTTATATTCATACCTAACAAGTGGTATCAGAGCAAAATCTGAAAGTAAACAGATTAGATCTTGGAAAAATGAATACACAGAAAATCAGTAGTATCAAGATTCCTCCCTTTGATAAGGCCAATTACACTTTATGGAAAAAGAAAATGTTGCTATTTATAAGAATGGCCAATCATCTTTACATTGGTATCCTCAAGAATGGGCCCTTCACTCCTGTAGTTAGAGTTGAGGAAACCACAGATGGAGATATGGTTATTCCAGCTCATTATGCTCCCAAGGATCCTTCTGAGTATACTGAACCTGAAAGAGAGAAAGTTTCCCCAGACAGTGCTTTGCAACTGATACTAATTGAGTCATTTGACAATGTAATGTATAATAACATTTTCAACTGTGACACTGCTAAACAGATGTGGAAAAAGATTGAAATACTCTGTGAAGGAACTGAGGAGGTTGGGTTAAATCAAATAAGGATATTGATTTCTCAGTATGAGGGTTTTATGGCTAAACCAAAGGAGGGTATTACTGATGTGTTTGAAAGGTTTAATAAGCTGATAAATGACTTGCAGCTTCATGATAAATTTTATGATGTTGAAGAAGTGAATTTGAAGTTCTTGCTCACTCTCCCTGACCATTTGGAACAAAAGATCTCTACAATCAGAGAAGGAAGGGATTTGAGTAGAATCACACTGAAAATGCTCTATGGGATTCTGAAAACTTATGAACTTGAAATGATTCAAAAGAAATCATTAAGGGCTGGTCAAGGATATGTAATGGATGGCTCAAGTGCACTGATTGTGAATGATGGCCAGACTTCTAATGATGAGCAAAGATCCCCAACTCCAGCAATTTCTACAAGTGAGAAAAGAGTCAATGACACTGAAGAGCAAGTCATATTGGAATTGGATGAAGAAGATGAGTTCTACACTCTTGATGAGCTAGACAAATCAATGGCTTACTTGGCCAGAAAATTCTCTAATATTAGAGTAAAGAAACCAAGATTTTTCAAGAGCAAAGGATAGTCCTTCAACAAAGACAGCAGCTGGAAAAGAAAAGGGAAGTACACTCCTGATAGCAAAACTAGCTACAAAACTGGATCTGTTGATAGATCAAAAATAAGGTGCTTTAACTGTGATGAGTTGGGCCATTTTACTACAGAATGTAGAAAATCCAAGAAGGCAAAGAAAGATAAAGCCTATCTTGAATTGGAAGCAAAGTATGATGCTCTTCTAAAGAAGCAACAAGGGAAAGCTTATGTAACACCCCCAAATTCAAGGTCGGGAATTCGGGTCGTTACGATCACTTAATATTGACTAATAAATAATTAATCCTCTTTTCACATCATTACTCGACCTTTTAACCAAACTCACACACACACAGGTTATATGCTCAGAAACATTACTAAATTAACGTTAAAGTATTTAAGTTATTACAGACCAAAGGAAATTATCTCAAAAGAGTGAATGCCGAGAACAGCTCTACATGAGACTGACTCGGGTCACAAATAGTCTTGGTTCAAGTACTCAAAAGGAAACTATCTCTATTCGTCTACCTGAGGTGGCTGGCGGACGAACAGTCTACGGTACTCACGGGCGTCCCCTACCCGTTTGCGGGCAGTCATCCTGGTTCGGGCCATGCTGGTAATCTGTTGTGATATGATATTTATAAAAGCAAGAGTGAGCACTAATGCTCAGCAAGATATAGATATCCATTATCTCAATATAATCATTTAGGGAAAAACAACCATTAGGCATTGTATAACCAAGGTTTCTAAAAGTTTATATGCTTGTCAATTTTATGAAAAACTCAACTTTAACTGTATCAGTTTAATCGGCTTATACTCGTACTCATTTTATCTCAAAATCTCAATATGATGCTTGAACCAAGATTCTCATATGGATGTGATATATGAACATCAACATCCTTATTTAAAACTCAGCCTTATCGGCCTTCTGTTGTAGGTTTCACAACAATTTATCCAAAGTGGAGGAAGGGACTATACTGGAATAAACCACGTACCGGTGATCAGCCGAATACGAAATTTTCTCTACTAGTAGAAGGAATACAAACCTAGCCGCCTTTGGGCTTATCAAGACATTACACGATGGTTGCCCATTTCCGTGCAAGTCCGAAAGTCAATGGTCACAGAGACCACATAACTGTATACTGCGCCACTCCGCGCTTGGTCACTACCCGATACCTCTCCGTGCCGGGTAAGCCACATTCCAGTCCCAAAACAATTATATCATTTAGATAAAATCCTTTATCGAAGGAATAGATCGTTCTCAGTTGACCTTTAAACAAGGTAATTTATCGGTCACTTTTATTACAATTGATTCTTGGGAGTTGTCGGAGTTTTGAATTTAAAAATCGTTTTCTACCCTTAACCGTAGTAGAGTTTTACATATATTGTTCACTTGTTTTTCATTGAGCGAGGAAGCAAAACCTTCATGCTTCTAGACTAAGTTCCCTAAGGTTTTGATAAGTTTCAGATGATTGATCTCTTCCGAGAAATTTTGAATAATTTAGAAAGTATCCTTGGGAACTATGTCTATTTTTAAATGATTTTTTTTTGAGGTACGTAATATTAAATATTTACGGTCTCATAATATTTTTATGAAGGGTCCAATGAATTGATAAAACCTTAAGTACAAAATGTTTCTTAATAAGGTTCAATGAATTGATAAAAATCTTAATTAAATACTTAAGACGGGATTCGACATCTTATAATTATCCTTCGAATGGTTACATACATTTTAGATAGAGTGAATTGATTTAAAAACTTTTCAATATTACTTTAAGTATTTTCCGGATATTTTAGTAACTCTTTAGGTATTACTTATAAATAAATAGTCAAGTAGGATATCCCTTGAGTGAGTATTCGATTACCTCTTTTAGTTATAAATCAAATCTCAATCGCTCGTTTGATATGTATGTTACGCGAAAGTACTTTATTTATTGAAATCGAAATTTTCCGCGTCCGGCTCGTTCCGGGATTAAATTGATTTAAAACTATCTCCGACTCCCACTATCTTGTATTATATTAAAATTACGTTTCAATTTCTCATACTCGTATAAAACGAAGTTCGTCTCCGTAAATAATCACATAATTGGAATGTATTGATATCACAGACAAGCATATATTTTCGAATTATAAATCATGGCATCAATATCACAAAAGTATATATAGCATGGATAATTTGTGTTAGGGTTTCGTAAACTTGCCTCGAGTGCTAGGAGTGGTATGGTCTCGGGGCTTTTGTTGGCGATCTAAAATCAATAACCAACGATCTTAGTTAGTACGCGATTATCGATTCGCTTTACTAAAACATTTTTATAAAATCGAAAAATTAATATTTTCTTAAAATTCTTTTTGGACAGTCTTCCTTGCTGCATTATTTAATTATCATGATTTTTCCAAATTTTCGAAATCATTTTTAGCCTTTCAAAATTATTAAGCAAGTGGCCTATGCGCAGTTGGCTTTTCGTATGAACGCTCTACACTAAAACGATCATAATTTTTAAACCGTAAATCCCCTCGTGATGATCCACACATGTACAGAAACTACAAATCAAGATCTACCCAGTCATGGCCAGTGACTCACAAATTTCAAACATTTACATGGCCGAATACACTGCAGAAGGCAGACCAAGTGCAATAGGCTCCATATTCCATTTCTACTACTTGTTCTTGACACAATCACTACTTATGACCAACACAACACTTCTTACTTCTCAAGATCCACCCACATACACCTTATATACTTTATCTATCATCAAATAAAAGAATCATAACTCAAAAACTCAAGTACTTAGCAAGAATATGAGTAAAACAACCTTACACATACACAAACTCTTGGATCTTGACACTACATCATAAATAACTCTTAAACCCACCCTTAAAACTTTAAAGAGTTGGAAGTTATACCTTATTGAGCACTAGGAGGGTTAGTACTAAGGTGATTAGGGCTTGGTTTGCTTGAAAAACACTTAGAAGGGCTAGATCCTTAAGAAACAAAACCAAGAAACAAGTTAGAATTTTGGAGTTACTTTTCAGCACCTCATTCAAACATTTTTATAAAATTGAAAAAAACTAATTTGAGGCTGAAATTTGGTACGAATCTTACCCAAGATATATAGAAGCTATGGTAAAAATTTCATGACATTTGAATGCGTACATTTTGAGTTATGAATTTTTCTTTCTCCCTTGCTCAGAAAATCCGAACTGCTGGAATGTAAAATGGGAGAGCTTTAAGTGAGGGAAAAGAGGGTTGTTTTCTTTTGTGGATGAAGTGTGGGAGTGTATAATGAATATATGGGATGTATGCAGCAGATTTGACAATAATTTGGCAAAGGTATAGGTTGGTTTGATTGTGTGATGAAGTGAGAAAAGGGAGAAGTATGGCTTGTGTACTTGTTTGTCTCCCATCACTATTCAACACTATTCCACTAACTATTCTAGTTAACTTCTAATCATCTAGTTACACTCCTAACTACTAGTTAGGACTTGGTTATGCATGGCCAACTTGCATGGGATTTAATTTCTCATTCCTTTATTTATCGTAAACGCAATCGTCGTTCCATTCCGATAGATTCCACGTATAACGACTTGTTTCGTAGCGATTTCTTTTATCGCTTATAATACTATAACCAATTCCATTCCTTCTCTTGATCATAGAAACACCTTGATATATTATTTATTTCATGTAGTATTCCCGGTTCTACGCCATTCTTTACGGATACGAAAAAAATGTAGTATAATCGTAAATCTTCGAATTTCGTCGGCTTTTACATTCACTTATTTTCCTCGATAAACAAGAATATGATCTCGGATTCTCAAAATTCCACTATTCATTTTATGATGATCCCCATACGTATTACTTAATCAGCTCAAGTTACTATTCACAGAAGTTTTAAAATATTACAAAAAATCAGGGTTCTTACAGTCTCCCCCCCTTAAAAGGATTCCGTCCCGGAATCAATCCACAAATAGATGGGGGTACTTTTCTTGCATGTGACTCTCTAATTCCCAAGTCGACTCCTCGACGTTGTGATGCCTCCATAAGACTCTGACTAGATTGACACTCTTGTTCCGGAGTACTTGCTCTTTTCGGTCAATGATTTCGACTGGCTGCTCAACATAGGACATATCTGGTTGAAGGTCTACTTGCTCATGCTCCACTATATGTTTGGCATCCGCATTATACTTCCTCAACATTGATACATGAAAAACATTATGGACCTGCTGAAGATTTGGAGGTAAAGCTAACTCGTATGCCACGGGTCCTATCCGTCTTAGAATCTCGAAAGGTCCAATATAACGGGGGCTCAGCTTCCCCTTCTTCCCAAATCTCATCAATCCTTTCCATGGTGACACTTTCAGAAACACCTGGTCACCCACTTCATACTCTCTGTCCTTTCGTGCCAGATCGGCGTATTTACGCTGTCGGTCTTGGGCTGCTGCTATGCGTCCTCTGACTAATTGAACTATGTCCCTTGTCTTTTGCACCAAGTCGGGACCTAGTAACTTTCTCTCACCTACTTCATCCCAATACAAGGGCGAACGGCACCTTCGGCCATACAACGCCTCGTATGGGGGCATTCCGATACTCGCATGATGACTATTGTTGTAAGCAAACTCTATCAAAGACAGGTGTTCATCCCAAGAACCCTTAAAATCAATTACACACATTCTCAACATGTCCTCCAATGTCTGGATGGTTCGCTCACTTTGTCCATCTGTTTGCGGATGGTAAGCGGTGCTCATGTTTAGTTTGGTTCCTAGGCATTCCTGAAAGCTCCTCCAAAATCTGGAGTTGAATCGAGGATCTCGGTCAGATACGATAGCTACTGGCACTCCATGCCTTACCACAATTTCTTTAATGTATAGCTCCGCTAATCTATCCACTGTGTAGGTTTCCTTGATTGGGAGAAAGTGCGCTGACTTGGTTAGTCGGTCTATAATTACCCATATTGCATCATGGTTAGTCTTAGTTCGGGGTAATCCTACCACAAAATCCATAGCTATCTGCTCCCATTTCCACATCGGAATTTCTAAGGGTTGCAAGAGTCCGCTTGGTCGCTGGTGTTCTGCCTTTACTCTCTGACAGGTCATACACTTACTGACCCACTCCGCTACATCCTTCTTCATGTTAGGCCACCAGTAGTACTCTTTTAAATCTTGGTACATTTTAGTGCTTCCTGGGTGGACCGTATATCTAGAGCTGTGTCCTTCCCGTAAAATTTCATCCTTTAGTTCTTGGACGTTAGGGACCCATATCCTGTAGGCATGCCTCCTGATTCCTTTCTCGTCTGGGTCACACTTGGCCTCCTCTCCGCTTACCAGTTCCTTGTTCTCCCTCAACACTATTTCTTGGCATCGCCTAATCTTTTCCAGTAGCTCCGGTCGCATAACCATCTCATACAAACCTTCGGTCCCTGGCTCAGCAACCTTGACCTCAATCTCTAACTTGTCAAATTCTCTGATCAAATCCTCTGACGTGGTGATCCTTTTCAATCTTTCCTTACGACTAAGGGCATCGGCCACCACATTGGCCTTCCCCGGGTGATAAAGAATTTCGCAGTCGTAGTCCTTAATCAATTCTAACCACCTTCTCTGCCTCATGTTTAGCTCCTTCTGGGTGAAGATATATTTAAGACTCTTGTGGTCAGTATAAATTTCACACTTTTCTCCGTATAGGTAATGTCTCCACATCTTAAGGGCAAACACTATGGCGGCTAATTCTAAGTCATGGGTGGGGTACCTCACTTCATATTCCTTTAATTGCCTGGATGCATAGGCAATCACCTTACCGTGCTGCATCAGCACACATCCCAAACCCTTATGGGACGCATCACTATAAATCACAAAGTTCCCTTTATCGTCTGGTAGGGCCAGCACTGGGGCCGATACCAACCTTTTCTTCAATTCTTGGAAGCTCTCCTCACATTTCTCCGTCCAAACAAACTTTTCTGTTTTCCGAGTAAGTCTAGTCAACGGGCCTGCTATCTTGGCGAAATCCTTTACAAACCTTCGATAATACCCGGCCAGTCCAATAAAGCTTCTGACCTCGGTGGGCGTGGTTGGTTGTTCCCAATTAGCGACAGCTTCTATCTTTGCGGGGTCTACGAGAATTCCTTCCTTACTAATCACATGACCCAAAAACTGAATTTCTTTCAACCAAAATTCACACTTTGAGAATTTGGCATACAATTTTTCTTTTCGTAAGATTTCCAATACTATCCTGAGGTGTTCCGCATGTTCCTCCTCCGACCTAGAGTAAATTAGAATATCATCGATGAAGACTATCACGCATTCGTCCAGATACTTCTTAAAGACTCTGTTCATCAGATCCATGAAAGCCGCGGGCGCGTTAGTCAAACCAAATGACATAACCAGGAACTCATAATGTCCGTACCTAGTACGAAATGCAGTCTTAGGTATATCTTCCGGTTTGATCTTAAGTTGATGATAACCTGTCCTAAGGTCAATCTTGGAAAAACATGTGGCATCCTTTAGTTGGTCAAAGAGGTCATCTATTCTTGGCAATGGGTACTTGTTCTTAATGGTCAGCTTGTTCAGCTCTCGATAATCGATGCACAGTCTCATGCTGCCGTCCTTCTTCTTCACAAATAATACGGGTGCACCCCACGGGGACACACTTGGTCTAATCATTCCTTTATCCAATAGATCTTGCAGTTGATCAGCCAACTCTTTCATCTCGACGGGGGCCAAACGATACGGGGCCTTTGATACTGGTGCCGTGCCGGGAGCTAAATCAATGGCAAATTCTATCTCCCGATCCGGAGGTAGTCCGGGAAGATCCTTGGGAAATACATCCTCAAACTCGTTAACTACGGGTATGGTGTGGATCTCAGGGGTTTCTCGTTTGGTATCCACCACGTGAGCCAAGTAGGCCTCACATCCTTGCCTTAAAAGTCTTTTGGTCTGCACCATAGTTAGAAACTTCTTGGTTTGCCGTTGCCCCTTAATTATTACACTCTTACCACTAGGTGTTTTCAATTTTACTTTCTTCCCCTCACAATCAATCTGGGCATGGTTTCTAGATAGCCAATCCATTCCTAATATCACATCAAACTCCCCTAGTCGAAAGGGAATTAAATCTACTGGGTATCTTACTCCACCTAATTCTAGGTTGCAGTTAGCATAAACTTGATTTACAGGGATAATCTCTTGATTAGCTATTTCCACTTGCAAAGATTCTTTCAAAGGTTCCACTTTTAAGTTCAATTTTTCAGCAAATTCCTTAGACACGAAAGACTTAGTAGCTCCAGAATCAAATAGCACATTGGCGGAATTGGAGTTTAGGAGGAGCGTACCTGCTATAACATTGGTGTTCCTCACGGCATCTTTCACAGTCATATTAAAGGTTCTGGCAGTCGGCACTCTGTTAGATGCAGCTACACTACCCCTTGAGCTAGCTGGGGCCGCCGCAGGGCAGTCCTTCCTCATGTGTCCTGTCTTTCCGCACTGGAAACACTTAGCCGCTTCCTGGTTACAAGCTGTGGCATAGTGCCCCACCTTACCACATTTAAAGCATGTCACTGGTTTCTGCATACATTGCCCAGAATGCTTCTTACCACAGCTCTTGCATTCTGGCAGAGGGGGTCGTGGTTGGCTATGATAAGACATTCCCGTCTGGTTCCCGCTCCGGGCCACACTCACGCCCCCTGATCCCCCGAATCCTGTACTGCGGTTGGGTTGGGAGGCCGTCCCCCTGACAAACTTACTAGGGAAGCTTCCCCCTCCCACACTCCGGCTTTGACCATCAAACTTTCGCTTCTTAGTTTGCTTCATTTTCTGGCTCATTTCACTCCCTGCTTCAGCTATCGTGGCCTTCTGCACTAGGGTGGCATAGTCAGTTATCTCCAGAATTGCCAGCTTATTCTGAATCCACTGTTTCAATCCCTGTTGAAATCTCTCAGCCTTTTGCTCTTCGGTACCCACCAGTTGTGGCACAAACCTCGACAATTCTGTGAACTTAGCTTCATATTCCGCTACGCTCATATTTTCTTGTTTCAGCTCTAGGAACTTTCGCTGCATCTGAACCTCCATAAACTTCGGGACATACTTCTTTAAAAATAACTCAGTGAATCTTTCCCAAGTAACAATCCCTTGGGGCTCCATATTTTTCTTGGCTTCCCACCAATAGTTAGCCTCACCCTTTAAGAGATAAGTGGCAAAATTAGTCTTGTGGGCTTCTTCAGTGCCGATTCGCTCAAAGGTCTTTTCTACCTCTTTTAGCCAAGCCCTGGCCTGAACTGGGTCAGTAACACCGTGAAACTCTGGGGGCTTGACCGACTTGAAAGATTTAAATGCATTAGCCATGGCCTGCTGGGGTTGCTGGGGTGGTCGTTGCTGCTGCAGGTTTTGCCTCAGAAGTTCTACAAACTGCTCCATAGGGTTCACTGGCATTTCCATCCCCTGAGTATCTTCAGCCTCTGACTCCTCATAGTCCTCATCATCATACTCATTTCGTTCTTTGTTAAATCTTAATGGTGGGGTCTGTGCTCGATGCCCTTGCTCATTATTACTACCCTGGCCGCCAGATGCAGCCGGGCGAGTTCTTGTTACTATTCTCCTTGGCGGCATTTTCCTGTTACATAAACTTATTTAGGTTGTTTCCACTTGCCAATTCTCATGCTTCCTGATTTGTTATGACAGTATGTAATTATGCAGGTATGAAAGAAGATTAAACCACAATCTAGAAATCGCAATTAAACAACATGATAATTATACATAATTTGGCCATACGCCGGGTCTAGGTACAACATACTGAATAATAAAAGTACAATTTGCCTTAATACAATAATCCTTAGCTGGTGGCACTATCAAAGACAACAACCCAGAACAACTATCACAAAACAACTAAGTACCACCACTGAGGAACAACAACCAACTACTAACAGTGTCCACTAGCCATGAGTAACATCACGAATCCGCCTCATAGCGCGAACCACAACCCTAATAACCTCGCGCCTACTCACCAAGTCACGCTGGGGGGATAAGCGGTGAATCCTACCGATGGTCCTCTGCTCTATGCGGCGAATGGTCCTGCGCACGCGTCGGGCGCTGGGGTATCCTCGCCTGGCTCGGGCCTCTATCCTCATGTGCCGCTCGATGGAAAGCTGGTCCCTCAGCTCGGTAATACGGGCCTCAGCCGCTGTCAGATCAGCAGCATAGCGACCTACCACCCAGTCGTGAACTGCTAGGGATATGACTGGTAGGGGTGGTGGAAGTGGGGAATTTGCAGGAGTCGCTGCCACACCGTCAAGAATAGGGTCCATGCCGTCGTCGGTCTCAGTCCGTGCGGGACTAACTGGTACAGGGGATGAGGTGGGTGTCCTCACTGGGGTGGATGCCCCTAGCTCCGCCTCTAACTCCTCAGTCAGTGCAGTGACTCTAGCCTGCAGAGCTATCATCCTATCCATCAAATCTGCTACTCCCGTCTCGCTCTCGAGCTCAGCGACTCGAGCCTGGGCTGCTGAGATCCGATCTAACAAACGCTCTATCGACCTCTGATGCACATCCACCCTCATCATCTCTGGAGACGAAACCTCCGTGCTGCCGTATGGAATATCCTCAGGAGGGGCTATCTCAGTGTCTGGCTCAGTGGGGTCCTCCTCTGAGTCCTCCTCAGGGTCAGTCTCCGGGTACTCGAATACCTCTAAGCCCACAGTGGGGGCAGGGTCTGCTACCTCGATCTCAGCTAAAAGGGCCTCATCATGCTCTCTCTCGTACGCCTCTACAGCCTCAGGGTCTAACACATCGGGTACCTACAAGTCATTTAACACACGTATTACTATCCTTGGATACTTAAATCACCCCTAAGGGTTCTTAATATCAGTGCTACCCTCGTAGCCCGACTACGAACTCTATGTGAGTTCTAGTTCATTGATTCAGTTGATTCACCTAACATTTCTGAGACTTATAACCTAGGGCTCTGATACCATTTCTGTAACACCCCCAAATTCAAGGTCGGGAATTCGGGTCGTTACGATCACTTAATATTGACTAATAAATAATTAATCCTCTTTTCACATCATTACTCGACCTTTTAACCAAACTCACACACACACAGGTTATATGCTCAGAAACATTACTAAATTAACGTTAAAGTATTTAAGTTATTACAGACCAAAGGAAATTATCTCAAAAGAGTGAATGCCGAGAACAGCTCTACATGAGACTGACTCGGGTCACAAATAGTCTTGGTTCAAGTACTCAAAAGGAAACTATCTCTATTCGTCTACCTGAGGTGGCTGGCGGACGAACAGTCTACGGTACTCACGGGCGTCCCCTACCCGTTTGCGGGCAGTCATCCTGGTTCGGGCCATGCTGGTAATCTGTTGTGATATGATATTTATAAAAGCAAGAGTGAGCACTAATGCTCAGCAAGATATAGATATCCATTATCTCAATATAATCATTTAGGGAAAAACAACCATTAGGCATTGTATAACCAAGGTTTCTAAAAGTTTATATGCTTGTCAATTTTATGAAAAACTCAACTTTAACTGTATCAGTTTAATCGGCTTATACTCGTACTCATTTTATCTCAAAATCTCAATATGATGCTTGAACCAAGATTCTCATATGGATGTGATATATGAACATCAACATCCTTATTTAAAACTCAGCCTTATCGGCCTTCTGTTGTAGGTTTCACAACAATTTATCCAAAGTGGAGGAAGGGACTATACTGGAATAAACCACGTACCGGTGATCAGCCGAATACGAAATTTTCTCTACTAGTAGAAGGAATACAAACCTAGCCGCCTTTGGGCTTATCAAGACATTACACGATGGTTGCCCATTTCCGTGCAAGTCCGAAAGTCAATGGTCACAGAGACCACATAACTGTATACTGCGCCACTCCGCGCTTGGTCACTACCCGATACCTCTCCGTGCCGGGTAAGCCACATTCCAGTCCCAAAACAATTATATCATTTAGATAAAATCCTTTATCGAAGGAATAGATCGTTCTCAGTTGACCTTTAAACAAGGTAATTTATCGGTCACTTTTATTACAATTGATTCTTGGGAGTTGTCGGAGTTTTGAATTTAAAAATCGTTTTCTACCCTTAACCGTAGTAGAGTTTTACATATATTGTTCACTTGTTTTTCATTGAGCGAGGAAGCAAAACCTTCATGCTTCTAGACTAAGTTCCCTAAGGTTTTGATAAGTTTCAGATGATTGATCTCTTCCGAGAAATTTTGAATAATTTAGAAAGTATCCTTGGGAACTATGTCTATTTTTAAATGATTTTTTTTTTGAGGTACGTAATATTAAATATTTACGGTCTCATAATATTTTTATGAAGGGTCCAATGAATTGATAAAACCTTAAGTACAAAATGTTTCTTAATAAGGTTCAATGAATTGATAAAAATCTTAATTAAATACTTAAGACGGGATTCGACATCTTATAATTATCCTTCGAATGGTTACATACATTTTAGATAGAGTGAATTGATTTAAAAACTTTTCAATATTACTTTAAGTATTTTCCGGATATTTTAGTAACTCTTTAGGTATTACTTATAAATAAATAGTCAAGTAGGATATCCCTTGAGTGAGTATTCGATTACCTCTTTTAGTTATAAATCAAATCTCAATCGCTCGTTTGATATGTATGTTACGCGAAAGTACTTTATTTATTGAAATCGAAATTTTCCGCGTCCGGCTCGTTCCGGGATTAAATTGATTTAAAACTATCTCCGACTCCCACTATCTTGTATTATATTAAAATTACGTTTCAATTTCTCATACTCGTATAAAACGAAGTTCGTCTCCGTAAATAATCACATAATTGGAATGTATTGATATCACAGACAAGCATATATTTTCGAATTATAAATCATGGCATCAATATCACAAAAGTATATATAGCATGGATAATTTGTGTTAGGGTTTCGTAAACTTGCCTCGAGTGCTAGGAGTGGTATGGTCTCGGGGCTTTTGTTGGCGATCTAAAATCAATAACCAACGATCTTAGTTAGTACGCGATTATCGATTCGCTTTACTAAAACATTTTTATAAAATCGAAAAATTAATATTTTCTTAAAATTCTTTTTGGACAGTCTTCCTTGCTGCATTATTTAATTATCATGATTTTTCCAAATTTTCGAAATCATTTTTAGCCTTTCAAAATTATTAAGCAAGTGGCCTATGCGCAGTTGGCTTTTCGTATGAACGCTCTACACTAAAACGATCATAATTTTTAAACCGTAAATCCCCTCGTGATGATCCACACATGTACAGAAACTACAAATCAAGATCTACCCAGTCATGGCCAGTGACTCACAAATTTCAAACATTTACATGGCCGAATACACTGCAGAAGGCAGACCAAGTGCAATAGGCTCCATATTCCATTTCTACTACTTGTTCTTGACACAATCACTACTTATGACCAACACAACACTTCTTACTTCTCAAGATCCACCCACATACACCTTATATACTTTATCTATCATCAAATAAAAGAATCATAACTCAAAAACTCAAGTACTTAGCAAGAATATGAGTAAAACAACCTTACACATACACAAACTCTTGGATCTTGACACTACATCATAAATAACTCTTAAACCCACCCTTAAAACTTTAAAGAGTTGGAAGTTATACCTTATTGAGCACTAGGAGGGTTAGTACTAAGGTGATTAGGGCTTGGTTTGCTTGAAAAACACTTAGAAGGGCTAGATCCTTAAGAAACAAAACCAAGAAACAAGTTAGAATTTTGGAGTTACTTTTCAGCACCTCATTCAAACATTTTTATAAAATTGAAAAAAACTAATTTGAGGCTGAAATTTGGTACGAATCTTACCCAAGATATATAGAAGCTATGGTAAAAATTTCATGACATTTGAATGCGTACATTTTGAGTTATGAATTTTTCTTTCTCCCTTGCTCAGAAAATCCGAACTGCTGGAATGTAAAATGGGAGAGCTTTAAGTGAGGGAAAAGAGGGTTGTTTTCTTTTGTGGATGAAGTGTGGGAGTGTATAATGAATATATGGGATGTATGCAGCAGATTTGACAATAATTTGGCAAAGGTATAGGTTGGTTTGATTGTGTGATGAAGTGAGAAAAGGGAGAAGTATGGCTTGTGTACTTGTTTGTCTCCCATCACTATTCAACACTATTCCACTAACTATTCTAGTTAACTTCTAATCATCTAGTTACACTCCTAACTACTAGTTAGGACTTGGTTATGCATGGCCAACTTGCATGGGATTTAATTTCTCATTCCTTTATTTATCGTAAACGCAATCGTCGTTCCATTCCGATAGATTCCACGTATAACGACTTGTTTCGTAGCGATTTCTTTTATCGCTTATAATACTATAACCAATTCCATTCCTTCTCTTGATCATAGAAACACCTTGATATATTATTTATTTCATGTAGTATTCCCGGTTCTACGCCATTCTTTACGGATACGAAAAAAATGTAGTATAATCGTAAATCTTCGAATTTCGTCGGCTTTTACATTCACTTATTTTCCTCGATAAACAAGAATATGATCTCGGATTCTCAAAATTCCACTATTCATTTTATGATGATCCCCATACGTATTACTTAATCAGCTCAAGTTACTATTCACAGAAGTTTTAAAATATTACAAAAAATCAGGGTTCTTACAGCTTATATTGTTGAGGGCAAGAGCTGGGATGACTCAGATAATGATGAAAATGAAGAAGTTGGAAAATATGCATTCATGGCCTTGGAGCAAGGAGATTCTTCATCATCTAAATCACAGGTACCAACTCTTACCACAATTGATTTAAATGTGAGTCAATATAAGGAAACTGTTGAAAAGATGAGCACAGAAATGTTCCACATTCATACAAGCATGGTTGTTGCAAATGAGGAAGTTAGCAGATTGAAAAAGATCAATGAAAAACTTGAGAGTGAAAAACAAGAGACTGAATTGTTGCTGGTTGAGCTTGATACTGCTAAGCAAGAAAATGCATACTTAAAGAACAAATTAAAGTGTGCAAGTGAAATTAAAGCAGTATTGAGAGAAAAGCTGTAGAAGAATGAAGTGAAGCTGAAATCCTTCAGAAATGCTTCTGATTTGATTGGCCAATATCATGAAAAGAACAAGCCATGTACAAACATTGCCATTGGTCTTGATTATGAGGATTTGAACAAAAAGAGGAAGTTTGTCAGTGACAAAGGGAAATCAACTGAAACTGAATATATTCCAATTATTTTGAAGAAAGTTGAATCACCTTTGTTCAAGGCATGTGAAGTGAACTTCAGTGAAGAAGAGTTGATCATCAAACAGGAGATAGCTGATGAGGACAATGAAAAGAAAAATGATGAGACAACTCAGTCTTCCATCTCTGTTGAAACACCAAAAGTCAATCAAAAAATTAAGGAGCCTGTGAAGGAGATTAAAGCTAAACAGGTCAAAAAGAAAAAGAAGAATAGAAATGGAAAGATTGGGATAAACAAAAGCAATAATTTTGCTTATGTTGCAGATGCTCCTAGAAAGAGGTGTGAGAATTGTGGATCAATGAATTACCTAACTCATCTTTGTAAAAAGACTGTTAGCAATTCACCTGAAGGAGTCTGCAAGTACAATGAAGCTAAGGCAAATAATCCCTATTCATTCTGTGACAAGTTTGACTGCATTCCCTGCAACATGAAAGTGATGAAGAGTTGCTACAAATTGAGAATTGATCTCATATAATCAAAAGATGGTTCTATATCTAAAAGGGAAAATGCTCAACAGTCTATGAATTCCATTTTATCTCAAAATTCTCATTCTACTTCTACAAAATCAGTTAACAAGAAGAAAATGCCCAACATAGCTTGGGTAGCTAAACACACTTAATCCTCATTGTGTGCAGGGCAAAGGGAAGAAGGTCATATGGATCATTGATAGTGGATGTTCCAGGAATATGACAGGTGATAAGTCCCTGCTATCACAATTTGAGGAGATGGCTGACCCTTTGGTGACCTTTGTAGACAATAGCAAAGGATTCACAATGGGATATGGCAAGATTATTTCTGGAAATGTTGTCATTGAAGATGTAGCACTAGTTGCTGGATTAGAAGTAAATCTTCTAAGTGTTAGTCAATTTGCAGACAGAGGTTTTCAAGTTATTTTCAACAAAGAAGATTGTGCTTTTATTAGCAAAAAGACTGGTGAAATTGCTCTTAAGGGAGTAAGAAAGGGAAGCTTGTTTGTTGCAGACTTAGACTCAACAAATATGGAAGGAGTGTGTTGTTTCTACACCAAGGAATCAGAAGAGCAAAGCAAACTATGGCATAAAAAGCTATCTCACTTGAATTTCAAAGCAATCAACACCTTAGTCAAGAAGGAGCTTGTGAGAGACATGCC
The DNA here is from genome assembly GCF_009905375.1 of Apium graveolens. NCBI lineage: Eukaryota > Viridiplantae > Streptophyta > Magnoliopsida > Apiales > Apiaceae > Apium > Apium graveolens. The sequence continues at coordinate 90,708,396 of NC_133648.1, forward strand.
CAGTCTGGAATTTACTCAACTGGAAGTTTGTGAAGCTTGTCAGAAAGGAAAGATGAAAAGATCAAGTCACAAGTCAAAATCTGTGAATTCCATAAGTGCACCTCTGTAACTTATTCACATGGACTTGTTTGGGCCAGTAAATGTCTTGTCCATTTCAAGGAACAAATATGCCCTTGTCATAGTTGATGATTTTTCAAGATACACTTGGGTTGAGTTCATGTACTCTTAAGATGAAACTCCAAACATTATAATTGAGCACATCAAGAAAATTGAGAAGCAAGCTGAAGGAAAGGTTAGTGTGAAAAGATTGAGAAGTGATAATGGAACAGAATTCAGAAACACACATTGGTTGAAGCTGCTAGAACTTTGCTATAAGATGCTCAGTTGCCAACTAGTTTTTGGGAAGAGGCTGTTAATACTGCATGCTACACTCAAAACAGATATCTCATCAACAAAGTTCATGGCAAATCACCCTACTCAATCATGTCTAACAGGAAGCCTACAGTGAAGCATCTACATGTGTTTGGAAGCAAGTGTTATATTCTAAAAGACAACTCTGAATATGTGGGAAAATTTGACTCTAAAGTTTTTGAAGCAATTTTTCTGGGATATTCATTGGAAAGAACAGCCTATAAAGTTTATGTGATTGATCAAAAGAAAATTATGGAAAGCACAGATGTGACTTTTGATGATAACAAGTGTCCAGGCTTGGAATGCCTTGATGTAAATGATGCTAAAGCCCTTGCATTTGGAAATCTAACCATTGATAGTGATTCTGATGAGGAAGATGAAGTTGTGACACAACAAGTGACAAATGAAGAAACCTCTGAACAAAATCATGGAAATGAAAGCTCTCTTCAGACACCTGAATTTGATGGCACAAACTCAGGGGGAGAAGGAGAAAATAGAAATGACAGTCATGGTAATACTGAAGAAAATGATGAAGGCACTAGTCAACAGACACACACCAGAAAGTGGGATAGGAGTCATACAGTAGAAGCTATTATTGGTGATCCCTCAGCTGGTGTGAGAACTAGAAGTGCAACTGCTAATGAATGCCTACATGCATGTTTTCTATCTCAAGTAGAGCCCAAGAAAACTGAAGAAGCCCTAATGGATCCTGACTGGATATGTGCCATGCAGGAGGAGCTAGATCAGTTTGAGAGAAACAAAGTTTGGAAATTAGTCCCCGCACCAAAGAACAGAAGCATAATTGGAACTAAGTGGGTGTACAGGAACAAAATGGATGAAAATGGAATTGTTAGTAGAAACAAAGCAAGGCTGGTTGCTAAAGGCTACTAACAAGAAGAGGGAATTGACTATGATGAGACTTTTGCTCATGTTGCAAGACTAGAAGCAATAAGAATTTTTCTGGCATTTGCTGCACACTCAAATTTCAAGGTGTATCAAATGGATGTCAAGAGTGCTTTTCTCAATGGTGAACTAGAAGAAGAAATTTATGTGCAACAGCCACCTGGCTTTGAAGATCCAGAATTTCCTAACTTTGTTTACAAATTACTTAAGGCTCTATATGGATTGAAACAGGCACCAAGAGCCTGGTATGACACACTGTCAGAATTTCTACGCAAACATGGTTTTACCAAAGGTACTATTGATAAGACTCTCTTCTACAAGAAGCATGGTGAAGATATGATCCTAGTTCAAATCTATGTGGATGATATCATCTTTGGATCTACAAATGAAAAGCTTTGTCAAAGATTCTCTAGGCTAATGCAGAGTGAGTATGAAATGAGCATGATGGGAGAATTGAGTTACTTCCTTAGCCTTCAAGTTAGTCAAAGAAGTGATGGTATTTTCATCGGCCAAACCAAATATGTGAATGACTTATTGAAGAAATTTGGTATGGTGGATAGCTCACCAGCATCTACACCAATGTCTACTGCGACCAAGTTGGATGAAGACAAGAAAGGCAAGAGTGTGAATATTTCAAGCTATAGAGGGATGATTGGATCATTATTGTATTTGACTGCTAGTAGACCAGACATCATGTTTGCTACTTGTCTATGTGCCAGATTTCAAGCCAATCCAAAGGAATCACATTTGATGGCTGTCAAAAGGATTTTCAGATACTTAAAGGGAACTCCAAACTTGGGATTATGGTATCCTAAGGGAACTGGTTTTGAAGCTGTTGGATACACAGATGCAGATTTTGCTGGATGCAGGGTTGATAGGAAAAGTACTAGTGGAAGCTGTCAATTTCTTGGTCAAAGACTTGTGTCCTGGTATAGTAAGAAACAACAATCTGTGTCAACTTCCATAGCTGAGGCTGAATATACAGCTGTTGGAAGTTGTTGTGCTCAGGTGCTTTGGATTAGAAATCAGCTAATGGACTATGGTCTAGTGTTACACAAAATTCCTATTATGTGTGACAATATTAGTGCCATATCTATAGTAGCTAATCCAGTTAATCATTCTAGAACAAAGCACATTGATGTTAGGTACCATTTTATCAGGGAACATGCTGCAAATGGTACCATTGAGCTCATTTTTGTTCCAACAGAGAAATAATTAGCTGACATTTTTACTAAATCTTTGGATGAAGCAACCTTCACTAGACTTGTGAGTGAAATTGGAATGCTCAATTCTTCATCATAAGGCAAGAACTCAGCTAATGTTTTGCAGCAGATTAATTTCTAATAAATCAACCCAGTTTGATTTAATTGGAAATTAACTGAAATATGAATTATAAATATTTCAGAATCTCTGTATATTTATTTTTCTTTAAAAAACTCAAATATTAACTTAGAATATTTCAAATTCTTAGTAAACTGCTTAGTTGTTAATTTACATCTTAAATGTGTAAAAATTAGCACAAGGCAGAAAAACAGTACTCAAATGTATAGAGAACTGAGTTCTCGATAAGTCAAAATGACTTATCGACAAGTTATTTTGGAGTTCTCGAGTGAGGCCTCGATAAGTCAATTTATAGACTTCTCGAATGACTTCTCGATAAGCTCTATTATGACTTATCGATAAGACCATGTAGAGTTCTCTAATAATGTTAATTCATAGAGTTCTCGACAAGGATATTTTGAGACTTATTAATAACTCAAAGCTAAAATAATTTAATTCAGTGAATTATTTTAGACAAATACTTTTGGAAAATTTATTCTGATTTCAATTTGATTCAATTCAAATAAATTAGAATTATTTCAGTCCTTTTTGGACAAACTGGGCATTTATTAGAGTTCTCGATAAGTCACTTGACTTCTCGAATGTACCTTTTTCATATTTAAAATTACTTCTCGATAAGTTTAATATCAAAAGTTTGTTTAACTTCTCGATAGGTATTTTACTTTTTCTATAAATACCAAGACTTCTCGATACACACACTGGACTTACACCTTCTCGAGATCTCAAGTGACCTAGCTTTCAGACAAAAGGCGATTTCTCTCTCATTTTTGCTCTTTTCTCAAAACTTTTTCTTACCCACTACTTCTAAACACTACAATGGCACAAAACATTGTTAGAGCTATCATTCCAGAGAAGGGAACTAATTTTATTGCTTTTCTTGATGCTAACCAAGCCCCTGATAGTTTCAAGGGGTTTGTGAAGTTTCTTTCTGAATCCTACATTGTCGGTGCTTTAACTGCAAGTCATGTGCTATATTTGAATGTTCTTCATGAATTTTGGACATCAGTTATAACTAGGACAGTTGTTCTAGAGCATATCACTTCTATGGTGGTCACATGCACAATTGGAGGCTAGGAAATTGAGTTTTCAGCTGCTGATGTGAATACAGCCCTGGGATTGCCAACTGAGAATTATGGAGAGATGCCAACTGCAGATTAGCTGAGTGAATTCATGGACTTTATCAACTACAGTGGCTCAATCAACTTGGCAAGCCTGAACAGAACAAACCTTAGGAAGGATTGGTCCTTTGTGTTTGATTCTGTAGTGAGGGCTTTCACTTGCAGAAAAACTGGCTTTGACAACATCTCAAGTGTGGTACAGAAGCTGGTGTTCTCAGTAGCTCACAACAAGCATCTGAATGTTGGAGGTCTAATTCTGGAGGAGCTGGCTACCAGGCTTACTATGCCTTTGAAGAATAGAGGTAAAGAAATCTTTTTGCCATGGTTTATTATGTCTACTTTAGCTCATAAAGTCAATGACATACATTTGTTAGCTGGTATTGATTGTAGTAGAATTGGCAATTGCAAGTAAGTGTCCAAAATCATATTTGGCTCACTTACTTCAAAGAAAAAGGTGAGTGTGAGTCTCAGAATCACTCCATTTATGTTGGAGAGATTCAGGACTTATCCTTACCCTATGCCAGACATGAGGGCTCTTAAATTTGCTAGTTCAGCCATGGTTCCTGAGCCTGTGGAAGCACAAACACAGGCACACCAACAGGGACCTTCCAAGGCTGCCACTTCAGTCTCTCAAAAGACTGAAGTGAGTAAAAATAAGAGAAAGGAACCAACCCTTGTTGTTGTAAATGAGAGCGAAACACTTCAAACTGAACCAGAGTCACCCTTGGTCAAGAAACCAAAGAAGAGTAAGTTACCATAATTGACCACTCTAGACACCTCTGTGTCCTCCCAAAAGGGCACAGTTGAACAAATGGGGAGTAAATAGTTACTAGATGCATCCTCTCAACAGGGTGTATCTATTGAAAAAAGCATTCACTGTAATACATCTTGTACTGAGTTAGCACAACCTGCACCTAGAATGTATGGTAGAAGAAATAAGGATAGCACACACAGTGAGGGCACATCACTTGAAGCTCCCTCATCCATTCAGGGGGAGCTGCCAACACTCACAACTGAGCAAACTTCTCTAATCTCCCAAATTTCTTCATCATATAGAGCACTTGAATCTTATTCTCAAGTGCACCAACACTCAAGTGACATAGTTCATGAAACTGTGCTCATCACCCAGAACCAACATCTAGATGGTGAGAGGCTACTAGCTGGGGTAGACCTTGATGATATCATCACAAACATGGGGGTTTCATAAGTTTTTACTGAAGACCCCATGGTCACTCTTGCACCTTCATGTGCACAATCATCTTCACAGATGAATAGGTTTGAGGGTAGTACTCTTGAGGAAGAGCTATCTAAATCCTCTCCAATTCAATTGGAGGTTCCTCTAGAAGGAACAACTCTCCTCAAAACCTTAGCTGAAATTGCCTTCACAGTCGAAGCTAGGAGTCCAATTGCCAATGACCTTGTTATGGGAGAGGCAAGTTCATCACATTTATGTGACAGTGCTCTGTAAGGTGCACAAAGGTTTGAGGCTGGTGTACATGACAGTAACCCAGTCAAATACTCTTCAATTCCAATGGAGGTTCCTACTACATGTGGTGAACAACAAACTGTCAAAACCACAGATCTATCTGTGAGTCAAAATGTGACTTCAGTCACAGGTGGTACTGTGAATATTTCTCAACAGCCATCCACATCTCAACCCAACCAACCACATGTCATGGCACAATGGCTAAAAGATATGGAAGCTCAGCCTTCTACAGTTGATGACATGTTGGTAGATCAAATCTCAGGCTTGGCCAATCTTTCTCAGCAATTGCTCACTTCAGACATGGGGAACCAGGACTATCAAGCTATATTGCTATACTTCAATGAAGAGGTTGAACAACAGAAGGAGAAGATAGTAGATGAGGCTGAAGAGGATGGAAATGTAGATGCCTGGTTGTCTGGTGACCATGTGGCAGAAATGGATGAAGTTTTGGCTAGATTCAGGAGAGAATACATAACTATCTTGGGCAGCAATGCTAAAACTCTCACTCCTCCTGAAGTCTATGATGCCATTATGGATGTGCATAAAGCTCAACTCAAGGCTTTCCATCTCTTTGGAAAGGCCCTTGAAGTAAAATTGACTAGTCATGAAGATAAAGTCAGGAGGTTGATCAAGGAACAGATGGATGACATTGTGCCTTCTCAAAAAGACATCAAAAAACAATTCCAGTCTTTCACTGAGCAAATGTCAAGGATGGATCTGGCCTCCATAGAGAAGGAAATGTCAAAAATGAGGAGCTCTTTCAAGGCCCTGTTTGATCAAGTTCAAGCTCGTATGACAAATTCAAGTGATACTAGGGTCAAGCTAAATCAAATACATACTGCTAGGTATGAGCCTTCATTTCTTCTCATGGAGGGTGTCAGAAAAGCTGTTGATGAACACCTTGGGTCCTTCTCAGCCAAAACCTCTACTCCTCAGATACAAGAACTTCAAGATCAAGTTTCCTCACTTCAAGCTTCCAACTCAGTTTTATCTTCCCAAGTCAGAGCTCTAACTGCACTGGTTGAGAGTCAACTGCATGATATTCAGGCCCTAGTGGAGTCCCATAAGCATTTATAAATGCATAATACAGTTGCTTTGGGAGCCATTATGGGAAAACTCAACATACCACTGCCAGCATTGCCTGAAGCTGTAAGACCTGAGATTCCTACTCCCCTACTCATGCCTGTCACCAAGACTAAGGGGGAGATAGATGCAAGGCTAGCACAATCAACACTAGCACAATCAACACTCAAAAGTCAAGAACAAGGTCTAGAACAGGAGAGGTTCCTTATGGCTGCTTAAGGTCCAGGAATGGCACAAGAGTTTGACAACTTGCTCACTGGGTTAAGGAACTCTCTCAACAACAATTTCTTCACTTACAGAAAGACCTTGGAAAAGACTATCAATTATATCAGGTTGCTGCAAATCCCAGTCAAGGACCAGTTTTTGGAGAAAAGGATAGTGATCAATCTTAATGATTCCGGTGTAGACAGATGTATGCAAGTCAACTTCAATTATCTGATTTCTAGAAGAGCATATGAAATAGACATTCTGATTAACAAAGTCAGAATAATCAACAATGAAGAGAAAATGCTACTAGCAGAGTTGAAGAAGGCTCAAGAAGCTGCATTCCCAGAAGCTTATCTACATCCAAGCAAAGGGGTGCACTATATCTGCTCTACAACCAAGCAACTGAAACATTTCCAAGTACCTAAAAACTGTATCATGGCCAACAGAAGACTGATAATGGTGCTTGAGTCTGGGCTGAAAAGTAAGAAATTGAAGACTAGTGAATATGAAGCTATGATCAAGATTCTGAGGAGATACATTGATAACTCTGAAGCCAATTTTCCTAAAACTAAAATCAACACAGATGACTTGGGTGATGATGAGCAGAAGAAAGATGGTCAAAATCCTTCTGGCTCAAACTCAAGTCAATCTAGTAAGGTAATTGGTGGCAAAAGTGATAGTGAGAAAGAGAAGGAGAAGAAAAGTGGATCTGAGACTCAAAAGAGGGATGGAAGGAGGCAAAGACAAAAGAATGATACCTCACAATCTCTCAAAACCCTAAATATCCAAATACCAACTGCTAAACCTTCACACTCAATCTCATCAAAAACTGTTCAACCTCAAACCTCTAAGCCTAAATATTTCTATAAGCTCACAGCAAACTCTCTCCACAAAACACAAATCACTCACAGCCATACTTCTCTAAAAAGACTCAAAACTATACCTTCATTCAAGCCACCCCATAAAACACACTTCAAAACAGTTGGAATAGGTCCAAACGAAGCCAAGGTCAAGAGAAGAATCAGAAGACAAAGAAGATAACTGACAACTGAATTTCTCAATGATCATGGATTTGGTGAAAAGGCCATCTGGAACATATATAATCAAGATGATTTCAAACCTCTAAATGTTGTTGATTCAGATGAAGACTACTTTCAATACTAGCTGAAAGAATTGTCAGAATTTGGGTTGTTAACATTAGAGAAGTCAGAATCTACTACAGTGATGGGTCCTTTGAAAAGCTTGGAGATAGACTAAAGGATTCTCTCTCAATTGTTGAACTGAAAAGGGTGATAAGCTTGATGAATGGTAAAGATTCAGCCACTAAGGCATGGAGAATAGTATTGGCAGTGTTTGTGGTTAACAGAGAGGAGATGAGAGATAAGCATAAAGAGTTGCTAGCTGAAAGGAGGAGAAAGTATGAGCATGACATTGATGAGTATATCAGAAGATCAGAAGAGTTGAAGGCAGCAGGCAAGAGAAGAATATCAAAGGATGGAAGATTTCTGAATATAAAAGCTGGCTCTTTGTCAAGTTATAGGATAGGGATGTTAGCTAGATATCCTAAGCCAGATTTTCTGAAACTAATAGAGGCTCTAACTGACACCCCCATCCTAGAAAAATTGGAAATACTTGTGCAAATTAAGAACATAATTGAGAAAGAATCAGACAGCTCGGTCTTTACTTAATTATTATAAACTGTCAAATATTCATTGTACAAGTGTTGTATCAGCTTTTGTATTATTTTATTTTCATTCTTTAACTTGGGGTTAGTCTTGTTAACAAACATGAATTTGTGATAAGCAATCTTCTCATAAATTGGGGGAGATTATTGTGTAAGACATGCCTGTATCATAACAAGACTAAGTCATACTGACAACCCTAAGATTAGTTGTATTGTAACCTTAATCTGTAATTCATACTTGTAACACTTAATGTCTGTAAAATGTAAATGGAGCAGACTGGAGCATTTTTCTCTAAATAGTGTCAAGCCTAAGAATTCTATCTGGAAGAAGATCAAGAAGATCATGCCTCAGAAGAATTATAAAGAAGCTTGGAGTTGAATAAATCTGTTTGGTGTAAAACATTTTAAGTCAAGATCTCTACAAGTCACAAAATTAGTGTTATAGAGAAACCATTCGAGATCTCAGAGATATCGACAAATATACATTCATTAGAGAACTCTGAGTTATCGATAAGCCAAAGTCCATTAGGGAACTCTGAGTTATCGATAAACCAAAATTCACTAGAGAACTCAGAGTTGTCGATAAGTCAAGTTAACAATGAAGTTTCAGAGATATCGACAAGCCAACATGCCTATCGAGATGTCGAGTTCTCTATAACTTAATTGGAGATCTCGAAGTGAAGAAATTTCTCTAAGTACAGAATTGCAGAATAGTTCAATATCCAAGGTTGCAAATCAACAAACAATTCATACAGCTGGATTGACAAGTCTACAAAAAGCAGCTTGAGAGATGTGCAAGATCAATGAAAAAGATTAACTGACAGAGGAGATTAAAGTAATCACGGGATGCTAAAGATATGCTAAGCCAGAAATGGAAGATTTTCTTTTCTATAAATAGAAATGACAAGTGACAGTTTAGAAAAGCTAATAGCATGTTTATTATCCATTGTGTAAACCAGCAGTTAACTGAGTTATGAAGTTAACACTAGTCCTCTAGTCAAGTAGAACAATCAGAATAGAAAATTGTGTGTTCTCTCTCAAGAAAGAAGCTAAGTTCTAAAACAAGAACTTAGAGATTTTGTAGCAAAACACTGCTTGATTTTTAATATAAAATTAAGTGAGTTTTGAGGATCTTTGTTTTACATATTTGCCCAGCTATTTATGTTTAACATTCATTCTACTAAATCATTAACAACTACCAACTGCTAAAGCCTAAGTCGATCGAAAATCAAACATTTAAGCCAAAACACATTCACCCCCCCTCTGTGTTGTATTCATACCTAACAGTATTACTTGACGGCAGAGCCATCTTTATAGTATTATTTGACGGCATAGCCATCTTTATAGATTTCAATCAGTAACATAAATAAATATGTAATAATAATTAGAATAAAATGAGTAAAAGAAATTGTACCTCTTTTATGAAATAGTTTTAGTTGATAGAGACTCGTGGGTCAGAATAAGTCGTAGCTCTTTCGAGAATAAAGTTTCAGTTGACAGAGACCCATGGGTCAGAATAAGTCGTAGCTCTTTCGAGAATAAAGCTTCAGTTGGCAGAGATTCGTGCTGATAACATGTTATAAACCTTGACTGAAAATATTAGTTATTTTAGTGTAGAGGAAATATAGGAGAATAGAAGATATGGAGAGAAAGTTGTATTTCATTTCATTAGCTAAATGAGCTATTTATAGTAGCTGGTTTGAAAGTCTTACTAAGTAAGCTATTCAAATCTTCTTCATTAAGTATTATAAAACTTCCTCGATAAGCTTTACAAGTCTTCCTCGATAAGTTTTACAAGTCTTCCTGATTAAGTTTCTTTCTTAAGAAGCTGTGCAAGTCTTCCTCAGCAAGATTTGAGAGACTTCCTCGATACGTTTTGACAATCACTTTATATTTATTCAAATATTTTAACAAAATGTATATTTCTTTAAGTTTGGAAAATGACAAAAAAATACTTATTTTTTGAAAAACTACTGGACTTTCCAATTTTTAAAAATATTTAAAAAATAATAATCTTACAATAGTATACAATCAAATGCAATTATTTTATACAATCTCCGGTCAAAGAAAAATCAATGCAATTCTTTTTAGGGCTTTTTTGAAAAATACCCAAGCCTAAAAATATTTTTGCAAAAATATTGACATTTTTTAAGAAAATTTGAAAAAAAAACTATTTTTTAAAATTGTTATGCAAAAATACGGTTTTTGACAATTGAAATCAACTACATGCAACCTTTAACGAGTTTCTGCAACTTCATTCAACTAGTTGCATATCCGTTTGATTTTGATTGATTTTGGTTCATTCCTTATTTTTGCAAAAAAATCAGAAGATAGTAAAATCGCAAAAAAAAACTTAGAAAAGTTAATATTTTTGGTAATTTCTCTTCTTTTTAACATTTCTTTAAAATAATAATAATTTTATTTGATTACACTTATAAAGTCAATTTTTCATAAAGTATTCCAAAAAACATTATTTTAAAAAAATATATTCAATTTTTGTACCACAAATAATACTTGTAAAACAGATGTTGAATATTTTTCTAATCCGTCATAATTATTTTTCTTATCGAAATCGATGCAAAAATTTAAGGGGAGAAAAAATATTCAAATATACTCAACATATTGTATCTAGAAGATATTGTTACATTTTCTTATATTATCGAAGAATTTAATATTTATTAAATTAGAATTAATCAAGTGTGTTAATGGTAATATATAATACATATTTTAGGAGTAAAATATTGGGTGTATACTTGAAATTTGTAAATTGTGTACCTTAACTTTCAGAATAGTAAATTGTGTACTGGAGTTACAAAAAATGTACACAACATGTATATCCGTCTAAGCAAATCTAACGGTTGTTAGCTTCGTTTTCAATGGGGTTAAAAGTTAGTGACCTTTCTGCAATTTACAAAATAATAGCTATAATTGAAAGAATATAAATAAACCCAATATATAAAACTGTTAGGAATATATGTGCATTAGTTTGATGATATGTTTAACAAAACACTTAAGTAGAAATCTAGTGTTTGTAGCCTCAACGGATAAGACCATTTTGGCTATCCGTTGATGGTGTAGCTTTACTTAGAAATAAGTCTAGTGTTGTAGCACATTTCAGTCTCTGAATTTGAGATATAACTCTTAAATGTTGAGGGAAATTATAAGTCATGTTGACTACTAGAGGATATGCAGATAGGAAGGCCAATTGTAAATATTTCATGCCTTGTAATTTTGTATAAATGAAATGGTGTCAACGGATAACTTAAAGACCTTCAACGGATGAGAAACAAAGCTTCAACAGATGTCTCTAAAGCTTCAACGGATAACATCCTTCAACGGATGAGTGCATCAACGGATAGAGCTTCAACTGCTAACACATCAACGGATAAAGCCATCAACGGATGAAGGCTTCAACGGATGTTCTGTTAAATAGCAGTTGACAAGTGGTAGTTGTACCTACAAACAGAGGCACATGGGTTGACAGAGACAACTGAGATGTGGTAGCCTAATTCAGGAACATCAGAAAAAGCAGCCGTTCTACTCTAGTATAAAGAGGCAATAGTCAACAATGCACTGGAGTAAAATGGAGAAGAAACAAGTGGAGAACTTATTTTATTATTGTACTTTTTATCTTTGTCTTCACTTGTAAACTTGGTGATATATAAACCAAGTAGCAGCTAGTAATTAGATAAGAATTTTTCCAGAGCTGTTTAGAAAAATCTTGAGAGAAAAATTATCTAGTTTGTACTAGGACGCAGCTGTGATTAACTTCTTGAATCACAGATTTTCTGAAATACCATCTCTGGTGGAACAACAATCCACCAGAAAAGTTTTTAAGGTCTGTTGTGTTCTTTACATTAGTGTTTGAATATATATCTGTCTGTATTAGCTTAAAGCAATTCATACACTTGTTTATCTTAAACACATAGCCTTTGAAACTGCTCAAAACTTGAAAAAGTTTTGAGATTTACATTCAACCCCCCTTCTGTAAATCTCATTGTTAGTTTATTAGGAATAACAATTGGTATCACAGCAAGCTCTTGACACACAAAGAGTTTAAAGATCTTGGAAACTAACAAAGATGAGTAAGAAGGATATTGGAGTAAAAATCCCAGTTCTTGACAAAGACAGTTATCACCATTGGAAGGTGAAAATGCACCTTCATCTACTCTCCCAAGATGAAGGTTATATAAACTGCATTGAGAATGGTCCTCACATTCCCCACAAAGTAGCCACAGTTGCTACGGCGACAATTGCTGTTGGTCAATCCATTCCAAAACCTAGAGCAGAATGGACAATGGAAGACACAGAAGAAGTCCACAAGGATAAGAAGGCTATGAACATTTTGTTTAATGGTCTTGACAAGGATATGTTTGATAATGTGATAAATTGCACAACTGCCAAAGAGGTTTGGGACACAGTTCAGCTACTGTGTGAAGGTACAGAACAAGTAAAAGAAAACAAAATGCAGCTTCTCATTCAACAGTATGAGTATTTTCATTTTGAAGAAAATGAATCTTTAAATGACACATTCAATAGATTCCAAAAGCTGTTGAATGGACTGAAGCTGTATGGTAGAGTGTACCAGGTGAAGGATTCAAATCTTAAATTTTTAAGATCCTTGCCAAAGGAATGGAAACCCATGACTGTCTCCTTGAGAAACTCTCAAGATTATAAGGACTTCACTCTTGAAAGATTATATGGAATCTTGAAGACTTATGAACTAGAGCTGGAACAGGATGAGGTATTGGAGAAGGGAAGAAAGAAAGGAGGTTCAGTTGCCTTGGTAGCTGAAAATGAGAAAGAATGCAAACAAGAAACTGTGAGATCTACATCAAACTCCAAAGATGGCACAAGCAAATCAGAATCAAGCAAGGGTAAGGAGCAAGTTGCTGAGAATGAAGACAACTCCAGCCAAGATGACTCTAATGGTATTGATGAGCATCTTGCATTTCTGTCCAGGAAATTTGCAAAGATGAAATTTAGGAAAAACACTAGAGCCACTAAACCTCATAAGAACATGGTGGACAAATCCAAGTTCAAGTGTTACAATTGTGGTACAAGTGGACACTTTGCAAGTGAGTGCAGAAAGCCAACTTCTGAAAAGAAGAAATTTGACCAAGTAGATTACAAAAAGAAATATTTTGATCTGCTCAAGCAAAAGGAGAGGGCTTTCATTACTCAAGAAAAAGACTGGGCAGCTGATGGAGAAGAAGAGGATGAAGATGTGGAATATGTCAACTTGGCTCTCATGGCTGATTCTGAGGAAAATGAAGTTAGTTCATCAAGCAACCAGGTAATCACTACTGATTTAACACAGCTTACTAAAGAAGAGTGCAATGATGCTTTTAATGACATGTCTACTGAACTGTATCATTTGCGTGTGTCTCTTAAATCTCTTGCTAAAGAAAATAGTAGGATTAAAGAGAACAATTTGTTTTTAAGTGATAGAAATGCTGTGTTAGAAGATAAGTTGATTGACCTAGAGAAAACTAAGCTACATTGTATATCTGTTGAAAATGAACTAGCTGAATCTGTTAAGAAAGTAGAAATACTTTCTAATCAATTAGAGAGAGAGCAAGAGGTGATTAAAGCCTGGAAGACATCTAGGGATGTTAGTGCTCAAATTGCCAAGGTCCAAGGAATTGAATCATTCTGTGAGACTGCCTGGGATAAAAACAAAAAGAAACTGGAATTAATTGATGGGCTGTCAACGGATGTGGAATCAACGGATGATGAAAATTATCCGTTGAAGGAAGAAAAGGAGCATCCGTTGAAGGTTCCTCAATTAAAACAGGCAGATGTTTCTAAAAGTGAAAATCTAAAGAAACTCAACAAAAAGTTTGGTTCAACTTCCAAGAACTTTGTCAAAGGAGAAGCAAGCACATCCAAAGATGTCAGTAAGGTGAATATAGGGCACATGACCTTAGAACAGTTAAAGAATAGGCTCAAAGTGGTTGAGGATAAAAAGGAAACTAAAAGAAAATCTAATAGAAATGGGAAGGTAGGGATTAACAAACATAACAATTACACACCTGATAAGTATGCTCCTAGAAAAAGCTGTGTGCATTGTAGTAGTGTTAATCATCTATCTGCTAATTGCAAATCTATTAAGAAAACTCCCATTCCTGTACCCTCTTCCATGCCTAATATGTCTGCATCACCTCTGCATGCTATGCCTGTTATGTCTCAACAGAATCCTTATGCACATTTTGCAAACATGCCATATTTTAACAATCCTTATCTTGCTGCATTTGGTATGCCTCAAATGCCATACAATATGTCTATGTGGAATAACATGCTTGCACAATCCATGCCTTATCAAATTCCAAATGTGCTAAATGATTCTGTGACTAACCCTACACCTCAACCAACTACATCTAAGATCAAGGCTGACTCAAAGTTACCTAAGTCTAAAGATGCAGGAGGAATGAAGTCTAGGAGAAAGGCTAATAAGAATGGACCCAAGGAAACTTGGGTACCAAAATCAACTTGATTGATTTTATGGTGTGCAGGGAAAAAGAAGAAATCTATGGTACTTGGACAGTGGCTGTTCAAGACACATGACAGGAGATTTCTCCCTGCTCACAGAGTTTAAGGAGAGAGCTGGCCCTAGCATAACCTTTGGAGATGACAGCAAAGGGTTTACTATGGGATATGGCTTGATTTCAACAAGGAATATCATAATTGATGAAGTTGCATTAGTTGATGGTCTCAAGCACAACTTACTGAGCATCAGTCAACTATGTGATAGAGGGAATATAATTTCCTTCAATTCAGAAGCCTGTGTTGTCACCAGTAAGAAAGACAACAAAGTGGTTCTAACTAGAGTTAGAAAAGGAAATGTGTACTTAGCTGACTTCAACTCTACAGATGCAGAATCTATTACTTGTCTCTTCAGCAAAGCAAGTTCAGTTGAAAGTTGGCTATGACACAAGAAGCTATCCCATTTGAATTTCAAGACAATGAATGATCTAGTCAAAAAGGACTTAGTTAGAGGAATTCCTCTTGTTGAATTCTCAAGGGATGGTTTGTGTGATGCTTGTCAGAAAGGCAAACAAAGGAAATCATCATTCAAAAAGAAGCTTGAAACAACAATTGATGAACCATTACAGCTGATACATATGGATTTGTTTGGACCAGTCAATGTATTGTCAATTGCAAGAAAAATATATTGCTTTGTGATTGTAGATGATTTCTCAAAGTTTTCATGGGTCTATTTTCTTGGATCAAAGGATGAAGCAAGTGAAATCATTATCAATCACATCAGGCAAGTCAATAATCATCCTGACTTGAAGGTTAGGAATATCAGGAGTGACAATGGAACTGAGTTCAAGAATTTGACAATGAGGCTGTTCTGTGAAGAAAATGGAATCATGCATGAGTTCTCAGCTCCAAGAGCACCTCAGCAAAATGGGGTAGTTGAAAGAAAGAACAGATCTTTAATTGAGGCTGCCAGAACAATGCTTGAAGAATCAAAGTTACCAACATATTTCTGGGCTGAAGCTGTTAATCGTGCCTGCTACACTCAGAATATTTCCTTGATCAATCAAGCTAAAGGCATGACTCCTTATCAGTTGTTCAAGAGAAGAAAACCAACTCTAAACTTTCTTCATGTCTTTGGATGTAAATGCTTTATACTGAGAAATCAATCTGACCATAAAGGGAAGTTTGATGCAAAGGCTGATGAAGGGATATTTGTTGGTTACTCAGCTGGAAAATCTTATAGGGTCTACAATCTAAGAACCAACATTGTATTGGAATCTGTGCATGTTGTGTTTGATGATAAAAAGATTGATGGACTAACAGATGAGGGACACCATGAAAGACTCAAATTTGACAACATTGAGATATATTGTGATGATAGTGAAGAGGAGATTGATGGAAATGACACTTCAAAAGGGATTCAAGATATGCCCTTGGATAATGCACAAAATACTGCATCCGTTGAAAGTCAGAATTCTGCATCCGTTGAAAGAGGCAATGCAGTATCCGTTGAAAGACATAGTGCATCATCCGTTGAAGTACATAATGAAGCATCCGTTGATCATAGTTCATCAACGAATAATCGATTTACATCATCAGTTGATAGAACTCCAAGTTCCCTGCAAAGGACCAACAACTCAGGGGGAGTTTCAACTGATCAACACTCTGTCTCACATCACGACAATACTGAGGCCACCTCATCTAGAGCACATCTTCCACCTCAAAGGAAATGGACCAAGAATCATCCCTTTGAACTGATCATTGGTGATGCATCATCTACAGTACAAACAAGAAGAGCTACTCAAAATGAATGTCTGTATAGTAGTTTTCTATCTCAGGAGGAACCTAAGAAAGTGGAAGAAGCCTTAATGGATCCAGATTGGATATTAGCTATGCAGGAAGAGCTGAACCAATTTGAGAGAAACAAAGTTTGGAAGCTGGTACCCAAGCCAAAGAACAAGAGTTCCATTGACACAAAATGGGTATTCAGAAACAAGATGGATGAAAATGGCATTGTCATAAAGAATAAAGCCAGATTGGTTGCTAAAGGCTATTCTCAACAAGAGGGAATAGATTTTGATGAAACATTTGCTCCAGTTGCAAGACTTGAAGCCATCAGAATCTTTCTAGCCTATGCAGCTAATGCCAATTTCAAAGTCTATCAGATGGATGTCAAGAGTGCATTTCTAAATGGGGAATTGGAGGAAGAAGTTTATGTAAGCCAACTGTTAGGGCGAAATCACGCACTAATATTCACGCAAGTATACGCGTTCGCAAGTAATATAGAATACTTTCTAGTTCGTTCCCTCAGAGACTCAGACTAAGTTATTGTCTAATTTAACTCACTCACCAATGTATGATTACTTCTCAATGTTAAGATAATAACACTTAAAATTGTTGATTAAATATTAACTATAATTAACTACTTAATTAACCACTTAACTAACACTGTAATTTATCAATAATAAAACACTCATGAGATCACAACTTCATTATTACTTCCTTCTATAGCCATAGTTATTACCTTTAGCATGTGACAGTGATGATATTAATCGAATAACACTAAACTGATAAAAGCCAACTTTCATTGTACTAATACCATTCTACCAAACATCCACAATTAAGATAGAAATTGAATAGTCATCAATTATGTTGAGTTCCTATATGTCTACAGAAATTGACAACACAACGATTTAAGCACAAGTTATTCCTTTTGATTACATAGGGCAAATAAAACTGTTAGAGTTACCTACTAATCATGCACAACGTACATGAACCTATGCTAGCATGGCAAGTTCTAAATCTCAAGATCCACTGTCGCTTCACAAGAGATTAACACCCTATCTTATATGTTCGCGACGCACATAAGACGAATACGCACAACCAATACTAGATATCATGCAATCATCACACACTAAAGTATTAAACAATTAACTAAAGAATTCCATAATAAATCCGTTGCAACCCCATGATCACGATTAGCCCATAATAGAACTTATCGCCATCATGGGTTCATATGAAATCATAATAAACGAACACAAGAAAATAACAACTAAACTAATTATATTAAAACAGAGTACGTCACAAGAGTAAATAAGTCAAAGCAAGAAAACTAGCATCCAACGTTACAACGAAACAAGAATCACAAGAATATATGCTTCCTCTTCGTTGCTGTGTGCTAAATCGGTCTTCTTCCTTATCTCCTTCGCTTCTTGCAAAACACAATCTAAAACATAATCCCCTCTTAATACTCTGTGAAAAACGTCTCAAATCTACTTATATAATAGTCCCATAAAACTCAGATTACAGAGAAGTTGGAAGCCAAACAGAAGTAGAAGTCTAAAACAATATATTATTTTCCCCGACCCTGCGCGGCCGCTCAGCATTTCTGCGCGGGCGCGCAAGGCTGCTGCACGGCCGCTCAGCATTGCTGCGCGGGTGCGCAGGACCCTACTGGAAAATTTCCAGGTTTGCTCCGTTTCTTCGCCGTAATCTGCCCGTTCTTTTCCTCTCGCAATGGTGAACACATGCCAAGGCTTATTCTTGATGATTCCTCCTCCGAAATGCAACTAATACCCTGAAATGCATAAACACTAGAAAAACGCATCAAATACACAAAATACTTGATTTCAAGACACCAATTTAAGCCATTTTAAGACGTTCTAAGTGGTATAAAATGCCACTTATCACACCCCAAAACTTAAATCGATGCTTGTCCTCAAGCGTCACAGACTCAAAAACAAATAAAAATATGCATGAATGCAATCTATATGAAAATGCAACGATCCCCCTTACTACAATTAACCAACCAAATTGTCACGTCTCAACGAATGCAGTTAGACACTAAAGATCAAGAAACTCATGCAAACGGACATACCGCCAGAAACGTGGTGTGTGCAAATGCTTAACAGATATGCTTCGGAACTAGACCAATTACTATGACTAGACTTTCCTCAAGGCAATCCTACGATTATACAAAGAATAAAAATTCTAGGCACAAACTGATATACAACACTACAAGAACTTTAGAGCTTACTACGGAATCGTGCTTTTTATTTACAACGCAAATGCTTATTTGACCGTGCAGTGAGTGAGGTCCACAAAAGACTTATACAATGGTATCCATGTAACGAGCGTTAGGTTAGCGGATCCCAGACTCTAAAAGCCTTAGGTCACTAGGCACAAAGTCTCCTAAGAACTTAATAGCTCGAATACCAAAGAGCCCACTCTTGATCAATTACGCAAAGTTTTTTTTTTTTTAACTCTGAGCAAGTGCGTTTCGCTCCATCTTGCTCAACCCTAGACTACTCGCATAACATGCGAGCCGGCTACTAGCCATTTGACGCCTAGCCACAACTAGCAACAAATTCCATTTTTACTCCATTTTTTTTCTTTTTCATGCCTTTACCACTAAGAACCTATTATCAAATTCTAAGCATAATAAATAGATTATCCTCGAAAATAATCAGATCATAACAACAATCTAGTCCTTCAGCATTCTCTAAGACTTAGTGACAATACAAGTGCTTCTAGCATGCATATCAACCTACACAACTTAATATCACTTTAATGCTATCACTACACTCGCATCAATATCACAATTCAGTCGATAAATCATTGCAAAAGGGATCATGGTATATGCATGAGCTATATGATATGACAACAAATAAAGCTATATAAAAAAACTATATGGCAAAAATTATGCAACTATATGAACTAACTATCATGAATATGCAACTATATGACACACACAAAATATTCCTTAACTACCACCCCCAAACTTAAAATCTTCACTGTCCCCAGTGAAGGTAGTAGAAAGGAACACAGGGTATACCTACTCGGAGTCATCATCATCATCACCCTCAGTGGGTGGAGTATCAGGCGGCGGGTATGCAGAGTCCTCACCAAAAACTGGCCACTGGATATCAGCTCCAAGGCCTCGAAAAGCAGTCCCCAACGCAAGGGTGAGCTCCTGAGCAAACCTGCTCTGCGTCTCATACATGGCATCCATCCGCCGTGAAAGCCTCCTATACTGGGCATCACCCATCCCAGCACCCTCCTGAGCTCTCGAAGAACTAGCCTCACCACGCCCTGGCCTGGCCATAGTAGCACCTCGTGCTGGACGCCCTCCTGGAAGACGATAACCCAGCCCATGCTCCTCAGGCTCACCACCGGTCCACTCCTGCATCCCATTCAGAGTGCCAGAATCTATAGGAGCTGCTGGCAACTGCAACTGCTCATGAGCCGGCCAGTTCACTCCTACTGCATGGCATAGCTTTGTAACCGTGGATGCATAAGGGATGTTCATATGCTTTGCTCCCCTCAAAAACTTCAGAATTCCTTGGTAGATAAACTCACCAAGGTCCACATAGTATTCCTCATTCAGAATTCCCCACAACAACTGTGCTCTCTCAACTGTGACCTCGTGTGTATGTGAAGAAGGCAAAATATTAGCACATATAAATGCGTTCCATGCACGGGCATACCTGTTCATGGCGATCGCCGAAAAGTGACGATACTCATTATTGGCTGGACTGCGGTTCCAAACTGTGCCCGGTCGACAGAGAGTCGCACAAATCAAATCCAAGTCAAAATCCTCAGCAGTCTTTTCATTCCAGTTCTCCTCCTCGGGCTTCCTCTCTCGCTGTCCAATCACTCGGCGAATCGCCGCAGGATGATAATCAACCGTCAGCCCCCGAACTACAGAAAACCCATTCTTTTCAGCCTTCGCGTTCGCGTAGAACTCGCGAACAACACTCATCGGTACTGCTTCGGGTGACTCACAAAAAGCTATCCACCCCTTCTCTGCAATCATGGACAACAACTCACCATCCCTCCCTGATGGTAAAAACCCCCTCTCCTTCAGAATCGGCTTCCCCAACAGCCTAGTGTACTCCTCCTCCGCGGCTCTGTCAGTTAACCGAGGCCTTGCAGCAGTACCCCTTGATGAATCAGCAGTAGGAACTGTGCTGCTGCTGTCAATAGTGCGTGCTCTCTTGGGTGCCATTGATTTGTGAATAAAAGTGTGTAAGAACTAATTTTTGATGTTTATGAGAGGGTTTAAGTGTAGGAAGTTGTGGGAGATATGTAGGATAGGTGTATGTATATATAGGGTGTGGAGTAGGTTAAATTAGATTAGGAGTGGGTTTGAGGTATAAAATCATGGGGTAATGGGAAAAGAATTCGTGGGTTTATGGGCTGTAATGGGTTTTTGTGTTTTTTTTTTTTTTTTTTCTGAACTGTAAAAAAAATTTCTGGAACTCGACCCCTGCGCGGCCGCTCAGCATAGCTGCGCGGGCGCGCAGAGGGTCTTCTGGATTTTTTTTTTCAGCCCCTGTTTTCTGATTTTTTTGTGTTTTTGGATAGGTTATTAACTTCTAAGAGTTCCTGTAACAACAATTCATGGGTTGCCTCCCACGCAGCGCTTCTTTTTCGTCATTAGCTTGACGTTCCGTTCCTTTCTCACGTAGTCAACAAAATGGCACTAACCACCTCTCGGTTTGCCATGTCCCCATAGTAGTGCTTCAACCGCTGACCGTTAACCTTGAATGCTTGGTCCGAATCATTCTCAAAAATTTCCACCGCTCCATGTGGAAACACAGTTTTGACAATAAAAGGTCCAGACCACCTTGATTTCAACTTCCCAGGAAAAAGTCGGAGCCGAGAGTTAAATAACAGAACTTGTTGCCCTGGCATAAACATCTTAGGATGTAGCTTCCTATCGTGCCACCTTTTCACCTTTTCCTTATACCTTGAAGTCGAAATTCATCAAGTTCATTAAGCTGAAGCATTCTTTTCTTACCAGCTGCATCTAAATCCAGGTTCAATTTCTTCAATGCCCAGTAGGCCTTATGCTCAAGCTCCGCCGGTAGATGACATCCCTTACCGTACACCAACTGAAACGGTAACATCCCAAGTGGCGTTTTGTATGCTGTTCTGTAAGCCCAAACAGCTTCATCGAGCTTTAAAGACCAATCCTTCCTTGATGGAAAAACAACCTTCTCTAGAATGCGCTTTATCTCTCTGTTAGACACTTCCACTTGACCATTTATTTGCGGATGATAGGCAGTAGCTACTCGATGATTCACATTATAACGCTGCATCATAGAAGTGAACTTACGGTTGCAAAAATGCGATCCTTCATCACTTATGATTACCCGAGGTGTTCCAAACCTTGTAAAAATTTGCTTATGAAGAAAATTTAGCACTGCCTTTGCATCATTTGTTGGTAAAGCTTTAACTTCAACCCATTTTGAGACATAATCGACTGCCAGCAAAATGTACTGATTATTGCAAGGTGAGATAAAAGGCCCCATGAAATCGATTCCCCATACATCAAAGACCTCGACTTCAAGCATCACATTTAATGGCATCTCATCCTTCCTTGACAAATTTCCCACTCTTTGGCAACGATCACACCTTAAAACAAACTGATGAGCATCCTTGAACAAGGTGGGCCAGAAAAAACCTGCTTGCAGAATACGAGCTGCCGTTTTCTCACCTCCATAGTGTCCACCATAAACTGTGGAATGGCAGTCTCGTAATATCCCCTCCGTCTCACAGAACGGGATACATCTCCTGATGATCTGGTCAGCTCCCTGTCTAAACAAATATGGTTCATCCCACATATACCACTTCACCTCATGCAGAAACTTCTTCTTTTGCGCGGATGTCAAATTGGGAGGCATTATATTGCTGACAAGATAGTTTACAATATCTGCAAACCATGGTTCTTCCTCCTGAATTGCAAACAACTGCTCATCCGGAAAAGATTCATTGATTAACGTCCTATCTTGTGAAGTAGAATCGGGATTCTCCAACCTAGAGAGATGGTCAGCTACTTGATTCTCGGTACCTTTTCTATCTTTGATCTCTAACTCAAATTCCTGAAGTAAAAGCACCCAACGAATGAGTCTCGGCTTCGAATCCTTCTTAGAAACCAGATAGCGAATAGCTGCATGATCAGTGAATACTGTCACTTTCGTACCAAGCAGATAAGATCGAAATTTCTCAAAGCCAAAGACTATAGCCAAAAGCTCCTTCTCAGTAGTGGTGTAGTTCAATTGGGCCCCATTTAAAGTCTTACTCGCATAGTAGACCACATGGAAGAGATTTTTCTTGCGCTGTCCCAGAACTGCACCTACCGCATAGTCACTCGCATCACACATCATCTCAAACGGTTCTGTCCAATCTGGTGCTGTAATAACTGGTGCCGTGATCAAACTCTCCTTGAAAGTCTCGAATGCTGCCAAACATTCATCATCAAATTTGAAAGGCACATCTTTCTCAAGTAAATTGCACAACGGCTTAGATATCTTTGAAAAGTCCTTGATGAATCGCCGATAAAAACCCGCATGACCGAGAAAACTACGGATTCCTTTCACTGAATTAGGTGGGGGAAGATTTTCAATGACTCCCACCTTGGCCTTGTCCACCTCCAGACCTTTGCTAGAGACCTTATGCCCAAGGATAATGCCTTCACGCACCATAAAATGACATTTCTCCCAATTAAGCACCAAATTAGTTTCCACGCATCTTTTGAGTACGGCGCGCAGATTATTCAAGCATTCATCATATGAGTGTCCAAAGACGGAGAAGTCATCCATGAACACTTCGACGTTATTTCCAATCATGTCAGAGAATATAGCCATCATACATCTCTGAAAGGTGGCCGGGGCGCCACATAACCCAAACGAAACTCTACGAAAAGCAAATGTGCCAAATGGACAAGTGAAGGTAGTCTTTTCCTGATCCTCTGGTGCAATACAAATCTGATTATACCCGGAATACCCATCCAGAAGACAAAAATACTCATGTCCCGCCAATCTGTCCAGCATTTGATCAATGAATGGGAGAGGGAAGTGATCCTTTCTTGTGGCTTTGTTCAATTTTCTATAATCCATGCATACTCTCCATCCTGTAACTGTTCGAGTAGGGATGAGCTCATTCTTTTCATTTGCGACCACAGTGATACCTCCCTTCTTAGGAACACATTGTACAGGGCTCACCCACGAGCTGTCAGAAATAGGATAAATGATGCCTGCATCTAGCCATTTCAGAATTTCTTTCTTCACCACCTCCTTCATGACTGGGTTCAGTCTTCGCTGCTGTTCCACATTTGGCTTACTACCTTCCTCTAACAGAATTTTATGCATACAATATGAGGGACTTATCCCCTTGATGTCTGCTATAGTCCATCCTATAGCCGATTTGAATTCTCTCAAAATCCTTAAGAGCTTGTCTTCCTCACTACCTGAAAGGTCAGCTGAAATAATAACAGGTAACGTAGATGAATCACCTAAAAAGGCATACCTCAAGTGTTCAGGTAATGGTTTGAGCTCTAAGGTAGGCGCTTCCTCTATTGATGGTTTGAGCTTCCCTTCAGCGTTCTTGAGGTCAGAAGTACCAAGAGATTCAAATGGTATATCTAGCTTTCGCTTCCAGGGAGAAGCGTTCAGATATTGTAATTGCTCGTTGCTATCTTCATCATCACTGTCAAATTCCCCCACTAAGGCCTTTTCCAATGCATCAGACATTAGCATGTGATCGAGTTCCGAAGTAACCGCAGAATCAATCACATCCACTTTTAAGCACTCCTCATCTTCTGTAGGGAATTTCATTGCCTTGGATACGTTGAAGGTCACATCCTGATCTTGAACCCGCATAGTAAGTTCTCCTTTTTGCACATCTATCAAGGTACGGCCAGTTGCCAGGAAAGGCCTCCCCAAGATTATGGGAATCTTTTTATCTTCCTCAAAATCCAGAATAACAAAATCAGCAGGAAAGAAGAGCTTATCCACCTTGACGAGCACATCCTCAACTATGCCCCTTGGGTAAGTAATAGAACGGTCCGCCAATTGTAGCGACATGTATGTGGGTTTTGGATCAGGTAGGTCCAGCTTTTTAAAGATCGACAACGGCATCAGATTAATGCTTGCTCCCAAATCACAAAGGCACTTGTTAAAAGTTAGATTGCCAATGGTGCAAGGAATGGTGAAGCTTCCTGGATCTTTCAGTTTTGGTGGTAACTTTTGTTGCAGAACCGCGCTGCATTCTTCCGTGAGAGCAACGGTTTCAAGGTCATCCAGTTTCACCTTCCTTGAAAAAATAGTCTTCATAAACTTCGCATAACTAGGCATTTGTTCCAGAGCCTCAGCGAAAGGTATATTGATGTGAAGTTTCTTGAACACCTCCAGAAACTTCCCGAACTGTTTATCCAGCTTTTATTGCTGCAATCTCTTAGGAAAAGGTGGTGGAGGATAGAGCTGTTTCTCCCCTATATTAGCCTCAGGCAGAGTGTGTTCAACAGTAGTCTTCCTTGGTTCCGCCGCTTTCTCCCTTTGCTTAGATTCTTCATCACGAACTTCAACTTCGACTTCTTTTGCCTTTTCAGCATCAGCTAGTTTTCCAGACCTTAAGGTAATAGCCTTGACTTGCTCTTTAGCTTCCTTCCTGCCTGGTACTTCCATGTCACTGGGAAGAGTGCCAGGTTGACGATTGAGCACTGCATTGGCTAATTGACCGATTTGATTTTCCAAGGTCTTGATAGAAACCGCCTGACTCTTGCACAACAGCTTAAGTTCCTCAAAATCAGCACTAGTAGGTGCAGCTGCACTTCCCTGTTGAGGATATGATTGTCTTGTAGCATACTGTTGTGGTTGCTGGAATCCAGGTGGGTTAAACTGTTTACTCACTCCTTGCTGATATGGTGGCTGAATAGCATTCTGATTATTTCCCCAGCTGAAATTTGGATGATTTCTGTTGTTAGGATGATAGGTTGCTGGCACAGGCTGCTGTTGTCGCTGATAATTATTCACATACTGAACAGATTCGTTGACAAGAGAACACTGATCCGTAGCATGAGATCCTGCACAAAGCTCACAAACCATAGCTATTTGATTAACTCCATACGTAGCCAAAGAATCAACCTTCATTGATAGCGCTTGGAGCTGGGCTGCAATAGCGGTGGCTGCATCAACTTCCAGAATACCTGCTACCTTGCCTGATGTCATCCTCTGAGTTGGGTTTTGATGCTCATTTGCAGCCATCGTCTCAATAAGATTGTACGCCTCAGTATAGCTTTTATCCCATAAGGCGCCTCCAGCTGCTGCATCGAGCATGGACCGAGATTGAGCCCCCAAACCATTATAAAAACCAGTGATTACCATCCAATCCGGCATTCCATGATGTGGACATTTTCTCAACATTTCCTTGTAGCGTTCCCAAGCCTCGCACATAGATTCTGTAGGTTGCTGCGCAAACTGAGTAAGAGCACTCCTCATAGCAGCAGTCATTGCCATTGGATAAAACTTCACCAGAAACTTTTGCGCAAGATCTTGCCACGTAGTGATTGACCCAGCTGGTTCAGAATGTAACCAGTCTTTAGCCTTATCCCTCAGTGAGAATGGGAAAAGCCTCAACTTGATAGCCTCATCAGTCACGCCATTATACTTAAAAGTGCTGCAGATCTCGACAAAATTCCTTATGTGCATGTTGGGGTCTTCAGTTGCCGCTCCTCCAAAAGAAACAGAATTCTGCACCATCTGAATAGTGCCCGACTTGATTTCAAAGGTGTTAGCTTGAATAGCCAGATGAAGGATGCTTGACTGAATGTCATCAATTTTAGGTCGAGAAAAATCTATAAGAGCTGGATCAGCTTGAACAATATGATCTCCCATGTTTACTGGTTCTTTCTGCTCAGTTCCTGAATCCGAATCCTCAAAATCTAACTTCTCCGGTGTATCAAGAACTTCGTCTTTCTCCTCAGCTGTATCTAAGGTCCTCTTGCGAGCACGAGAACGAGTTTGCATAAACGCACTAAAGTACCTGAAACACAACCGAAAAGAGTAATTGACTACTACGTCCTAATCACTGAGTCCTAATGACCAATGATGGTAAGTACATAAACTAAACAACTACGCCGAGTCCCCGGCAGCGGCGCCAAAAACTTGTTAGGGCGAAATCACGCACTAATATTCGCGCAAGTATACGCGTTCACAAGTAATATAGAATACTTTCTAGTTCGTTCCCTCAGAGACTCAGACTAAGTTATTGTCTAATTTAACTCACTCACCAATGTATGATTACTTCTCAATGTTAAGATAATAATACTTAAAATTGTTGATTAAATATTAACTATAATTAACTACTTAATTAACCACTTAACTAACACTGTAATTTATCAATAATAAAACACTCATGAGATCACAACTTCATTATTACTTCCTTCTATAGCCATAGTTATTACCTTTAGCATGTGACAGTGATGATATTAATCGAATAACACTAAACTGATAAAAGCCAACTTTCATTGTACTAATACCATTCTACCAAACATCCACAATTCAGATAGAAATTGAATAGTCATCAATTATGTTGAGTTCCTATATGTCTACAGAAATTGACAACACAACGATTTAAGCACAAGTTATTCCTTTTGATTACATAGGGAAAATAAAACTGTTAGAGTTACCCACTAATCATGCACAACGTACATGAACCTATGCTAGCATGGCAAGTTCTAAATCTCAAGATCCACTGTCGCTTCACAAGAGATTAACACCCTATCTTATATGTTCGCGACGCACATAAGACGAATATGCACAACCAATACTAGATATCATGCAATCATCACACACTAAAGTATTAAACAATTAACTAAAGAATTCCATAATAAATCCGTTGCAACCCCATGATCACAATTAGCCTATAATAGAACTTATCTCCATCATGGGTTCATATGAAATCATGATAAACGAACACAAGAAAATAACAACTAAACTAATTATATTAAAACAGAGTACGTCACAAGAGTAAATAAGTCAAAGCAAGAAAACTAGCATCCAACGTTACAACGAAACAAGAATCACAAGAATATATGCTTCCTCTTCGTTGCTGTGTGCTAAATCGGTCTTCTTCCTTATCTCCTTCGCTTCTTGCAAAACACAATCTAAAACATAATCCCCTCTTAATACTCTGTGAAAAACGTCTCAAATCTACTTATATAATAGTCCCATAAAACTCAGATTACAGAGAAGTTGGAAGCCAAACAAAAGTAGAAGTCTAAAATAATATATTATTTTCCCCGACCCTGCGCGGCCGCTCAGCATTGCTGCGCGGGCGCGCAGGACCCTACTGGAAAATTTCCAGGTTTGCTCCGTTTCTTCGCCGTTATCTGCCCGTTCTTTTCCTCTCGCAATGGTGAACACATGCCAAGGCTTATTCTTGATGATTCCTCCTCTGAAATGCAACTAATACCCTGAAATGCATAAACACTAGAAAAACGCATCAAATACACAAAATACTTGATTTCAAGACACCAATTTAAGCCATTTTAAGACGTTCTAAGTGGTATAAAATGCCACTTATCACCAACCTCCAGGTTTTGAAGATCAAAATTTTCCAGACCATGTGTATTATCTGTTGAAAGCACTCTATGGACTAAAGCAAGCACCTAGAGCCTGGTATGAGACTTTGTCAAAGTTCCTTCTAGATAATCATTTCACAAGAGGTACTGTTGACAAAACTCTCTTCTTTAGAAATGTTAATGGCTCTAAGATACTTGTACAAATTTATGTAGATGATATTATATTTGGATCTACAGATGATAAGCTTTGTAAAAAAATTTGCTAAATTAATGCAAAGTAAATATGAAATGAGCATGATGGGAGAGCTAACTTACTTTCTTGGGTTACAAGTTAAACAAGTTAGTGGTGGAATTTTCATTAGTCAAACTAAATATATTTATGATCTTTTAAAGAAGTTTGACTTAATGGATTGTTCACCTGCAAAAACTCTCATGGCCACTGCCACTAAGCTTGAATTAAACAAGGCTGAAAAGTCTGTGGATATTACAAGTTATAGAGGCATGGTTGGCTCACTTTTATATTTAACTGCTAGTAGACCTGATATAATGTTTTCTACATGTCTTTGTGCTAGATTTCAAGCTGACCCTAAAGAATCTCACTTAGTGGCCATTAAAAGAATTTTCATATATCTCAAGGGGACTCCAAATCTAGGAATTTGGTACCCTAGAGAGTCTGGTTTTGATCTAATTGGCTACTCAGATGCAGATTATGCAGGTTGTAAAATAGACAGGAAAAGCACAACAGGCACCTGTCAATTTCTAGGGAACAAGCTTGTATCATGGTTCAGCAAGAAGCAGAATTCTGTTTCCACATCAACAGCTGAAGCTGAGTACATTGCAGCTGGTAGTTGCTGTGCACAAATACTATGGATGAGGAACCAGTTATTTGACTATGGTATGACTGTTGACAAAATTCCAATATTTTGTGAAAACACAAGTGCCATTGCCATTACTGAAAATCCAGTGCAACACTCAAGAACCAAGCACATTGATATCAAGTACCACTTCATTAGGGAACATGTGATGAAAGGTACAGTGGAACTTCATTTTGTTCCAAGTGAACAATAAATTGCAGACATATTTACCAAGCCACTTGATGAATCAACATTCACAAGATTGGTAAGTGAGCTAGGTATGCTTAATTACTCTTAAAATTCATGTCCTTATTGCAATTTGAATTGAAGCCTGAAATGTATTAGCTGCTAGAACAAATTTGATTTTTAACACAGATTATTCCATCAACGGATATTCCCTATCCGTTGAAAGTCAAAATTGTTCTGTCAATGGATGTTCATTATCCGTTGAAAGACATATACATTTCTGGAAATTTTTATCCGTCAACGGATAAAACTGAAGTACTCTTCAACGGATGATAGTTTACTTTATCCGTTGAAATATCACATCAGTCGATTCAGGTGTTTCACAGCCGTTGATTCTATTGTCTTAACCGTTGATACTCATACATACAGCTGTATGTATTTGTTTTAAAGGTAGTTTTTAGAATACTTACAGTTTATTCTTAAACGGCTGAAATTCACTTACATATATTTATTGTTTAATCTTTTATTTATGCTTTTTAATTTGAGAAAGTATATAAGCCCTTCTAATTTTTCATTTTTACTTTACGCTTTCTTGAAATTTCAAAGCTTTTACCATTTTCTCTCTGCAAAACCTTCAAGTTATTCTCTGCAATTTCTACTCACAACAATGGCACCAGTAGTAAAGATTATGTCTCAATCTGGATTCATCTATGAGAAGAACAATTTCATAGCTTTGGTAGAAAAGAATGAAGCCCACTCCGATTATCACAAAATGATGGACTTCATCAAAAACTGTAAACTTAGCTATGCAATGCTGGAAGCCCCAACGATTTACTGTGAAGTAGTTGAGGAGATTTGGACAACTGCTGAGTTCAACTCAATAGATATGACTATCTCCTTCACCCTCAAAGGTAAAAATCACTGTGTTAACTGTGATGATTTACTAGCATGTTTTAAATTACCTGAGAACAATGCCATGACACCACACACTGATAATGATGTATCCAGCATGTTAGATTCCATAGGTTATTCTCTTAACTCTGCTAGTTTAGGGAGTATTAAAAGAAAAGGCCTTAGGAAAGAATGGAGTTTTCTTGGGGATGCCTTTATCAAGGTTTTCTCTGGGAAAATTAGCAATTTTGATGCCATAACTTCATCTCTTGTTAATATGCTCTATATGCTTGTTTCTGATAGGTATTTTAATTTTAGCAACTATGTTATGCTAGAATTAGGTACTAGATTAGGTAACAAAGCTAATAGATCTAATAACATCTATTATGCTAGATTCTTTATGTTATTGGCTAACCATGTTGCTGAAGGTTTGGTCATAACCAATGAGAATAATAAACTCAAGTGTTGGGCACAAGAGAAAAGAGTTCTTGCAGATTTATTGAGAATGGATCTCAACAGCAGTGTGCCATTGGTATATTTACCAATCATGAATGCACCACAGGTAAGTGAGGTAATTGCTTCTACAACTCCTACTTCTTCCAACCCCTCTATTTCTTTATCTTCTAGTGTGGCCATGGAATCTGTGACAATGCCCCAACAGATTCCTATCAAGGTCACCAAAACTAAACTTTCAAAATCAAAGACAAAGAAAACTACCTCTGTTGTTTCTCAAAAGACAACAGTTGTAACATCTACCATTAACCCTGAGGGGAGTGAACAGGGTGTGAGTGGTGAGGGGAGGGGTGAACATCACAGAAACCCCCAGGATAAAGAAGGAGAGATAAGTGCTTCCCAAGCTAGCCAAGCCACAGTTTCTCAAAAAGCTGTGGTGGTTGAAAAGGTTACCAGCATATCCCTAGCTGCATCCTCCCAAAAGGATGTAACTATTGAAAATAGTTCCCAACCAGGAACACAGAACAAACGAGGGAGGGACAATAAAGCCAAACACTCACCAACAAAAGCCTTTATTAGAAGAAAGAGAGCCAGAACCCAATCTTCTACACAGGGTGCACACACTGCACAGATACATCCATCTGTATCTATGCCTTCTCAAACTCAGTTTGATGTGGCTCCAACAAATGTGGAGTCACAGCCCCATTCTCTCACAATTAACACACATCAATCACCACACACTTCATCACCATCTCTAGATGTGGATATGTTATTCCCATCAATTCCTGATTCTCCCTCTTTACAACTCAGGGAGGAGCCCCACTCAAATACAGGTGATCATCATCTTTTAGATGATTTGTTGGATCACCCGCAAATTCTTTCAGATGTAATTGAAGGATCTGTGTCACCAAAACTCATATCAATCTACACAGATTCAACAGTTATATCACTTTCAATTTCTACTTCTTTTCCTTCTTCAACGGATATCACTCATCCGTTGACAAGTGGTTGTTCTTCAACGGATAAGCTTAACAACAGTTATCCGTTGATACCATCAGTTTCACCTTCAACGGCTATTTCGCATCCGTTGATAGTCTCTACACACACAACTGAAACAATTCCAACTGTAGAAGACTTGATTACTGTACAATCACTTCTAGGACTGAGGGAAGGGAGTGACAATTTGAGTGAGAGGCTGGGTTGCTCCCAGGAAAAAGGGGAGATTGAGAGCTCAAATATGCATGCTATTTTTTCCAGCATGGCAAAAGTAAGTGAGAGGAGTACCACCTTAGTAGGTGAAGGTGAGGTAGTGAGTTGTGTGAGCCAGGGGGAGCCCCTGATGCAAGAACATAGAGAAAATGAGAGAAAGGCAGGTACAGCAGATATAAGGATGGAACCAGCCATTGTTAGTGAGTCAATGATTGTGAATGATGCTGAAAAGGAAAGACAATTTCAGCAACATTACAAAGCTGTAATTGATAACATTTCCTTGGATGCTGACACTTTTACTCATCCTGTTTCAGCCTATCAATTATTGGCTGCACAGGGCAATGTGGAGGCAGAAAAGACACTACATCTAGTACATACAACAACATCTCTTCAAAGGGACAAAGCTGCTATTAACAAGATACCTTCAAAAGCTGGTGAGTCATCTGAAGAATTTGGAGTAAATTCTGATGATGATGACTTTGTTTCTTCTGATGGAAGCATGAACTTAGGGGGAGATGAAGGCCCTAGTTCTATTCCAAATCTACCTGAATGGGCCTTAACAAAGGAGTATACAACAGGGCAATTCAATGTCTCCTTAGTCAAACAAATCAGTACTATCCAACAGGCCATTCAGAAAACTTCTCATGCAGGTACAAAGGCTATCCTTACAGCTCACTTGGACTCACTGCATCTCATGAAGTTGCAGCAAGTAAGACAGAATCTGAGTGTGGATGAACTCAGAAAGGATATTGCTGACTTGAAATCCTACAATTCTGAAAAATTGGATTCAGTTATGCCCTATGGTACAATGCAGGACATTTTGTTGAGATTGAAAAAGGAATCACATACTGAAAAGAGGCTGGCCAAATTGGAAGACAGAGTTCAAGTTATTGAAGATTCTGTGGCCACCATTCTTCACAACCAACAATCTCAAACAAATCTACTTATGCAGCTGGCAAAAACACAGGGCTTGACCCCTCTCCTTGATGATAACAAAAAGGGGGAGAGTAAAAGGGAAGGGGAAGGAGAGCCATCTACAAAAATCCAAATATCTAAAGTGCTAGTTCCTGCCATCACTACTTCTCCAATCATTCAAATCAAAGGAAAGCCTGATGGAATTGATTTAATCCAGCTAGCAGCAGCTGAAATTCAAGTGAAAGAGCAAAGGAGGAGAATTGATGAAAGGATGCAACAGTTGTTTGGCTCTACATAAGATAAATCAATATCTATGAAACATAGCACAAAGGTTGAACCAATCAATATGGAGCACAAGCCAGAAAGGAGAAATAAGGTTGGAGAGACTTCTTTCAAGAATCTAAAACCTATGGTTCTCAAGCCCAACACTAGATCCAGCAAGGACTCCACAAAGAACCCTCTAGACTTTGCTCAGATGAAAGAAGTGGACTTTCCTCTTCCAAAGCCTGATGAAGACAAAGTTTTGGATGCTAGCATCATAAAACACAAGGAGACCATGGATGAGGCAGTAAGGAGAAACATGGCTATTATCTTTAGAGAGGGAAAGAGCATATGTGTGATGCAAGGACATCCCAAATTCTCAATAGCCAAGAGGGAAGAAACCAAAAGGTTAAAGAAAGAAGCTGAAAAACTCAAGGCTGACAAAAGAGCACAAGTAAAGCTTGAACAAAAGCTAAAGTCAAGTCTAGTTGAAAATGAGAAAGGAATTGAAGTCAGGGTTGAAGACAAGATTGCAAACTTAGATGAGGTTTTTGGGAGTATATTTGGTGAAAGTATGGAGGAAAAAGAGGAATGGCAGAAGGGAAACAGAAGAAAGGCCAAGGCACATAGAAGGAGTGAAGGCAACACTGAAGAAACTAAATCTCTACCTTCCATACCTGAACCCTTTATTGCTGATCCCACTATAAACATCCATGATGAACCAATCATCCCAAAAGAGGAACCTATTGATTGGGACACCATCAATTTGCCTACCTTTTTAACCACTCTTCCACTACCAAAGAAACAGAAAAGAAAATCCAAATCTACACCTCCCCTAAACTCTAAGAAATTCACTCAAAAACATAAACCTAACCCTAAGCCACCCATTTCTAAAGATGATTATGTTCACATCTGTGACATAAAAGAAATTTCAGACATTGAACTCTATCTGGATGAGCTGGAGGATGTAAGGGGAATTGCTGCCTACAGACAGCTACCAGAGAGATTGGTGTTCAGATACAAAGGAGCTGGGGAAAGAACATGGCCTCTCTACAGGATTCTGAATGAAGGCTACTCTACCTTGATCAGAGTCTTTTCATCCATACAAAAGGATTCTGGCTTTACCAGGACTGCCAAGACTGAAATTCTCAACAAGATTGCCAACATAAGGAAAACTTGGAGGGAGCCCAATGCTTTGCCCAGAACCTTACTCATTCAAGAAAGGGGAACTACAATTCACAAATCACCTCATTGGTTGATGGAATTCAGAGATGATAAAGGAGTCAAAAGATTTTTCAGACTTGAAGACCAACTCAAGATTGCCAGCAATGAAACTCTCAAAGAAATGCAATCTAAGTTGGATATCAGTGATGAAGATGAAGCTGAATTCTTCAGACAACTCCAACTCCAAATTGAGGAAAATGACAAAGGGCTAGGAAAGAAAATAGGGAACAAAGAAGAAAAAGATGATTTGCTCAGGCTAGAGGAGCACCCTTGGAAATACTGTAAATCTTCAATTACCTTCTAGTACATACACTTTTGCAGCACTTTTAAATTTCTACTTAGTTTCAGTTCATATATTTGTTAAGTATTTTGTTATCATCAAGTTAACCTTGAATTTATGTCTACAATTCTTATAGACATAAATAGGGGGAGATTGTTAGGAATATATGTGCATTAGTTTGATGATATGTTTAACAAAACACTTAAGTAGAAATCTAGTGTTTGTAGCCTCAACGGATAAGACCATTTTGGCTATCCGTTGATGGTGTAGCTTTACTTAGAAATAAGTCTAGTGTTGTAGCACATTTCAGTCTCTGAATTTGAGATATAACTCTTAAATGTTGAGGGAAATTATAAGTCATGTTGACTACTAGAGGATATGCAGATAGGAAGGCCAATTGTAAATATTTCATGCCTTGTAATTTTGTATAAATGAAATGGTGTCAACGGATAACTTAAAGACCTTCAACGGATGAGAAACAAAGCTTCAACGGATGTCTCTAAAGCTTCAACGGATAACATCCTTCAACGGATGAGTGCATCAACGGATAGAGCTTTAACTGCTAACACATCAACGGATAAAGCCATCAACGGATGAAGGCTTCAACGGATGTTCTGTTAAATAGCAGTTGACAAGTGGTAGTTGTACCTACAAACAGAGGCACATGGGTTGACAGAGACAACTGAGATGTGGTAGCCTAATTCAGGAACATCAGAAAAAGCAGTCGTTCTACTCTAGTATAAAGAGGCAATAGTCAACAATGCACTGGAGTAAAATGGAGAAGAAACAAGTGGAGAACTTATTTTATTATTGTACTTTTTATCTTTGTCTTCACTTGTAAACTTGGTGATATATAAACCAAGTAGCAGCTAGTAATTAGATAAGAATTTTTCCAGAGCTGTTTACAAAAATCTTGAGAGAAAAATTATCTAGTTTGTACTAGGACGCAGCTGTGATCAACTTCTTGAATCACAGATTTTCTGAAATACCATCTCTGGTGGAACAACAATCCACCAGAAAAGTTTTTAAGGTCTGTTGTGTTCTTTACATTAGTGTTTGAATATATATCTGTCTGTATTAGCTTAAAGCAATTCATACACTTGTTTATCTTAAACACATAGCCTTTGAAACTGCTCAAAACTTGAAAAAGTTTTGAGATTTACATTCAACCCCCCTTCTGTAAATCTCATTGTTAGTTCATTAGGAATAACAAAAACGGGTCATTTCTTCCTCGATTTCAAATCCCTAATTCCAAAACTTAAATTGTGTTTAATTTTCATGTTTAATGGTTGAATTTTGTTATTGATGGTGTGTTGTAGTTGTATGAACAATATGGACCGATAATAATACGAAAAAAGATGTTAGTCAGCAATGTTGAAGGTTGGCTAGAATGCAACTATTTTAGATGGCTCGAAGATCCTGTTTGTGATCGTGGTGGAGTTGCGATTTGTGGTTTATTGTGAAGAGTTAAAATTCTTGCAACTAAAATTTAGAGTATTTTAAACGAGGGTTGCAATGAACAAGTGAAGGTGAGGAAACATCGGTCACCAACGTGTATGATCTGGTTTGAATGTTGTCCTTGCATTTTATATTGGATAGTGTTTTAACAGCGTGAATACTATCAAATGTAATAATAACGACGACTGTATTAAAAAATTATAATTTTTCTACTCATTTTAAGCTTAAATATTGTATGTATGTTGTACTTTAACATTTTTATGAACAATGTAGTTTTTGTCTTGAATTGATAGTGTATGCAGCTGATAGTATAATGCAAGAACAATATATAAAAATGATCATCTATTCAATGCTCATAAATCAGATATTGCATAGACAAAATAGATAACAACCTGGTGTGTAAACAAGGTTTCAAAATATCTTCTCTACGACCAAGATCAACCTAATGAAGGCTGATGAAAAAATAAGCTCCTCAAGACTACCAACATCAAACATGACATTGTTGACAATAGCTCTATCTACTTACAATATAGAGGAGAAAATGGGAACAAGGTCATATAACTCACAAGATCTTGACATGAAGTTTTTAATCATGGATACTAACTTAAACATGTCATATTTAGAACTAGGGTGAAAGATCAAGTTCACAGCTTTCTCACGATCACTATTCATTATCAAAGACGTTTCTTCTTTCTAGTTCAGCTTTAGATCATAAAAAATGCTTCATGGTGCTGCCATGATTGGCATTGCTAGACCATTTACGCTATTCCATTCAGTAACCCAGTTGTCATCGTAATCTCGAATAACACATACCATATCAGAAAAAAAGATTAAGAGATCAGGAGAAAAATATTATTTTTACGTGTACTAATAGAGATGTCGGCAAAATATGATCATCATATAATATGTCTATAAATTCCCCCAACAAACGGTATTAACCTTGAGTAACGAAAATACACATCTTGCACACTTTCTTTAACTACGGGTACATAATGTATTATATGCGAGAAATTGTTAAATAGTACACAAATTTCACTATTTAAAAACTTCAAGTATATACATATTATATTTTAATCTTACTTTTATTATTAAAGTATATTAATAATGTTTAAAAAGTTGTCGAGCCCAATATATTATATTTATGTTGGCCTAATAGTATATTGGCCCATCATTAGTAAATAATTCTCAAGTCGGTATGTGTTTTCGCCGATAAGTTCTTGGGTCTACCCTTTATCTTGAAGATATTGGCATGTATACTTGATGTATTATAGGCCCAAATAATGTGAGCTACTAACAAATCAATAGTAAGTATCCAAAATCATGGTATAATATTAACAAGTCCCCAAACATTTGAAACTTTTAGTTTCAGAGACCTTATGTAAAATTGAGGTTGATAAAATTAGTCACCACTTGTGCGGTTCAGCATGAAAATAAAGAAAAAACTGTAATTGTTGTACCTTTGAATTTCAATACTGAATTGTTGTACCTTTAAATTCCAATGCTTCAGTAACATGGTGATAATTCTATCCCACTTGTTCGAACTACTCCTAACCATTCATATTATGAGTATATTGATGGATAACAAAAATGATTGGACATTTTATTTATCGTCTTCATGGCCCATAA
This sequence comes from Apium graveolens, assembly GCF_009905375.1. Classification (NCBI taxonomy): domain Eukaryota; kingdom Viridiplantae; phylum Streptophyta; class Magnoliopsida; order Apiales; family Apiaceae; genus Apium; species Apium graveolens. Next base: position 90,745,838 of record NC_133648.1, read on the forward strand.
TAGTAGATTTAAGGTTTATAGTGGCAATCAATTGATAATCTTTCTGAAGAGACAAAAGTTTTAGGAGAAATTTTTCATTACAAATCCATTTGTAATGAGTGTGATATATTGTTACCTCTCCATTGAGTTTGTTTTTTATTTTGAAGTACAAGTCCAATATCATAATTTTATAATCTTGAAATTCTCTTTGTTCAATAGATTCAAAATTGATCCGGGCTTCCGTTTAACTTCTACTGCGTGAAAGTCGTAAAAGAGCTCTTCAAGGCAATTTCTTTTCGCATCATAAATTGATTATTTATTTTTGATAGGTTTGTTGCTTACCCAAGTTTTCTTTTTAAAAAAAACTAACCTATTGTTTCTTGATGAATGTGTTCCTCACTTTGCTTTTGTATTTGTAGTCTTTTTAAAATTTAAACCAAATTACAGGCTCGTCTTTGACTATAAAATAGAGCTTTCAATTCTTCATATTCTTTAGCTAGGCATTTATCTCCTCTGGTTGTGTTACAATTGACTAGTCAACAGTTTGCTACGTTAAACTTTAAATTTAATTGCCTTCGAACATAGCTCCATAATCATGAAGGCACTAGCCTGACACTTAAAATTTATAACGGGGATTTGGCCTCTGCAATTCGTGCAATTTCTGTGCCTTATCTATAGCAGGCCCCATCATAATTTGTATTATAAGTACTATCTATTCCTGTCTCTTGCCATTTTTGTATTCGATATACATAGAATTTTTTAGTTTTGAGCTTTTCCTATACTGGAAAATTCAGAGCTTGACTTCACTCTTTTTCCTCAAGCAGCCTATAACGTGGCTTGAATATTGCAAATTTTGACAAACGAGCAGCCTTTTACTTTTACTGCACTTTGAAAGCTTCAACTTAAGGTTATTACCTATTCTTTTGTACTACTATCTTCGCCATTTTTGACGTCGTTTCCTTGTTCAAATGGAGTACATGCAATGCTTGATTAGTAAATATATCATACACTTACCTTTTGTGGACAGCGAGGTAGGGTATGCAGTATGTAGTTCACAGAAAAATTGTTAACTAACAAAAATCAGCAGCCTGGACAGTTAGACCAGTGCCTACTAAAATAACCTAGAGAAACTTTATTTGGAAAAATCGTTTTTTGCATAAAATGTAGTCCCTAATACAATTTCAATGGCCAATAAAAGAATTTACTTGGTAAAAATGGTTTGGAAGAAGTTATCCTAGGCCAAACTTAACATCATAAATGATCTCGTCATATAAGGGATGAAGGGGATATTAGAGGTCGCATCTGAAAAAGTATTTTGACAAACTAATTTCTATCTAACTTTCAGGTTCATATAATTTGTCTGTGAACTTTGTCAAGATACATGTATACTCCTTAGGTATCATATATATATGGATTTCATGAATTTTATGTCATTAGCGGTGAGATTGCAAGACATATTCGCCAATGCATATGTGGGTTTGTCAAACCACGAGGTATTCTTCCACTCATCCTCAAACTCATATCATGCTCAGGATCATAATTATCATCTTCACTGTCAGTTAAACTCTTCATTAAGTGTGTACACATCATCATTAAAGCTGATATACTCAGTTTCTTCATCGGTATAATCATCGTTATCATCCTGATTATAGGGTCGATATAGGTAAGACTAGAAGACATATGAGAAGAGAAAAAAGTAGGGTTAGGTTTCGTTCGAAAGACATACTAATATAACAAATAAATATCAAGTTTGTGCATCATACACCGTTAGAAATAAAAACTCTAAAACCCATGAAACCGGAAACTAAATGGTATTTACTCAAGAAGATTCTACTTGAAGAGATTTTTTTATCTATTATAGGCACATAATACTACATCTAAAGGTTATTTATATCTCTACTGGTTGAAACAAAGGCAAATCAGAAGGGTCTGATGATTTCATTGAATAATCTGCTCTCCTACAGAATTTTATAGGACGCAAATCATATACATTACAAAGATATTGGAACCTAGTTTTAATGCAAAAAATGATTCTTCAAGATCAATTTTCTGTAGTAAGTTAGAGCTATTTTAGGGAACAATGATCATTTTTTCTAAATGTAAAATTGTATTATTTGGCAACTTTTTTCTGCATAACATGTTTTCTATACACTTGTTGAGAAAAAGATATGAGAAGCCTAAAGTATAATGAATTCATGTATTGACTGGGTAAATGACAAAAAGCTAGATGAAAAATGACGCAAAAGGATAAAGTAAATAATAAGAAGCACAAAAATTTCAAACTGCACATGGTTTTTCTTCGAATAATAAACTGTTTTCCTACGGAGTTTTCTGGACAATTGACTATATATCGTTGGAAAGATCTTAGAATCTAGTTTTTTATGCAAAAAATGGCTCATAAAAAAAATTCTACAGATAATTATAGTTATTTCATTGAACAGTGGTCTAGCTGTGTAGATTCAAGATCTTACATTTATTGATGTCAACTTCACGAAATAAACCGATGCATTACATAATTTTCAGGCCATCAAATTATATATAGTTGAAAAGGTATCATAGTCTAATTTTTTATGCAAAAACGGTGCGTCCAAATAAAGTTTCTACAGGGAGTTATTGCTGTTTACACAAATTTCACGAATTATAGAGGCCACATCACCCTGTAAAAAAATTAAGTGTCATGTTAATGCTTTCATGATTCTGGAGCTATGTTCCAGGGCAATTAAAGTTCAAGTTTCACTTAGCAAATTGTTGACTATTCAATTGCAACACAACCAAAGGAGAAAAATGCCTAGCTAAAGAAAATGAAGAATTGAAAACTCTGTTTTGACGAGCACAAATGGAGATAATAACATTTATAGTCAAAGAAGAGCCTGCATTTTGGTTGAAATTTAAAAACGAGTATGAGTATAATGAATGAGAGTTTGTTAGGTAATGAATTACACACAGAGGGGGGAGGGTGAATGTGTTTTCATATTTTTCTGCTTTTCTTGAAATATTTAAGGTTGTGAATAAAGTAAATCAAATCTTGTAGTAAGATGTGTTAAGACTGAAATTAAACATGCAACAATGAATAACACAGATCTTTCAAAACTCACTTAATTTTATGTTAAAATTAAGAATGTTTTGCTATAAAATTTCTAGACTCTTTGTTGATAAAGAGCTTAGCTTCAATCTTGAGAGAATACAAGAATTTCTTGATCTTAATTGTTACAACTAACAAAGGACCGGTGTTAACTTTATATGATAGTTAACTACTGGTTTACATAGTGTATAATAAGAGATGTTATTCACTTTAGTAAATTATCACTTATCATTCCATTTTAGGAAAAGTATATCTTCCATTTCTGGCTTAGCATCTTTACATATTTTGTTAACTTTGATCTTCCTTTGTCAGTAAATCTTCACCCTTGATCTTGCACACTCTCCAAGCTGCTTTTTGTAGACTTGTCAATCCAACTGGTTGGATTGTTTGTTGATTGTTAATCTTGGATATTGAACTGGTCTGCAATTTGTACTTTGAGATTTTACCTCGAGATCTTCAGTTAGGCATATTGAGAACTTGACATCTCGATAAGTATATTGGCTTATCGAGATCTCTCATTACTCTATAGTTGATTTGACTTGTAGAGATCTCTGAGTTGTCTATAAGAGAATTTGGCTTGTCGAGATCTCTCATCTTCATATCTTCACTTTGGCTTATCGATAACTCAGAGTTCTCTAGTGATTTTTGACTTATCGATATCTCTGAGTTCTCTAGTGAAATTTGACTTGTCGATAACTCAGAGTTCTCTAGTGAATTTTGACTTGTCGATATCTCCGAGTTCTCTAGTGAAATTTGACTTGTCGATAACTCAGAGTTCTCTAGTGAGTTTTGACTTGTCGATAACTCTGAGTTCTCTGGTGAAGAAATGACTTGTCGATATCTCTAATTTTCATGTTTTCAATTTGGCTTGTCGATATCTCTGAGTTCTCTAGTAGTTTTCCTGAGTTCTCTATAAGTCATTCTGGAGTTCTCTAATGACTTCTCTATAACACTAAATCTGTGACTTGTAGAGATCTTGACTTAGAATATTTTTCTCAAAATAGATTTATTCAACTCCAAGCTTCTTCATAATTCTTCTGAGGCATGATCTTCTTGATCTTCTTCCAGATAAAATTCTTAGGCTTGATACTGTTTAAATAAAAAGAATCCAGTCTGTTCTTGGACATTTTTACAGACTTTAAATGTTACAATACAAAATGCAAACTAATATTACAATACAACTTACTTAGGGTTGTCAGTTTGACTTAGTCTTGTTAAGGTACAGGCATGTCTTGCACAACAATCTCCCCCAATTTGTGAAAAGATTGCTTAACACAAATTCATGTCTGTTAACAAGACTAACCCCATGTTATAATGGAAAACAAGACTAATATAAAAATTGACACAATTACAGTAATGTACATTAGATGATTTTGAGTTGAGTAATTACAAGCATCAGAAAAAGATTGGAACTTTTGATTCTTCTCTAATGAGGTCCTTTAAATATACAAGAATTTCAAGTTCCTCTATGATTGGAGTCCCTGTTAGAGCTTCTATCAGTTTGAGTATGTCTTGCTTTGGATAACCATCTAACATTTCAATTCTGAATTTTGAAAATGAGCCAGCTTTTATATTCAGAAACCTTCCATCTTTTGAGATTCTGATCACCCCTTTTTCTTTGAGTTCTTCTGATCTTTTGATGTACATTTCAATCTCTTCATCATACTTCCTCTTTTTTCTCCTCATATTCTGCTTTACTCCTTGCTCTTCTTTCCTCCCTTGCAATCAACCATTCATCTAGAACAGATCTCTATGCTCTTGTAGCAGTATCCTTGTCCTTCAACAAACTTATCACTCTCTTGATTTCTGTTCGAGAGAGAGTGTCCATCAAATTGCTTCCAAGGAAAGTGAAGGACCCATCTTGAAAGTAGATTCTCACTTCCTTTAGAGTAACAACCCAGACTCTAACTATTTCCTCAGCTAGCTGTTGAAAATAATCTTCATCTGAGATGCACCAATTTAAAGGTAGAAAGTCATTTTGCTTGAAACAGTTCCAGATGGCCTTTTTAGTAACTTGTACTTTTTCAGCATCCTTAGCCTTCTTGGGTTTCCTCTTAACAGTTTTGTAGTGAATTTTGAGTGAAGGCTTGTCTAAATGTAAGCTTGTGATTTTCTTGAGAGATGTTTGGTTTGAGGTGATTGGAGTTTTTAGGAAGGTGTTTGCAGTTTGTTTATGTAAAAACTTTGGCTTAGAGGTTAGAGGAGGTTTGATGATTGAGGTTGTTGGCTTTGAAGGTTGAGCTAGAGTTGTTTGGATTTTTAGGGTTTGGTGTGGTTTTGAGCCATCATGATTCTTCTTGCTTTTTCTCTTACTTCTTCTTTTCTTCTCATCATCCTTCTTTTCTTCTTGCTTCTTATCCTTGCTACCACTTGCCTTGCAGATTTGACTTGGATTTGAGCCAGTAGGTTTTTGATTGTCATCCTTCTGCTCATCATCATCCTTGTCATCTCTTAAATTGTATTGGGTATTTGGCAACATGATGTCAGCATTGACAAGGTATATATCCAATATCTTTATCATCTCCACATCCTCTTGCTTCTTGTTCTTTTTGTATTTTAAGTCATTCTGTATAGTCATGATCAACTTCATATTTGATCTGACACAGTGTTTGGGAACAAGAAGATGTTTGCACTGTTTGGTTGTTGGACATATGTAGACTACTCCTTTGTGTGGATATAGATAGGCTTCTAGAAAAGCTGCTATCTGTGCCTTTTTGAGTTCTTGGAGAAGTTGAGTGTCTTCTGGAATAACTTGCTTCATTCTGTCAATCATTATGTCCAGTTCAGATGCTCTTAGAGTTGGAATATTTGGGAGAGACACCTGAAGACACCTGTCCACACCACCATCATTTATGTTCACAACAATTCTCTTTACCAGGAAGTCATCAATTTTTACTACCACTGCCCTGATGAAGTTGATGTTCTTGCCCAAAGCTTTCTTGTAGGTTAAGTAGTTATTTTTTACGGGACATTCTTAGTACTGTAAGAAGTTCACTGAATTCTTGGTCTTGATTAGGTCCTTCTGCAGCCTTTAGAAGTCTTTCCTTTCCAACATCCACTTGACCATCCTGAATAGGCTCTTTAGATTTGGCTTTAGCATCCCTGGATTGTTGAATCCTAGCCTCAATATTCCCTTTAGTGTTGGTGACAGGCATGATTAGGGGTGATGGGATTTCTAGCATAATTTGTTCTGGTAGAGAGGGCATGTTAGGGATTCGAGCATAAAAACGCAGCAGAAAATCATAAATTTCAAATCCCTACCCCAGGATCTATCTATAATGAACAGATGATTATGGAGAATAGGATCATGTACCTTAATAAAGCTTTCCTTCTGAATATGATGAACGTTCTGATCTTGATGAACCACAACAACCCTCCTTACAAAGATATACTCTCCAAAGGTATCCACACGAATGTACGATCGTCCAACAATCACTGGAGCCGGTACTAGCCGATTTGGTTGCCTTCATCTCTCTCTCTCTCTCTCTAGCCTCTCTAAGATGTAGAGCTACTAGGGTTTTTCTCCAAAACGTGATGCAACCACCAACCCTAAAATTATACATCTTAATGTATATATAGAGGAGAGAGAGGATTAAGGCCTAACCCTAAATCTAATGGGCTTCTAAAAGACCTATTCTGATTTTTGGGTTTATATTATTATTAAGTTCGAATTCTAATATATATACAATTAATCAAGTCTCACTTAATTAATTTAATAATTAAATTCGATTAATAATAATAAAATATTTAAATTCATAATTTAAATAATACTCCGTTTAAACGTTCTTTGTGTGTGACCCTTTAGGTTATTATTACGTTGGCAATAATTTTATTTTCCAATAATAAAATTATAAACAATGAGTGGCATCTAGTAATACATCATTGCTCCCAAGTAATAATAATAATTGGTGATTCAATTAAACCTTTCGTGAATAATGTACAATGTAATATAATCCATTTAGCCTTATATTATTAATCAAACTCGAGGCATGCATTGTGTCATCTCCTGCAAACGTTTAATCTTTCTTTCCTTGATCAATGAGTAAACTATTAAACAAATCACTATTTGAGCACGACCATGCATTTTATAGTCTTACTCAATCAAGAGGCCAATAATATCACTCATTTAAAATAAAGGAGGGCTAAATCCCAACTAGATCATTCATATTTCTCATACGATTCATAATATACCCAATGTCTACTTTTATGATTACCCGGTTAAGGATAACTTTCAATAGTATCAAAGTATATTAATTCTCGTATAGAAATATAATGATTTCAGGTCTAAGGACCAATACATCATTATCACTGTGAGACTAACTTATGACACATTAAACATGTAGTATCTCATAACGGGTCAATCCAGCACCATGTATTTAATACATGTGCCTGTGTTTTGACTTTAGTATCACCATACCTATGATCAATGAGATGTGATCATCAGTTAACAAACACACTAGTCTCAACATATTTATTATTGTCCCTTAACAATAATACTTGACTTAGGAATATCAATACTATTCTCATAATCTAATTTCTAAGTCACGTACTTAGAGATATAAATTTACATATCATATTCCAAGGACATTTATTAATCTAACATTTTATCACAGAAAATAAAGATATAATAAATTACTAAAGAATAATCCATAGAATCATAATTAATAATCCAAATGTTTCATTATATAAACATAATAGTGTTGTCTCTAGGGCACAAACACTAACAATCTCCCACTTGCACTAGAGCCAATCACCCATATATCTAATACCCATGGAACTAGTATGACCTTCGTGCTTGTGCTGTGACCAAGCCTTAGTCAGTGGGTCTGCAACATTATCATCAGTATGCACTTTACATATATGTATACCTCCTATTTCATTAATCTCTCGAAGAAGGTGATATCTCCTAAGTATATGTTTTTCCCGGGAATGGGACCTTGGTTCTTTAGCCTGTGCAATGGCTTCATTATTATCACAGTAAAGATCAACTGGATCTGTGATTGATGGAACCACACCAAGTCCTGTTATGAATTTTTGTATCCAAACAGCCTCATTGGCTGCTTCACTGACAGCAATATACTCAGCTTCCATTGTAGAATCAGCTACTGTCTCTTGCTTTGAACTCTTCCAGCTTACAGCACCTCCATTAAGGCAAAACACAAAACCTGACTGAGATACTGAATTGTCTCTGTCTATCTGGAAGCTTGCATCAGTGTAACCCTTTACAACCAGCTTCTCATCTCCCACATACACCAAGAATGAATCTTTAGTCCTCTTCAAGGGCTTAAGAATATTCTTGACAGCTGTCCAGTGACCCTCACCAGGATTAGACTGGTATCTGTTCGTCATGCTCAAGGCATACGAAACATCAGGACGAGTACATATCATTGCATACATTATAGATCCAATTGCCAAAGCATATGAAACTTTGCTCATACGACCCTTATCATCTAATGATTTAGGGCGGTTGTCTTTTGAGATCAATATCCCATGAGACATTGGGACATATCCTCTTTTTTCCTCTTGCATCCCAAAACGATGCAATACTTTGTCAATGTATGTACTCTGACTTAGGCCGATTAATTTCCTTGATCTATCTCTATAGATCTTGATCCCTAATATATAGGTAGCATCACCTAAGTCCTTCATGAACAAACTATTTTCCAACCAAGTCTTAACAGTTTGTAGAGAAGGTATGTCATTCCCTATTAGTAATATGTCATCTATATATAGTACTAGGAATGCCACATGGCTCCCGCTAACTTTCTTATAAACACATGGTTCATCTTCGTTTTGAATAAAGCCAAATTTTTTGACTATTTCATCAAAATGTCGATTCCATCTCCCTGAGGCTTTCTTTAATCTATAAATAGATCGAAGCAACTTACAGACCATCTTAGCAAACTTGGGATCGACGAAACCCTCAGGTTGTATCATGTATACATCCTCTTTAAGGCTCCCATTTAAGAAAGTGGTTTTGACATCCAATTGCCAAATCTCATAGTCGTAGTAAGCAGCTATTGCTAGCAAAATCCTGATGGACTTGACCATAGCAACTGGTGAAAAAGTCTCATTATAGTCTATACCATGAACTTGTTTGAAACCTTTTGCCACTAGTCGTGCTTTATAGGTCTGTACTTTACCATCCATGTTAGTTTTCTTCTTGAAAACCCACTTGCACCCTATAGGTTTTACCCCTTCAGGTGGCTCAACTAAAGTCCATACTTTATTTTGATACATGGATTCCATTTCAGATTTCATGGCCTCTCGCCATCTCTCAGAGTCTGGACTGTTCATAGCATCTTGGTAGATAAGAGGCTCATCATTGTCTATAAGTATTACGTCATCATCTTGAGTCAAGAGAAATCCATAATATCTCTCTGGCTCATGACGAGTCCTATTAGATCTATGAACAACCTGTGTTTCCGGAGCAAGAATATCTTGATATTCTTCCTGCCCATTTTCCAACTCTGGTTCAATATTATTTTGTATAACTCGATCTTTATCGAGATCTATAGTCCTCCCACTAATTTTCTTGGAAAGTAACTCTCTTTTAACAAATACAGCGGTTCGAGCAACAAACACTTTGTTCTCGGTAGGATTATAGAAACTATACCCTTTAGTTTCTTTAGGATATCCCATAAAATAACATTTATCCGATTTTGGTCCCAGCTTGTCAGAAACCAAGCATTTCATAAACGCTTCGCATCCCCATACTTTCATAAAAGACATGCTGTGACGTTTCTCAGTCCATATCTCATATGGAGTCTTTTGAACCGATTTAGTTGGAACTCGATTTAGTGTATATGCAACCGTTTCTAGAGCATAACCCCAGGAACTTATTGGAAGATCTGCTAGACTCATCATTGATCGCACCATGTCCAACAAGGTACGATTTCTCCTCTCAGAAACTCCATTCCATTGATGCATTCCAGGAGGAGTAAGCTGTGATACGATACCACACTCCTTTAAGAAAACTTTAAACTCGAGGCTTAAGTATTCTCCTCCACGATCTGATTGTAGAACTTTTATACTTTCCCTTGTTTGCTTTTCCACTTCAGCCTTGTATTCTTTGAACTTTTCAAAAGAATCGGATTTGTTCTTCAAAAGATACACATATCCATATCTACTGAAATCATCAGTAAATGTAATGAAGTAGTAAAAGCCACCTCTTGCCATCGTACGTATTGGACTACATACATCATTATGTATAAGTCCTAATCGTTCGGTGGCCCTTTCACCTTGTCCGGTAAGAGGAGCTTTAGCCATTTTGCCAATGAGACAAGATTTGCATTCTTCGTATGATTCAAAATCAAACTTATCCAAGTAACCATCTTGATGTAATTTGGAAATGTGTTTCTCATTTATGAGACCTAAACGACAATGCCAAAGGTATGTTTGATTTGAGTCTTTCATCTTAATACGTTTATCATCATTATTTATGTTATAGACATGAGTATCTAAATCAAGAACATATAAACCATTAAACAAACGTGCAACCCCATAGGTAACATTATTGAATGAAAAGAAACAACTATTGTTCTGAATCAAAAAATGAAAAGCCTTTCTTGTCCAAACAAGAAACCGAAATAATGTTTCTGCAAATCGTAGGCACGTAAAAACAGTTATCTAGTTCTAAAACAAGCCCAATGGGCAATGATAAACGATAAGTCCCTACTGCTAAAGAAACAACCTTTGCTCCATTGCCAACTCGTAGGTTGACTTCTCCCTTCATCAATGTCCTACTTCCCTGCAGTTCTTGCACATTTATATAAATGTGAGAACCACATCCAGTATCTAATACCCAAGATGTAGAATTAGACAAGTTGACTTCTATAACATAAATACCTGAATCAGAAGCAGCTATTGCAGCCTTCTTCTTCTTCTTCAGATCCTCCAAATAAGCATGACAGTTCCTCTTCTAATGACCTGGTTTCTTGCAATAGTGACAATCACCAACCTTTGGAACACCGCCTTTAGGCTTCAAAGCCTTGGTCGGAATAGGTTTCGGATTGGCATTAGATTTAGATCCCATCTTCCTCTTGCCTTTCCATTTACCCTTTCCTTTGGCCTTCCCCTTATTCACCATCAGCATGGGAGAAAGGGACGCCTTCTGAACGTTGTTCTCAGCAGTTTTCAACATAGCCAACAATTCGGTGGGGTTCTTGTCTAGTTCTTGTCTATCTCATTCATATTATAACTCATCATAAATTAAGAATAGCTGATGTTTAAAGATTGCAAAATAAGATCAATCTGGTGCTCCATAGTAATTGGGGCACCCAACTTGGCAAGGCACTCCATATACCCTATCATCCTTAGAATATGCGGTCCAACCGGATCACATTTTCCCAGCTTACATGCATGTAATGATTTGAAAGTATCAAACCTCTCCTGACGAGCATGTCCTTCAAACATACGTTTAAGGTGCTCAATCATATCATAAGAATCCATATTCTCATGTTGTTTCTGAAGTTCAGCACTCATGGTCGCTAACATGAGACATTGAACATTCGTGTCATCATCGATATGTTTCTGATAAACATTATGTTGAGCACGGGATGCTCCTTCAGGGAGAGGAGCAAGGCGAGGGATATCAATTACATAGAACTTGCGCTCTTGTTTGAGGACAATCCTCAAGTTCCTCTGCCAGTCAAGGAAGTTTGTTCCTGACAGCTTGTCCTTCTCAAGGACTGATCGCACAGAGAAGTTGTTTGAATTGTATGTCATTTTGATATCTACAATGTTTAAGTGCATAAAGATAAATTAGTCTATAGATGATTATTAAATTATATTCAAGTGATTATTTATATATACTCAATATATATATATATATATCTTCCACTATTTTTATCAAATTAATAGCCCTAACTATTAATTCGGAAATAATATATTCTACTCCCTCCATCCCATTTTAGTTGTCACATCTCCTTTTATAGAAGTCAAATTGACCAGTTTTTGACCAAAGATTAAACAATACTCTTATATTATTTTAAAAAACTAAAAATTATATATTAAAGTAGATTAAATCTACTTTCCGGTGATGTAATTTTTTTCTTTTGTTAAAATATAAATTATTAATAAATTAGGTCAAATTTAAGTCAATTTGACCGGCACAAATCCAAAGGTGACAACTAAAATGGGATGGAGGGAGTATATGCTTTCTAGTGAGCCAAGATCCAAATTTCACAACGTTTTAGTTCAGCTTTGGCTTTACTCCTAAAACATGATTCAATAAGATAGACAACATTTGTCAATTATATAAACTATATAACTCTTGGATAGTTTAGTGGAACAACATTTATTCATATTTATCCAATAAATCTCACTAAACTCTATGCCTCTAAGTTCACAATCCTATTTTGATAACTTAGTTAAGTCAAACCCAAAGGTCTAAAAAGTATCATATACTTCAACACGCCGTCCCACGATAGATGGGAGTACTTCGCTCTGGCGAACCCACTCCTTATCAATTTAGGGGTTAACGCGTTGGACATATTGGAAGACATCTAAACAACTTAATATAAACATAAAGGTTTTGTTAGTATTATAACGATCACGATCCCATCATAAAGAGATTCCCAATTTTTCCTTGAATAAAATACTTCAAATCAATACTCGTCAATGGTTTGATTTCCAGGTAGTGGAGGAGTCACACCAGTCTCGCTTAAAACCCACAGCCTTACAAGTTTAATGAACTCGTTTTTGACAAAATCGCCCCATGTCGGAAATAAAGAAGATTCGTATTTCATTCCGTGTTTCAAAACACAAGAATCTCATAATCGTTTGTTAATTTTAAAATCTTGAGTCGTTACAGATTTTATCTTGTTTAGCAGGCATGGTATGGGTGACGTATCTAATACATACAATCATGCATGATTAATCTAATTAAAGCATGCATCATTAACTATTCTATACATACATTCATACATCAATATATAAAGTGCGGTATATAAACGTGCTTGGTTATGGCCTTTATCCTATGTGATCCTTCCAAGCTAATGAAAGGATCAAGGTCAATCTATGGCGAATAATATAAATACAATTACAATTACAAGTCTTCATTCTTCTTGTCTCGATAGTTGCTTCTCCTCTTGGATCATGTCTTCTTGAAGTACATTACAATAAACAACCTATACTAATTTACTTACATAAGAAAACTCGAGTTACATTCAAGGTTAAAAAATTACAAGAAGAATGAAAATGACATGCAAGTCGTATTTATAAAACCAAAACCATAAATTTAATATAAAGGTCTTAAGGCCATAACCAGCATCATGCTCAAGTAAACAATTAAAGAACTTGAGAAAAACAAAATATAGCGGGGTTCCGGGGGCGGCAGACCCCGACTGGGGTCGAGCTGCCAAGTAAGCTCGAAAGAGAAATTTTTAATTTTGGAAGACCAGTCTAGTACAGAAATCTTAATTTCGGGACTAAAGATCATATCTTAACCAGCCTCTGCCATCACTGCATCAAATGCAGTTTCAACGGATAATCCATGTTAGATATATTTGATAATGTCATGGCTAATATGTTTTATGTTTAGATTTCAGATCTTATTTGAATAGAACAAATCAGTACTTAACTGATCAGTACTTATACTGGAAGTCAGAACTTAAGGGATATCAGTACTTATGTCATCAGGAGATAGATATCAGAACTTAAGTGCTGAAGGACGATCAGATAAGGACAGTAGCTGATTAAAGTTAAGAAGATCAAGATAAACATAAGAAGAGATATGCATGAAGAAGGAATTCCGTGAAGAATGGAATACTTGGAATAGAAGATATCTGATTGATATATTTTAGGAAGCAGAATTATATTCCATATCAATTAGCGAATATCTTGTAACTGTGTAGTATATAAACACAGAAATAGAGTTTACACTATAAGTGTTATCATTATCGAGAATATTATTAAATATAACTCTAGTAGCTCTCGTGATATTTTGTTCATCACTGAGAGATAACAGTTCCAGATTGTAACAGAGTTTATTGTTTAAATAAAGTTTGTTTTCTGTTACACAAGTTCTTGAAATTTGATTTGATTGTAATAAACACTGTATTCACCCCCTCTACAGTGAAAGTGTGACCTAACAAGTGGTATCAGAGCTATCTGTTAACACACATACAGTTAAAGATCCAAACACAATCATGTCTGACACAGAAACTCCAACTAAGCCTACCAAAACTGAGGAATCATCAAAGACATCAACTCAGAGTCGATATGAGACTATCAGAGTTCCCATATTGAGACCATCTGAATATCCCATATGGAAGGTGAGGATGACCATGTTTCTGGAAGCAACAGATCCAGAATACCTTGATAGAATCAGGGAAGGGCCTCACAAACCTACCAAGCTCGCTGTTGTAGTTCCAGGTGAAGCAGCAATGACCGTACCAAAGGAAAAGAATGATTACACTGCTGAAGATATAGCATCTATTGCTAAGGATGCCAAGGTACGTCACTTATTGCATAGTGCCATTGATAATGTAATGTCAAACAGGGTAATCAACTGCAAGACTGCTAAGGAGATATGGGATGCACTGGAGACAAGGTGTCAAGGAACTGAAACAGTTAAGAAGAACAGGAAGACAATACTCACTCAAGAGTATGAACACTTTGACTCTAGGACTAATGAGTCATTGACTGATGTATATGATAGATTTGTCAAACTCTTGAATGACTTGTCATTGGTTAATAAGGAGTATGATCTTGAAGATACAAACCTTAAATTCCTGTTAGCTCTTCCTGAATGTTGGGATTTGAAGGCAACAACAATAAGAGACAACTACAATCTTGATGAAACAACTCTTGATGAAATCTATGGAATGCTCAAGACTCATGAACTTGAGTTGGAACAAAGAAGCAAGAGGAAAGGAGGAAAGTCAAGGACAGTTGCTCTCAAGGCTGAAGAGGAATCCCCCAAATCACTTTCCTCAAAGAAAGACAAGGGTAAAGCTCTTTTCATAAAGTCTGATACTGAGTCATCAAGTTCTGAGAGTGATGATGACTCAGATTCTGAAAGCTTGCCTGAAACTGATGCTGATGAGGAGATGATGAAGCTGTGTGCTCTTATGGTGAAGGGAATCATAAAGATTGCATACAGGAAGTTCAGGAAGGGAAAGAAGTTTTCCAGGAAAGGCATAAGTTCTGATAAGAAGAATTTCAGAAGATCTGAAGCAAGAGGAGGAAAGTCTGACAGAGGAGATTACGCTAATGTTAAATGTTATAATTGTGGTGAAAAAGGCCACATATCTCCTGATTGCAAGAAGACCAAGAGTGACAAAGGCAAAGCTCTTGTCACAAAGCAGAAAAGCTGGACAGACACCTCAGACTCTGAAAGTGAGGAGAACTATGCATTGATGGCAAATGCTGATAAACAAAGTTCTGAGAGCAGTTCTGAAGCTGCTGAAATAAAGGTACCTCAGACTACTTATGCTTTTCATACTGATGATATTAATGAGTTGAGAAGATATCTTAAAACCATGTTTGTTAGTTATAGAGATCAAACTTTAACATGTGAAAGATTAACTTCTGAAAATCTTGCTTTTAAGAAAAGAAATGATTTCTTAGAAAAAAAGTTAGTTATGTTCCATCAAACTCAGAAGGATAGAGATGATGCTTTTTATGTTAGGGATGAAGTGCTAAAAATGAATGAATCTCTAAAAACTGAGTTAGAAAAGGAGAGAGAGATTATCAGAACTTGGACTAACTCTGGCAAAACAACTCAAAATTTGCTAAGCAGTGGAAACTGGAAAGAGTGCTTAGGTTATGGAGAAAATAATGAAAAAGGAACTGAAGAAATTAAGCCTGTTGATAAGCAAAAGCCGAAGTTAAAACCTGTTAAGTTTGTAACTGAAAAATCTGAAAATGGGAAATCAGAAGTTAAAAAGGAATTAGCTTCTGACAAACTAAAACAGGAAAAGACAGCTGAAGTTAACATAGGCTTAATGACAAAGAAGCAGCTTAAGCATAAGCTGAAAGATGTTAAGAATGCAAACAAGGTAAAATCACCTAGGAAAAACAGGAATGGAAAGGAAGGTGTGAATAAAAGCAATAACTATAAATCTGTTCCTGGTACTCCTAGAAAAGCATGTCATAACTGTGGAAGTTCTAACCATCTGGCTTCTTTTTGCAGGAAGAATAAGAATATTAACTCCTTATCTACAAAGTCAGGAGTTAAGAGTCAGTATGTTAGATACAAACCACAAAATCCTTGTTTTCATTGTGGTAGTTTATGGCATTCCATTTATACTTGTAAGGAATATCATAGTTTGTACTATGATTATTATCAAATAAAACCTTCTTTAAAGAAAGTTTCTGTTGTTCCTTCTAGTGTAAGTTCTAATTCAAAGTCTGGTAGTATAAGTTCTGATAAGAAAACTGTTAACATAAAATCTGATGCTAAATCCGCTGCACATGTTAACAACCCTAAAAAGGCCAAAGGATCCAAGCAAGTCTGGGTCCTTAAAACTAATAATTAGTGGTCTTTTTGATTGCAGGGCAACAGGAAAAATATTTTAGTTCTGGACAGTGGATGTTCAGGACACATGACTGGAAATAAGGCCCTGCTATCAGACTTTGTGGAGAAAGCTGGCCCAAGTGTTTCTTATGGAGATGGCAACATTGGAAAAACTTTGGGATATGGCAATATCAATCTTGGGAATGTCATTATTAAAGATGTAGCTCTGGTCTCAGGACTTAAACACAACTTACTGAGTATAAGTCAAATCTGTGACAAAGGTTATCATGTTGATTTCTTTGCAGAACATTGTGAAATAGTTAGTAAATCTAAAGGAAAAATTGTTCTGAAGGGATTCAGGCGTGGTAACATTTATGAAGCTAAGCTTTCAACAAGTTCTGATGGTTCTGCAATCTGCTTAGTGAGTAGAGCCTCAACTGAAGAAAGCTGGAATTGGCACAAGAAACTCTCTCATTTAAACTTCAACAAGATAAATGAACTGATCAAGAAAGATCTTGTGAGAGGACTGCCAAAATCAGTGTTTGTTCCTGATGGTCTTTGTGACTCATGTCAGAAGGCTAAACAAAGAAAATCTTCGTTCAAGAGCAAGACTGAATCATCAATTCTTGAGCCTTATTATCTACTTCATGTTGATCTATTTGGTCCAGTGAATGTCATGTCTATTGCAAAGAAGAAATATGCGTTGGTCATAGTAGATGAGTTCACCAGATACACATGGGTGTATTTCTTGCACACAAAAAGTGAAACTGCATCTATCCTGATTGATCATGTCAAACATCTGGATAAATTGATCAGAGATTCTGTGAAAATTTTAAGGAGTGATAATGGCACTGAATTCAAGAATTTGATAATGGAAGAGTTCTGCAAAAATCATGGAATAAAGCAGGATTTTTCTGCTCCTGGAACTCCACAGCAAAATGGAGTTGTTGAAAGGAAGAATAGAACTCTAATTGAAGCTGCACGAACAATGCTTGAAGAAGCAAAGCTTCCAACCTATTTCTGGGCTGAAGCTGTGCAGACTGCTTGTTTTACTCAAAATGCAACACTCATTAACAAGCATGGAAAAACACCATATGAGATGGTGAAGAACAAGAAGCCAAATCTCAAATACTTTCATGTATTTGGATGTAAGTGTTTTGTTCTCAAGACTCATCCTGAACAGCTATCCAAGTTTGATCTAAAAGCTGATGAGGGAATCTTTGTAGGATATCCACTTTCTACAAAAGCCTTCAGAGTCTATAATTTGAGAACAAAAGTGGTCATGGAATCTATCAATGTCTCTTTTGATGACAAGAAGATCACTGGACTTGAAGATTGCATTGATCATGATCAGCTGAGATTTGAAAATGAAGATTCATATTCTGATACCTCAAGTCCTGACAATCTAAGTCCTGATACTGTAATTTCTGATGGATTAAACTCTGATGTTATTGAAACTGTGGTGACTATGTCAAAGGAAGATGCACCAATGCAGGGGGAGCATACTCAAGAGATTATCACATCTCAAGAAGCATCAGAACATACATCTGGCTCTTCAAATTCTGATTCGTCAAGTTCTGATAAGCCAAGTACTGATAGTGCTGAAAATCTAAATACTGAAGGATCCAACTCAGAGAGCATAGTTTCAGGGGGAGCATCAGAAAATGAAATCGAAGACAGCATGAATCATGGGGGAGCATCCAGTTCTAGAGAAAATCTTCCATCTGCAAGGAAGTGGACAAAATCACATACACCTGATTTAATAATTGGAAATCCTGAGGCAGGTGTCAGAACTAGAACAGGTACTTCGAATGAATGTCTTTACAATTCTTTTCTCTCTCAGTCTGAGCCAAAGAAAGTGGAAGAAGCTCTTCAAGATGCTGATTGGGTGCAAGCAATGCAGGAAGAGTTGAATGAATTTGAAAGAAACAAAGTCTGGACCTTAGTGCCAAGACCCAAGAATAGATCGGTTGTTGGTACAAAGTGGGTATTCAGAAACAAAACTGACAGTGATGGCATAATTGTAAGGAACAAGGCAAGGCTGGTTGCAAAAGGATATTCTCAACAGGAGGGAATTGACTATGATGAAACATTTGCTCCAGTTGCTAGGTTAGAAGCCATAAGGATATTCATGGCTTATGCTGCTCACAAAAAGTTTACTGTCTTTCAAATGGATGTGAAAAGTGCTTTTCTCAATGGAGAATTGGAAGAGGAAGTATATGTTGAACAACCTCCAGGCTTTGTAGACTCTAAACATCCAGACTATGTCTACAGGCTTGATAAAGCACTTTATGGACTTAAGCAAGCTCCTAGAGCATGGTATGAGACTTTAGCTCAGTTTCTTCTGGAAAGTGGATTCAACAGAGGAACTATTGACAAAACATTGTTCTATCTCAACCATGGCAAGGACTTACTTCTGATCCAGATTTATGTTGATGATATTATTTTTGGGTCTCCAAATGACAAACTTTGCAAAAAGTTTGCCAACCTAATGCAGTCAAGATATCAGATGAGTATGATGGGAGAACTTAGTTATTTTCTGGGCCTTCAAGTCAAGCAGACTGAAGAAGGAACTTTTATTTGCCAATCTAAGTATACCAGAAACTTGCTGAAGAAATTTGGAATGCAAGACTGTTCAAGTGCATCCACTCCCATGGCCACTGCAACAAAACTGGATAAGGATACTGGTAATTCAGTAGATATTACTGATTACAGAGGTTGCAAAATTGACAGGAAAAGCACTAGTGGTAGCTGCCAATTTCTTGGAGGCAGGTTGGTTTCTTGGTATAGCAAGAAACAAAAGTCAATTTCCACATCAACTGCAGAAGCAGAGTATATTGCTGCAGGAAGCTGCTGTGCACAGATTCTCTGGATGAAGAATCAGTTACTGGATTATGGGTTAACATATTTCAAAATCCCTATTTACTGTGATAATCAAAGTGCTATTGCTATGACAGGTAATCCAGTTCAACACTCTATGACAAAGCACATCAGCATCAGGTACCATTTCATCAGGGAACATGTGGATGAAGGTACAGTGGAATTGCATTTTGTTCCCACAGATCAACAAGTAGCAGATATCTTCACAAAACCACTGTGTGAAGCTACCTTTTCAAAATTGGTAAATGAACTTGGAATGATTTCAGGTTCTTTCTTTAAATCTGCTTAAACTTGTTCTATGTTATCAGACTTTATGATCAGTATTTACAGAATTAATCTCTTTGTATATTCTGTGCATTAATTGATAAATGTCTTTAAGTACTGACTGTTGTCTGATATATGTTTCTAAACTCTGATAAGTGATATGTCTGTTTCAGTAACTATTCTATCCTATGAGGATAACTGTGCTAGATACTGACCTATTAGTCTTCAATAAACAAATGATCCCATGAAAGAAGTAATTATTTCTGTGGAAATCTTATGACACAAGCAAATTCTGATAACTGAGCTTAGTTAAGTTTACTTTGTATATCTTATTACTAAGTCACAAATTAGAATAATGCTACTCATCTGTTTAAGTTCTGATTCTAGTAAAACTGCTGAATGTACTAAGTGCTGATAAACCTCACTTATCAAAAGAAGAAGAACAATAATCAAAGAATAATATCAGGTACTCCTTTGAGATCTAGAGTAAAAATGTGAAAGGGACGACCCAAGTGCATTGCTGGTATTAAGTAAATATGCATTAGAAAAGCAAAATATTTTCTTGGTGACTTTTCACACTCTATGATTACTGGAGAAATACTCTGATAATAGCATAAATTCTGATAAACAGTCGTGACTCACTTACACTGAGAAGCCACTGTAAAATAGAATTTCAAAAGATGCATAAAATTAGCACAACAAACAGTTGAGGTGGACTCATGCATGAACTCATTTATCAGTAGGTTTCAGGATAGTGACAGCTCTTTAGCAAAATTTTAATTATGACTTATTTCTAAGATGTACTGAAGTAAATCAGACTTTACTCTTTGTCTGTTATTTAGCTTAATGCACACACACATCACTCCATATGAATGATGAAATTTCTGTGGTGGTCTCTGTTATTTTAGATAAACAGTCATTGTGTCACTTCTGCACAAAATTCTGAGGACAAGTTCTAGTTACACGTTCTGATGATTAAGTTCTGACATTCATAACTAAGAACTTGTATGAGTATTTACTCAGATAGATATTCCTTGTTCAAGTTAAGACATTATGTTCTGATGACTGTTAAGTTCTGGTATAGGTCTAAGTTCTGATTTTTCAGTCTAACCCTTTACTTGACTTATCTGTGCATAAAATTTGGTAACAGTCTCAGATTAATTTCGAAATGTTGAAGTGGAAGATTAATAGTCTATGGTTAAAACATAATGGCACTCGTTCTTGAACAGTTCACTCTTGTTACATGTGCACATTCCTTTTCCAATGACTGTTATTCTTTTTCAAAGTCTAGGGAGACGAGGTAGAATTACTTCTATCTGTCCGCATTAAATATCTTTGCGTCTCTTGGCATTCTCTTGCCTTTATATGCAACCACTTCACATCAGTCTTTCCATCACATTCTTCTCACACACTTATCCTCCTTCTTCTGTCAAAAACACAATGGTTCGATTCAACATGTTTTTGAACTCACAAACCTTCACAATGGAGCTCAGTTGTGCTGAGTGGCAGCAGGAGTGGCATATAACAGCCATTCCTGAGGAGATCTGGGACTCTGTCCCACAGGAGGTGCTGGCTCACCTTCTATTCTTCGAGATGGATTATCATCGCCATCTGGAGCGTCTGGAGGAGGAACGGCGGGAAGCTATCCGTCAGCAAGAGCGAATCATACGACTCGCCATCTTGTTCGTCGAAGATAGGAAGAGGAAGATGACTTAATCTCGTCTTCTTCCTGTTCTTCTTCATCCTCAGTTTTGTCACGCTTCTTAGCTAGGACTAAAGCTGTTGATGTTAGGATTAGAAGCTTAGGGAAAATCTTGTATTGATGTAATTTCAATTTCATATATGTATTGACTTGATATATTAATGAAAACTGTTTTTACTTCAAGATTTTGTCTCTGAGTTATTTTATCTTGTGTTGATAAATCCTGATTGATATTCTGATGACCATTTAAATTTTGTTTTTATTTAAGTTCTGATTCTCCGTCAGCACTTATTCATAGAAATTATCTCGGTCATTTTTAACATGATTCATTTTCAGAATATTAATGTTGCAGTGAAAAACAATCCAATCAGTGATAACGGGTTAAAATTTGAATTGTTTCCCTTGACAAAAGGAACAGTTTTTTTTTCCTTGAAACTCGGCAAATGGGTAAGTCATGATTACTGTTTTCTCGAGCCCAGTAACTATCCGTTATTACTGCATGTCTGACAGGTGTCCAACGGTAACATTTTTTTTGTATAAGTACAGCAGAGAGAAGATTTCTTTAATCTTTTTAATTTCTTCATCTTCTATCTCTCTTCTTACTTTTACTCTTCTTCACTTTACTATTTCCGTTGTTTTCATACAGATATTATATCAAACACCTATCAGGCATACTTAACTCTAACTTTTTCACATGGCACCAAAGGATTTAATCATTGATGGAGCAAAGTTTGTTCCAAACAACTATGCTGCAATTCTTGATCATACTGAAGCTCCATCTGAATTGCATTTTGTGCAAGATCTTCTTGCACACAGTGAGGTTGGGTACGCCTTAACTCAGCCTGAATTATTTTCAAGTCAACAAGTTCTGCGGTTCTGGAGGACTGGAGTTTTTGATGATGGTGGTAAACGAGGAACTCCCAGTATTATCTTCCAAGTGGGTGATTCTTCCTATGTAGTCACTCCTGGTACAGTACGAAGAGCATTACATCTTCCAGAAGATTGTACTTTCTCTATACCAGAGGAATCAGAACTTCGGGGGTTAATGACTGAATTGGGATATGAAAAGAGTCTGACGAAACTTGGACAATTGAAACGGGCTAATATCAGAAGAGAATGGAGTTTCTTCTTCGATTGCATCACCAAGGCTTTTGGCAACAAGTGTTCAAATTTTGATGCCATCCCAATTCTGAGTCAGCACATCGGGTATGCTATTATCCATCAAACTCATTTTGATTTTGCAACTGGAATAATTGGTTTTATTGGGGATAGGATGACAGAGGATCGAGATGTTGTTTATTTTGCGAGATTCTGTCAACTTATTTATACATATTGTACTGCTGAACCTCAGTTAGTCAGCACTCAAACCCCATCTTTTAAGGTTGCCAAAAGGTACTTCAACGACCTGATAAATGCTGATACAAAGAAATCAATTGTGAGACAATTACAGATCCCTCAGTCTGTGAAACAGATTCTGGTAAATGCTGATCCTGCTACTTACAAATCTGTTTACTCAAATGTTCAACCAACTCACCATAACCAAAATCCATCAACCTCAGTCCCTACCTCTCATTCTACTCAACCTAACCTCAGAACTTATCTCAAATCCTATCTCTCAACTTCACAGACTGCTCAACCTTCTTCTTCAACACCTACTGTGAAGCCTACAGCCTCTAAGCCAAAGAGGACAAAGACTGTTCCTCAAACATCTCAGAAGAAGCGGAGGATTACTTTGAGAGATGAATCAGATTCTGAGGATCAGATTCCATCTTCAGAACCTATGATAGATGAAGCTGAGAAGGCAACTTCTCAGAAGGATTCTGAAATTGGGGGTTCTAGGCTTCTCAAGAGGCTTAGACGTATGACGGTTCCTGCAACTCCCAAGGAATCCACATCAACAAGGAAGTACAAGAAACAGAGGGCACAGAGGCCAGTTTCAGATGATGAGGAGGAAGCAGCTAAGGAAGGGGATCAGGAATCTCTGATCTCACAAGACAAGGAATTTGCTCCAGTCACTTCTTCTCCATCAACTCCATCTCAGGAACCTGTATCTGATAAGGCTAATTCACCTTCTATATCTCTTGTTGATCCAGGCACAAGTGCTGAAATTGATATTCAGAACTTGGTTGTGCCTGAAATACTTTTCTTAGAAGCTCCAACAGCAAATAATCCTTCCACAACACCTGTTACTGATGCTGTTCAAACTCCTGAGTTATCACTAACACCTTCTCTGCATCAAGATGATGATCAGATTTTAGGTGAGCATCAGGATATGGCTGTTGATCAGAACTTAGTATCAGATCAGCAATTAGAGGATGTTGAAGCCTCCATTGCTACTCATACAGTTGTCTTATCAGACGATACTGATTCTGTAAATTCTGATGCTGCAAATGTTGGAGATACTGGTGAAGCTGCTACAACTATAGATGCTGATGAAGCAGGTCCTTCAGGACATACTCCTCCACTGACTCTTCCTAAGTCTGAACTGCTAAAGGAGTTTGTTATCAGGGATGCACCAGTACCTTGGAGTGAAACTCCTGCAGGTCAGGAGTGGACTAAGGAATGGAACTCAGTTTCATGTGTTCCAAATGCTTTACATCTTGCTGAGCACTTGACTAAAGCTGATGAAATGCTAAATTCTGATGATTTTAAAATCCAGCTTAGAGTCACTGCATTGAGTACTAAACATCTACAAGGTCTTCATTCCAATACTCATGCAGAGCTACACAAGATTCAGGAGAACTTAATTAAACAGGAACAAGTTTGGAAACTTGATAAGAAAAAGTTCTTCCAACCTACCATTGACAGGATTGCTTATATTGAGAAAACTCAAGAGCAGCAACAAGCTCAGCTTGATCAAATTCTGACAAATCAAGCTTCTCAGCAATCACAACTTACAGAAATCCAATCTTCAGTGGAATTGCTTATCTCTCTTCTACTTCCTGCTGATGCCAAAAAGGGGGAGAAAGTGATTAAGTCCAAATGCAAGGATGACAAGTCACTGAAAGGAAAGGATGATGGAAAAGATGACCAAGGAAACTCTGGAATGGGTAGTGGTCATAGTCAAGGTAGAAGGTTTATATCAAGACAAGCTAGTCACAGAACAAGTTCTGATACTGGGAAAAGAATAAGTTCTGCTGCTGGTAAAAGAATAAGTTCTGATGAACTTCTAGATCTTGATGAGGAAATGTCGAGACAGTT
Source organism: Apium graveolens (assembly GCF_009905375.1). Classification (NCBI taxonomy): domain Eukaryota; kingdom Viridiplantae; phylum Streptophyta; class Magnoliopsida; order Apiales; family Apiaceae; genus Apium; species Apium graveolens. Next base: position 90,770,408 of record NC_133648.1, read on the forward strand.
ATTTCTTCAAGAAAATCCAGGGATGGACTTGGAAAGTTTAAAGGAAGAAGAAGCCAGACTTAAATCAGAGAAAGTCACATCTAAATCTGAAGCTTCTGGTAAAAAGTCACTTCCAAAACTGAAAGGTATTGTGATTAAAGAAAAGGCACAAACTGAAGCAACATTTGCTAGATCGCAACCACAGATAGATTCAAGATCCAAGGGTAAAGAAAAGGTTGGTGAACCTATCAAGCCTTATGTACCTCCTGAGGAAGAAGAAATTACTGATGGAAAAGATAATCTTGCTCTGACTTCAAGAAAAGTTCTTAAAACAACCTCTGACATGGCTCAAGTTGTTCAGAGTCAAGAAATTGTAAGTTCTGATATTCAGAAGAAGCAAGTAACCTCTGACAGTGCTCAAGTTAACTTGATATCAGAAATTAAATCTAAAACACTCCTACCAGGATTCACTAAAGCAAAACAGACTCAATCTTTGAAGACTACTTCAAGTGGTTTTGAAGCAAGAGTAGTTACTGGAAAGGAAGCTAGAGATAAAACTGGATTGGGAAGTGCTGATGAAAGAAGAGTACACAACACTACCGATGATCAAACTTCCTTGAGTGAACCAGGTATTGGAGCAACTCCTGAAAGATTGAATCAACTAGAATCTGTACAGATGGTTTACCATACCTACTTGAAAGAATACATCATGTTGTATTTCATGACAGATGGTAGGGTTTATCATATAAGACAAAATGCCATTCCGTTGAAGTATTTTGAAGAATTGGAGCATGTATTGTTCTTACTTCAAGTGGATGACAGAATAACAGAGACTGCTGCAAACTACTTAAAGGAACAGATTCAGAGACAGAAAAGACTTTATTCTGTTAAGTCTGACAGCAGATATGTTCCAAAGTACAGAAATCACAATGGTGATATTGTTGATATGAAGCCTAATACTGCACAGATCAGAACATATCTTGGTATTAAGGGGCTTGAATTCAATCTAGAGTCTAACAAAGCTTATGTCATAAGACTAGATCAGGAGTTGGGAAAAGCAAAGATTAATGATCTCAGAGCTGCAATATTTCAAACTGGTGAAGATACTGCAGAGCTTAAAGATGTTAAACGGAGAATGATTGATGAACTCAGATATGCTGAGAAATGTTTGTTGAAGAATTATCTCAGAACAACTCCTGACATCAGAGAGATCAGAAAATGATGAAGCCAAGTCGAAGATCTACAACTGCTTAAATTCTGATGTTTATACAGATTGAAGTTGTTATCAGAAGCTGAATTGGTAAAAACTTTAAGGACTGTAAGTTGTAGTTATCTTGTCTATTTCTCATGCATTTGTACTTAATGTTTTTGACATCATCAAATATCTGTTAAACTTGTATATTTTGTTAATTTACAAGTTGGGGGAGATTGTTAGATATATTTGATAATGTCATGGCTAATATGTTTTATGTTTAGATTTCAGATCTTATTTGAATAGAACAAATCAGTACTTAACTGATCAGTACTTATACTGGAAGTCAGAACTTAAGGGATATCAGTACTTATGTCATCAGGAGATAGATATCAGAACTTAAGTGCTGAAGGACGATCAGATAAGGACAGTAGCTGATTAAAGTTAAGAAGATCAAGATAAACATAAGAAGAGATATGCATGAAGAAGGAATTCCGTGAAGAATGGAATACTTGGAATAGAAGATATCTGATTGATATATTTTAGGAAGCAGAATTATATTCCATATCAATTAGCGAATATCTTGTAACTGTGTAGTATATAAACACAGAAATAGAGTTTACACTATAAGTGTTATCATTATCGAGAATATTATTAAATATAACTCTATTAGCTCTCGTGATATTTTGTTCATCACTGAGAGATAACAGTTCCAGATTGTAACAGAGTTTATTGTTTAAATAAAGTTTGTTTTCTGTTACACAAGTTCTTGAAATTTGATTTGATTGTAATAAACACTGTATTCACCCCCTCTACAGTGAAAGTGTGACCTAACAATCCATTAACGGATAATACAAAGCCATCAATGGATAAATTAAAGCCATCAACGGATAAATCAAAGTCATCAACGGATAAATCAATCAACGGATAAGTCCATCAAAGGATAAATCAGTTCTGTGCATTAACGGAAGACCAGTCTAGTACAGAAATCTCAATTTCAGAACTACAGATCATATCTGAACCAGTCTCTACCCCTACTTCATCATATACAGTTACAGAAGTATGTATCATATACACACTAATCATTCCCCGTGGAACAGATCATGTCAATATACCATCTGTCCAACAGTTTAGATCACTATCTTAAACCAGATATCATGCATAACATACAAATTGTATACTAATCAGTCATGGCATAATATAACGTGCTAGTATCATCATATACGTAAACATCACGTGAATATACCGAAAGCTCTACATAACAGTTCGATCATAAATCAACATAACAACATGCATATAAAATCTCACACATAAACCGTATCATATACATACATGGCAGATTTGATTCATGCTTATTATATTGAAAAACTGTCAAAAATGTAACCAAATCATCCCATTATACATATAACTCTGATACCATTGTTAGGGATTCGAGCATAAAAACACAGCGGAAAATCAAATATTTTGAATCCCTACCTCAGGATTTATGTATAATGAACGGATGATTATGGAGAATAGGATCATGTACCTTAATAAAGCTTTCCTTCTGAATATGATGAACGTTCTGATCTTGATGAACCACAGCAACCCTCCTTGCGAAGATCTGCTCTCCAAAGGTATCCACACAAACGTACGATCGTCCAATAATCACCGGAGCCGGTACTAGCCAATTTGGTTGCCTTCGTCTCTCTCTCTAGCCTCACTAAGATGTAGAGCTGCTAGGGTTTTTCTCCAAAACGTGATGCAACCACCAACCCTAAAATTATACACCTTAATGTATATATAGAGGAGAGAGAGGATTAAGGCCTAACCCTAAACCTAATGGGCTTCTAAAAGACCCATTCTGATTTTTGGGTTTATATTATTATTAAGTTCAAATTCTAATATATATACAATTAATCAAGTCTCACTTAATTAATTTAATAATTAAATTCGATTAATAATAATAAAATATTTAAATTCATAATTTAAATAATACTCCGTTTAAACGTTCTTTGTGTGTGACCCTTTAGGTTATTATTATGTTAACAATAATTTTATTTTCCAATAATAAAATTATAAACAATGAGTGGCATCTAGTAATACATCATTGCTCCCAAGTAAAAATAATAATTGGTGATTCAATTAAATCTTTCGTGAATAATGTACAATGTAATATAATCCCTTTAGCCTTATATTATAGATCAAACTCGAGGCATGCATTGTGTCATCCTCTGCAAACATTTAATCCTTCTTTCATTGATCAATGAGTAAACTATTAAACAAATCATTATTTGAGCACGACCATGCATTTTATAGTCTTACTCAATCAAGAGGCCAATAATATCACTCCTTTAAAATAAAAGAGGGCTAAATCCTATCTAGATCATTCATATTTCTCATACGATTCATAATATACCCAATGTCTACTTTTATGATTACTCGGTTAAGGATAAATTTCAATAGTATCAAAGTATATTAATTCTCGTATAGAAATATAATGATTTCAGGTCTAAGGACCAATACATCATTATCACTGTGAGATTAACTTATGACACATTAAACATGTGGTATCTCACAACGGGTCAATCCAGCACCATGTATTTAATACATGTGCTTGTGTTTTGACTTTAGTATAACCATACCTATGATCAATGATATGTGATCATCAGTCAATAAACACACTAGTCTCAACGTATTTATTATCGTCCCTTAACAATAATACTTGACTAGGGACATTTAAGCATATCAATACTATTCTCATAATCTCATTTTTAAGTCACGTACTTAGAGATATAAATTTACATATCATATTTCAAGGACATTTATTAATCTAACATTTTATCACAGAAAATAAAGATATAATAAATTACTAAAGAATAATCCATAGAATCATAATTAATAATCCAAATGTTTCATTATATAAACATAATAGTGTTGTCTCTAGGGAACAAACACTAACAGGGCAGTGGTATATTGAGCTTCCCCATGATGGTTCCCAAAGCAACAGAGTTCTGCATTTGGAGATGCTTGTGGGAGTCCACCAATGTCTGAATGTCAGATTGTTGACTTTTGACCAGAGAAGTCAAAGCTTGAACTTGAGCAGTGAGAGATGTATTAGAGGTTTCTAGAGATGCCACTTGTATCTTGAGAGCTTGAAAGTCTTTTGAAGAGGAGTGTGAAGTAGAGACAACAGTAGATGGGCCAAGTAAAGCTTGCACATGTTTATGAATTTCATCCATAACCAAAGGAGAAGGAATGTATCTTACAGTATGCATTTGATCCAGCTTCCACCTTGTGTCATTTGAGTTGATGATGTGATCTTGAACCACCTTGTGTAAAGCTACAAAGGAGTCTTTTAGTTGTGTGACACTCTTGTCAATCCCATTGAGATCATACCTTGACATTTGTTCTGAAAAGGTTTTGAATTGATTTTTGATCTCAGTCTGAGAGGGGATTATTTGATCCATCTTTTCCCTTACCATCCTCATAATCTTGTCTTGATGTCCATTCAATGTGATTTGAAGTGCTTTTCCAAAATTGTGGAAAACCTTGATTTGAGCTTTGTAGACATCATTGATGGCATCATACACCTCTTGGGGAGTTAAAGATCTAGCATTGCTGCCCAAAATGGTAATGTACTCCTCCCTGAACTTGGCTAGCACATCATCCATTTCAATGGTGAAGTCCTTATCCAGCCATGCATCACAGTTAGCATCCTGACTAGCTTCATCAATAATTTTAGCTTGGTTTTCTTCAACATCATCCTGGTAGGTGAGCATGATAGCTTGGTAGTCCTGGTTGGACATGTTGGATGTGAGTAGCTGCTGTGATATATGTGCAAGGCCTCCAAGTTGATCAACTCTAAGATCTTCAATGGTGGAAGGTTGATGTGAAGTTTCTTGAAGCCATTTGGAGATTAAGTGTTGTTGTTGCTGTTGTGAGGTGGATGGTTGAGGGTCAGAACCACCTGTGACTGAAGTCACAGTTAGACTCACAGATTTCTCTATGTTTATCACAAGTTGTTCTTCCTCACATGTAGTGGGAACCTCCAATTAAATTGGAGGGGATTTGACTGGGTTACTGTCATGTGCACCAGTCTCAAATCCTTGTGCTTCTTGCAAAGCACTGTCACATGAATGTGATATACTTGCCTCCTCCATGACAGGATCATTGACAATTGTACTCCTAGCATCAACTGCTAATACAATTTATGTTAGGGTTTTGAGGGGAGTTATTCCTTGTACAAGAACCTCCAATTGAATTGGAGAGGATTTAGATAGCTCCCCCTCAGGAGTACTACCCTCAAACCTAACAGTCCGTGAAGGCCGATTTGCACATGAAGGTGCATTTGTGACATCTATGGGGTCTTCAGTAAAAACTGATTAATCCCCCATGGTTTTGATGGTTTCATCAAGGTCTACCCCAGTTAGTGGCCTCTCACCATCTGATTGTAGTGTCTGGGTGGTGAGCAAGGTTTCTTGAACCAGGTCACTTGATTTAGCTTGCACTTGAGAAATATATTCAAGTGCTGTATGGGATGAAGAAATTTGAGAGATTAGATATTGTTGTTTAGTGTTGGCAGCTCCCCCTGAATAGATGAGAGAGCTTCAATAGATGTGCTCTCACTGTGTGTGCCATCCTTATTTATCCTACCATACACTTGAATTTCTTCAGGTGCAGGCTGTGTAGACTCCATACAGGATGCATTGGGGTGAATGCTCTTTTCAATAGACACATCCTATTGAGAGAATGTATCTAGAGTCTGTTTAGTCCACATTGTTACAACTGCATCCTTTTGGGAGGATATAGAGGTGGCTAGAGTGGTCAGCTCAGTTTTCTTACTCTTCTTTGTTCTCTTGACCAATGGTGTCTCAGCTTCTATTTATTCCTCACCACTCTCATTCATTACTATTAAGGTTATCTCCTTTCTCTTCTTTTTACTCACCTCATCCTTTTGAGAAGATGAGGTGGTTGGTTTCCTAGCTACTAGTTGGTTTGAAGAAGTGGTTTCAGCTTGGGAAGGTCCCTGTGGGTGTTCCTGTGTTTGTACTTCCACACGTTCGGGGACCATAGTTGTGCTAGACTGTGCATTTGATCACATGTCAGGCATTGGGTAGGGGTAAGTCCTAAACCTCTCCAGCATGAATGGAGTGATTTTTACTCACATTTACCTTGTTCTTTGTATTAAGTGAACCGAATATTATTTTGGACATTTGCTTACAATTGCCTATTTTAGTGCTATCTATACCATTCAACAAATGTATGTCTATTACTTTATGATTTAAAGTAGACATAATGATCTAGAAAAGAAGATTTCCTTACCTCTAGCAGACAGGGGCATGGTCAGCCTGGTTGCAAGCTCTTCCAGGATCAATAGTCCAACATTCAAGTGTCTTTTGTGGGCTATTGAGTACACCAACGTCTGCACCACACTTGAAATGTTGTCATACCCTGTCTTCCTGCATATGAAGGCCCTCACTATAGAATCAAACACAAAGGACCATTCTTTCCTTAAGTTTGTCATGTTCAAGCTTGACAAGTTGATTCTTCCACCATAGTTGATAAAGTCCATAAACTCAGTCAGTTCATCCTGGGTTGGCACCTCCACCAAGTTTGCAGTTGGAAGACCCAAAGCTATATTCACATCTTGCTCATTGAACTCTATCAGTTGGTCTCCAACTGAGCAAGTTATCACCAGAGATACAATGTTGTCATTCATAACAGTCCTTACCACAGCTGATGTCCAAAACTTAGGCAGAACATCCAAGTACAAGACTGGGTTAGCAGTTAAAGCTCCTACAAGGTAGAATTCGGACAAGAATTTTACAAACCTCTTGAAACTATCAGGGGCTTGGTTAGCATCAGTAAAAGTTAGGTAGTTTGTCCCTTTCTCTGGGATAGTAGCTCTAATAATATTGAGTGCCATTGTTGTTTAGTGAGAGTGAATGGGTAAGAAAAATTAGTGAGAAATGAGTGAAAACGAGAGAGAAATCTGTTTTGGATTGAAAAGCTAGGTCACTTGAGATCTCGAATGTGTAAGTATGTATATGTATCGAGATGTCTGGGTATTTATAGTAAAAGTAAATGACTTATCGAGAAGTCAAAAATAGACGTTTGGGTTATACTTACCGAGAAGTCAATTTGAAAAAGAATTACATATTGAGAAGTCATTTTAAATTACTCTTTTAGAGAACTAAAAAATTAACTTATCGAGATGTCAAATAAATACCCAGTTTGTCCAGAAATGGACTGAATTTAATTCCAATTTTTATTTGAATAAATTCAAAATAAAATCAGAATAATTTTTCCAAAAGTATTTTACCAAAATAATTTATTGAATTAAATTATTTTAGTTTTGAGTTATTTATAAGTCTAAAAGGATACCTGTAGAGAACTCCGTAAGTTTACACTTATAGAGAACTCTACAATGACTTATCGATAAGTCATAATAATGCTTATCGAGAAGTCACTCGAGAAGTCAGTGAATTGACTTATCGAGAACTCACTCGAGAAGTCTTAAAATGACTTGTCGATAAGTCAGTTAGACTTGTCGAGAACTCAGTTCTCTATATACTTTTGATCAATTTGATTCTGCCTTGTGTTAATTTTACATATTGGAGACGTAGATTAACATTTAGGCAGTTTTCTTAGAATTTGAAAAATTCCAAGTTAAATTTTTGTTTTTGAAAAATAAATATACAGAGATTTTTGAAATATTTATAATTCATATTTCAGTTAATTTCCAATTAAATCAAATTAATTTTGATTTACTAGAGATTAATTTGCTGTAACATATTAGCTGAGTTATTGCCTTAGGATGAAGAATTAAGCATTCCAATTTCACCTACAAGTCTAGTGAAAGTTGCTTCATCCAAAGGTTTAGTAAAAATGTCAGCTAATTGTTTTTCTGTTGGAACAAAAATGAGCTCAATAGTACCATTTGTAGCATGTTCTCTAATAAAATGGTACCTTACATCAATGTGCTTTGTTCTAGAATGATTAACTGGATTAGCCACTATAGATATAGCACTAATATTGTCACACATAATTGGAATTTTGTGTAACACTTGGCCATAGTCCATTAATTGATTTCTAATCCAAAGCGCTTGAGCACAATAACTTCCTGCAGCTATGTATTCAGCCTCTGCTGTAGAAGTTGACACAGATTGTTGTTTCTTTCTATATCAGGATACAAATCTTTGACCAAGAAACTGACAGCTTCCACTAGTGCTCTTTCTATCAACCCTGCATCCAGCAAAATATGCATCTGTATAGCCAACAGCTTCAAAACCAGTTCCCTTAGGATACTATAATCCCAAGTTTGGAGTCCCTTTCAAGTATCTGAAAATCCTCTTTATAGCCATCAAATGTGATTTCTTTGGATTGGCTTGAAATCTTGCACACAGACATGTAGCAAACATGATGTCTGGTCTACTTGCAGTTAAGTAAATCAATGATCCAATCATCCCTCTATAGCTTGAAATATCTACACTTTTGCCCTTTTAATCTTCATCCAACTTTGTTGCTGTAGACGTAAGTGTAGATGCAGGCGACCAATCAACCATACCAAACTTCTTCAATAAATCCTTAACATACTTAGTTTGGCTGATGCAGATTTTATCACTTCTTTGACTGACTTGTAGTCCAAGAAAGTAACTTAATTCCCCCATCATACTCATTTCATATTCACTCTGCATAAGCCTGGAGAATCTTTGGCAAAGCTTTTCATTTGTAGAACCAAAGATGATATCATCCACATAAATTTGAACTAGGATCATATCATCACCATATTTCTTGTAGAAGAAAGTTTTGTCTATAGTCCCTCGAGTAAAACCATGCTTAAGGAGGAATTCTGACAATGTATCATACCAAGCTCTAGGTGCCTGCTTTAGTCCATATAGAGCCTTAAGTAGCTTGTACACAAAATCTAGAAATTCTGGATCTTCAAAGTCAGGTGGTTGTTGAACATAGACCTCTTCTTCTAGCTCACCATTCAGGAAGGCACTCTTGACATCCATTTGATACACTTTAAAATTTGAATGTGCAGCAAATGCTAGAAAAATCCTTATTGCTTCAAGTCTTGCAACTGGAGCAAAAGTTTCATCATAATCAATTCCTTCTTCCTATGAGTAGCCTTTTACAACCAACTTTGCCTCATTTCTGGTAACTATACCATTTTCATCCATCTTGTTCCTAAACACCCATTTTGTTCCAATTATAATTATGTTCTTTGGTGCAGGAACTAACTCCCAAACTTTGTTCCTTTCAAACTGATTCAACTCTTCCTGCATGGCAGATATCCAATCAGGATCCATTAGAGCTTCTTCAATTTTCTTAGGATCTACAGAAAGCATGCATGTAGGCACTCATTAGCAGTTGCACTTCTAGTGCTCACACCAGCAGTAGGATCATCAATAATTGCTCCTCTAGTGTGACTTCTATCCCACTTCCTTGTGTGAGTTTGTTGACTTGTGCCTTCATCATTGGTATGACTTGTAGATCCTTCTTCTCTTTCTCCCCCTGAGTTTGTACTGTCAAATTCAGGTATTTGATATGAGCTTCCATTCCCATGATTTTCCTGTTCAGTAATCTCTTCATTCATCACATGTTGTGCATTAACTTCATCTTCTCCATCAGAATCACTATCAATGTTGAGGTTTTCAAATGCAAGGGCTTCAGCTTCATGATCATCAAGGCATTCCAAGTCTATACACGTGTCATAATCAAAAGTCACATTTGTGCTTTCTATAATCTTCTTTTGATCAATCACATAGACCTTGTAGGCATTTCTCTCCAATGAATATCCCATAAAAATTGCTTCAAAAACCTTTGAGTCAAATTTTCCCACATATTCAGAGTTGTCTTTTAAAATGTAACACTTGATTCCAAACACATGAAGATTCTTTACAGTAGGCTTTCTCTTAGACATGATTGAGTAAGGTAATTTTCCATGGGCCATGTTAATAAGATATCTGTTTTGAGTATAACATGCAGTGTTAACAGCTTCCTCCCAGAAACTTGTTGGCAACTTGGCATCTTGCAGCATTGTTCTAGCAGCTTCAACTAATGTTCTGTTCTTTCTTTCAACTACTCCATTTTGTTGAGGTGTTCTAGCTACTGAGAATTCTTGAATAATGCCTTTGCTTTTGCAGAATTCACTCAATGTTGCATTCCTAAATTCTGTTCCATTATCACTTCTCAATCTCTTTACACAATTATGATCTTCAGCATGTTTTTCTATCTTCTTGATGTGCTCAATTATGATGTGTGGAGTCTCATCTTTAGAGTGCATGAACTCTACCCAAGTGTATCTTGAGAAATCATCCACCATCACAAGTGCATATTTGTTTCTTGAAATTGATAAGACATTTACTAGCCCAAATAAGTCCATGTGAATAAGTTGCAATGGTGCACTTATGGAATTCACAGTTTTTGACTTGTGACTTGATCTTTTCATTTTTCCTTTCTGACAGGCTTCATAAACTTCAGTTTGAGCAAACTCCAGATTAGGCATGTCTCTTACTAACTCCTTTTTGACCAAGCTGTAAATTGCCTTAAAATTCAAGTGAGACAACTTTTCATGCCAAAGCTTGCTTTGTTCTTCTGATGCCTTGGTGTAGAAGCAACAAGTTCCATCCTTATTTGCTGAGTCCAAATCTGCAACAAATAGGCTTCCTTTTCTTTCTACTTTCAGAGCAACTTCACCAGTTTTCTTGCTTTTAAAAGTGCATTCCTCTTTGTTGAATAAAACTTCAAAACCTTTGTATGCAAATTGGCTAACACTGAGAAGATTCATTTCAAGACCAACTACCAGTGCTACATCATCAATGACAATATTTCCAGAAACAATCTTGCCATATCCCATTATAAATCCTTTGTTGTTGTCTCCAAAGGTCACCAAAGGGCCAGCCTTCTCCTCAAACTGTGATTGCAGTGCCTTATCACCTGTCATATGTCTGGAACATCCACTGTCTATGATCCATATGACCTTCTTCATTTTGCCTTGCACACAATGAGTTTTAAGTGTGTTAGCAACCCAAGCAGTGTTGGGCACTTTCTTCTTGTTAACTGATTTAACAGAAGTAGAATGAGCTGTTTCAGATAAAATAGAATTGATTGACTGTTGTGCATTTTTCCTATCTATTGTAGACCCAATTTTTGTTTCTTTAAGGTCTACTCTCAGCTTGTGGCAACTTTTCATTACTTTCAAGTTACAAGGGATGCAATCAAACTTGTCACATAATGAGTAGGGATCATTTGTATCTGCTTCATTGTATTTGCAGGCTCATTCAACTGGCTTACTAATAACCTTTTTACAAAGGTGAGTTAGAGGATTCATAGAGCCACATTTCTCACATTTATTTCTTAGAGCATCTGCAACATAAGCAAAATTGTTGCTTTTGTTTATCCCAATTTTCCCATTTCTATTTTTCTTCTTCTTTCTTGCATCTTCAGTTTTGGTTTCTTTGACAGGTGTCTTGGAGCCTTGGTTGTCTATGAGCTTCTCTTCAGCTTTGGAAGATTGAGTTGTTTCTGTATTTTTCTTCTCATAATCTTCATTAGCAATTTCTTGCTTGATAATCAACTCTTCTTCACTGAAGTTAACTTCACATGCCTTGAACATAGGTGAACCAACCTTTTTCAGCATTACTGGAACATTTTTATTTTCTGTTGCCTTTTCTTTGTCACCTATATTTTTCTTTTTGCTGTTCAAGGCATCATAATCAAGACCAATAGCAATATGTGCACATGGCTTGTTTTTCTCATGATATTGTCCAACCAACTCAGATGCATTCTTGAAGTACTTCAACTTCACCTCATTCTTTTCCAGCTTCTCCCTTAACACTGCTTCAATCTCACTTGCACACTTGAGCTTGTTCTTTAGATATGCATTTTCTTGTCTTACAGCTTCAAGCTCTACCAGTAACAATTCAGGTTCTTGTTTCTCATTTTCAAGCTTCTCATTTATCTTTGTAAGTCTGTTAACCTCTTCATTAACAACAACCACACTTGTATGAATGTGAAACATTTATGTGCTCATCTTCTCTACAGTTTCCTTATATTGACTCACATTTAAATCAATGGTGGTGAGAGTTGGTACCTGTTGAAAGGAATATGTCCTAAGTCCAATCATGTATTAGGATTTAGGAATAACTTTTTATGTAATCTGTTTTGATTTCATTGATATTAATAAAGACTTGTTTTGCTTTTATTACGGGCTTTATCTATTTAAGTGTTTAAATAAGATATACCATAGTTTAGAGTAAAGCTTTTTATGGATTATGATGAGATCATAATAGTGAGACCTAAAAAGATGATAACTCTAAACTTAAATAGTTCCTGGTCATAGGATTACTAACTGGTAATTAATAATCTGCAAAGATCGGTACTAACTATGCTTGCTTCATTATGAAGGATGTCTGTTCTCATAGACATTTGTGTGGTGACACTATAGCTAGTATGTAGGTGCTTATTATAGAATAAGTTCACTGAACATGACTCGCCTAGCTGAACAACTGATGGAGTTCACTCACGTGTCAGCAGTTATTCGCTTAGTGATAGTTGTACAAGTATCCTTAGACTTGAGGTCATCATAGTCATCTTGTGTACACTGAACTATGCTTTGGTTTAGTTCTTAGTCTCCAGGGACAATTATTAGGGCTCTTCTGGGTATAGGAATTTGTACACGAAGATAGTGTATGATCAATAAAGGATCTACCCCTTCCAGTGAAGGAAGCGAATGTTCAAGGCTGATCCACTTATGCTAGTTTAGGAATCTCTGGCCAGAGTGAATGAAATTAGAAAGGAGTTTCTAATTTGCATAGAACTACGCATAGTAAATGGTAAGCAAGTGATTGAATTAGATAGGCTTGACACGAGATCCATGCCTTGTATTTAATCGGGACATTGTAGGGTAGAAGGAGTTTATTGTACGGTAACTATTCACTAAATAGGTTCTTGGTATTCTAAGCAGTGAATTCATATTATCCGGATAGTCGCGATATGCTGAGAAGTATCCCTCACGATGTAGAATAAATGTGATTAATTAATTAATCATATTTAATAAATTAGAGAATTTATATAAATAATGATAAAATAGTTTTATTATTATTTATTTCTACTACCGGCTTAATATTGAACCTACCGAGTCACACCATAAAAAGAGAATGATTTAATGGTGGAGGAATTAATTAATAATGGCTAATAATTATTTATTTATGAAATAAATAATTAATTGGCAAATTTAATAATTGATTAAATGAGATTTAATTGATTATAAATTAATTAAGAAAAGTTCTTAATATTATTAATTAAGGATTTAATTTTTGGAAATTAAATCAAGAGAGAGAATTATTTCTAAAGTGTTTTGAAAAAGGATTAATAATTAAAAGGTGTTTTAATTATTAATGAGAATAATAAATGGGATGATAATAATATTATTTATGGGAAAATTTCAGCTGAAAATTTTGCCTATAAATACACTATTATAGACCCTATTTTATTTGAACCCACATCGAACCCGAAAACCCAAAAAGTTTGGAAAACCCAATTCTCTCCACCTCCTTCCTCCTCCTTAACATCGTTTTCTTGGTGGATACCGGTGGAGTGCTTCACACTTGAGGAGTAACTGCTAAGGATCTCTGATCGTTGTCTCCGAATTAATTTTAAAGGTTAGATTCGATCCCTCGAATTTTTATTCATGATCTGTATGCTTTTATTTGGATTTTATATGTGTAAAAGTGTTTTGCCATGCCCCCGCTGCGTTAAAAATCCAACAATGGTATCAGAGCCAGGTTGTATGCATATAGATCTGTGGTAAAAATTTCAGAATTTTATGTGCTTGTATGAATTAATTATGATTTTTACAAGTTATATTATGGATTAATTTTGTCTGATGAGAAATCGTTTCTCATAATAATTTTGAATGTTGATCTGGGTTCTACAAGTGTTGTAGATCGTCTGGGTATTTTTTTCATAATTTTATGATGTATAGATTTTTTATTATGAATTTTTGAAGTTCTTGTAATTAAAATTCGTAATTAAATAAATCATATATATATATAAATTGTTAGTTTGTATGTATATATCTGTGTTGTTGTTGTACTGTGATGCACGGAAAGAAAGGGTACGGCTGTCAGGTATGTCAGGCGCGGAGTTCGAGACAGAAAAGCAGGCGGCGGCTACTGAAAAAAAAATATAGGGGTGTAACGCATTCCGGGAATGCGTTACACACCTGTGGCGAATTCACGGAATGCATTACACCCTTGTAACGCAGCACCAGAATGCGTTACAGGACTTGTAACGCGTTCCTGTAATGCGTTACAGCCCTTCTGTTGATTTTAAAATTGATTTTCTGGGAGTTTCGTAACTCCGTTTTAGGCGTGCAATATACCGTTGGATTCGTTTTTTCGAGACGGATCTAATGGAGTGATCAATTTTAGTTTATATAAAAATTTTGAACTGTTTATATTTCCATGAAGTGTTTTAAAGTTGTTTTTGACTGTTTTTAATTGCTTTTAAATGCTTAATGTGATACATAGAGATGTATAATGCTTAGACTAATGTGCTAGATGATATAACATGCCTACCTTGATGTTTATTCATGTTGATATATGTGATATATGCTTAGTTTATCATGCGATGATAGATTTAGGTGAACTTAAATGAACATAAGGCGTTTGTTAGACAACCTAGTATAGTGAAATTGTTTCATAACCTTAATAATAATATTATGAATACAATCATGAGATTCTTGTGTTTGTGAAACACGTAATTGAATATGAATTTTCGATATGAGAGAAAGGATGATTCGGTCAACAACAGATTTCTATCTGTAAGAAAGGGTTATTAAGTGACGCCTCTTGACAATGCTCCACCCGGTCTGGGAATCATCTGATTATTGATTATTGATTTGAAATATTTAATTTAAAAGGAAGAATCTCTTTATAATATGATTATGATTGTAACGTAATATAATCCCTCTAAAATTAAATAATATCAAGTAGTAATTGGCCAATGACACAACGAGCTTGTGTCGGTCATAGCCTTCCAACATGATAGAAAAGTAGTTCTTATTTTTGAATCATTGTCGGTTCATGCTACAGCCGAGGGCTTTGATTTAGAAATAAGAAATACTTGTCTGTTACATAGAGATGTGTACATTGATTAAGAATCTAAAGGTCGGTACGTGCTACAGCCGTGGGCCTTTGGGGACTGATTCAACTGTACGGAATGTTGGGTTAGACTTGACTTAGAATATTGAGTTTGTCGTGCTACAGCCAAGACTCAATTATTCAAGAGGCTAAAGTTTGATTAGGGAATAACATGAGATGTAATTGACAAGAGTTGTCTGCCTATTGAACATTGCATGGCGGTTCGTACTACAGCCGGGGTTGTGTAATGGAATGTAGGATCCCTATTCCCACTAGCATTATGAATGCTTAATTTTTCACGTAGGGGGTTGAATAAATTAGGAAAACTAGTGGGAGCCACTTATGAATAAAGACCCGATTCATATAGTGTTTTAAAATGAAATCGAGTATTTGCTAAGTGTTGTTATGTGTTTATCATTTATAGATTTACAATATACATTATGTCTTCTGCACTATCACTCAGGAGCATACTCGATGCTCATAAATTGACTGGTCCTAATTATGCTGACTGGCTTCGAAACTTGAGAATTGTTCTCAGGATTGAGAAGCTGGAATACGTGATTGACTCACCTAAGCCTACTGAACCTGCTAGTGATGCACATAATGATGAACATGTTATGTATCGTAAGTGGTTAGATGATGCAAATGTTGCTCAATGCATCATGCTAGCTTCCATGAACATTGAGCTACAGAAGCAACATGAGCATATGGATGCTCACACTATCCTCATGCATCTACAAGAGTTGTATGATGTGGCAGGGAGGACAGCTCGATATGAGATATCGAAGGAGTTGTTCGGTTGTAGGATGTCTGAGGGATCATCTGTGAATGACCATGTACTTAAGATGATCAATTTGATTGAACGTCTTGGACAACTTGGTTTTGCCATGGATGGGGAGCTGAGCCAAGACTTGGTCTTGCAATCGCTTCCGAGTTCGTTCTCGCAGTTTGTTGTGAACTTTCACATGAATAAGTTGGATGTCAGCCTTCCTGAACTCCACAACATGTTGAAGACTGCGGAATCGAATTTCCCCCCTAAGAAGAGTTCTGTTCTTCTAATTGGTGAAGGTTCCAATCCTAAGAAAAGGAAGAGGAACTCTTCCAAGAAGAAGAAAGTAGGTGAGAAAACGCCGGTTCCACCAAAAGCTGAAGACCCCAAGAGCAAAGTTGTTTGCTTTCACTGTAACAAGGTGGGGCACTGGAAGAGGAACTGCAAGGTTTACCTTGCAGAATTGAAGAAGAAGGGTAGTGAGACTACCGCTTCTGATTCAGGTATGTTCATGATAGAAGTGAATATGTCATTTCTACTTGGGTATTCGATACCGCCTGTGGTTCTCATATCTGCAATTTGTTGCAGGGACCAAGGAGAAGTAGGACTCTTGAGGAAGAGGAGGTGATTCTACTGATGGAAATGGAGCAAGAGTTGCTGCTGAAGATGTAGAATCATTTCATTTACATAGGCCTACGGGCAAGACTATTATTTGAAATAATTGTTATTTTGTTCCCTCGATTATGAGGAATATTATTCCCATGTTAGACTTGGCTGGATTTTCATTTATTATTGAGAATAATGAATGTTGTATTCTTAGAGATAATATTCTTTATGGACTTGGTACTTTAAATAATGGTCTGTTTATATGTGACATAATTTACTTCAGATTGAACAAACTAATAAAAGAAAAGGGATGATGAAAATCTCACTTTATAGTGGCACTGCAGTCTCCATTTAGTAGACATGGAGAGAGGACTGCAAATTTGCTAGGAATGGTACACACAGATGTATGTGGACCAATGTCTACGCAAGCCATGGGTGGATTTTCATACTTCAGTACTTTCATAGATGATAGATCTAGATTCGGATATGTGTTTGATGAAACACAAGTCTGAAGCCTTTGAAAAGTTCAAAGAGTATAAGTATGAAGTGGAGAAACAACCAAACATAGTATTATAATTCTTCGATTAGATCGAGATGGTGAATACTTGAATGGAGAGTTTCTGGATTATTTCAAAGTAAATGGTATAGTCTCCCAGTGGACTCCTCCAGATTGGTATCTGAAAGGAGAAATCGAACTTTGTTAGACATAGTTCGGTCCATGATGAGCTATGCAAATCTTCCAGTATTCCTATGGGGTTATGCATTGGAAACCTCAGCATATTTACTGAATAAGGTGCCTTCCAAAATCTGTTCCTCAAACTTCGTATGAGATATGGAAAGAAAGGAAACCGAGTCTTAAACACGTTAAGATTTGGGGATGTCTAGCTTATGTCAAGTAAGTTGACCCAGATAAGCTGGAATATCGATCCGTAAAATGTAGTTTTGTGGGATATCCTAAAGAGACTTTAGGGTATTACTTTTGCACCGATCATCGGGTGTTTGTCTCCAGACATACTACCTTCTTGGAAAAGGAGTTTATCCTTGAAGGAAACAGTGGGAGCAAAATTGAACTTGATGAAGTTCAAGAAGCACAAACTACTACGAATCAAGTGGAAACACCTGTTCTGACTGAACAACCTTTTGTGGAACAGCCCATTCATAGATCAGGGAGAGTGTCTCGCCAACCTGAGAGGTATTATGGCCTTGTCATTGAGAATGACAATGAGTTGTCGATCATTGATGATGACGACCCTGTGACCTATAATGAGGCTATGAGTAGTGTTGACTCAGAGAAATGGCATAGTGCCATGAAATCCGGAAAGGAATCTATGTATACGGTATACAAAAGATAGATTATAGCAGATGGCCAGGTGGAGACCTTTAAGGCTAGGCTTGTGGCAAAAGAATTCAAACAAAGGCAATGGATTGACTTTGATGAAACCTTTTACCTGTAGCCCTGTTAAAATCATTTCGGATTTTGCTTGCGAATGCTGCTTACTATGACTATGAGATCTGGCAATTAGCCAGATGGTTTTCTTTCCAAGAGAAATGAAAACCTAGTGTGTAAGCTACTGCGAACCATATATGGTTTAAAGCAGGCTTCTCGAAAGATGGAACATTCGTTTTGATGAGACAATCAAAGAGTTTGATTTTATCAAAAATGAAGATGAACCATGCGTCTACAAAAGGGTTAGTGGGAGCGCGGTAACATTTCTTGTATTGTATTGAATTAGAGTTGACACACATAACAACAATAGCAGACCCACTCACAAAGCTACTTTATGAAAGTCACTTTGAAAGGAATATGTCCTAAGTCCAATCATGTATTAGGATTTAGGAATAACTTTTTATGTAATCTGTTTTGATTTCATTGATATTAATAAAGGCTTGTTTTGCTTTTATTACGGGCTTTATCTATTTAAGTGTTTAAATAAGATATACCATAGTTTAGAGTAAAGCTTTTTATGGATTATGATGAGATCATAATAGTGAGACCTAAAAAGATGATAACTCTAAACTTAAATAGTTCCTGGTCATAGGATTACTAACTGGTAATTAATAATCCGCAAAGATCAGTACATACTATGCTTGCTTCATTATGAAGGATGTCTGTTCTCATAGACATTTGTGTGGTGACACTATAGCTAGTATGTAGGTGCTTATTATAGAATAAGTTCACTGAACATGACTCGCCTAGCTGAACAACTGATGGAGTTCACTCACGTGTCAGCAGTTGTTCGCTTAGTGATAGTTGTACAAGTATCCTTAGACTTGAGGTCATCATAGTCATCTTGTGTACACTGAACTATGCTTTGGTTTAGTTCTTAGTCTCCAGGGACAATTATTAGGGCTCTTCTGGGTATAGGAATTTGTACACGAAGATAGTGTATGATCAATAAAGGATCTACCCCTTCCAGTGAAGGAAGCGAATGTTCAAGGCTGATCCACTTATGCTATAGTTCAGGAATCTCTGGCCAGAGTGAATGAAATTAGAAAGGAGTTTCTAATTTGCATAGAACTACTCATAGTAAATGGTAAGCAAGTGATTGAATTAGATAGGCTTGACACGAGATCCATGCCTTGTATTTAATCGGGACATTGTAGGGTAGAAGGAGTTTATTGTACGGTAACTATTCACTAAATAGGTTCTTGGTATTCTAAGCAGTGAATTCATATTATCCGGATAGTCGCGTTATGCTGAGAAGTATCCCTCACGATGTAGAATAAATGTGATTAATTAATTAATCATATTTAATAAATTAGAGAATTTATATAAATAATGATAAAATAGTTTTATTATTATTTATTTCTACTACCGGCTTAATATTGAACCTATAGGGTCACACCATAAAAAGAGAATGATTTAATGGTGGAGGAATTAATTAATAATGGCTAATAATTATTTATTTATGAAATAAATAATTAATTGGCAAATTTAATAATTGATTAAATGAGATTTAATTGATTATAAATTAATTAAGAAAAGTTCTTAATATTATTAATTAAGGATTTAATTTTTGGAAATTAAATCAAGAGAGAGAATTATTTTTAAAGTGTTTAGAAAAAGGATTAATAATTAAAAGGTATTTTAATTATTAATGAGAATAATAAATGGGATAATAATAATATTATTTATGGGAAAATTTCAGCTGAAAATTTTGCCTATAAATACACTATTATAGACCCTATTTTATTTGAACCCACATCGAACCCGAAAACCCAAAAAGTTTGGAAAACCCAATTCTCTCCACCTCCTTCCTCCTCCTTAACATCGTTTTCTTGGTGGATACCGGTGGAGTGCTTCACACTTGAGGAGCAACTGCTAAGGATCTCTGATCGTTGTCTCCGAATTAATTTTAAAGGTTAGATTCGATCCCTCGAATTTTTATTCATGATCTGTATGCTTTTATTTGGATTTTATATGTGTAAAAGTGTTTTGTCATGCTCCCGCTGCGATAAAAATCCAACACCTGTGACTTTGATGAGGATGATTCTCCTTGCTCCAAAGCCATTAGTGCATAATTTCTAACTTCCTCATCTTCATCATTATCAGAGTCATCCCAACTTTTTCCCTCTGCAATATAAGCTTTGCTTTGCTATTTCTTCAGAAGAGCTTCATACTTTGCTTCTAGTTCAAGATAAACTTTGTCTTTCTTTGCTTTATTGGGTTTCCTGCATTCTGTAGCAAAATGGCCTAGTTCATCACAGTTGAAGCATTTTATCTTTAATCTGTCAACAAATCCAGTTTTGTAACCATTTTTGCTATCAGATGTGTACTTCCCTTTTCCTTTCCAACTGATGTCTTTGTTGAATGATTGTCCTTTACCCTTGAAGAATCTTGGCTTCTTTACTCTAATATTAGAGAACTTTCTTGCCAGATAGGCCATTGATTGATCAAGCTCATCAAGTTCATCTAGGGTGTAGAACTCATCTTCTTCCAATTCTAAAATGACTTGTTCCTGTGAATCATTATTTATTTGCTCACTTGCTGAGGCAACTGGAATCTGGGATCTTGGCTCATCATTAGAGGTCTGGTTTTCATTGACAATTAGAGCACTTGAACCATCTACAACATTCCCTTGACCAGTTCTCAATGATTTCCTTTGAATCATTTCTAATTCATATGTTTTTAGAATTCCATATAGAACTTCCAGTATTATTCTGCTCAAGTCTCTCCCTTCTCTGATTGCTGAAATTTTCTGTTCTAAATGGTCAGGGAGTGTAAGCAAAACTTCAAGTTCACTTCTTCAGCTTCATAGTATTTTTCATGCAGCTGCAAGTCATTTATCAGCTTGTTAAACCTTTCAAACACATCAGTGATACTTTCTTTTGGCTTAGCCATGAAACCCTCATACTGTGAAATCAATATTCTTCTTTGATTAGATCTAACTTCCTCAGTTCCTTCACAGAGTATTTCAATCTTTTCTCAGATCTGCTTAGCAGTGTCACAGTTGACAATGTTATTGTACATTACATTGTCAAGTGACTCTATCAATATGAGCTGCAAGCCACTATCTAGGGAAACTTTTTCTTTCTCAGGCTCAGTGTACTCAGAAGGATCTTTTGGAGCATAATGAGCTGGAATGACCATATCACCATCTGTAGATTCCTCAACTCTAACCATAGGAGTGAAGGACCCATTTTTTAGAATCTGAATGTATAGTGGATTGGCCGTCCTGATAAACAACATTTTCTTTTTCCAAAGAGTGTAGTTAGCTTTGTCAAAAGTAGAAATTTTGATGCTACTGATTTTCTGTGTATTCATTCTTCCAAGATCTTGAATCTGTTTGCTTTCAGATTTTGCTCTGATACCACTTGTTAGATAATGAATTACACACAGGGGGGGGGTGAATGTGTTTTTATATTTTTCTGCTTTCCTTGAAATATTTAAGGTTGTGAACAAAGTAAATTAAATCTTGTAGTAAGATGTGTCAAGACTGAAATTAAACATGCAACAATGAATAACACAGATCTTTCAAAACTCACTTAACTTTATGTTAAAATTAAGAATGTTTTGCTACAAAGTTTCTAGGCTCTTTGTTGATAAAGAGCTTAGCTTCAATCTTGAGAGAATACAATAATTTCTTGATCTTAATTGTTACAACTAACGAAGGACCAGTGTTAACTTTATATGATAGTTAACTACTGGTTTACACAGTGTATAATAAGAGATGTTATTCACTTTAGTAAACTGTCACTTATCATTCCATTTTAGGAAAAGTATATCTCCCATTTCTGGCTTAGCATATCTTTGCATATTGTGTTAACTTTTATCTTCCTTTGTCAGTTAATCTTCACCCTGATATTGCACACTCTTCAAGCTGATTTTTGTAGACTTGTCAATCCAACTGGTTGGGTTGTTTCTTGATTGTTAATCTTGGATATTGAACTGGTCTGCAATTTGTACTTTGAGATTTTACCTCGAGATCTCCGGTTAGGCATATAGAGAACTTGACATCTCGATAGGTATATTGGCTTATCGAGATCTCTCTTTACTCTATAGTTGATTTGACTTGTAGAGGTCTCTGAGTTCTCTATAAGAGAATTTGGCTTGTCGAGATCTCTCATCTTCATATCTTCACTTTGGCTTATCGATAACTCAGAGTTCTCTAATGATTTTTGACTTGTCAATATCTCTGAGTTCTCTAGTGAAATTTGACTTATCGATAACTCAGAGTTCTCTAGTGAATTTCGACTTGTTGATATCTCTGAGTTCTCTAGTGAAATTTGACTTGTCGATAACTCAAAGTTCTCTAGTGAGTTTTGACTTGTAGATAACTCTGAGTTCTCTAGTGAAGAAATGACTTGTCGATATCTCCAATTTTCATGTTTTCAATTTGGCTTGTCGATATCTCTGAGTTCTTTAGTAGTTTTCCTGAGTTCTCTATAAGGCATTCTGGAGTTCTCGAATGACTTCTCAATAACACTAAATCTGTGACTTGTAGAGATCTTGACTTAGGATATTTTTCTCAAAACAGATTTATTCAACTACAAGCTTCTTCATAATTCTTCCGAGGCATGATCTTCTTCCAGATAAAATTCTTAGGCTTGATACTGTTTAAAGAAAAAGACTCCAGTATGCTCTTGGACATTTTTACAGACTTTAAATGTTATAATACAAAATGTAAACTAAGATTAAAATACAACTTACTTAGGGTTGTCAATTTGGCTTAGTCTTGTTAAGGTACATGCATGTCTTGCACAACAGAGTTACTTTGTGATTAATTGCACAATACAAAAAAAAAATTAGGAACAAATTCATCAAGAAGCAATAGGTTAAAAGTTTTAGAGAAAATAAGGGTGAGCAACAAACCCCGCAAAAAGTAAGAATCAATTTATAATGCGGCAAGAAATTACCTTGAAGAACTCCAAATGTAAGCCCAAATAAATTTTGAATCTGCAGAAAAAAAGAGAATTTCGAGATTATAGAACCTTTATATTGTATTTGTACATCAAAACAAAAAATCAAGCTCAAATGAGATGTAACAATATAGCATGCCCATAATAAATGTTGAAAAATGGATGAAGAATTTCTACTATACTTTTCAGTACTTTTAATTTTACTGTTTTAATTTCTGAAAAGATTTATCAATTGATTATCACTTGTGTACTACTTTAAACCCAAATTCTACAATAGTAGGTAATGTTAGAAGGGGGAGTATATAATAGATAAATGGGTAAGTCTGTAGAATTTTTAATATTTGTAATGAACATATTTTACTCAGGTTCATCAACACATCATTTGAAAGTCAAGGAATCAGATTTCTATACTTTACATCCATTGATGACATCATGTGAAAGTACGTATAAATTTGATAAATTGCTAATGGACTCTTTGTTAGGGATTCAAGCAATAAAATGCAACGAAAAACAAAAATTTTGAATCCCTATCGCAGGACCTATGTATAATGACTGGATAATTATGGAGAATAGGATCATATACCTTAAATAAAGCTTTCCTTCTGATTGTAGTGGAAGCTCTGATCTTGATGAACCACAACACCCCTCCTTGCGAAGATCTGCTCTCCAAGGTATCCACACGAATGTCCGATCGTCCAACGATAGCGGAGCCGGTACTAGCCGATTTGGTTGCCTCTTCCTCTTTCTCTCTCTCTCTTTCTCTCTAGCCTCTCTGAAATGTAGAGCTGCTAGGGTTTTTCTTAAAAACGTAATGTTACAAGTAGCCCTAAAAATATACATCGTAATCTATATAAAGGGGAGAGAGGATTAAGGCCTAACACTAAACCTAATGGGCTTCTAAAAATGACCCATTCTGATTCCGGGTTTATATTACTATTAAATTCGAATTCTAATATATATATAATTAATCAAGTCTCACTTAATTAATTTAATAATTAAATTCGAATTAATAATAATAAAATATTTGAATTCATAATTTAAATAAGACTCCATTTTAAAAGTTATTTGTGTGTGACCATTTAGGTTATTATTATGTTGACAATAATTATTTTCTAATAATAAAATTATAAACAATGAGTGGCATCTAGTAATACATCATTGCTCCCCAAGTAATAATAATAATTGGTGATTAAATTATCTTTCGTGAATAATGTACAATGTAATATAATCCCTTTAGCCTTATATTATAGATCAAACTCGAGGCATGCATTGTGTCATCCTTTGTTAACGTTTAATCCTTGTTTCCTTGATCAATGAGTAAACTATTAAACAAATCAGTATTTGAGCACGACCATAAATTTTATAGTCTTACTCAATCAAAAGGCCAATAATATCACTCCTTTAATATAGGAGGCTAAATGTCATCTAGATCATTCAGATTTCTCATACGATTCATAATATGCCCAATGTCTACTTTTATTATTACCCGGTCAAGGATAACATTCAATAGTATCCAAGTATATTAATTCTCGTATAGAAATATAATGATTTCAGGTCTAGGGACCAATACATCATTATCACTATGAGATTAACTTATGACACTATAAACATGTAGTATCTCACAACGGTTCAATCTAACACCATGTATCTAATGCATGTGCATGTGTTTTGACTTTAGTATCACCATACCTATGATCAATGAGAAGTGATCATCAGTCAACAAACACACTAGTCTCAACGTATTTATTATCGTCCCTTAACAATAATACTTGACTAGGGACCTTTAGGAATATCAATATTATTCTTATAATCTCATTTCTAAGTCACGTACTTAGAGATATAGATTTACATATCATATTCCAAGTACATTTATTAATCTAACATTTTATCGCTGAAAATAAAGATATAATAAATTACTAAAGAATAATCTATAGAATCATAAATTAATAATCCAAATATCTCATTACATAAACATAATAGTGTTGCCTCCAGGGCACACACACTAACACTCTTCAGCATGAAAGGTGTATTTGTTATCATGTTTAATGCTACAAGAATGGTAAAAGAAAATAAATAGACTGGTAAGGTTAACTCTTATGGGCCATGAAGACAGTGAATAAAAGCTCAATTATTTTCATTATCCATCAATATACTCATAATATTCATGACATAAGTAGTTTTAACAAGTGGGATGTAATTATCACTATGTTGTCGAAGTATTGAAATTCAAAGATACAATAATTACAGTTTTCTTTTATTTTGGTGCTGAACCGCAGAAAGGGAGATTTTTTTTATCAACTTCATTTTTATTCAAAATTTCCGAAACTAAAAGTTTTAAAAATATTGGGGAATTTGTTGTACTATTTCGTGATTTTGGGATACTTTCTATTGGTTCGTCGGTAGCTTGCATTATATGGGCATATTATACATTAAGTATACTGCCAATGAGTTTGCAGTAACGGGTAGGCCCAAGAACTCATCGGCGAAAACACAAACAAACATTAATACTATTTACTGACGATGGTCTAATATACTATCGGGCCAACATCCACATAATATATTGGGCTCAACAACTTTCTTCGAAGACAATAACTTTCTATCAATGACGAAGGTGGCGGAAAGATATAGAATTTCAATACTACTAATGTGTAAGAACCCGATTTTTCGGACTATTAATCTTAAATTAAAACTAATACAAAAATCAAATAATTAATACAAAGGTATATATTATAAAAGCGCAACAAACGTAAGTACAAAAATCAAACTACTTCAAATCTAAGGTCCTCGAATTCTAATGATATCCAACTCGAATTTTAGACAAAATTTGAAATACTAAAAGGATGAGTTGCGAAGCCCAATAAGCAACTACCATCAACGGCTCAAAATAATATTTTCATATATTTTCTCAAAAACCTAATTTAGACATGTAGCATATAGCAGAGATCACATAAAATCACACATATATTCGATAATAATTAATACAAGATTCACAAGATATGTTCCATAACAATTATCAAAACGAAGAACACAAAATATTCTGCAATTCACACTATGCCAGGGACACGACTCTAAATTCGATATTCGACGGGGCCCAGTTTACGCCCTCGTTAAGACAAACTCAACAAAACATCTATATATCACGAAACGTGCGTAAACTAGTTCTATATGTCACGACCCGATTCCATTATTCGATGCATAATCTAAAACCGATGGATTCTGAAAATAATTCTTATCTTATTAATCAGATATCGATATCTTAATCACGATAACAAAATCAAATAGCTATGAACACGCAATTAAACATAACATAATATGGTACACAATAAATATCGAACAACGGAGAGTTACTTAGTAATCAATTAAGAACATGTAAGCAGACAATATATACATTACACAATACTGAAGATCAACGAATAGTCATTTACCTCAATCACACAAACAGATAATTCACACAAGAATACATAATCAATCCTTAGCAATCCATCAAACACGAAACATCTAAAATATCGATTTTTTTACACGATTTCAATTCTGCCCAGATATGTTTTGAGTCTCTAAACGATGTTTTCTTAAAAAAAATACGAAACACGAAAGTTGAAAAGTACAAAAAGACCTTTCCAAAAAGTATAGAATCAACGAATTCCGATTCCGACTTATAATGAATTTTCTACAAATTTTACAAGACTGCTAATTTTTAATAAACTTCCTACGAATTTTTAATAAAAAAACGTGAAATACGAATATGATGTATTTATCATCTCGGAAAATCCTATTTTTTAATCAACAAGCTATCTATGTTAAAGTCATCCTATTTTTTGGCCCATTAGTATAATTTTTAACATATATCTAATCTGTATTCAAATTAATACAATATAAAATTTGAATTTATAAAACTAAGTTCAAAAACTAAAAATTGAATTGAGCGAGGTTGAAATATACATGAATCGGGAAATCCTGTAAAATCTCAAACACTAACCCCGAAGCAAGATAGCGCAGCTGCTACGAAGCCCCCCAAGTCAATTCTGTATACATACGTACATACACCACAGTTACATCTACATTCATATTCACATATAGTATCACCCCATAATTCAAGCAATTATCAATATCAAATCATCATCAATAGTAAAACTGTAAAACCATGAACATATTCACAAAAAAAACCACCGCCAAAGGTTCGTTCTCTATCTACTAGTATTATTCTACACCTTTGTTGATACTATACATCTTTAATTGTACTAATTTTGTTTTTATTTCTTTTGAATTTTAATTATGATCATCGCAGAGGCGCTTCGAGAGAGTAAACGAGAGATGACTAATGCTACCAGAGGTATCATCATCATCATCATCATATGATTGTTTTAACCTATATATTATTGTTTTCTACATCAAATTCAGTTTTTACATCAATGTCGATAATGTTCATTTTACATATTTATGGCGTGATCGGCCACTACTTTGTGGAGTTTCTATTGTTTTTTCCTTGTAATTCATACTCCCTCTGTCTTTTTAATAGTCTTTTGACTTTTGTACACTCATTTCTAAGTGCTTTGACTGGATAGTTAAAATAATAATTTTTAAAATTTTCTTTTTTTGAATAAAAATATATAACTTAAATTTTTATTTACAAAAAAAATAATTTAAAAATGATAATTTCTACTATGCGGTCAATGCATCTTGAGATGTGTGCAGAAAAGTCAAGCGACAGATAAAATGAAACAGAGGGAGTACAACTGTAGCCTAGATTTCCGAGGGTTCAACTCTATCACGAAATGGACTATGTTGGATTGACATTTGTGTTTTCTTCGAATTAATTGTCATTGATTATATGTAATTACTAAAACTGAATTTAGTTGTGGACGAAATATGCGTTAACAAGGTTGTGTTCACTTTGTACCTTTTTCACTATTGCAAAGTTTGAGCGTACAAATAAATGTCAAATCCAAGGTAATGTAATTTCTTGTAAGTTCATTTTAATTTTTGATTTGTACGCTTCCGACCATAAATTATGCTAAATGTTAATTTCATTTCAATTTTTTTAACTTTTTCCCTTGTGTACATAATTCAGTCTTTAACTTTGAGACTAGTTTTTGGCCTGATAGTTTGCCTATAAAGACAATTAATCTAGGTTTTAAGTCTTTGCATGTATTCTTATGTATAGTGTTTTTAAATGCTATTGCAACTATGGATAAACCTGGAAAAAAAATGGATAATAGTAATAATATTCTGATGTTTTATGCTATAATTTTCATCATCTGGCTCTCTGCTAGACTCCCTGTAATATATTTAGAAACACTCACTATCTTTTTATGCGTCTCAGGGTTAGAGAAGGAGATTACTGGCTTGCAATCAGAAGTATGTTGAACTTACTTCTTATATTACATGTTTAAGCATTATAATCATACATCATTTCTGCAGTTCCGCAAGTATCAACTTGCATCTGATATGAACAGTTTTGATATTATATGCGCTCTCAGGAAAAAAAACTTGTTGCTGAGATAAAGAGAACAGCTAAAATGGGAAATGAGGTAGGTTCTGTATTTGGATACGTTCAGTAGAGAGTTGGGACTACCGATGCCAGAGCTCAATCTGTACAGTAGATGTGCTGCACTTAGCTGTCTTGGTGTATTATCATTCTCTTGTACATTTTACAGGGAGCAACAAAAATATTAGCTCGTCAGTTGATCAGGCTCAGGCAACAAATAGCCAACTTACAAAGTAGTCGAGCTCAAATAAGAGGCATAGCCACTCACACTCAGGTAAGGTCCAGAAATGCTTTAACACTTAATGTATTATTTTACAACTTATATTGTGTTCGTCTATGATAGTGCTAAGAAAGATAACCCCTTGTTACAGGCGATGTCTGCACACTCTTCTGTAGCTGTTGGCTTGAAAGGTGCCAGCAAGGCAATGTCTGCAATGAATAAGGTCACATATTGCTTTATTAATATTTTCCAGAAAAATATGAATGGCTTTTCTATTAGGTTTAATTGTATTTCATATAGAAAATTGAAGAAAGAAATAAATATTAAGATGGATGGTTGAAGCTTAATACAAGAAATAACTTCTAAAACTGTAAATGAGGTAACTATGCCCTTTAGTTTTTCTACTTCCACCAAAGTTTTAAGTTTATTTATCTTTTCTCACAGCAAATGGACCCTGCAAAGCAGGCAAAGGTGATGCGTGAATTCCAAAAGCAGTCAGCACAAATGGATATGACTGTAAGATATTTCATACTATACTTACAAAAGCATAAGTTTTTTTTTCATTTTTGCACTTAAGCATTAGCGCATCACATTCTTGAATGTCTACATGCAGACTGAAATGATGTCAGAAGCAATAGATGATTCTTTGGATAATGACGAGGCTGAAGAGGAAACTGAAGAGCTGACTAACCAGGTAATTTTCTAAGAGTTCTTCAGTTTTCAGTTGGATTTCACAAGTTTGAGACTTGTAAAAGAATGCATCCTTTGCGGAGCGAAAGGATTCATGAACAGAAAATCGTATAGTGTACAAGTATTATTTACTCAATTATCTGATTTCACTTCTGCAGGTTTTAGATGAAATTGGTGTTGATATCGCCTCCCAGGTTAGTTTTTGTTTCTTATATACCATGACACAAGTCAGGAAATTATATCACTGATAAAACACTTTCTGAGTTGTAATTAAAATCTTCAACAGTTATCAGCAGCTCCAAAAGGAAAAATTGCAGGAAAGAATACTGAGGCTACTAGGTAAGTTCTAATGCCTTCTTCCTTGTAGCTTGTATCTGCAACTCACGGCACTCGAGAGCACACGCACACTGCGCACACACGTATTCGTGTACATCTTCTTAGAAACAGAAGTAGTTGATCACTTCGCCTGTCCAAATTAGTTTACAACTGAATGTTCTGGATTTAATTATTGGCAGAGGTCCAACGGAACGTAATTTTGGACTAATGCACAACTTTTAAACCATTACTTTTGGTAATTGCATTTTAGCAAACAATATTGTTAAGTAGGACAGAGGGATCATTATCCAGCAATAATATATTTAGAGAAATCCAATATTATAGTACCTGAGTCTACTACACTGTCCAGTTAATTAACCATATATCCAGTTAACCAATCAGAAAACTATGAATTATTTTTGGACCAATCAGATTTCATTCCTAAATTTTTGACCAATTAAAACGTGATTCCTACTATAATTTAGCCTTTTATCTTTTTAGCCAAGGTTAAATTGATCATTCCTAATATAATTTAAACTTCTATATTAGACTCCCATAATCTAAAATCAGGATTATAATAAGAAAGCAGAGATTTAAAAAACCCAATTAAAATGTGATTCCTACTATAATTTAGCCTTCTATCTTTTTAACCAAAATTAAACCGATCATTCCTAATATAATTTAAACTTCTATATTTAACTATAACGTAGACTCCTATAATCTAATCAATATTATAAAAAAAACAAAGATTAAAAAAAACTACTACGGTAGCTATATATACATGATCTAAAGACCACCTCAAATAATTATAAATATACGTAATGAGACACAAAATAATGAGACACAAATAAAATCGAAAGCACTTCTTTCCAATTGTAGATTCGGACAAGACCAATGCTGGTCTCGATTGGTCTTCTAGCAACCGAGGCAGTTACCCACATTATTACTATATCAAGCACATGTGTATTCAATTTCATTATTTTAAAATAAAAAACACTATATATAAATAATTTAAATAGACTAATGCATTTAGGGGAGTTATATGATCAAATTATCTAATTTTAAAAATAACCCCTGCATTCACATTAAAAATCCCTTTGTCGTACTTGGGAGTATTAAGCCCTAATTTAAAATCAAATAATAAGGATTGCAGAATGATATATAATTATCAAATTTAAAAATATTATATTATAAAATCTGAGTCTACCCAGGTATATAGCTAATATGGAGTTAACTAATCAAATTATGAATAATTTTAGAACCAATAAGTATTTTTCATGTAAATTATTACCCAACTAAAATTATCCCAAAACTAAAGTGAAAAAACATGTTCGAATTTTGCTTTAAGTATCCAATTATATTTAAAATACATACTTATTTTTTAGATCATGAAAATATAAAATTTCGTTTTAGATCAAACAACTATCATATATTGATTTCAAGATCTAATGGTCATTTGAAAGACTTGAGGAAAAAATAATAAAACTGAAACTGAAATAAATTAAATGAATAAAATTTCTTGGCAAATCTTTTTATCAAAATTCGTTTGATCTTAGTTTGATTTTGTATTGAGTTATAGAAATTAGATTTTGACGATTTTACAACTCAAACGAAACTCACAAAATAATGTATAATTTAGTCCAAAATTTTGCATAAAGACACGTACGAATTTTGCATAAAGTATTCAATTATTTTAGATGAATAACATAACATTGCTGATTTTAGACCAATCACATTATATTAAAAGAAATCCTTATTTTTAATTCTCATCCTCCTGCATTAACCACAATTAATTAATAATTATTATTTAAATACAGTAGTTACTTGATTTAACATATTCATATTACATATTTTATATGTCATATTACCAATCCCTATTTCTATACATATCCTTCCTAAATTGTAATATATGAGCATAACCATATATCTATTTAACTAATCAGCAAATTTGAATTATTTAAGACCAAAAGAGAATTCCTAAATTTTAGATCAATAACATTATATTAAAAATCTCTTTATTTATCATATTCATATATTACTTATTTTATATGTCAACAAATACATTTATGTTTTAATTCAATTAATTACGAGTATACAAATATATTTTTCACAATTTTATTATTCGGGTTTCGTTAGATTTTTATCGGCTATATCATGAGTTCTATAAATCTGATTTTGACGAATTTAAAGCCCACGCGAACCTCGCAAAATAATATTTAACTAATACATGGTTTAAAAACTATTATCCAACTAAAATTATTTGAAAACCGAAGCGAAAAGATAATTATAAATTTTGCATTACGTATTCGATTGCATTTAGAATAGCTACTTGTTTTTTGTTTAAATCATGAAAATATAAATATTCCTTTATTTTAGATTAAGCCGTTATTATCTATTTATTACAAAATTTAATGGTTTTCAAATTGTTAAAGAAAAAAATAATCGAATTGGAATTGAAACAAATAAAAAGAATAAATTTTTTAAGCAGATTTTTTTAATAAATTTTGATGCAGGACAAGAATTGAAGAGCAACGATTTATTAAGAAAGATCGATAATAAGAGAACAAGCGATGAATTATACGATTCCCTAGAATAATTAATCATTATTATTCCCATTTCCCAAGAAAGTGTATAATCGAAGCTAATAAGTAATATGTGGTGGTTTACAATGCTTATATAGGGAACAAAAACCCTAATAAAATAACATAGACCAAGACCCATAAACAATCGGGATTTATTATAAATAAAATACTTAACTAATATACTCTTAGCCCCACATATATATAGATAAAATATAATATTTATCTTTATACTAAATAAATATAAACTACTTAATAACATGTATATTAGTTCGTTATTCTCGTTCCTCATCATTCTCCCGTTGTTAGAGAAAACTCGACCACGAGTTTTGTAAAAATCCAGAATCATGCAAGGATGAGATGGAACCAAGATGAATTTCATGTTCTTATGGAAGAACAGTTGAGGTGTAAAAAACTCTGAAAATTGACCAGCCATCGAAGGAGGCTTAGGCACGTACTCCGGAATGATGAAGTCGATGTGCTCAACCTCAATAATATCAACCACATTATGATCCTCAACACTTTGAAAATGCTCAACTTGTTTAACCTCCTTAGTTAGTTCTTCCGTAATTTGTTTAGCCTCCTCAACTGGATCTTCCGTAACAACTTCTTCAATAAGCTCAACTTCTATTTCCCCTTTGACCATTTTCTCATTCTCGAAATGCATAAAACGTTTTACTTGGGATTTGAGAGTCTCAAAAATACTCTTTGCATCATCCACTGTTTGGTTTAGCTCCTCATCTCTACATTTGCGCCTTTCTTTGCTCAACTTAATTTCATACCTCTTTTCCAATCTTATAAGTTGATCAAATTGATTATTTAACTCCTTTATCTTAAGTTTATATTAAAGTAACCAACGGTCATTATTGACACAAATAGACTTCGTGATAGAACTCATCATGTTCACGCTGAAGATAATATTATCTTCCACAATATCAATTTGACGCTTGATGTGAGCTGACATGTTTCAAGACATAGAACAAATTCAAATTAACTGAACTGGATATCAAATTCAGAAGTAGCGGATACTGAGATGTCAAAATTCAGTGGTCACAAGTGGTCACAAGGGCAAGTTCTGTAATTCAGGAGATAAGTTGGCGATTTCAGGAACAGTAACAGACCATTTTGTGAATTCAGGAACAGCGAGGGACCAGTTCTATATAATTTAGGAACAAATAAAACAGCTGGGCAGAAGAGTGTGTATGGGTAAAAACAAGGAAAGTAAGTTGTATGTATATGTAAGCAGCTGTATGTCTATATGTGAATATGGTTTGGTATTACCCCTTTTGTTTCAACGCAAGAGATGATCAGGAAAGAGACAGCGACGACTTGACTGGCGGAACAGTGGTGGCAGCAGCTTGAATCGGCGGCGACAGACTTCAGGTGGCGTCTCGAACTCCGGCAGACCTGTTCAGGTGCGATGTTCTGCTCCCTCTCGATCTAATTCCTCCTCCTTTCTCTCTGATTGTTTGCTGATTGAAAGTGCGACCGGTTGTGATGCCTTGCGATCTGTTTTCTGATTTGGGACTAGGGTTTGTATTCTGGTCGGGTCGGGTATGCAATTAGGGTTTACAATTTGGGGTTTCTGGTTGGGAACGATGGTTAAAGGCTGGGCGGCGGTGGTTTGTATTTAGAGATGGTGGTTGGTGTGTTTCCGGCCATGTGAATAGTGAAAACGGTGGTCACAGTGATTACGTGAATAGTAACTCGATGAATAGTAAATTTCAGGATTTAGCTCTGATACCAATTTGATGCAGGACAAGGTTTGTAGAAACGATGATTTAATAAACAAAACACGATAAAAAGTTTAAAGCAATGAGTTACACGATTTCCAAGAATAAATCAATATTATTCTTAAAAAAAGTGTATAATCAAAACTAAGTAATATGCGGGGGGTTACAATGCTTATATAGGGAACATAAACCCTAATAAAATAACCTAGACCAAGGCCCATAAACGATTGGGCTTTATTATAAATAAAATACTTAATAAATATACTCTTAGCCCCACATATAAAACATATAGATAAAATATAATATTTATCTTTATACTAAATAAATATAAACTACTAAATAACATGTATATTAGTTCTTTATTCTCGTTCCTCATCATTCTCTCTTGTTCCTCACCAAATATCGTATAATTTTATTTCGTTTCTAACTTGAGTTCCATAAATCAGATTTTAGCGATTTTTCATCCACACAAAGCCCATGAGATAACTGTAATTTAGTGATAGTTTAAAAAGTACCATCGAATTAAAATTATCCAAAAATTGAATAGATGAGATAGTTACGAATTTTGCATTTAATATTCTATTTTATTTTGGAAACCTACCCTTTTTGGGTGAAATGATGAAAATATAAAATATTCATTTCTGTTTATCCAATGATTATTATCTATTTATTTCAATATCTAGCGGTCTTTATTACTTTAGTCGTCAAGTACCAAAATTTTGGATAAGATCTATTTTACTCTTATTATATAAAGATATTAAAAATTGATTTTCCTAAATATAATTCAGATCCGATTAGGATCACCAAGTACATTATTATATTAACAGCTTTTACAATTTGCGTATCTAACTTTAAGTAATAAAAGTAACATTATTAAATTTATACAAAGGATAAATTGGTTAATTTGACGGTTTTTTTTTCAAAAAAATACCTTTCTTATACATCTTTTTTTCAAAAATGGAAGTTTAAAAGTTATTTGTTGACAACTCAAAATGTAACTCTATTTTTTTTTTCTGAATGTTGATTTTAGGGTTTATTTAGTTGTATTTGTTGTATTCTTTTTTGAGTTGGTTTTGGTTGCATTTGATACAAACGAAATCAATTTCAATATGGCATTTAAGAAATCTGAATCAAATAAAAATAAATTATATTTCTTCGTGATGACATTTAACTGTTGATATCTACGAAAAAAGATGAATTAATCAACCAGAAAAAATTTAATGATTCATCATTCAACCAAAAAGCAAAATGAGTAGCAGACCAAACTCATTATAATCAATTGATTTTAACTTTAAAACTAACCAAAACAACTAACTGCAACATGTATTAACTTTTATAGCATCTTTGATAAACATATATTTCATTGATAAATAAAGGAGAGTTAAATCAAATCGTATATGATGAAAGATGATGATGACGGTGAATGATGATAGAGACATGATGGAGGATAAAGAATGAGAGAAAAGGCGGGGGATCGTATTGTTGACAAAAAAGATAAAGAAAGTGTAATAACGAAATAAAAAGGAGACACCATATTTTAGTATTTTTCATAAATTTTATAATATTAATTATATTTTTTTTTATTAATGTGAGTAAAGGTCTAGATGTAGAACTCAAGAAAAGTTTTCTAAGGTAGTCATTGATTTGTGTGTTTGTTTTATTAAATATCTAATTATTCAATTTCTTAATTTAAAAATAAAATTAAAAAATAGTAAATTAATGTCAAGATTGAGCTCATATTTCCACGAAAAATATCCCGAGACTAATTTCAGAATCCTTATTCTCTTTTAATATTATTTTATTGCAAAGACAATTGATAATTGTGAGTCAGTTGTGGTTCTGTGTGTAGCACGGGAAAAACGCTAGTAAAGTTAGTAATGACCACTACTTTTTGTTGTAGTATTAGTAAAACACATATTGTTAAAGTGGTACAGAGGGATGCAAAATTAAAAAATTAAAGTTAGTACTTACTGTTTGGCCATTTGGTTTACCATGAAAAAGGTTGCTTGTTGCTTAAAATAATTTTGTAACATACAACTTTTATCTCATCTGTTTGGATATTTTAATCGACTGTATAACTTTTATGTTCTGCAAAATTAGAAAATGACAAAAAGTAAATGCTAAGAGTTTCATGTTGTGATGGCGAAATTAAATTTTTATATGGTCAAAATACACACTTAAGATAGGCCATCGAAGTCCTAACAATATTGACTTGTAAGTATGTTAGAAGTTGCAACAGACTAAGTAACTTGAACTTGTAATTGATTTTGACTTGATTTTTTTTACACAAACTAGACATCCTGATTTAGGAGAATAAGTAGGAGGAAACCTATATAAAACTTCTTTGGTTCTCAGTTTGTTTATTGAATAAAGTTCGTAATTTTCTGTGGACCTGCGAGGAACTAAATTTCACCAACAACCAAATTTTGTCTAATTTTTTTTTTTTTTGCTTAAATCAAGTGATGTTCTTTGTTGTTAACTTTTGATGGCAGCTCTGGTGTTGATGACTTGGAGAAGAGGTTGGCAGCCCTTCGAAATCCATGATCTGAGGTTCGGTAAATTTTCAAAGTTGATACTCAGAGTTGTCAGCAGTTTGAAATTCTTACATAGCTGTACGTCTTCTATAGTTATTCAACCATTGATGTCAATTTGTAGGTTGACTTTTCTGCCGGTTCCGTCAGCCCATGAACTCCATGGTGTTGAATTGTATATTCTGCAACTTGTAGTTATTGCTATTGTTTTAGTAGCTGCTTGGGCTTTACGCCTTTAAACAACAATAAACAAATTGCTTTCCCCAAATCACTCTGTTTATAGATCACTTTTGAATTTAAAGATTAGAGAAACAAACATTACAACACTATCAAGTCTATTTTAGTAGTACTAGAATTTTTCTAGCACGCGTTTATAATAAAGGATTACAGTAATTTTGCAGGTCTTTAGATTTAAGAATAAATACAATGATGAAACAGGTTATGTCCACCTGATATTACCGGCTCACTAACATGGAACATGAAAGTATGAATTAGAACTAGTTCAGCGTGTATGAATTAGAACTAATTCAGTGTGGAGCTCGAAGTTCCTTTGGAGATAAGGTAATGTGCAACTTGAAGTTTATTGTATATCATAGAATGACTGTTCGGTAACCATTCATTTCCTTCTCTTTTCCTACAAGAAATAAGTTCTAAAATTGTAAATGAAGTAACATGCTGGGAATTTGGTTTACCATAAGAAAAAGATGCATGTTGCTTCAAGTTATTTTGTAGTAACATACAACTTTTATCTCATCTGTTTGAATATTATAATTGACATCACCAGTAATAAAATTTGAACATACTGTGGGTAATTTTATATCATTTACATTTCACCCTCCATTTCGTTTATAAAAATTTAAACTCTAACTTTTGATATGATCATAGAAAATTCACCTTTTCCACTTGTTTCACCGTCTCCGGCCTACATTTTTTTTTTCACATTTAAGTTTGTTTACAATTTTCATTAAATGTTTTCTCATTCCATTCTCTCCAATTAAACAGAACAAAATAATTTTAAGATGTCTAACATTTGTACGAAAAACTAAATTTCAGACAAATAAAATTTTGTCCTTTTCACGTTTTGCCAAAATCAAGTGATATCCTTTGTTTTTAACTTTTGATGACAACCCTGGTGTCGATGACCCGGAAAAGAGGTTGGCAACCCATCGAAATTCTTGACGTGAGGTTGGATAAATTTTCAAAGTTGAAGTAGAAAAGAGTTGACCCCGAACACCACAAACTCCAGGACCCAGCAAAAGTAATAGTATCAATTAGTCTCAGTACAAGACGCTTGCTTTCTATAAAAATATATATTTTAAAATTTGGTTAACGCATTATGCTCGAAAGTTTGCCTGAACAAAGACGAACTGTCAACAAGTCTAGAAACCCGTTATATAGGTTAGTTCTTGATGATTGATGTGGAGAATTTATAATAGACTTGTGTTGAAAAAGTATGCTCAAGGATTTTTCAATGTAGTCTATATATAAAACTATATGATAAATCATATGGTCACTTATTCAAACAAACTTATGTTGTTGAGTTTGTGGATGGATACTACTTAATATTTAGGAATATACAATACTTAATATTCCAGACTCCATAAATAACAAATAACAACAAGAACAATCCCCAAGTATATTTACTTTGCCAAAACAAAGAAAAGAAATGTCTGCTACCGGCAATTCATGAGCACTTCAGATAAACTTAACTGGATACAAGAATAAGCAACACGTAATTCATTGTCCACACATACACCACATCAAACACAAACCATACCAGACATATTTCACATCAAGAAGAGAGAAAAGGTTCTACTTCCTACCCATAATAGCAGTTTAAGAGTCGTCTTAAAAATTCCAAACATGTTATATTGCAAGGAATTTACATTCCGGAAATCAGCAAGCTGTGATGTGTTCAAGAGAGTTTCATCTCGCGTAACTCCTTCCGAAGTCTATATTCTAGCTTCGTCTCTCGTAACTCTTCTTCAGACATGTATAATGAATCACCGCCACGTAGGAATCCTCCATATCTAGGATGCCAAACATTGTTAAACTCGTGGCAATAATAACAGCCATTCGTTTTATTTCCTGTTTCTTCTCCTGCAAGACAAATTCATTGAGTTACCATAACAAGTAGCCCATAATCAACGGTCACAACAAACACACAAGTCAATAAGCAAGCAAAAACATGTGTTCAATATATAGCAGTAGGAGATAAATTAGATCATATTGCCACTTTTAAATATCAAAACAAACCTGAAACTAACTCGTTTGGCTCCAGGATCCTGCACATCTTACAAGAGAAAACCCCGCTGGTACTTGTTATTTCGGAGAAAAAAGTCTCCTCTCGAGCAGTAGCATCATCAGCGACCTTCGCCGTGAAGTTGACATGGAAAAGTAAGCATGTTGGCAGCATCACACGTGTAACGAATCCCGGCTTCACCAGTTCATATTTTATTTTATATCCCACATCCTATGAATTTTACATCAAGAAAAACAGAACATAAACAACGATCAAGAGAATCCAACAAAATGGTAAATCATGATTTGATTTAAAGAAAAGCAAACAAAAACATTTGAGAGAAACTGACCACCAAAAATTGGTTATAATAGTTCAAGGTTTCAGTTGCATACAGGCTTGCATCATCAACTTGTTCTGATATGTACTCTCGTTCCTTTTCGGGTTCAAGGAAACGGCAAACTTGTTTAAGACTGCCATTTCAGATATTATAACCAAAATCACTAGAAAACTTGAGCAAATTAAGAGAAGGGTTGCTTAAATTAGGGAAGCAGCAAACATCGGGAAAAACAATAAATTATACATCAATTAGCAAATAAATAATACCCGAAAACTAACAGCAGCAGGGAACCCCGGTGTAAATAACAATTAGATAAACCAATCAGAGTTACAGCACAAATTTTGGAACTCGATAATAAAAAGATTTCAAAACCACAACTCCACTTCTATTATGTATATATCAAACTGAAATTAAATAGAAGAATAATCAAGATGCACATCCCTCAAACACAAATAATCAATACCCAGCAAATGTTAGGAGTCGGATGATGAAGAAAAACTACTGATCGTCAATTCCTCTTTGGATAAAGTACCACGGTCTGACAGTCATTATATAACCCTTTTTTTCTTTTCGCCCTCTCTCTGTGTCTATGTACCTAATAACTAATTTCATCTGGGGCTTAAGGAATAATTTTTTTCTATTTCTTTGAAGATTGTAAGATTTTAGGGCCTGATTCCCCCCTGGTACTTTTCACCAATCAGAAGTCCTGGAGGTATTATTTATGATATATATACATAAATAGAGAGAGAGAGAGAGAGAGACAGAGACAGAGACGGCTAGGGCTTGCATTGAACAGAACCGAAATATGGCCATTCTTCTGAAAAATTCAAGACACACGGATATTTGAAGCAATAGAAGAACTTTCCTAATACATGTATACAAATGACAAGTACAAATCTTGGTGGAGTATTAATGGAGGACAGTTGGAGTGTAATACAAGAGCCAAACAACCATTTACCTGTGTAAGTGTTTTTCGGGATTGGTAATTGCATTGCTCTGGTTGATGTCACATATGTCTTGAACTGTCTTGAACAATGCATCATTGCCGCGTACAAATCCTCCACCTTTAGGATGCCAAACATTGTAACCTTCGTGACATAAATAGCATCCATTCAATTTATCTCCTGCAAGAGGTGTTTTACGGGAGTTAATAAAACAAGCAAGAAACAGAGAAATGCAGCTAACAGAAGTGGAACATGGATAAAAAAACATGAGCATATATGCAGAACCAACCTGAAAGAGAGTTTTCTGGCCCCAAGGATACGCAGAGCCTTACAGAAACCTCTTCCCGAGCCTTTGTGAGCTCGGTGAAAAACATCTCCACTGGAGCAGCCGCATTGTCAGTATTCTGAGCCGTGAAGTTGATATGATAATGAATGAACCACCCATATGAAGTAGGTTTAACAGAATGATGGTTGAGCAGTTTATACTTTTGAGGCTATAAATTTAAGGGGGCAAGGCAAACAGAATAGAAATATTAATAAAATCCAGCATAAAAGGAAATTGAGGTGAAGGGGAGAGAGAGAGACTAACATGATTTAGGTTAAAATAGTTCAAGGCTTCCTCTGCCAAATGCAAATAACGCATAGACCTCTTATTGCAAGATTGTTCGATCCTGAAAATCAAAATGGAGAGTAAAGGAATATAAATAGATTAGTGAGTTATAAGGGATACATTTTGGAAATCACGGAACTTACCTAACATGAATAAAAACACAAAGTAGTATATAATACAAAGAGGATGATATATTAAGCACGGATATTAAATAATAAACTCAAGAAACTAACACATAAGAAAAATCTAAAAAGAAATTGCTGAAACCCTAAGTCCAGGATGGATTATATAGGATGAATATCTTTATAAACAAGTGCATTGGTTTACCTGGAGGCAATTGATGATGGAGTATGTCTGAACCAACCCTTAATATTGGAGACATGTTTTATCTTTTCTTCAATTGATGAATATGTTTCCCTGCCGGAACGAAGAACCACCATTCTCTCTTTTCCCTATTACTATATATATATAAACATATATACATATATACAGGGAAAGGATCAGGTGGTAATTCAATTATGTGGGTAACTGAGTAACCAAATCATTTACGTCCAATTGAAGCAAAATCAATGGTCCAGATTTTCGTGTAATGCAAACTTGTCCATTTGAAAAACATCCGACCAACGCCCACGTTCATTTTGTTACGTTGTATTTTCTTTTTTTTTTTGAAACAAAAAAAAAAAATACAATGTAACAAAATGAACGTGGGCGTTGGTTACGTTGTATTTTCAATACTAAAATTTTTAATTTGTAAATATGTATAAATTTCAAAAATTGTATATAATACATTAATTACAAAATATTAATATAAAATTAGAGTACACTAGTCAGAAACGTACTGTACACAAAAACTTAAAGAATATAAAACTACAAAATATTAAATATAAAACAGTAGAACAAAAAATATTCTTAAAACATTTAAAAGTTAAAGAATTTTAGAAAATAAATATACAAAATATAAGATATAGAGTATGCACAAAATTGAAGGAGAAATTAAAATTTTACAGAACATATGTAAAATATATACATGACACAAAAATAAATAAAATATAAAAATATTTATGAACCCAAAAAATGACAGAACTTTAATAAAAAAAGACATAAAGTATAAAATATATTGCACACAAGAAAGCAAAGAACATACTAAAATTTGATTGAACATAAAAAATTACAAAATCTATGAAAATTTAGAGTACAAGGAAATAGAGAACAGAAAATTGTAGAACATATAAGATGATTTTATTTTTTTTTTACAAAAAAATATTAAAAGCAACAAAATTAGTGAATATATAAAAAAATTTAAACAACAAAAACGTATATACCAAGTATAAAAAATTACATAAAAAGTGTAATACACTAAAAAGTTAAGTAAGATATACAAAAAGTTATTGGACAGAAAAAAATATTTAGGAACACTGAGTAAAAAAAATATAGAACACATTGACAAAAAATATAGAAAAACTATTCAAGACCATACAAATATACCCGGTAAATCCAGTTACCCAAGGTAAAACGTGTTTTATACTTGACCTACCATAACTAGTTAAAGCATTGATGAATCAGTTCCTGATGTTGTTCCTAATAATGATTCTAGTTCAGGACTCAGATTCTGATGATCCTGAAACTGCAAATCTTAAAGCTGCTATGAATGGTTCCAAAATGTCCACTTTTGGCTCTTCCTATGGACTTGCATATCATAGAGCACATGAATGGAATCAAGCCTACAACAAACCTACTGAGAAGATTTCTCTTGAAGTTGCTCAAGCTCTTGCTGGTCATGTTCTGCAGACTACTAAAAATCCCGATCTTAAGAATATCATCAAATCTTCTACAATCTTGATCAAGGGATAACATTATTCTATTACTACATTGAATGATACTAATCTTCTACTCAGAAAGGAAGTTGCAGAACTCTCACATGTTATTAAAGGTACTAATCCTCAATCAGCATTGTTAAAAAGGGTGAAGCAAGTTGAGGCTAATCAGGAGATTATCAAAGCTCGACTTGATGGACTTGTTGCTACACAAGAAGCTACAAATCAAAAATTGGACTCTATTTTCTCTTTTATACAGGGTCTAGTTGTCAAAAAGGGGGAGATAGTA
Source organism: Apium graveolens (assembly GCF_009905375.1). NCBI lineage: Eukaryota > Viridiplantae > Streptophyta > Magnoliopsida > Apiales > Apiaceae > Apium > Apium graveolens. Next base: position 90,813,238 of record NC_133648.1, read on the forward strand.
GTACCAAAGACAAAAATGTGCACATGAGTCAGTATTGAGGAAAAATGTCAATCCTGATGATGATGGTGATAAGCAAGCAAAGCAGACGAAGACCTCTGATGCTGTGGTAGTTCAAACTAGAACTAGAGTTCAAACTCAAACTACACAGTCAACTCAAGTCTCCAAGGATGGATTTAAGACTCTATAGACCAAGACAATTAAAGTTGTTATTGCAAATCCTGACAACAGAGTGACGATTTCTGACAGTTTGGTTCCTGACTTTAGCAGGAAGTATATCTCCGATTTCTTTGAAAATTAAGATGAAGAAGCTCTATTCAGGATGAATCTTTAAATCCTGTCTATTTATGTTGAAGCACACAATGCTGAAGTTGGTGATGTTGAAGATAGTGTTGTTTTTAATAAATAAGAAAGAAGACATGAAGGAAAAATAAGGATTGTTGTTTCTAGAGCTAATCAAGATTTTCAGAATATGCTCAAAAGATCCCACAGAAGCAGGTGGAGGAGTATTGATATGAGCCTGTTGAATAAAAGAGCAGAAATGAGCGCTCAATCTTTTCCAAAGATCAAGAACAATTACAAGTGGAAGAAAATCGATGATCTTGATTGTAATGAGGTAGTGAACTTTGTTACTAGAGGAGTAAATGTGGATGGTCTTCCTGGATCTAACAGTATGGGAGATAAAAGGTCTTGGTTGGTACAAGACAAGAATCTCAAGTTGAATGAACCTTATTCAAGATCTTGGATAGGACATCATGAAGCTCAACTGGTCAATCTAAAGTTGTTAAACTTCACTCTTGCTGATAGTCCTGGTCTGGAAGTTACTGCTGATCACTTAGACAGACTTAAAGCTCTGAATATTATACTTGACAAAAATGATGGTTCTCACACTAAGCATAAAATCTTACTCTTATTGCAAAGTGATCAAGTCCAAGTTATTTCACTTGATGAACTGTTGATCATGACAACAAAGGAATTGAAACACATTCATTATTTGCTAAGAGTTGAAGATGAAATTTCTAAAGACTGGTCAAATATGATTCTTGCCTCTATCAAAAAAAGGATACTGGATAATGGTCCACAATATTTTGGATCATACATTTCTACTTACTTAAATTTTAGAGGGCAAGAAGTCAACATGAAGAAAGGAGGAGCTGTTATTGAAAATGTTCTTACACAGAGGCACATAACCATGAATACTGATGGTATAAGAACTTGTTATGTGTCACTAGAAGAAATGATGACAGAAAGAACTCTAATCAGAAATGTAAGAGCTGCTATCTACCAGTTGTCTGATAAAACTGAGTATGAGAAGAATTTGAAGATCAAGCTAGAAGAGATTCTGTTGAAAAAGATTGATGATATAGTAAAAGCTTTTGTTCAGAGATACTGCAGAGTATATCAAGAAATATGAGGATCAATCTCTGTAACTAAGTATGTTTCATAACTCATGTGCTATACATTTTATCTCTCTGGTTTTTGGCACTAGACAATTCTATAAGAATTTATGGTTATTCTGCAAAGCATAAATTAAGGGAGATTGTTGGGAATTGGATATGTCAAGAATCATGATATGTTTGACAGTCAGGATCTGATCAATCATCAGGATATTATTATCCGTTGAAGTTTCACCATCATTCGTTGACACTCTATTCAGTTATACGTTGATGCTATAATAGTGTTATCCGTTGTTGCTTGATATGAATATCCGTTGAATCTCTAACATATATCAGTTGATCGGCTTATCCGTTGAAGATGTCTTGAGTTGATAAGTCAGAGCTCGGGGATAAATCAGAATGTGTTGATTTATAGGATCATAGTTGTTGATTTAGATATGTATAGGAAGTAGATAACTTATACTGTAAAATATCTTGTAATTGATAGAGTTTGATTGTAGTTGTGTGATACATAAACACATATTAGGCTATCAAATGTGAAAAGCACTTAACTCGAGTATTCGCATAACCTAGCAGCTCTTAAGAATATTGTTCTTGGAATAATTTTGTAACAGTTTATTAAAGATCAATATAAACTGTTATTCGATACATCTGTTCTTACTTTATTTCTTAGATAATTGATTTATTGGTTAATTGTATCCAACCCCCTTATATAATTAATCTTAATGGGCAACATAAATATTATAATCGCTCTTGAGTGTATTCATTGACTGAGATTTAACTGTATATTTTAAATTGATCAAGACTAAAGCTGGTTGTGCGATCAAACATATGTAACTCAACTTCCACATTAATAAACTTTTAATATACACTTGAAAAATAATTTTTTTCTTATTATCCTAAATTTTAAAATTGTTTAATATACTAGTCAATATTATTATCGTTCATCGTTAAATACTACCTACTGTCCTAATTCATTTTGTACGCTTTGTTGCATGAACATTTATACAAACTATTCTATATTTTCGTCTTTTCTTATATAAGTTCCGCAAGTTATATACTATGCATGACTCAAATGTATTTTGTGAGACAGAATTATAAATCGTATAATATACATTACATATAGTCCTCTTTTCAAAAAGGCGTTTTTTGAACAAACATTCAGCTAATTTGTATGTAGAACTTTTTCTTTATTTTAATAAGCTGTATTTTTAAAATCAACTAATTTTACAACTTCTCGAATTTCACTAATATGTTTTTATGTCTCTTATAATAATATATAATTTTAAATTTTTTATTAAATTTTTTATCTTGCACTAAAACCTTTATATTTTTCATTCTAAAATTTTATTTGTATAATATCCACAATCTAGATTATAATATAATATTATATCTAGTAATGTAATATGTAACCGATATAATATAAAGAGACTGTGTGACGACCTCACCCCCGGGGTCAAGAGTTGACGTCACGAACAACTATAACTATAAACGCAATACAACCAAACTCATTATTATTACACAAACACGACCCCCTACTCCCCAACATCTTTTATATGTTTAAATATGTCTTAGGTTACATAACTATTGCAAACTAACTTATTTAAACAAACCTGACACAACTAACTTGTTACAGCAACTCAACAGACCACATCTGGTCTGACACAACTCTCTCAGAGGAGCCTGGTACGGAAGGAACTGGAACTCTGCCCTGACTACGACGGAAGGGTCTCCTAAGCATCTGTAATATATATATATATATACAAAACATTTTACAAGAGTGAGCAATCAATTGCTCAGCAGTACCAATATATGAATAAAAAAGTAACACAGTTTAAGATAAACAGTTATGGGAACAGAAATTATAATTCGTTCTTGTATAAAATCATGAAAAACATGAAAAATTGGATATTCACAAAACTAGCATGCTACTTTAAAACATAACATAATTCAAGTGTTGTTTAAATACCAGAGTTCAATTTTAGCATGATATTTCCATTTTTTATCATCTGTCTCATGACAGGAATCACCAAATCATCCGTGTTGCCACGGGTATCACAATACCAAGTCATCCGTGTTGCCACTGGAATCACAATACCAAGTCATCCGTGTTGCCACGGAAATCACTCTGTCATCCATGTTGCCACGGGTATCATAATACCAAGTCATCCATATTGCCAAGGGAATCACAATACCAAGTCATCCGTGTTGCCACGGGAATCACCCTATCATCCATGTTGCAACGGGTATCACAATACCAAGTCATCCATGTTGCCACGGGAATCACAATACCAAGTCATCCGTGTTGCCACGGGAATCACCCTGTCATCCGTGTTGCCACGGGTATCACAATACCATGTCATCCGTGTTGCCACGGAAATCACAATACCTATCTCGTTTCAAACCATTTCATCATAGCACGTTTTAAAATCTTTCCAATTTTATTCATAATTTACAGATAGACATTTTCAGAAGTTACTTTTCCCCAAAATATAATTTAATCGAAATCATTTTTAAACATAGGGGATACGTAACTTAAAACGTTATGTGCCAGCACAAAAATAAATCAACAGTTATTCATATATTACAGAACCATAAAAGATATGGTCAGGGGTACTTGCCTTGATATGTTTTAACAACTATCACTGGTTGACTTTGGACCGACTTGGACGCTCGGGCTTTATCGTCTAACTACTAGAGACTGAATCTCATTTATAATATTCAAAAAAATAAAAATTCATGATTTAATATATATTTTAGTGTTTATAATATTTTTTATAATGTCATCTTATTATTGAACTACATATTATATGTAATTATTAATAGAAAATCGATATGTAATACTGAATTTATTTACACATTATTATTAAAATTTTCTAAAGTTTCATATTTTCTTAGCATGTATATTTTAATTGAACAAAATAGTACATCTCAAAAAAATAATCAATTTATGTAATTTTATAAGAAAAAATAAATTATGAAAATGGGTGTATATAGGTGCAGTCTTTAATATAATTACATATAATAAAAATATACATACATGTTATCATGCAATAGCCTACAACTATTGTATCTTAAATGAATCGTAAAATATTTATTGAGGAGATTATAAGCGAAGATATCTTTATATACATAGTTAATGAATTATAACATAAGTCTAAATGTTCTCCTAGCTTTGCTGGTCATGGGCTTGTGTTAAGTTACTTGTAGTCAGGGGTTCAAATCTCATTAACAACTTTTTTTATGTAAGACTCACTAATTAGGTTTGGAAACATGTTCGTAATATTTATGTGAATAAATTGATTCATAAATTAGGAGTTGAGGTTTGATAGCTAATAAATATTCTCAAGATGCGGGTTAAGTACATGAATAAATTGATTCATAAATCAGGTTTGGTAAAATTAATTTGCTCAGGAGTTAGGCTCGTATGTTATGTTGGAGTTTAATATATATAAGAGAAAAGAGATTAATTGGTACATGAAAAGAATTAAGGACTAATGCTCCTAAAACTAACTTACGTGAGATGGATTTTTGATGCGGGTTAAGTACATGAATAAATTGATTCATAAATCAGGTTTGGTAAAATTAATTTGCTCAGGAGTTAGGCTCGTATGTTATGTTGGAGTTTAATATATATAAGAGAAAAGAGATTAATTGGTACATGAAAAGAATTAAGGACTAATGATCCTAAAACTAACTTACGTGAGATGGATTTTTAATGAGAATATAGGGGTATTTTTTGTAATTACAAAATGTGATTAAAAGTTAGAACTTCAACATTAAAAATACCCTATTATCGTGCAAGAAATGCCTGTATTATAACAAGACTAAGTCACATTGACAACCCTAAGATTTAGTTTTAGTTGTATGATAGCCTAAATCTGTATTTTGTATTGTATTACTTGAGTCTATAAAAATGTCAAAGATCAGACTAGAGAATTATTTTGTGAACAATCTCAAGCCTACGAATAAACTCTGGAAGAAGATCAACAAGATCATGCCTCAGAGAAAAGGTGAAGAAGCTTGGAGTTGAATAAATCTGTTTTAGGAAAAATGTTCTAAGTCAAGATATCTACAAGTCACAGATCAAGTCATATAGAGAAATCATTCGAGAACTCCAGAATGACTTATCGATAAGTCCAAAATGGCTTATAGAGAAGTCCCAGAGATATCGACAAGTCAAATGAAGATATGAAGATTGGAGATATCGATAAGTAAATTTCTCATTGGAGGTCTCAGAGATATCAAAAAGTCAAAATGCATATAGAGATCTCAGAGATATCGACAAGTCATTTCTGCATATAGAGAACTCAGAGATATCGACAAATCAAAAGAAAGATATGAAGATTGGAGATATCGACAAGTCATTTCTATATGCAGAGTTTTGGAGACCTCGACAAGTCAAGTTCACTTATAGAGAACTCAGAGATCTCGACAAGTCAAAGATACTTACAGAGAACTCAGAGACCTGGACAAGCCAAATTCACTTATAGAGAACTCAGAGACCTCAACAAGTCAAAACACTTATAGAGAACTCAGAGATCTCGATAAGCCACTATACTTATCGAGATGTCAGTTCTCTATACAACAAACTGGAGATCTCGATATGAACCTCAAGTACAGAATGCAGACAAGTAGAAGATTCAGGATTATCAATCAACAAACAGATCTAGATTTTGAGGTACTCTCTCAAGATAGAAGCTGAGTTCTTTACTTACAAAGAACTTAGAAATTTGTAGCAAGACATACTTAATTTTAATACAAAGTTAAGTGAGTTTTGAAAAAACTGTGTTTGTTGTGCATGCTTTATCAATTATGTTAAACACAATATCTCTACAAATTAGACTGCTTTGTTCACCGTATCTAAATAGCTTGAAAAGCCTAAAAATCAAGAAAACACATTCCCCCCTCCTCTGTGTTATACTCAATATCTAACAAGCGGTATCATAGCAAAATCTAAAAGTAAACAGATAAAGATCTTGGAAGTATGAGTGCACAGAAGATAAGTAGTATTAAGATACCAGCCTTTTACAGAATCAACTATACACTCTAGAAAAAGAAAATGATGTTATTCATAAAGATGGCCAATCCATTATATGTCAAGATTCTCAAGAATGACCCTTTCAACCCCATGGAAAGGGTAGATGAATATACAGATGGAGACATGTTCATCCCAGCTCATTATACACCTAAGGACCCTTCAAAATACTCTGAATCTGAGAAGGAGAAAGTCTCTCTAGATAGTGGCCTGTAATTAATTTGATAGAGTCACTTGATAATGTCATGTATAACAACATTGTCAACTGTGACACAACTAAACAGATCTAGGAGAAAATGGAGATTTTGTGTGAAGGTACAAAGGAAGTTAGATCCAACCAAAGGAGAATACTGGTGTCTCGGTATGAGGGATTCATGGAAAATCCCAAATAAGGAATTACTGAAGTTTTTGAGAGGTTCAATAAATTAATAAATGACATGCAGCTACATGATAAATAGTATGAAGTTGGGGAGGTTAACCTGAAGTTCCTGCTAGCTCTTCCTGACCATCTTGAACAGAAGATATCAGCCATTAGAGAAGGAAAAGATATAAGCAGAATGACGCTGTAAGTTCTGTATGGAATCTTGAAAACTTATGAACTTCAGATACTGCAAAGAAAGTCATTAAAGGCAAATCATGGACATGTGGTTGATGGTTCCAGTACCTTGGTTGTACATTACAGTGAAGAAAGTGAACATGCACAAGATAATTAAGTTCCAGTTATTCAAGTTGTGGAATAAAAGAACAAAGGACCTTAGAAGTAAGTTATTTTGGAACTGGAGGATGATGAATACTACACCTTGGATGAGCTAGATGAAATGGACCAATCCATGGCTTACTTGGCTAGAAAGTTTTCCAACATAAGAGTCAAGAAGCCAAGGTTCTTCAAGAACAAGGACAGTCTTCCAGCACCAACAATTGGAAACCAAAAGCTCAGTATAACTCAGCTAGCAAAGGTGGCTACAAAACTGGATTTGTGGATAGATCAAAGATAAAATGTTTCAACTGTGATTAGTTGGGTCATTTTGCTACTGAATGCAGGAAGCCCAGGAAGGTGAAAAAGGACAAGGCATATTTGGAGTTGGAGGCAAAGTATGAAGCTCTCTTGAAGAAACAGTCTGGAAAAGCTTATATTGCAGAAGGCAAAAGTTGGGATGATATTGATAATGATGATGAGGATGAAGAAGTTGGAAACTATGCACTAATGGCTCTTGAGAATGGAGAATCATCCACTTCAAAGTCAGAGGTACCAACTCTAACCACTATAAATTTAAATGCTAGTCAATATAAGGAGACTGTGGAAAAGATGAGCGTAAAGATGTTTCATACACACAAGCATGGTGACAGCTATTAAGGAAGTGAGTAGGCTGTCAAAGATAAATGAGAAGCTTGAGATTGAGAAATAAAATTTAGAACTGCAGCTTGTTGAGCTTGAAACTATCAAGCAGGAAAATGAATATCTAAAGAACAAGCTGAAGTGTGCTAGTAAAATAGAAGATGTGTTGAGGGAAAAGATAGAAAAGAATGAAGTGAAGTTGAAGTCTTTCAGGATTACTTCTCAGATAGTTGGTCAGTACCATGAGGAGAACAAGACATGTGCTAATATAGCCATTGGCCTTGACTATGATGCCTTGAACATCAACAAGAAGAATGAAGGTGTCAAGGGCAAAGCAACTGTAAATGAAAATGTCCTAGCTATGCTGAGAAAGGTTGATTCACCTTTTTTCAAGGCATGTGAAGCCAATTTCAGTGAAGATGAGTTGGTCATCAAGCAAGAACTTGCAGATGAAGATAAAGAAATAAAAAATGAAGAAACCCTTCCTGCTACTGAAAGAAAGAAGAAGCCCATAGTTAACCAAGTTCCTAAGACACCTGTCAAGGAAGTCAAGACTGAGAATAAAGAAAGGAAGAAAAAGAACAGGAATGGCAAGATAAGAGTAAATAAGAGAAACAAATTTGCATTTGTTGCAGATGCCCCCAGAAAGCAATGCCAGAAATATGGCTCAACAAATCATCTAACTCACCTTTCTAAAAAGGATGCTAGCAAACCAAAAGTGGGAGCATGCAAGTACAATGAAGCAAATACAGAAGACCCTTACTCCTTTTGTGACAAATTTGACTACATATCTTGCAACATGAAAGTGATGCCAAGTTGTCATAAGTTGAGAATAGATTTGAAATATGTTAATTTTGAATCTAAAGACAAAAAGGAAAATGCAAAATAATTTGTTCATACTGTTCTTTCTGAATCAACACATTCTAATTCTGCAAAATCTGTTAGCAAGAAATAAGTACCCAACACTGTTTGGGTAGCTAAACATACTTAATCCTCATTGTGTGCAGGGAAAAATGAAGAGAGTCATATGGATCATAGACAATGGATTCTCAAGATATATGACGGGTGATAAGGCCCTGCTATCGCAGTTTGAGGAGATGGCTGGCCCATTAGTGACTTTTGGAGACAACAACAAAGGTTTTACAATGGGATATGGCAAGTTAATTTCTGGAAATGATGTCATTGCAGATGTAGAACTGATAGCTGGTTTAGAAGTGAATCTCCCAAATTTCAGTCAATTCACAGATAGAGGATTCAATGTTTTATTTGGAAAAGGAGAATGCCCAATCATCAGTAAAAAGACTAGTGAAGTTGCTTTGAAAGGAGCAAGAAAGGAAAGCTTGTTTGTTGCAGATTTACACTCAGCAAATAAGGAAGGAATTTGTTGTTTCTACACCAAGACATCTGTAAAGCAAAGCAAGTTATGGCACAAAAAGCTCTCTCACCTGAACTACAATGCAATAAACACTCTGGTGAAAAAGGAGTTAGTGAGAGACATGCCAAATCTGGAGTTTGATCAAAATGAAGTTTGTAAGGCTTGTCAAAAAGGCAAAATGAAGAAGTCAAGTCACAAGAGTTAAACTATGAATTTCATAAGTGCACCTTTACAACTTATTCACATGGACTTATGTAGACTAGTATCTTATCAATTTCAAGGAAGAAATATGTACTTGTGATGGTGGATGACTACTCAAGGTACATATGGGTAGAATTTATGCATTCTAAGGATGAAACTCCACACATCATAATTGAACACATTAAGAAGATTGAGAAGTAGGCTAAAGATCATAATTGTGTGAAGAGATTGAGGAGTGACAACGACACAAAATTTAGAAATGCAACTTTAACTGAATTCTGCAAAGACAAGGGCATTATCCAAGAATTCTCAGCTGCTAGAACACCTCAGCAAAATGGGGTAGTTGAGAGAAAGAATAGAACACTAGTAGAGGCTACTAGAACAATGCTGCAAGATGCCAAACTGCCGACAAGTTTTTTGGAAGAAGTTATCAACACTGCATGCTATACTCAAAACAGATATCTCATTAACAAGAATCTTGGAAAATCACCCTGTTCAATCTTATCTAAAAGGAAGCCTACACTGGAGCATCTTCATATATTTGGAAGCAAGTGTAATGTTTTAAAAAACAACTTTGAATATGTGGAAAAATTTGACTCTAAGGTTTTTGAAGCAATTTTTCTGGGATATTCATTGGTGAGAACTGCCTACAAAGTCTATGTGCTTGAATAAAAGAAAATTATGGAAAGCATATATGTGACTTTTGATGATGACAAGTGTCCAGGATTGGAATGCCTTGATGAAAATAAAGTTGAGGCCCTTAAATTTGAAAATCTCAACATTGATAGTGATTCTGAAGATAAAGCTGAAGTCAACACAAGCAACATAATGGATGAAGAGTCAATTAAAAAAGTGAATTATGAGAATGGAAGCTCAATTCAAACACCTGAATTTGATAGCACAAATCTAGGAGGAGAAAGTTCTGCAAGTCATGCCAATGGTGTATTTGTTGTACACCTGAATCATGAGACTTGAAGCAATAAGAATCTTTCTTGCATTTGCTGTACACTCAAACTTTAAGGTGTATCAAATGGATGTAAAGAGGGCATTCCTAAATGGTGAGCTAGAAAAGAAGTTTGTGTGCAACAGTCACCTGGCTTTGAAGATCCTGAATTTCCATATTTTGTCTACCAAATTTTAAAGGCTCTCTATGGATTAAAGCAAGCACCTAGAGCATGGTATGACACACTGTCAGAATTTTTGCTTAAACATGGATTCACTGGAGGAACTATTGATAATACTCTCTTCTACAAACAGAATAGTGGTGATATGATCCTAGTTCAGATCTATGTGGATGATATCATTTTTGATTATATTAATGAAAAGTTATGTCAAAGATTCTCAAAACTCATACAGAGTGAATATGAAATGAGTATGATGGGAGAGTTAAGTTACTTTCTTGGACTTCAAGTCAGTCAAAGAAGTGATGGAATCTTCATCAGCCAAACCAAGTTTGTTAAAGATTTATTGAAAGAATTTATTATGGTTGATTGTTCACCTGCATCAACACCTATGTCTGCAGATCCAAAGTTGGATGAGGATAAGAAAGGAAAAAGTGTAGACATTTTAGGTTACAGAGGAATGATTGGATCTTTACTGTATCTGACTGCTAGTAGACCAGACATTATATTTGTAACACATCTATGTGCAAGATTTCAAGCCAATACAAAAGAATCACATGTGATGGCTGTGAAGAGAATTTTCATATACTTAAAGGGGATTCCAAACTTGGGATTATGGTATACTTAGGGAACATAATTTGAAGCTGTTGGATACACAGATGCAGATTTTGCTGGCTGCAGGGTTGACATGAAAAGTACTAGTGGAAGCTATCAATTTCTTGGACAAAGAATTGTATCATGGTATAGCAAGAAACAACAGTCTGTATTAACTTCCACATCTGAGGCTGAATACATAGCTGTTGAAAGTTGCTGTGCTCAAGTGCTTTGGATTAGAAATTAGCTAATGGATTATGGTCAAGTGTTATACAAAATTCCACTTATGTGTGACATTACTACTGCTATATCTATTGTGGCTAATCCAATTAATCATTCTAGAACAAAGCACATTGATGTAAGGTACCATTTTATTAGAGAACATGCTGCAAATGGTATCATTGAGCTCATTTTTGTTCCAACAGAAAAATAGTTAGCTGACATTTTTACTAAACCTTTGGATGAAACAACTTTCACTAGACTTGTAGGTGAAATTGGAATGCTAAATTCTTCATCCTAAAGGAAAGAACTCAGCTAATGTGTTGCAGCAGATTGATTTCTAATAAATCAAAATTAATTTGATTTAATTGGAAATTTACTGGAATATGAGTTATAAATATTTCAGAAATCTCTGTATATTTATTTTTCAAAATTCAAAACTTAGATTGGAATTTTTCAATTCTGAGAAAACTGTCTACATGATAATTTACATCTTCAATATGTAAAATTGGCATAAGACAGATTCAAAATGAACAAAAGTATATAGAAAACCGAGTTCTCGATAAGTCTAACTGACTTCTCGACAAGTCATTTTAAGACTTCTCGAGTGAGTTCTCGATAAGTCATTTTTCTGACTTCTCGAAGGACTTCTTGACAAACATTATTATGACTTCTCAATAAGTCATTGTAGAGATCTCGATAAGTAAAAATTCACAGAGTTCTATACAAGTATAAATTTTAGACTTATCAACAACTTAGAACTGAGATAATTTATTTTAATAAATTATTTTGGTAAAATACTTCTGATAAAATCATTCTAATTTTATTTTGAATTATTCAAATAAAAATTGGAAAAATTTAGTCCATTCAGGACAAACCGGGTATTTATTTGACATCTCGATAAGTCATTTTCTAGTTCTCGATAAGAGTTAGGTAAATGACATATCGATATGTATCTATTCTCACAATATGACTTCTCGATAAGAAATTTTCAAATGTTTATTTTGAGTTCTCGATAAGTCATTTACCTTTTACTATAAATACCCAGACATCTCGACATACACCTATTTACGCCTTCGAGATCTCTAAGTGACCTAATGTTTCCAAATCCAAACCGTTTTCGCTCATTTGAAACTCTTTCTCTCTAATTTTTTTTACCCACTCAAATTCAAACACTTCAAATGGCATCAAACACAGTTACACCTTTTATCCCAAAGGAGGGAACCAACCATCTTGCATTTACAGATGCAACCCAAGCTCCTGATCGCTTCAAGAGCTTTGTGAAGTTTCTTTATGAATCGTACTTTGCAGGTGCTCTAACTGCAAATCCAGTACTTTTCTTGGATATTCTTAGGGACGTCTGGAACACATCTGTGGTAAGGAAACTGTTGCATGAGAACCAAGCTATGCCCTTGGTGGTTAACTGCTCCATTCAAGGCCAATAGGTGGAGTTTTCTGAAAATGATGTGAATGTGGCCTTGGGGATTCCTACTGACAACTTGGTGGAGGTGCTTACTCAAGAAGAATTGGTTAAATTCATGAACTTCATCAAATACAGTGAAAGGATCAACCTAGCCAGTCTGAACAAGAGGAATTTAAGGAAGGAATGGTCATTCCTTTTTGACACCATTGTGAGAGCTTTCACATGCAGAAAGACATGGTTTGATAACATTTTAAGTGTAGTCCAGAAGCTGGTATTCTCCATGGCTCACAACAGACACATCAATGTAGGGATGCTGATTCTGCAGGAACTTAGCACAAGGCTGACTATGTCTTTGTCTTCAAGAGGTAAGGAAATTTACTTTCCTAGGTTTATAATGTCTACTTTAAACCATAAAGTTCAAGACATTCATTTACTTAATGGTATAGATATAACACAAATAGGCAATTGTAAGCAAGTGTCTAAAATTTTATTTGGTTCACTTACTACAAAGAACAAGGTAACTGTAAGTCTCAGAATCACTCCATTTATGTTGGAGAGATTCAAGACTTACCCTTACCCTATGCCTGACATGAGGTTTACAATCACAACTAGTTCAGTAATGGCTAATGTACCTGTGGAAGAACAAATACAGGAACACCAACAAGGGCCTTCCCAAACTGAGATCCCTCTTTCTTTACCACTAGCAGCTGGGAAACCAACCACTTCATCCTCTCAAAAGGGTAATGTGAGTAAATAGAAGAGAAAGCAGGAAGCCCTAACTATTATCAATGTGAGTGGTGAGGATCAAACACAAATAGAGTCCACCCTGGTCAAGAAACCAAAGAAGGAAAAGAAAATTGATTTGACCACTCTAGCTACCTCTGCATCCTCCCAAAAAGATGTAGTTGCAAAAGAGGGCATAAAATAGGCTCTAGGGGCATCCTCTCAACAGGGTGTCCCTATTGAAAAGAGTACTCTCCCTAGTGCACCATGTAAAGAGTCTGCACCGACACTTGAACACATTTAAGTGTATAAAAGAATGAATAATGATGGAACACACACACAGAGAACATCTTTTGAAGCCCCCTCTTCTATTCATGAGGAGCTGCCAACACTCAATCCTGTAAAAACTGATCTTATATCTAAAATTTCTTCTTCATATAATGAAACACTTGAATCTGACTCTCAAGTGTTGCTAAAATCAAGTGACGTGGTTCAAGAAACTATGATCACCACCCAGGAACCACATTTAGTTGTTAAGAGGCTACACTCTGGGGTAGACCTTGATGACACCAACACAAACACGGGGGTTTCATCAGTTTTTACTGAAGACCCTGTGGTAGCTACTCCAACACCTTCATTTGCTAAACAATCTTCACATATTGCTAGGTTTGAGGGTAGTACTCCTGAGGGGGAGCTATATAAATCCTCTTCAATTTAATTGGAGGTTCCTCATGTAGAGACAACTCCCCTCAAAACCCTAGCTGAAATTGCCTTAACAATTGAAGCTATGAGTCCAATTGCCAATGAGCATGTTATAGGGGAGGCAAGTCAGGCACATTCAAGTGCTAGCTTTTTGCAAGAAGAGCAAGGGTTTAAGACCATGGTATATGACAGTAACCTGGTCAAATCCCCTCAAATTCAGTTGGAGGTTCCTACAAGTGGTGAACAACACACTGTCATAAACACAGTTCTAACATTGAGTCAAACTGTGGCATCTGTCGCAGGTAATGTTACTGAACTTCAACCATCAACCTCAATCCAAATAGACATACCTTCCACATCTAATCCTTCTCAACAACCATCAAACCATATCTCTCAGTGGCTTCAAGGTGCCCAAGCTCAACCCATTATAATGAATGACCTATTGGTTGATCAACTTTCTGGCCTTGCCAACATCACACAACAGCTTCTTACCACAGACATGTCCAATCAGGATATCAAGCAATCTTGCTGTCTTATAAAACAGATGTTGAAGAGCAGCAACAAAAGATTGTGAATGAAGCTGAGCAGGATGGAAATGTGGATACCTGGTTAGTTAAGGACTTCAGCTTGAGCATGGATGAGGTTTTGGCAAGATTTAGAGAAGAATATATCACAATATTGGGAAGCAATGCCAAGGTACTCACTCCACAGGAAGTCTATGATGTTGTGACAGAAGTCTACAAAGCTCAACTAAAAACTTTTTTCACCTTATGAGTAAAGCACTCCAACAGACTCTGGAAAACCATCAAGATAGGATAAGAAGGTTGGTGAAAGTTAAACTTGATGACCTTGTGCCTACTCAAGTTCAGATCAAGAACAAGTTTCAGACATTTGCAGACCAAATGGAAAGGTTTGACATAACTAGCATGGAGCAGCGCATCAAGAATCTCAAACAATCATTTATAGCTTTGCATGAAGTTGTCCAGAATTACATTACCAGTAACAATGACACAAGGGTCAAACTGGATCAACTTCATCAAGCTAGATATGAACCATCTACTCTTTTAATGGAAGGCATCAAGGAATCAGTTCAAGCTACATTTGGTACTTCTACTTCAAGTTCTCACCAACCAATGTCAACATCCACAAACTTGCAAATTCAAGCTCTTCAATCTCATGTCTCCACCTTACAGTCTTCAAATGATTTATTAACAACTCAGGTCTCTCAACTCACAGCTCTGGTACAAAGTCAATAGGCTGACATCAAGACTCTGGGGGACTCCCATAAGCATCTTCAAATGCAAAATTCAGTAGCTTTGGGAGCCATCATGGGTGCTCTAAACATTCCATTGCCTGCACTTCCAGAAGCTGTTAGGCCTGAAATCCCTACACCTCTCATCTTTCTTGCTAACAAAACTAAGGGGGAGATAGAGACTAGGGTGTTAAGATCATCTGTCCAAGCTCAAAAAGGCAAATCCAAGGAAACTGAACAGTAAGTTGATGTTGGAATGGAGAGGCTACTAAAAGAAGCCGATGGACCTAGTCTAAGCAGAGAATTTGATGAATTGTAAAAGGCTCTCAGGGCTTCTCTAAACAATAACTTCTTAACATACAAAAAGGCCTTGGACAAGATAGTAAACTTTCTAAGGGTGATCATGGTAACTGTGGATGTCTTTCAAGAAAGAAGAATTGTTGTCAACATAAATGAATCTGGGGTAGATAGGTGTATGCAGGTGTCCCTTAATTATCTCATAACAAGAAGGGCATATGAACTGGAAATTCTTATCAATAAAGTCAACAGAGTGATTCAATAAGACACTCTCTTGCTCAATAAATTGAAGAAGCCTCAAGTAGCTGCTTTTCCAGAAGCATATCTACAACCAAGCAATGGGGTGGCATACATCTGTCCAACCACCAAACATTGCAAACATTTTCTAATTCTAAAGCAATGTGTCATGGAAAACAAGAAGCTGATAATGACTCTGGAAATAAACTTGAAGACAAAGTAGTACAAGACTGTTGAAGATGAAGATATGATCAAGATATTGGGGAGATATTTGAAAAATGCTGAAACCAAGTTTCCCTAAACACAAGTCAATACTAATGATGACTTGGATGATGATAAGCAAAAGAAAGATGATCAAAAACCTTCTGGATCAAATCCAAGTCAATCTACTAAGGCAACTGGCAGCAAGGTAGAAGACAAGAAAAGAGATGATAAGAAGAGGGGAGATGAAAGAGGAAGGAAGATGGTGAAGGCACCAAAAAAAATGTCTTACCAATCCAAATCCAACAAACTCAAACAACTAAGCCTGTAACTCAAACACTCAACCACCTTATCCTCTAAGCCAAAACTTTTGTTCAAACCAACTGCAAACACCTTACTCAAAATACCAATCACTTCTATCCAAACCACCCTAAAGAAAATCTCAAACCTACCTTCATTAAGCCACCAATCAAAATTCATTACAAGACTGTTGGGAGAAAACCAAAAAGCTGCAAGTTGAAGAAAGAGCTATCTGGAACCGCTTTAATCGAACTGATTTTCTACCATTAAATTGGTGCATCACAGATGATGACTACTTTCAACAATTTGCTGAAGAAATAGTCAAAGTTTGGGTTGTATCATTGAGAGAAGTCAGAATCTACTATCAAGATGGCTCCTTCACTATACTTAACAGGGGATTAATGGAAACTTTTTCAACCATATAAATTAAGAGGGTGATTAGCTTAATGAAGGATAAGGACACAAGTACAAGGGCATGGAGGGTTGTGATGTGTGTATGGTTGATAGTAGGAGAAGAAAGAAGAGCAAAAGAAAAAGTTGAAAGAGAGGAAAGGGGAAAGGAAATATGAAGAAGAAATAGAAATGTTTGAGCAAATATCTAATGAACTCAAGGAAAAGGGGTTGAACGAGTTTTCTAAACATACAAGTTGGAAGATTCTCTAGATTTAGAGTAAATTACTTGAAAAGTTATTCATTGGATGATTGGCTCAAGCTTGTGGAACCTCTAAGGGGGACACAAATCATAGAGGAACTTCAAGTTCTTGTAAATCTAAAGGACCTCATTAGAAAAGAATCAGGCTATGAGAAGTTTGTGTGTTAAATGTACTTATTAAACTCATGTAATCACTCAGTGTATAAAAGCTGTATTTTATTAATCTGTCAATTTATGCGTATATTTTTTTTGTAACTTGGGGTTAGTCTTGTTACCAGGCATGAATGTCTGATAAACAATCTTCTCACAAATTGGGGGAGATTGTTGTGCAAGATATGCCTGTACTATAACAAGACTATATCACATTGACAAACCTAAGATTTTGTTGTATGATAGTCTAAATCTGTATTTTGTATTGTATTACTTGATTCTGTAAAAATGTCAAAGATCAGACTGGAGTATTTTTCTGTGAACAGTCTCAAGCCTAAGGATAAACTCTTGAAGAAGATCAACAAGATCATGCCTCAGAGAAAAGGTGAAGAATCCTGGATTTGAATAAATCTGTTTTAGGAAAAATGTTTTAAGTCAAGATATCTACAAGTCACAGATCAAGTCATATAGAAAAGTCATTCTAGAGGAGTCTAAGAGATATCGACAAGTCAAATGAAGATATGAAGATTGGAGATATCGATAAGTCAATTTTTCATTAGAGATCTCAGAGATATCGACAGGTCAAAATGCATATAGAGATTTCAGAGATATTGACAAGTAATTTCTGCATATAGAGAACTCAGAGATATCGACAAGTCAAAATGAAGATATGAACATTGAAGATATCGACAAGTCATTTCTACATGCAAAGTTTTGGAGACCTCGACAAGCCAAGTTCACTTATAGAGAACTCAGAGATCTCGACAAGTCAAAGATACTTATAGAGAACTCAGAGACCTCGACAAGCCAAATTCACTTATAGAGAACTCAGAGACCTCGATAAATCAAAACACTTATAGAGAACTCAGAGATCTCGATAATCCATTGTACTTATCGAGATGTCAATTCTCTCTACAAAAAACTGGAGATCTCGACATGAACCTCAAGTACAGAATACAGACAAGTTGAAGATTCAGGATTATCAATCAACAAACAAATCTAGATTTTGAGGTACTCTCTCAAGATAGAAGCTGAGTTCTTTACTTATAAAGAACCCATAAATTTGTAGCAAGACATACTTAATTTTAATACAAAGTTAAGTGAGTTTTGAAAATACTGTGTTTGTTGTGCATATTTTATTAATTCTGTTAAACACAATATCTCTACAAATTAGACTGCTTTGTTCACCATATCTAAATATCTTGAAAAGACCTAAAAATCAAGGAAACACATTCACCCCCCGGTGTTATACTCAATATCTAATACCTTTCGTACTCATATGACTCCCTTAAGCACTTGATTAGGGGATTTTTCTCAAAAAAATTATGTATCACATGACAGACAATTCATTTTTATGGTCTTATTTTTATTCCTGGAACAAAGCATGTTTTGAGTGCATTATATAAACATTAAACGTAAAAATATTTTTTTTAAGTAAAGACGTTTTTTAATTTAGGTTGGATTTTTTTTCTCATTTTCATTTGATCTTTTTTTAAATCCAAAACTGAACCTTATGAATCGACGAAAGTTTTTAAAATGGAAACTGAACTGATAGTTCGGTTATGATTGTCAATTTTCAAGATCGAATATATTTGGTTCCGGTGGCCATTTTACCTAAAAAATCAATCACAACCAGGGCATGTTTTCCTCTAGAAACAAGTGTTATAAAGTAAAACTGCTTGTAAATCCTTACTCTAATATTTCCTACGTATTCTTCGATCCTTCAATTTTAAATAATATATTATTTCCCAACAATTATGTTGTTTTTTGCTTCTTCTTCTTCTTCTTCTTTGCTAGTAAATATATTCACATTGATAAAAAATTAAGAATAGAATTTGGAGGGATATAGTTTTCTTCATCTATAAATATGTATTATCTAAATGAAGAGTAAGTACTTCCAGAAATTTAAATAATATCGCTTCAATATTCGGCCAGATACTCACAAAAAAGGCCTCGTTAAAATCCTGTAAGAGTAAAATTCCATGGAAAAAACTCAGGGAAAAAGGTACCAACTAAAAATTACATTACATGCAGAAAAGTAAGAATAAAATAGGGTCTTCCGATAGTTATAGGAAATCCATCATATCATCAAAATTTGTAGCTCGGGTCTTTTGTACTCTGAGTCCCTTAATAATAGTTGTGCTTTAAAGCCTTATAATTGAAAACCAATTAAATTTTTTTCAAGCATCCGAAAAATAAGAACAAATAAAATAAAGGTATGGGTCCAGCTTTTTCTCACCATGGGTCCAATCATGCACAACTATCAATGGCTGGTGACGATAATTTATCCACGCGATAATATTTAGCAGGGCTATTAGTCATTATCATGATGGCATAGCTAGGCTATTTTTTATATAATATTATTATATTATATGGGTGTTTATTTTTTTCTATTGAAAAAACACTATTTTTTTGGATTTTTGTTCTCGCTGATTTCTTAGATGGTTATGGGTAAGGTGTATATTTATTTTCCTTTCAAAGGGTTTGGTAATTTTCTCGATGGTGGTGTTAAATATAAAGTATTTACACATGCTTATTTTATCACTCACCTCCGTAAAAATAACCTTCAGTCAAATTCACAAATTGCTTCTATTAAATAGCTAATTAGTAAAGACATTGGCAACTTTAGAGCGGTTGATGTTGCTCTTTGTCAAGTTGAGCAATGGGTTTGTGGTGAGTGCATGACTATACATTCACTTTACAAGCATTGTAAACATGCTAATGGACAATCCCTTTCACCCCATGCGTATGAGTTAGACGGTTCAATTTCTTGCTATATTCGGGGTATTTATTCGCCTCGATGCATTATCAGCAATGTTGTGGATCTTTCAGACCCTGAAGCTATTGCATATCCTCGTGTTTTGGATGCCAAAATACTTGACAAAGTTTGTCAGTGCTCATTTCGTACAGTGAAGAGTATTCCCTCGGCTTGTAGGTTTGCTTTTTCAAGAACTTGTTAGGACGAAAATACGTGCTAATAATACACGCAAGTATACGCGTTAGTAAGTAATATATAATTCTTTCTAGTTCGTTCCCACAGAGACTCTTTTGGTTAACTTAAGATTTATGCGCTTATGCAACAATGATATGGTTATTATTCAATGCTAAGACTAATAACAAATTGAGATTATTTATAACTAAGATATTAACTAGCATGCAAATAACTAAGAGAATAAGGGTTGAATTACTATATGAGACAAACATGGGATTCTAATGTTATTAAATACTTCATTCAAAGTCCTTTTGTTCTTAACCTTAGCATGCAATGGTGATGACAACTAATCAGATAACACGAAACTGATAAACGCCAACTTTCGTTGCATGACTAACATACTACCAGACATCCACAAAAGAGATAAAAGCTGAATAGACACCAAGTATATTGAGACCCTATATGTCTATAGAATTTGACAACACAAAGGTTTAATGCGCAAGTTATCTATCGTGATTACATAGGACAAGTAAGATAGTTAAAATTACCTACGAATCATGCATAATCAATACATGAACCTATGCTTGCATGACAAGTTTTAAACCTCTAAATTCATTGTTGCTTAATTAGAGATTAACACGCAGTCTTCTATGTTCGCGATGCACATAAGACGAATAAGCACAACCAATACTAGGATAACATACAATCACCACATACTAAGATATCGAAACAAGATTAACTATTGAAATCCATAAATCCGCTAGAACCCCACGATAACGATTAGTTCATAACCGAACTCATTATAACCGTGGGTTCCGATGAAAGCATGGTATAATAAATTAGGTCTTTATATACAACGAATAATAACAAAGTACGTAATCCAGAGTATATGTTCAACAAACAAGAATGAGCATCCAAGATTATAACTTAAAACAAAGAATCACAAGAATAAACTAGATCTTCTTGGCCTTCGTTGAATTATGCTATAGGTCTTCTCGTCGTCTTCTCTTTAAGCTCTGTTTAGAAAAACGTCTTCAATTTGTCTTTAAATAGCAGCCCAATTAATCCAGAGGCCCATAAATCAGTCTTCTAATTGAAACAGAATTCTGAAATTCCGACACGGCGCGGCTGCGCGCTTCATCAGCGCAGGCACGCTGATCTTCTGTTAAAACTTGAATTGCCTTCTTTTATTAGCTGGTTATTTATGGCTTTGCACGAGCAATCTTCATGACATCTTCCTAACACCATTTTAGCATCAAAGCAATGTTAAATCACCTTGATCCCTTATTTATGTCTGAAATGCAAAACACTACAAAATCACATCAAAAACACAAATAACTTGAGTACAAAACATCAATTTGAAGCTTTACGAAGCGTTATAAGTGGATATAAATGCCACTTAACATACCCCCAAACTTGAATCGATACTCGTCCTCAACCATAATGGTAGGTCACACACATTGTAGAAGGGGGGTTGAATACAGTGTATAGCACAATCAAATCGAATTCAAAGAACACAAGTAACAGAAAACAAACTTTATTAAACTCTGTTACAATATGGAATTGTCCTCTCTCAGTGATGAACAAAATATCACGAGAGCTGCTAGGGTTACAATGAATATTATTCTCGATAATGATAACACTTATAGTGTAAACCCTATGTCTGTGTTTATATACTACACAGTTACAAGATAATCAGTAATTGATATGGAATATAATTCTGCTTCCTAAAATATATCAATCAGTTATCTTTTTTTCCAATTATTCTATTCTTCATAGAATTCCTTCTTCATGCATTCGCGTTTGTCTTGATCTTCTTTCCTTTCAATCAGTCGCCTCCCTTATCTGAAAGTCTCCTTAAGTCATGATATTATCTCCTGATAAATATCTGCTGATAACTTAAGTTCTGACAACTTAAGTTCTGACTTCAGTATAAGTGCTGATATCCAGTTAAGTACTGATTTGTCCTGTTTAAGTAAGATATGAAAACTAAACACAAATCATATTAGACATGATATTATCAAATATATCTAACAATCTCCCCCAACTTGTGAATTAGCATAATATACAAGTTTAACAGATATTTGATGATGTCAAAAACATTAAGTACAAATGCATGAGAATCTGACTAGATAACTACAACTTACAGTCCTTAAAGCTTTACCAACTTTAACTTCTGATAACAACTTTATTCTGTATACACATCAGAATTTGAGCAGTTGTAGATCTTGACTTGGCTTCAATTACTGATCTCTTTGATGTCAGGAGTTGTTCTGAGATAGTTCTTTAACAAACATCTATCAGCATATCTGAGTTCATCAATCATCCTCCTTTTACAATCTTTAAGCTTTGCAGTATCTTCACCAGTTTGGAAGATAGCATATCTGAGATCATTAATTTTTGCTTTTCTCAACTCCTGATCTAGTCTGATGAAATAGGCTTTGTCAGACTCTAGATTGAATTCAAGTCCCTTAATACCAAGATATGTACTGATCTTTGCAGTATTAGGCTTCATATCAACAATATCACCCTTGTGATCTTTGTACTTGGGACAATATGTGCTGTCAGACTTTACAAAATAGAGTTTCTTCTGTCTCTGAATTTGAGTCTTCAAATAATTTGCAGCACTTTCTGTTAATCTGTTCTTCACTTGAAGTAAGAATAAAACATATTCTAGTTCCTCAAAATACTTCAGTGGTATAGCATTTTCCCTTATGTGGTAAACCCTTCCATCTGTCATGAAATATAACAAGATGTGTTTTTTCAAGAAGGTATGGTAAACCATTTGTACAGATTCAAGTCGATTCAATCTTTCAGGAGTTGCTCCAACACCTGGTTCACTTAAGGAAGTTGGATCATTGGTTGTGTTCTGCACTCTTCTTTCATCAGCACTACCCAATCCAGATTTATCTCTTGCTTCCTTTCCAGTAACGACTCTTGCTTTAAAACCACTTGCTGCAGTCTTCAAAGGTTGAGTCTGTTTGGCTTTAGTGAATCCTGGTAGGAGTAACTTTGAGGATTTAACATGAGTAATGTCAGAGGTTTCCTTTGACATATCTTCTGATATCAAGCCAACTTGAGCTATGTCAGAGGTTGCTTGCTTCAATGTCATATAAGAACTAACTATATCTTGACTATGAACAACTTGAGCCATGTCAAAGGTTGTCTTAGAAATCTTCTTTGAAATCAGAGTAAGATTAGCATCTTCAACATAAATTTCTTCATCCACAGGAGGCACATAAACCTTTACAGGTTCACCAACTTTTTCTTTGCCCTTGAACCTTGCATCTATCTACAATTGTGATTTAGCCTGCCTCAGGATTTACCCTTTCTTTTATCACAATGCCTTTGGCCCTAGGAAGTTTCTTTTTAACAACAGAAGCTTCAGATTTGGAGTTGAATTTTTCTAACTTAAGTCTAGCTTCTTCTTCCTTTAGACTCTCAAAGTCCATTCCTGGATTTTCTTTCAGAAATAACTGTCTTGAAATTTCCTCATCAAGTTTTAAAAGTTCATCAGAACTTATCCTTTTACCAGTTTCAGAAGTTATTCTTCTCCCAGTATCAGAACTTGTTCTTTGACTTGTAGTTCCAGTTCTACTTGATGAAAGACCTTTACCTTGACCATGACCTCCACCCATTCCAGAGTTTCCCGGGTCATCTTTCCCATCATCTTTCCCTTCAGTGTCTTAACAGGTTTGCATTTGGACTTAATTACTTTCTCCCCCTTTTTAGCATCAGCAGGTAAAAGAGAGAGACAAGCAATTCCACTAAGGATTGGATCTCATTGAGTTGAGATTGCTGAGAAGCTTGATTTTTCAAAATTTCATCAATCTGAGACTGTTGCTTCTCTTGAGTTTTCTCAATGGAGGAAATTTTGTCAAAGGCAAGCTTGAAAAAGTTTTTCTTTTCAAGTTTCATAGTCATTTCTTGCTTGAGTAAAGCTTCTTGAATTTTAGGCACCTCGACATGAGTTGTTGAGTGTTGACCTTGAAGGTGTCTAGTACTCAATGCAGTAACTCTCAGTTGTGTCTTGAAATCATCATTAACTAGCATCTCATCAGCTTTTGCCAAGTGCCCATCAAGAATTCTTTCATTTGGAACAAATGTAACTGTGTTCCACTCCTTAGTCCACTCCTGTCCTCTAGGAGTTTCACTCCAAGGTACTGGTGCATCACCTCTAACAAACTTTTTAACTAGTTCAGCTTTTGAAGGAGCTTGTAGAGGTGCATGTCCAGAAGGACCAGCTGCATCAGCATCTTCATTTATAGCAGCATTACCAGTATCATCAGCATTTGCAGCATCAGAACTTACAGAGGCAACATCCTCTGATAAAAGAACAGTGTGGGAGGCTATTGAGGCTTCAACATCATCCTATAAGTGCTGATCTGCTACTAAGTACTGATCAACAGCCATATTCTGATGCTCACCTAAAATCTGATCTTCAGTATCTAGATGCAGAGAAGGTGTTGTAGGCAATTCTAGAATAAAATCAGCATCAGGAATTGGTGTTATTGGTGGATTGATAGGATCTTATGGAGCTTCTATGTACAGAACCTCAGGCACAATCAGGTTCTGAATATTAATCTCAGCACTTGTGCCCGGGTCTTCAGTAGGTACTGGTTCAGTTACAGGAGACACAGGTGGTGTAGATACTTTATCTTGACCAGTTTCCTGAATGGGTGACAATGGAGGTGTAGATGCAGTAGCTTCAACAAATTCTTACTCTTTTGAGATCAGAGATTCCTGATCTCCTTCCTTAGCTGCTGCTTCCTCATCCTCTGAAACTGGCTTAGCCCTGTCCCTGTGAGCTCTCTGTTTCTTGTATCTTTTTGAAGGTGGAGATACCTTGGGAGCTTCATCAGAATACATCCTTCTAAGCCTTTTGAGAAGCTTAGAACCCCCAATTCCAGTATCCTTTTGAGAAGAGACCTTCTCAGCTTCTTTAATAACAGGTTCTGACACAGGAACCTGTTCTTCAGCATCTGATTCATCTCGCAGAATGAATCTCCTTCTCTTCTGTTGTGTCTGAGATACTTTCTTAGTCCTCTTAGGTTTGGAAGATGAAGGCTGCACTGTAGGATCTGAAGGTTGAGGTTGAGAAGTTTGAGATGGTTGAGTAGAGGTGGTAGGTGCTGATGGATGAGAATCAGATGGTTGGACATCAGGATATAGTGCAGTGTATTTAACGGGATCATAGGTTATTAAGGCTTGTTTGACATATAAAGGAATTAAGAGGGGTCTTAACACAGCCTTCTTATTATCAATAGATAATAAGTCATTAAAAGCTCTTTTAGCTAGTCTGAATGATGAAATTAATTCACTAGCAGATTGGGGCTTATTATCACAACAGAAACTATAGATAAGCTGATAGAATCTAGCAAAATAAATAGTAGTTCTATCTTCTGTCATTCTATTCCCAATAAAACCTAAGACAACACTTGCATAGTCAAAATCAGTTTGATTTATGAGAGCATGCCCGATTTACCGATCATAATGACGCAAGCATAGTATGTACCGATCTTTGCGAATTATTAATTACCAGTTAGTAATCCTATGATCAGGAACTATTTAAGTTTAGAGTTATCATCTTTTAGGTCTCACTATTATGATCTCATCATAATCCATAAAAAGCTTTACTCTAAACTATGGTATATCTTATTTAAACACTTAAATAGATAGAGCCCGTAATAAAAACAAAACAAGTCTTTTATTAATATTAATGAAATCAAAACAGATTACACAGGAAGTTATTCCTAAATCCTAATACATGATTGGACTTAGGACATATTCCTTTCAGATTGTGCATAATTGTGTGTATATTTGGGATTTTGGGAGTAGAATTAGTTTTAGAAAAGAAGTGGGAATTGATTATGGGAATAATGGGAGTAATGGGGTGATTGAAATTGATTTGGAGAGGGAAATATGGAAGGTGGGAGAGTAAAATTTGGCTTATGGAAGGTGGGAGAGTAAAATTCGGCTTGAATTTTATTTGGTGTTTAAATTTTCGATTTTCTGACCTTTTTTTCAGGTCCAGGGAGCCAGCACGGCCGCCCCGCCTGGCAGCGCGGGCGCGCCGTGCTTCTGGAAAACCAGCGCGGCCGCCTCGCATACCAGCGCAGGTGCACCGTGCTACTGGAAAATCAGCGCGGCCGGCCCGCTTCTCAGCACGGGCGCTCCGTGTTGCTGTAGTTGGCACTGAAAGTTTTTCTTTTTCTGATTTTTTGTAGTTTTCTCCTTATTTTCTTCTTCCTCTATCTACTAATGTACAACAAACTTGCGTTGCCTCCCAAGAAGCGCTTGCTTTACGTCGTTAGCTTGGCGTAGAATTTCTGAGATCAAATTGCAAACAAACCACCCTAACCACCTCGCGGTTTGCCGTATCCCCATAGTAATGTTTCAATCGCTGTCCATTTACCTTGAATGCTTGGTCCAGATCATTCTCAAAAATCTCCACCGCTCCATGTGGAAACCCAGTTTTGACAACAACGACCCTGACTACCTCGACTTCAACTTTCCAGGAAAAAAACGGAGACGAGAGTTGAACAAAAGAGCTTGTTGTCCCAGCACAAATCATTTGAGCACTAGACCCCCATCGTGCCACCTCTTGACTTTTTCCTTATACATTTTGTTGTTCTCATACGCTTGAAGTCGAAACTCGTCGAGTTCATTCAATTGAAGCATCCTTTTCTTACCAGCTGCATCCATATCAAGGTTCAATTTCTTCAAAGTCCAATACGCTTTGTGCTCTAGCTCCACAGGCAAATGACATCCTTTCCCTTAAACCAACTGAAATGGTGACATGCCTAGCGGAGTCTTGTATGTTGTTCGATACGCCCATATAGCTTCATCAAGCTTCAGAGACCAATCCTTCCTTGATGGGCACACAACTTTCTCTAAAATGCGCTTGATCTCTCTGTTAGATACCTCAGCTTGACCATTAGTCTGAGGATGGTAGGTTGTAGCAATGCGATGATTCACATTATACCTTTGCATCATATCAGTGAACTTGTGATTGCAGAAATGCGATCCCTCGTCACTGATTATGACTCTTAGAGTCCCAAATCTTGTGAATATCTGTTTGTGAAGAAAATTAAGCACTACCTTCGCATTATTCGCCGATAAACAAGATATACTGATTATTGCAAGATGAGAAAAATGGCCCCATGAAGTCAATATCCCAAACATCGAAGACCTCAATCTCGAGAAGCACATTAAGAGGCATCTTGTAACGACCGAGAAATTACGCTTGTATTATATATCTTAATAAAGATGATTTATGTGTATTATTATGTTGTTAAGTGTGTTGAGTCATAAAACCCTAGTTGTTATGTGCTAATGTGCTATGTGTAATCTGTTTCGATCAGAATGTGTTTCGGGTATTTATCGAGTGTTTTATTCTAGTTAAAAGCTTTTCTATCAAAAGTTCTACGGCCCAAACAGTGTTTTAATAGCCGATATTTGATTTAAAATCATTGGCCCTATTTTTCCAAGTATGGCCTATACCGTATCAATATTCTATACATGTAGACGTTTTACAAATCTTCTTGTTTCGCGAAAAACGACTTTTTCGGGCCCCTTCGGGTGTCAAAAACCCCACAAAAATCACATTTTTATTTTTATAGGATCATGAAATTACCAAATATCATTTTTCTTTGCATTTTTGTATTATTCATAATTTTTGGCATATATTTTGTATTTATTGGATATTTAAAAATTCAAATTTAATACCTAAAAATTATAAAAATTGGGGCCAATTAATTTTATTAGATGTATAATTACGGCCTTAATTTTAATTAGGAGTATTTTTAACCCTAGTATAAATTGCTGATTTATTAATAATTATTAATTAGTTAATTATTAAAAAAATCAGAAAATGAAGAATATTTGTGTTGGTGAAGAACAACTCAAGAATTCAAACCCAGATTTCATAGTGATTCTGTTATCCAAATCTCACATGTGAGTAACCAAAATGAAGCTTATGATCTCTACTTTCTTTTCATATATCATCAATTTCATGTTTTATTGCTTGGACTTTTGATTCGTAATTTAGGGTTCATGAACTAAAATTGGGGGCGTTTGATTTTGGGGTTATTGGATGAAATTGATGCTTGGGATAATTTCATATGCTTATTTGTGATTGATTTGCACCATTTAATTCATCAAACGATAGCTTGAATGGTTAGTTCTTATTCTAGGGTTAATGCAAGTTTTACTTTAATTCATTTTTGATTTTACATGAACCTGAGATTGTTTTGATGATAGGGGTTAGATTGTAGAAATGTTAAGCTTTATTTTGAACTATTATGTGTAATTTTTCGTGTACGAAATCGACAGTTTGAGTTTTGGCCGGAAATTTCTATAATTTGGTCGGAGAAATCGTTTTAGGGATTATTGGATTATGATGTTAGCATATTTGAGTTTCTGGTGAAATTTTGAATGAAATTGAGGGTTGAATCGATCCAAATGATTCCGTTTTGACCACGAACCAAGCTCATCGGGGAGTCTTACCGTTGTTCTTCGAGTTTTCGCCGAAATCGGCACACAGGTGATGGTGGAGGAGGAAGACGACAGGGACGTGTTGCTGGGATGGTGATGGATTATTTTGCAGCAAGAACGGATCGAAACCGTGTTGTTTTGCCCAGGAGTTGGCCTCGCCGGAATCGAGCTCCGATGGCCGGAACCTCGCCGGGTTCTGGGTTGTGAAGAACACCAACGGGTTGTTCTTGCCAACCCGGACTCGACCCGTTTTCTTCTAAATTTTGACCCGGTTTTGATTTTCAAAACCCTTTTCTGACTTTGAAAACCTGTTTCTGATTTACTAAATTATTTTTATTTTTATAAAATTCTAAAAATTAGTTTTATTTAATTTGAAAATCCAATAACTAATATGATTTATTTTCTGAATTATTTTGAAAATAATTATAAATTATTTTCTTATTTCAGAAATTATTTATTTATGTAATTATTTCGTAATTACTTATTATTTAATTAAATTGATTAATTAGTTTATAATTAATCAGTTTAATTGGATAATTTGTAATAAATTATAGTTAATTCCAAAAATTAGGGTATAATTATTTTAAAATATGGTATTTCTCAAATAATTATTTAAAAATATAATTGGGGTTAAATTAATTATGAATAATTAATTACAACTTATTAATAATTGGTTAATTCTTCTTTATTGCGTAATAACTAAATCTTCTATCCGATTTAATCGAAACGAATACCCTTAGACTCAGAAAAATGACCCGATTCCATTAAAAATAGTTATAAATTATAGGTCTCTCGAGACCGAGTTGGTTTATGATATTTATTCATTTGCAAACCCTATTAGTGATAAAACGAGTCCAATAAATCCCGAAAAATTAGGAATCGAGTCAGATATTGTTTGTTAATGTGAATATATGTCTAATATCAATTTAAAAAATATTTATAGGTATAAATTAATTATGTGCTATTTGATTTACGTGATTATGTGAACACTAATTGCTAGATATTTATATACGATTCAGATATTATCGTATGGGTAGACGATAAGGGCTACGTGGTTTCAGTCTGAGAAATGCGTACGATGTAAGTCAACTAAACAAGTATCTTTCCTTGATAGATTCAGCACCAGCAAGGCGAATC
The DNA here is from genome assembly GCF_009905375.1 of Apium graveolens. Taxonomy (NCBI): domain Eukaryota; kingdom Viridiplantae; phylum Streptophyta; class Magnoliopsida; order Apiales; family Apiaceae; genus Apium; species Apium graveolens. The sequence continues at coordinate 90,843,018 of NC_133648.1, forward strand.
AAGCCGGAGATAGAGAGCTGTGAACTACCCGAGGTGAAGCGCATTCCATGCAAGTTTTTCCCTTATTCTAAATTCAAAATAGTGAATCGCTTCCAACTTTCCATGACAGCTACACCTTGATAATTCTTGTTCACAAACACTGATAGATTATTTTTGTTCCTTTATTCCTATTTCATTTCGATTCCTGATTTCTCCTAATTCATTGAATCCTCTATTCATATTCCAATAATTACATACACTCAGATACATATACTCTGATATATTCCGATGTTAGGATACATAGATGCATACCGATTATTTCGGATGCTAATCTATGGACTGGATGGTTACGATGCGGGTCGGGTATGAATCGGACCCTTAATTATTAGGCCACAGTGCCTAGGTACCCTATATGTTGGTGGGGTCTATGCAGTTGGGTATAGATCAGCGCTATATCCTGACTGATCAGTAAGTTATAGTGCATATATTGGTTTTTGTGTCCAGTCTAGTTTATTTGGTACTCGCCAGTAATGGCTTTCATTGTTCATTACAGAAACAGATGGTTGTTCAAACCAGCAGATTACCGGTTTATTTAACTTTCTCTCTTTACACTATATATATTGTTGCAGGCTTGTTGAGCAAATTTTGTCTCACCCCTATTATTGTTGTTCACCTTGTTTTTCAGTTAAGGTTGAGAATAAAACCTATCCGAATCTGAGTAGTCAAGAAGCGGGTCAAGCAGCGGGACCCTCTGGTACCAAGAGTGTTTATTTCAATCCAAGAAGAGAGTTTTGAATTGCCCGAGCAGGTGTAGCAGGATAAGTTATAGATATAGTTCGAATAAAAGATGCTCAGTTTAAAACTTATGTAGATAATTGGGTTTGTAATAAAAAGGGTTTGTAAGACAGTTTATTTGGAATTGTTATAATAAAGTTGGTGTGTCATTCTTGTTTTCATACCTTAACCTTGAAAAGATCCTGAGTAGTAGTAAGAAGGGGTAATTATATGTTTATATTATTATTGTACAAGTTCAGTAAGGTAGTTAGTGATAGTAATACCCGAGATCTATACCCCGAATTTGGAGGGTGTTACACATCTCATCCCTCTTGGACATATTACCAACACGCTGGCATCGATCATATTTCAAAACGAACCGCTGAGCATCCTTAAACAAAGTCGACCAAAAGAATCCTGCTTGAAGGATACGAGCTGTTGTCTTTTCTCCACCATAGTGTCCCCCATAAGTAGTCGAATGGTAATCTCGCAAGATCCCCCCCCCCCGTTTCGCTGTACGAAATACATCTCCTGATGATTTGGTCAGCTCCTTGCCGAAACAGGAAAGGCTCATCCCACATATACCACTTCACTTCATGCAGAAACTTCTTCCTTTGAGCATAAGTCAAGTCTGGAGGCATAACGTTGCTCACAAGGTAGTTCACAATATCGGCAAACCACGTTTCTTCTGCTTGCATTCCAAATAGCTGCTCATCGGGAAAAGACTCATTAATCAAAGATTTATCGTGTAAAATTGCACTCGGATCCTCTAAACGAGAGAGATGATCAGTGACTTGATTTTTAGTCCCTTTTCTATCCTTGTTCTCCAACTCAAATTCCTGAAGTAAAAGTACTCATTGAATCAATCTAGGCTTCGAGTCCTTCTTCGAGACGAGATAGCGAATATCAGCGTGATCAGTGAAAACTGTTACCTTTATCCTAAGTAAATAAGATCGAAACTTCTCAAAACCATAGACAATAGCCAATAGTTCTTTCTCAGTAGTAGTGTAGTTCAGTTAAGCACCATTGAGGGTATTACTAGCATAGTAGACCACATGAAATATGTTGTTCTTCCTTTGCCCAAGAACTGCTCCAACTGTATAGTCACTTGTATCGCATATTATTTCAAAAGGTTCAGTCCAGTTTGGTGCAGTTATGACAGGTGCCGTAATCAAAGTTTTCTTTAAACTCTCAGAAACAGCTAGGCACTCGTCATCATACTTAAAAGGAACATCTTTCTCTAGAATATTGCACAACGACTTTGAAATTTTAGAGAAGTCCTTGATGAATCGCCTATAGAAATTGTTGTGCAAGACATGCCTGTATCATAACAAGACTAACTCATACTGACAACCCTAAGATTAGTTGTATTGTAACCTTAATCTGTAATTCATACTTGTAACACTTAATATCTGTAAAATATAAATGGAGCAGACTAGAGCATTTTTCTCTAAACAGTGTCAAGCCTAAGAATTCTATCTGGAAGAAGATCAAGAAGATCATGCCTCAGAAGAATTATGAAGAAGCTTGGAGTTGAATAAATCTGTTTGGTGTAAAACATTCTAAGTCAAGATCTCTACAAGTCACAGAATTAGTGTTATAGAGAAATCATTCGAAAACTCCAGAATGACTTATCGAGAAGTCATTTAAGCTCCAGAGAGTACCAACAGATGAATAACATCTACCCGACGGATGAGCAATATCTACTCGATGGATGAGCAATGTCTACTCGATGGATGAGCAATGTCTACTCGACGTATAAGCCATCACTACTCGATGGATAAGCAATATCCACCGGGTATAGAGAACTCAGAAATTGCCCATTCGAGAACTCAGAGATATCGACAAGCCAACATGCCTATCGAGATGTCGAGTTCTCTACAGCTTAATTGGAGATCTCGAAGTGAAGAAATTTCTCTAAGTACAGAATTGCAGAACAGTTCAATATCTAAGGTTGCAAATCAACAAACAATTCACACAGCTGGATTGACAAGTCTACAAAAAGTAGCTTGAGAGATGTGCAAGATCAATGGCAAAGATTAACTGACAGAGGAGATTAAAGTAATCACGGGAAGCTAAAGATATGCTAAGCCAGAAATGGAAGATTTGCTTTTCTATAAATAGGAATGACAAGTGACAGTTTAGAAAAGCTAATAGCATGTTTATTATCCACCGTGTAAACCAGCAGTTAACTGAGTTATAAAGTTAACACTGGTCCTCTAGTTAAGTAGAACAATCAGAATAGAAAATTGGGTGTTCTCTCTCAAGAAAGAAGCTAAGTTATAAAATAAGAACTTAGAGATTTTGTAGCAAAACAATGCTTGATTTTTAATATAAAATTAAGTGAGTTTTGAAGATTTTTGTTTTACATATTTGCACAGCTATTTATGTTTAACATCCATTCTACTAAATCATTAACAACTACCAACTGCTAAAGCCTAAGTCGATCGAAAATCAAACATTTAAGCCAAAATACATTCACCCCCCTTTGTGTTGTATTCATACCTAACAAGTGGTATCAGAGCAAAATCTGAAAGTAAACAGATTAGATCTTGGAAAAATGAATAGACAGAAAATCAGTAGTATCAAGATTCCTCCCTTTGATAAGGCCAATTACACTTTATGGAAAAAGAAAATATTACTGTTTATAAGAATGGCCAATCATCTTTTCATTAGTATCCTCAAGAATGGGCCCTTCACTCCTATAGTTAGAGTTGAGGAAACCACAGATGGAGATATGGTTATTCCAGCTCATTATGCTCACAAGGATCCTTCTGAGTATACTGAACCTGAAAGAGAGAAAGTTTCCCGAGACAGTGCTTTGCAACTGATACTAATTGAGTCACTTGACAATGTAATGTATAATAACATTGTCAACTGTGACACTGCTAAACAGATCTGGGAAAAGATTGAAATACTCTGTGAAGGAACTGAGGAGGTTAGGTCAAATCAAAGAAGGATATTGATTTCTCAGTATGAGGGTTTTATGGCTAAACCAAAGGAGGGTATTACTGATGTGTTTGAAAGGTTTAATAAGCTGATAAATGACTTGCAGCTTCATGATAAATTTTATGATGTTGAAGAAGTGAATTTGAAGTTCTTGCTCACTCTCCCTGACCATTTGGAACAAAAGATCTCTGCAATCAGAGAAGGAAGGGATTTGAGTAGAATCACACTGGAAGTGCTCTATGGGATTCTGAAAACTTATGAACTTGAAATGATTCAAAAGAAATCATTAAGGGCTGGTCGAGGATATGTAATGGATGGCTCAAGTGCACTGATTGTGAATGATGGCCAGACTTCTAATGATAAGCAAAGATCCCCAACTCCAGCAATTTCTACAAGTGAGAAAAGAGTCAATGACACTGAAGAGCAAGTCATACTAGAATTGGATGAAGAAGATGAATTCTACACTCTTGATGAGCTTGATGAGCTAGACAAATCAATGGCTTACTTGGCCAGAAAATTCTCTAATATTAGAGTAAAGAAACCAAGATTTTTCAAGAGCAAAGGACAGTCCTTCAACAAAGACAGCAGCTGGAAAGGAAAAGGGAAGTACACTCCTGATAGCAAAACTGGCTACAAAACTGGATCTGTTGATAGATCAAAAATAAGGTGCTTTAACTGTGATGAGTTGGGCCATTTTGCTACAGAATGTAGAAAACCCAAGAAGGCAAAGAAAGATAAAGCCTATCTTGAATTGGAAGCAAAGTATGATGCTCTTCTAAAGAAGCAACAAGGGAAAGCTTATATTGCTGAGGGCAAGAGCTGGGATGACTCAGATAATGATGAAGATGAAGAAGTTGGAAACTATGCATTCATGGCCTTGGAGCAAGGAGATTCTTCATCATCTAAATCATAGGTACCAACTCTTACCACAATTGATTTAAATGTGAGTCAATATAAGGAAACTATTGAAAAGATGAGCACAAAAATGTTCCACATTCATACAAGCATGGTTGCTGCAAATGAGGAAGTTATCAGATTGAAAAAGATCAATGAAAAACTTGAGAGTGAAAAACAAGAGACTGAATTGTTGCTGGTTGAGCTTGATACTGCTAAGCAAGAAAATGCATACTTAAAGAACAAATTAAAGTGTGCAAGTGAAATTGAAGCAGTATTGAGAGAAAAGCTGGAGAAGAATGAAGTGAAGCTGAAATCCTTCAGAAATGCTTTTGATTTGATTGGCCAATATCATGAAAAGAACAAGCCATGTGCAAACATTGCCATTGGTCTTTGTGACGCCCTCCAAACCCGGGGTCTAGATTTGGGGGTCACTCGCCAATAAACCAAAATAAAATAATCACAGCGGAATAATGTAATAAATACGACCCCTTTTTACCTACACTGGATCGATCACAGGTTATAGTATGGAACAGGCACTAATACAAATCAAATGTTATTACAAACCATAGTCTAATTAGTTTTACAACTTATTCAAATTTTATTACAAACCTCTAGACTAATTAAGCATCTCAAACTGTCTACCTGGAAACACACCAACTATTTACAAGCACAAAACCTCTGATCAGACCTGGAACTTAAGCTTGCCCTGGCCTAGCTGAAAGAATCAAGATATGAAACAAGTATGAGCGAAAGAAATGCTCAGCAAGTAATAAATAGCTTATGATTTGGAATAACAACAGTATATCTGATGAACAAAACCAACTACAATAACTGAACATTATCAAAACTGATATAAATTTGATAATAAACAACATTTGCAATATATTATGTTTTGGGACTGGAATCCTCGAACGACGGTGTGTTGCCGTTGGTGATCAGCCGCGGAGCAACACCGGTATGCCGAAGCATATCCAACTAAACAAAAGGTACCCAAGGCACATATTGGCCTAGCAAGGTGTTATATCCTGTATAACACATAGCTCACACTGGACCGCCGCCACGGCCTCTTACGCAACCATCCATCCCATAAAAACAATTTTCCGTCAAAGGAGTCAAATCAAATGACATCCTTAACCACATAACTCCCCATTTCTCATGGTCCGGAGTTTTATCAACAACCAATGGCGAAATAACCAGAACAATTAGTTATTCGCTAATCTCAATTCAAAACTTCACTGTATAGAGTAATTCATAGCGAAACATAAAACATTTAACTATTCTGAACTTAGAATAGTATGGATATTGAAAGAATAAAGTCCAGAGTCAATATCAATTGAATGATAAATAAAGATATAGGTACTTGCATAATATGATTAGAAATAAACGTCACTTGAACAATAAGTGAAGTTAGAGGTACTTTGTAACACCCCCAGATCCGGGGTCGGGGATCCGGGTCGTCACGGTCTTTCTTCCCACAATATCACTTCACTTAATTAATAATAATAACCTTATGCTGTGACCCCACACTAACACACACCACAACCCGTTATAGTCTCAGAGATGAAATTTAAATAAGTACAAGTCTTTGAATCCACAATTTAAAAGTTATTACAACCCAAAATGATTACTTGATAAATTTACAGTTAATTGCCATTATCTGCCACAAGTTATAATTATACATAATTTGATTCTCAAAATAGAATGCCTGATCTACCAATAGATCTACCTCTGCAGCTATAGCAGCTACAACATCATCGGGAAGATGCGGGACGCTTCCCACGCGCTTTCGCTGGGTCTGCTGGAGTCTGGCCATCTTTCCTAACTGTTGTTGTGTGATGAAGAAATAAAGCAAGAGTGAGCCTTACAACTCGCAAGATAATACATAGTGATAACAATAATATAAGTATCTAAATGGATACTTACTAGAATCTTTTATCAAGTGTAAGATAATTACTTACTAGATATAAGTAAAAACAAGGGATGACGTTACCAAATACTTCACCACACTTATACCATTTATAAAGCTACTTGAACTACCACTGTTCAAAGTATAATGAGCTTTTACCAGTTCATCACATAGATGAGACTACAAGACAAGATTTGAATAGATTAAACCTTTGAAATATTATTAAAGGAAATGAAGTTATGATGTATTTCATTAAGTTCTGATATATATATATATATATATATATATATATATATATATCCACATATACATCTTCCTTTATACATTTCCTGAAAACCTCTGTCATGTAAAGTATGAACAGAATTGCAATATCCAATAAGTTTGGAAAGGAAAAGAATTTTGGCATAAACCAGATGTCTTGCTGATCAGGCAAAGATACCCATAAGTAACCTTTTCTACTAGTAGATGGACGAATTCCCCACTGGTCATCACCCTGGTCTCAATAGGACCTTATGCTGGACTGCCACTCAGCCACTTATGCATTTGATGGACTCCCACTGAGCCACTTACACTATCATGGACGCCCACTGAGCCCATGTTGCTTATGCCGACTCAATAGATGGACTTACTTCCCGAACCTTGGGTAAGTAATCAATTCATTTACCAAAACTGCAACCTTGTTGCGAATATAAAATACACCACATAGCCGGATCCCTCAGGTTTTGAGCGAGTATTTAAATCTCCTTAAAAGGGAAGATCTTAAATATAAAAATGAGTTTTGGGATCCGCTCTAACTTTTAAAAATCATTTTGAAGACTCGAAAACACTTTAAAGAGTGTTTGGAGTAAAGCTGATTTAATGAAGTAAATCAGTCCCCAGTATATTTAGAAAATGTCTGAATATTATTATTTAAATAATATTCCCATAAAGAATAATCTTTATAAAAATAATCGAAGTAGAAGTATTAAAACTTATACTTGAAATGGATATTAAATAACCAAAGATATACTTATATGAAAGTACTATCTTTATTTGAATAATCAAAAATAAGTTTGATTATTGACACCTTATTCTTTAATAAAATAAAGAATATATCTCAGCAAATAATCGGAGTCATAGATCCTCAAATGAATATTCAAATAATATTCATTAAATAATATAAACTGAGTCATAAGCCCTCGAATGAATATTCAAATAATATTCAATAAATAATATAAAAGAGTCATAAGCCCTCGAATGAATATTCAAAATAATATTCATTAATAATATAACTGAGTCATAAGTCCTCGAATGAATATTCAAAATAATATTCAATAATAAAATAAAGATAAAGTTACCGAATAAACCTTATTCGATTAATAGTTTTGAAAACTATGACCATATATATATATATAAGTATATATATATATATTTATATCCATATATACAAAATCTACTCGGGATCCTCGACTCCCGGTTTTAGAAAATATTTTCACCTTTGGGTCCCTGTACTAAGGGTATATGCAAATTACCGCTATCCTCTAGCATAGGTATTATCAGTTGAAACAACAGATATATATGGAAAGAATACGAAATAGGCATGCATATATATATACCATAGCAGCATGCTTCAATATATTGCAACATTTGCTAATAAACCAACATGCATCTATCGCAAGATAATGCAAATACATATATTCATCACAACAACAGTTATAACGGGTAGAAAACTTGCCTGAGCGACTTGGGGTGATAAAAGGCTCGGGACGAGTCTGGTAACCTATAAACAACAAGCAAGTTGGAATTAAACCAAAGTCACTTGTAAATCTATACTTTAACTAACTTAGACTCTAACGCTTGTTTTGCGCTTACTGGTTCGCTTAAGTCACTCGAGTACCCTCGGCTCCATCATTTTTAATAATTTAACCTTTAGGAGTTTTAAGACGATTCCTTCGCGAGTGTCTTACCAACTGCCTAACACACTTACCATAAATGTTTCATGCATTAATTAACCCTTTTTGGTCTTTAACCTATGTTTCAAAGTAAGGCGAGGGGAAAAGTTTCGTTCGCGAAACGCCGTTACTTGAAACGGTCGTTTCTCCTAAACCGTGCATCGGAATCGAACGAACTACATATCAAAACGAAGCTCGTAACATGAGCTATCTAAACATGGCAATGGTCATAATCTAGCAGGGGGTTCTCGGGTCCTAATGTTATGCACAAAAACAGTCTAAAGAAAATCGGACGTTATGACGACTATGTTTACGCGATTTCCCAATTTTAAACCATTCAAAACCAACCCAATTCAACCTCAAATCCAACATACAACCAACATCCATCCTTATCACATCATAAAAACCCCAACCAATTCAATTTTAACATTCATACTTATGCCTAAGCTTAACTTTAACCATACTTAAGTTCTTTTAATCAAAACAACAACATTTACCATTCCATTTCAATACCAATTCAATCCCAAACTCTAAATCACCAACATCAAGCTACAATATCATCCTAATAATCAAAATCATCTTATAATACATAGGAATCTAGGGTTTGGAGATGATATACCTTCCTTGAAGTGGTGGGAGGAGCTAGGAAGCCTTAAGAAGCTTTGAGAAGTCTTAGGAATGCTTGGATCTTCAAGGAAAACAAGAAAAATTTCAAGTTAAAAACTTGAAAACACTATTCATAGTCTTCTTCTTTGATTAAATGAAGAAGATGGAGAAGGAATTGATGGCTTAAACTCATGATATAGCCCTAACTAAGCATGAAGATGATTAGGGAATTAACTCACCAATTTAGGAAGCTTGGATCTTTGATTTTTGAATTTCCTTGCCTTTTGAATAGTAAAAAGCCGAGAGCTCTTCAAGAACAAGCCTTGGTTCTTTTTGATTTTTGATGAAGAATGAATTTACTTGGCTTGGTTGCTTTGTTTTTGTGTTTGATTTAGTCAATTACCTTGTTGCCCTTAAATTTGTGTGGTTCTCATTCAACCACACCTCCTTCCTTCCCATGTCATGCTTGTGTCATGTTGTGATGTCATCTTTCCCTCTTTGTCCTCCTCTCATTGGTTGGGTGACATCTCTCCCTCTAATCCCTTTGCTTAACTTCTTAATCGTTTGTCTAATGACCGCTGATCTGTTACACGGTTCGCTTAACTTTCGTTTTCGTTTATCGTTTGAAGGATCATACCCGGGATCTTATTACTTAGGTTCCCTTAACCTTTCTCAATACATTATATTCCTTTTTATGATCCTCTATTATAATCCTTTAATTTAAATCCTTTTTATCTTGTTACCTTATCCTCAATTCTCTCCGTATCTAGTGGATTTCCGGGAAAAATCCAAGTGTTCGGAAATTGGATTCTGACGATCTTTACATACACTTATATACCACATAGAGTACTAATAATATCCCAGAATATCCATAACAGAACCCCTACATAGTGTGGCATGAAAAGTTTTCTCATTCAGCTAAAACACTATTCACAAGGGTTACAAAAAGTTGAAAATTTTGGGGGTTATTACAGTCTCCCCTCCTTAAAAGGATTCCGTCCCGGAATCAAAAAGAAAACAAATGGGGGTACTTTTCTAGCATTGCGCTCTCTAGTTCCCAAGTTGATTCTTCCACATTATGATTCTGCCATAGTACTCTGACTAGCTTGATCACTTTGTTCCGAAGCACCTGCTCCTTCTTATCTATAATCCTTACTGGCTTCTCCACGTAAGTTAGATCTGGCTGCATATCCATCTGCTCATACTCCACTATGTGTTTGGCATCCCGATGATACTTCCTTAGCATTGACACATGGAACACATTATGAACTTGTTGCAAATTAGGGGGTAGGGCTAGCTCGTAAGCTAACTTTCCAATCCGTCTTAATATCTCAAAAGGTCCAATGTATCTTGGGCTTAGTTTTCCTTTCCTTTCGAACCTCATTAATCCCTTCCAAGGGGATACCTTTAGCAGTACTAAGTCCCCGACTTCATATTCCTTGTCCTTTCGGGCTAGGTCTGCATATTTCTTCTGTCTGTCTTGGGCTGCTACAAGTCGCCCTCTGATAAGATCCACTATATCTTTGGTCCTTTGGACCACTTCGGGTCCGAGCATCTTCCGCTCTCCTACTTCATCCCAGTATAAGGGAGATCGACACCTTCTTCCGTACAGGGCCTCATAAGGCGGCATCCCCATGCTAGCATGAAAGCTATTGTTATAAGAAAACTCGATCAACGACAAGTGATCATCCCAACTCCCTTTAAAGTCTATTGCACAGACTCTCAACATATCCTCTAGTGTCTGGATGGTCCTTTCACTCTGCCCATCCGTCTGGGGATGGTACGCGGTACTCATATTTAACTTGGTCCCCGCACATTCCTGAAAGCTCCTCCAAAATCTGGAGTTGAACCTGGGGTCTCGGTCTGAAACAATGGACGCTGGGACTCAATGTCGCGTCACTATTTCCTTAAGGTAAATGTCCACCAGTCTATCGACTGTGTATCTCTCATTGATAGGAATGAAATGAGCTGACTTTGTCAGTCGGTCTATAATTACCCATATGGCATCGTGATTGGCTTTCGTCCTTGGCAATCCTACAACAAAATCCATCGCTATCTGTTCCCATTTCCATTCGGGAATCTCCAGGGGTCGTAAGAGTCCACTGGGTCTCTGGTGCTCTGCCTTTACCCTTTGGCAAGTCAAACATTTGCTTACCCATTCTGCTACGTCCCTCTTCATGTTGGGCCACCAGTAATATTCCTTCAAATCCCTATACATCTTGGTACTTCCCGGGTGAATGGAATACCTTGAACTATAGCTTTCATCCAATATCTCATCTTTAAGCTCTTGAACATTCGGAACCCAAATCCGGTAGGAGTACCTCATTATCCCTTTATCATCTTTCTCAGTATGGATCTCCTCTCCAGTCATTGACTCTCTACCTTCATTCATTATTTTCTCCTGGCACAATCTGATCTTTTCCAATAACTCTGGCTGCATTGAGATCTCAAAAAGCTTTTCAGTTCCGGTTCCGATTACCTTTACTTCTATTTCCATTCTCTCAAAATCCCTTATCAATTCTTCCGAAGTCGTTATCATTCTGAGTCTTTCCTTTCTACTAAGGGCATCAGCCACCACATTGGCTTTCCCTGGATGATAGAGAATCTCACAATCATAGTCCTTGATTAGTTCTAACCATCTCCTCTGGCGCATGTTGAGCTCTTTCTGCGTAAATATGTACTTGAGGCTCTTATGGTCTGTGAAAATCTCGCACTTCTCTCCATATAAGTAGTGCCTCCAAATTTTTAAGGCAAATACTATTGCCGCGAGCTCAAGGTCATGAGTAGGATATCTAACCTCGTATTCCTTCAATTGTCTCGACGCATACGCAATCACCTTACCGTGCTGCATAAGCACACATCCTAATCCTTTGTGCGACGCGTCACTATATATCACAAAATCTCCTTTTCCGTCCGGCAATGCCAATACCGGAGCCGTTATCAACCTTTTCTTTAATTCCTGAAAACTGTTCTCGCATTTCTCCGTCCATTCAAACTTCTCTGTCTTACGAGTAATTCGTGTCAAAGGGGATGCGATCTTCGCAAAGTCCTGTACAAATCTACGATAGTAGCCGGCCAATCCTATAAAACTCCTTACCTCTGTGGGTGTGGTTGGCCTTTCCCAATTTGAGACCGCCTCTATCTTGGAGGGGTCGACCAATACTCCTTCTTTATTGATCACATGTCCTAAAAACTGTACTTCATTCCGCCAGAATTCACACTTCGAGAATTTGGCATATAACTGTTCCTCTCTGAGTATTCCTAGAGCTATCCTCAAATGCTCTGCATGTTCTGTCTCAGTCCTTGAGTAGATCAAAATATCATCGATAAAAACTATCACACATTTGTCCAAGTACTTCTTAAATACTCTATTCATTAAATCCATGAAAGCCGCTGGGGCGTTGGTTAATCCAAAGGACATTACCAAGAACTCATAATGCCCATACCTAGTACGGAACGCTGTCTTGGAAATATCTTCGGGTTTAATCTTTAGTTGGTGATATCCAGTTCTCAGGTCGATCTTGGAAAAATAAACAGCATCCTTTAGCTGGTCGAACAGATCGTCTATTCTAGGTAATGGGTACCTGTTCTTTATGGTTAGCTTATTCAATTCTCGATAGTCTATGCACAGCCTCATGCTCCCATCCTTCTTCTTAACAAATAAAACTGGTGCTCCCCATGGAGACACACTGGGTCTTATCATACCCTTATCCAAGAGTTCCTGCAATTGGATAGCTAATTCCTTCATTTCTAACGGGGCTAACCGGTAAGGTGCTTTTGAAACTGGCGCCGTCCCCGGGGCCAACTCAATAGCAAATTCAATCACTCTATCGGGTGGTAATCCCGGAAGGTCTTGTGGGAATACATCTTCAAATTCGTTGACTACTGGAATATCTTGTAAGTTGGGCACCTCCTTCTGCGTGTCCACCACATAGGCTAGGTAGGCCTCATTTCCTTTTCGTAGCATCCTTCTGGCTTGGGCCATAGTCAAAAATTTCTGCGTCTGCCTCTTTCCTCTAAATATAACTTCTTTCTTCCCTGGGATATTTAGCTTAACTTTCTTCCCTTTACAGTCTATCTGAGCATCATTGCTAGATAGCCAGTCCATTCCCAAAATTACATCAAACTCCCCTAATTTAAAAGGAATCAGATCAACACTAAAGGATTGCTCCCCTATGCCTATCTCACAGGCGGGGTGAATCTGGTTAACAGGAATAATTTCATGATTGGCTATTTCTACTTGCAAGGGTTCTATCAAGGGTTCAGCCTTAAGTCTTAACTTACGCGCAAAGTCCTTTGATATAAAAGATTTAGTTGCTCCCGAATCAAATAAAACATTTGCACTGACTGAATTTAGAGAAAGGGTACCTGCTATCACATCTGAATCTTTCATAGCATCCTGGACTGTCATGTTGAAAGTCCTCGCAGTAGGTGGCTTATTAGAAGCAACCCTGCTTGCTCCCGAAGCTGCTGGTTTGTTCATTGGGCATTCCCTCTTCCAATGACCCGGGCGTCCACACTGATGATAAGTGGTTGTTGGAATGATGGCAGGGGTTGATGATGGGCACTTAGTTGAATAGTGGCCTTCCCGACCGCACTTAAAGCAGGTTACTGGCTTTCCTTTACACTCCCCAGTGTGATTCCTTCCACATATGTTACAGGCTGGCAATGGGGGTCGAGACTGGTTGGAATAGGACATTCTTGATTTCTGGCCGCCCTGGCTCACACTCACACTCATTGGCCGCTTAAACCCAGTGTTCCTTCCTGGTAGGGACACTGCTCCTCGATTAAATCTAGTTGGGAAGCTCCTTCCTGCGGAACCTCCACCCATGCTCATACTTTTCCTCTTTATTCCTTTCTTCTCTCTTTCCTTCTGCATCTGTTCACTTCCAACTTCTACAATCATTGCCTTTTGCACCAGAGTGGCATAATCCGTAAGCTCAAGGATTGCCACCCTATTCTGAATCCACGGTTTCAGTCCCTGCTGAAACCTCCTAGCTTTCTTTTCCTCGGTGCTCACAAACTCCGGCACAAACCTTGATAACTCAGTAAATTTCGCTTCGTACTCTGCTACAGACAAGTTATTCTGCTTTAGCTCCAAGAACTTGAGCTCCATCTGGTTTTCTATAAACCTCGGGAAATACTTTCCCAGAAACAACTGACTAAATCTCTCCCAGGTTATAATAGCATCTGTCTCCATGTTTTTCTTGGCCTCCCACCAGTAGTTAGCTTCTCCTTTCAGAAGGTAGGTAGCAAATACAGTCTTCTGTGCCTCATCGGTACTTAAAATCTCAAAAGATTTCTCCATTTCCTTTAACCATGCCCTTGCCTCAACTGGGTCGGCTGATCCGTGGAACTCAGGGGGCTTAAGGGACTTAAAAGCCCTGAAAGAGTTTGCCACAGTATTGTTATTTCCTTGAGGGGTGGGTTGGGTTGACGTTCCAAATTCTGCCTTAGGAGTTGCATGAACTGGCCCATGGGATCCATGCCTGGGTTTGGTTCTGGTTGCTCAACCTCGGTTTCTCCTTCTTCAGCCTCTATCTCAAATCCCTCAACATCATATGTTTCCTCTTCCTCTTCATACAGAGAGTCATCCTGTTCCACATAATCCTCATCTTCCTCTTCATTGTGTTCCTGGTTCCTATCATCCTGGTTATGGCTTCCCTGGTCCTCAGATCCAGGGTTCGCCCTAGTTCCAATCTTTCTTGGCGGCATGATTCTGATAATAAAAAAATTATTGGGAAAATTCAACGTTAGGTCACAATCATATACAACATTGTGCCTTGCACAGCTCTTATAATGGGGAGAACGTATATCGCAATTCTATTATTTTAAGAAAGTTCTAATACGAAGTGCAGTAATAATAATGATAAAAACAGTGATCTCGTCACTAATGAACTGAACCAAAGGAAACAAATATATACATAATGCGAGAAATACATAGTTTGATCTGGTCAAAAGTACAACAGTGCTACAGTCATCTGTCCCAAAAGTGATACACAAGAGTCTATCTGTCTAGTCAGAAAAAGGGATGCTATATACAAGTCTACTATCCCAGAAAATTGGCTCTTATTAAGGCCTCGGCTAACTAGACAACTAGACTATTCCATCATCAATCCTGAATCACACACCGGAGCGGGTCAGCTCCCATACCCTTTCCATCGCACGACGGAAGATATAGTCGGCCTGCCACCTGGAGATCCTACCATGCCTGTCCCCCTGGAGCGATCTGAGCCTCGCTCGGGATGTGAGCTTGTTAGGGCGAAAACACGCACTAATATTCACGCAAGTATACGCGTTCGCAAGTAATATAGAATACTTTCTAGTTCGTTCCCTCAGAGACTCAGACTAAGTTATTGTCTAATTAAACTCACTCACCAATGTATGATTACTTCTCAATGTTAAGATAACACTTAAAATTGTTGATTAAATATTAACTATAATTAACTACTTAATTAACCACTTAACTAACACTTCAATTTATCAATAATAAAACACTCATGAGATCACAACTTCATTATTACTTCCTTCTATAGCCATTGTTATTACCTTTAGCATGTGACAATGATGATATTAATCGAATAACATGAAACTGATAAAAGCCAACTTTCATTGTACTAATACCATTCTACCAAGCATCCACAATTAAGATAGAAGTTGAATAGTCATCAATCATGTTGAGTTCCTATATGTCTACAGAAATTGACAACACAACGATTTAAGCACAAGTTATTCCTTTTGATTACATAGGGCAAATAAAACTGTTAGAGTTACCCACTAATCATGCACAACGTACATGAACCTATGCTAGCATGGCAAGTTCTAAATCTCAAGATCCACTGTCGCTTCACAAGAGATTAACACCCTATCTTATATGTTCGCGACGCACATAAGACGAATACGCACAACCAATACTAGATATCATGCAATCATCACACACTAAAGTATTAAACAATTAACTAAAGAATTCCATAATAAATCCGTTGCAACCCCATGATCACAATTAGCCCATAATAGAACTTATCGCCATCATGGGTTCATAAGAAATCATGATAAACAACACAAGAAAATAATAACTAAACTAATTATATTAAAACAGAGTACGTCACAAGAGTCAATAAGTCAAAGCAAGAAAACTAGCATCCAACGTTACAACGAAACAAGAATCACAAGAAAATATGCTCCCCCTTCGCTGCAGTGTGCCAAATCGGTCTTCTTCCTTATCTCCTTCGCTTCTTGCGCAAAACACAATCTAAAACATAATCTCCTTCTTATTCTCTATGAAAACGTCTCAAATCTACTTATATAATAGTCCCATAAAACTCAGATTACATAGAAGTTGGAAGCCAAACAGAAGTAGAAGTCTAAAATAATTCAGCTTTTTCCCCGACCCTGCGCGGCCGCTCAGCATTGCTGCGCGGGCGCGCAGGACCCTACTGGAAAAATTCCAGGTTTGCTCCGTTTCTTCGCCGTAATCTGCCCGTTCTTTTCCTCTCGCAACGGTGAACACATGCCAAGGCTTATTCTTGATGATTCCCCTCCGAAATGCAACTAATACCCTGAAATGCATAAACACTAGAAAAACGCATCAAATACACAAAATACTTGATTTCAAGACACCAATTTAAGCCATTTTAAGACGTTCGAAGTGGTATAAAATGCCACTTATCACACCCCCAAACTTAAATCGATGCTTGTCCTCAAGCATCACAGACTCAAAACAAATAAAAATATGCATGAATGCAATCTATATGAAAATGCAACGATCCCCCTTACTACAATTAACCAACCAAATTGTCACGTCTCAACGAATGCAGTTAGACAACTAAAGATCAATAAACTCATGCAAACGGACATACAGCCAGAAACGTGGTGTGTGCAAATGCTTAACAGATATGCTTCGAAACTAGACCAATTACTATGGCTAGACTATCCTCAAGGCAATCCTACGATTATACAAAGAATAAAAATTCTAGGCACAAAGTGATATACAACACTACAAGAACTCTGGAGCTTACTACGGAATCGTGCTTTTTATTTACAACTCAAATGCTTATTTGACCGTGCAATGAGTGAGGTCCACAAAAGACTTATACAATGGTATCCATGTAACGAGCGTTAGGTTAGCGGATCCCAGACTCTAAAAGCCTTAGGTCACTAGGCACAAAGTCCCCTAAGAACTTAATAACTCGAATACCAAAGAGCCCACTCTTGATCAATTATGCAATTTTTTTTTCTCTGAGCAAGTGCGTTTCGCTCCATCCTGCTCAACCCTAGACTACTCGCATAACATGCGAGCCGGCTACTAGCCATTTGACGCCTAGCCACAACTAGTAACAAATTCCATTTTTACTCCTTTTTTTTTCTTTTTCATGCCTTTACCACTAAGAACCTATTATCAAATTCTAAGCATAATAAATAGATTATCCTCGAAAATAATCAGATCATAACAACAATCTAGCCCTTAAGCATTCTCTAAGACTTAGTGAAAATACAAGTGCTTCTAGCATGCATATCAACCTACACAACTTAATATCACTTTAATGCTATCACTACACTCGCATCAATATCATAATTCAGTCGATAAATCATTGCAAAAGGGATTATGGTATATGCATGAGCTATATGATATGACAAACAAATAAAGCTATATAAAAAAACTATATGGCAAAAATTATGCAACTATATGAACTAACTATCATGAATATGCAGCTATATGACACACACAAAATATTCCTTAACTACCACCCCCAAACTTAAAATCTTCACTGTCCCCAGTGAAGGTAGTAGAAAGGAACACAGGGTATACCTACTCGGAGTCATCATCATCATCACCCTCAGTGGGTGGAGTATCAGGCGGCGGGTATGCAGAGTCCTCACCAAAAACTGGCCACTGGATATCAGCTCCAAGGCCTCGAAAAGCAGTCCCTAACGCAAGAGTGAGCTCCTGAGCAAACCTGCTCTGCGTCTCATACATGGCATCCATCCACCGTGAAAGCCTCCTATACTGGGCATCACCCATCCCAGCACCCTCCTGAGCTCTCGAAGAACCAGCCTCACCACGCCCTGGCCTAGCCATAGTAGCACCTCGTGCTGGACGTCCTCCTGGAAGACGATAACCCAGCCCATGCTCCTCAGGCTCACCACCGGTCCACTCCTGCATCCCATTCAGAGTGCCAGAATCTATCGGAGCTGCCGGCAACTGCAACTGCTCATGAGCCGGCCAGTTCACTCCTACTGCTCGGCATAGCTTCGTAACCGTGGATGCATAAGGGATGTTCATATGCTTTGCTCCCCTCAAAAACTTCAGAATTCCTTGGTAGATAAACTCACCAAGGTCCACATAGTATTCCTCATTCAGAATTCCCCACAACAACTGTTCTCTCTCAACTGTGACCTCGTGTGCATGTGAAGAAGGCAAAATATTAGCACATATAAATGCATTCCATGCACGGGCATACCTGTTCATGGCAATCGCCGGAAAGTGACGATACTCATTATTGGCTGGACTGCGGTTCCAAACTGTGCCCGGTCGACAGAGAGTCGCACAAATCAAATCCAAGTCAAAATCCTCAGCAGTCTTTTCATTCCAGTTCTCCTCCTCGGGCTTCCTCTCTCACTGTCCAATCACACGGCGAATCGCCGCAGGATGATAATCAACCGTCAGCCCACGAACTACAGAAAACCCATTCTTTTCAGCCTTCGCGTTCGCGTAGAACTCGCGAACAACACTCATCGGTACTGCTTCGGGTGACTCACAAAAAGCTATCCACCCCTTCTCTGCAATCATGGGCAACAACTCACCATCCCTCTCTGATGGTAAAAACCCCCTCTCCTTCAGAATCGGCTTCCCCAACAGCCTAGTGTACTCCTCCTCCGCAGCTCTGTCAGTTAACCGAGGCCTTGCAGCAGTACCCCTTGATGAATCAGCAGTAGGAACTGTGCTGCTGCTGTCAATAGTGCGTGCTCTCTTGGGTGCCATTGATTTGTGAATAAAAGTGTGTAAGAACTGATTTTTGATGTTTATAAGAGGGTTTAAGTGTAGGAAGTTTGTGGGAGATATGTAGGATAGGTGTATGTATATATAGGGTGTGGAGTAGGTTAAATTAGATTAGGAGTGGGGTTGAGGGATAAAATCATGGGGTAATGGGAAAAGAATTCGTGGGTTTATGGGCTGTGATGGGTTTTTGTGTTTTTGTTTTTGTTTTTGTTTTTTTTTTTTTTCTGAACTGTAAAAAATTTTCTGGAACTCGACCCCTGCGCGGCCGCTCAGCATTTCTGCGCGGGCGCGCAGAGGGTCTCTGGAAATTTTTTTTTCAGCCCCTGTTTCCTGATTTTTTTGTGTTTTTGTATAGGTTATTAACTTCTAAGGGTTCCTGTAACAACAATTCATGGGTTGCCTCCCACGCAGCGCTTCTTTTTCGTCATTAGCTTGACGTTCCGTACCTTTCTTAAGTAGTCAACAAAATGGCACTAACCACCTCTCGGTTTCCCATGTCCCCATAGTAGTGCTTCAACCGCTGACCGTTAACCTTGAATGCTTGGTCCGAATCATTTTCAAAAATTTCCACCGCTCCATGTGGAGACACAGTTTTGACAATAAAAGGTCCAGACCACCTTGATTTCAACTTCCCAGGAAAAAGTCAGAGCTGAGAGTTGAATAACAGAACTTGTTGCCCTGGCACAAATAACTTAGGATGTAGCTTCCTATCGTGCCACCTCTTCACCTTTTCCTTATATATTTTGTTATTCTCGTACGCTTGCAGTCGAAATTCATCAAGTTCATTAAGCTGAAGCATTCTTTTCTTACCAGCTGCATCTAAATCCAGGTTCAATTTCTTCAATGCCCAGTAGGCCTTATGCTCAAGCTCCGCCGGTAGATGACATCCCTTACCGTACACCAACTGAAACGGTGACATCCCAAGTGGAGTTTTGTATGCTATTCTGTAAGCCCAAACAGCTTCATCGAGCTTTAAAGACCAATCCTTCCTTGACGGACAAACAACCTTCTCTAGAATGCACTTTATCTCTCTGTTAGACACTTCCGCTTGACCATTTGTTTGTGGATGATAGGCAGTAGCTACTCGATGATTCACATTATAACGCTGCATCATAGAAGTGAACTTACGGTTGCAAAAATGCGATCCTTCATCACTTATGATTACCCGAGGCATTCCAAACCTTGTGAAAATTTGCTTATGAAGAAAATTTAGCACTACCTTTGCATCATTTGTCGGTAAAGCTTTAACTTCGACCCATTTTGAGACATAATCGACTGCCAGCAAGATGTACTGATTATTACAAGATGAGATAAAAGACCCCATGAAATCGATTCCCCATACATCAAAGACCTCGACTTCAAGCATCACATTTAATGGCATCTCATCCTTCCTTGACAAATTTCCCACTCTTTGGCAACGATCACACCTTAAAACAAACTGATGAGCATCCTTGAACAAAGTAGGCCAGAAAAAACCTGCTTGCAGAATACGAGCTGCCGTCTTCTCACCTCCATAGTGTCCACCATAAACCGTGGAATGGCAGTCTCGTAATATCCCCTCCATCTCACAGAACGGGATACATCTCCTGATGATCTGGTCAGCTCCCTGTCTAAACAAATATGGTTCATACCACATATACCACTTCACCTCATGCAGAAACTTCTTCTTTTGAGCGGATGTCAAATTAAGTGGCATTATATTACTGACAAGATAGTTTACAATATCTGCAAACCATGGTTCTTCCTCCTGAATTGCAAACAACTGTTTATCCGGAAAAGATTCATTGATTAACGTCCTATCTTGTGAAGTAGAATCGGGATTCTCCAACCTAGAGAGATGGTCAGCTACTTGATTCTCAGTACCTTTTCTATCTTTGATCTCTAACTCAAATTCCTGAAGTAAAAGCACCCAACGAATGAGTCTCGGCTTTGAATCCTTCTTAGAAACCAGATAGCGAATAGCTGCATGATCAGTGAATACTGTCACTTTCGTACCAAGCAGATAAGATCGAAATTTCTCAAAGCCAAAGACTATAGCCAAAACCTCCTTCTCAGTAGTGGTGTAGTTCAATTGGGCCCCATTTAAAGTCTTACTCGCATAGTAGACCACATGGAAGAGATTTTTCTTGCGCTATCCCAGAACTGCACCTACCGCATAATCACTCACATCACACATCATCTCAAACGGTTCTGTCCAATCTGGTGCTATAATAACTGGTGCCGTGATCAAACTCTCCTTGAGAGTCTCGAATGCTGCCAAACATTCATCATCAAATTTGAAAGGCACATCTTTCTCAAGTAAATTGCACAATGGCTTAGATATCTTTGAAAAGTCCTTGATGAATCGCCGATAAAAACCCGCATGACCGAGAAAACTACGGATTCCTTTCACAGAATTGGGTGGGGGAAGATTTTCAATGACTCCCACCTTGGCCTTGTCCACCTCCAGACCTTTGCTAGAGACCTTATGCCCAAGGATAATGCCTTCACGCACCATAAAATGACATTTCTCCCAATTAAGCACCAAATTAGTTTCCACGTATCTTTTGAGTACGGCGCGCAGATTATTCAAACATTCATCATATGAGTGTCCAAAGACGGAGAAGTCATCCATGAACACTTCGACGTTATTTCCAATCATGTCAGAGAATATAGCCATCATACATCTCTGAAAGGTGGCCGGGGCGCCACATAACCCAAACGAAACTCTACGAAAAGCAAATGTGCCAAATGGACAAGTGAAGGTAGTCTTTTCCTGATCCTCTGGTGCAATACAAATCTGATTATACCCGGAATAACCATCCAGAAGACAAAAATACTCATGTCCCGCCAATCTGTCAAGCATTTGATCAATGAATGGGAGAGGGAAGTGATCCTTCCTTGTGGCTTTGTTCAATTTTCTATAATCCATGCATACTCTCCATCCTGTAACTGTTCGAGTAGGGATGAGCTCATTCTTTTCATTTGCGACCACAGTGATACCTCCTTTCTTAGGTACACATTGCACGGGGCTCACCCACGAGCTGTCAGAAATAGGATAAATGATGCCTGCATCTAGCCATTTCAGAATTTCTTTCTTCACCACCTCCTTCATGATCGGGTTCAGTCTTCGTTGCTGTTCCACAGTTGGCTTACTACCTTCCTCTAGCAGAATTTTATGCATACAATATGAAGGACTTATCCCCTTGATGTCTGCTATGGTCCATCCTATAGCCGATTTGAATTCTCTCAAAATCCTTAAGAGCTTGTCTTCCTCACTACCTGAAAGGTCAGCTGAAATAATAACAGGTAACGTAGATGAATCACCTAAAAAAGCATACCTCAAGTGTTCAGGTAATGGTTTGAGCTCCAAGGTAGGTGCTTCCTCTATTGATGGTTTGAGCTTCCCTTCAGCATTCTTAAGGTCAGAAGTACCAAGAGATTCAAATGGTATGTCGAGCTTTCGCTTCCATGGAGAAGCTTTCAGATATTGTAATTGCTCGTTGCTATCTTCATCATCGCTGTCAAAATCCCCCACTAAGGCCTTTTCCAATGCATCAGACATTAGCATGTGATCGAGTTCCGAAGTAACCGCAGAATCAATCACATCCACTTTTAAGCACTCCTCATCTTCTGTAGGGAATTTCATTGCCTTGAATACGTTGAAGGTCACATCCTGATCTTGGACCCGCATAGTAAGTTCCCCTTTTTGCACATCTATCAAGGTACGGCCAGTAGCCAAGAAAGGCCTCCCCAAGATTATGGGAATCTTCTTATCTTCCTCAAAATCCAGAATAACAAAATCAGCAGGAAAGAAGAGCTTATCCACCTTGACGAGCACATCCTCAACTATGCCCCTTGGGTAAGTAATGGAACGGTCCGCCAATTGTAGCGACATGTATGTGGGTTTTGGATCAGGCAGATCCAGCTTTTTAAAGATCGATAAGGGCATTAGATTAATGCTTGCTCCCAAATCACAAAGGCACTTGTCAAAAGTTAGATTGCCAATGGTGCAAGGAATGGTGAAGCTTCCTGGATCTTTCAGTTTTGGTGGTAACTTTTGCTGCAGAACAGCGCTGCATTCTTCCGTGAGAGCAACGGTTTCAAGGTCATCCAGTTTCACCTTCCTTGAAAGAATAGTCTTCATGAACTTCGCATAACTAGGCATTTGTTCCAGAGCCTCAGTGAAAGGTATATTGATGTGAAGTTTCTTGAACACCTCCAGAAACTTCCCGAACTGTCTATCCAGCTTTTGTTGCTGCAATCTCTTAGGAAAAGGTGGTGGAGGATAGAGCTGTTTCTCCCCTGTATTAGCCTCAGGCAGAGTGTGTTCAACAGTAGTCTTCTTTGGTTCCGCCACTTTCTCCTTTTGCTTAGATTCTTCATCTCTAACTTCAGTTTCGACTTCTTTTGCCTTTTCAGCATCAGCTACTTTTCCAGACCTTAAGGTAATAGCCTTGACTTGCTCTTTAGCTTCCTTCCTGCCTGGTACTTCCGTGTCACTGGGAAGAGTGCCAGGTTGACGATTGAGCACTGCATTGGCTAATTGACCGATTTGATTTTCCAAGGTCTTGATAGAAACCGCCTGACTCTTGCACAACAGCTTAAGTTCCTCAAAATCAGCACTAGTAGGTGCAG
The DNA here is from genome assembly GCF_009905375.1 of Apium graveolens. Classification (NCBI taxonomy): domain Eukaryota; kingdom Viridiplantae; phylum Streptophyta; class Magnoliopsida; order Apiales; family Apiaceae; genus Apium; species Apium graveolens. The sequence continues at coordinate 90,866,677 of NC_133648.1, forward strand.
CTGCACTTCCCTGTTGAGGATATGATTGCCTTGTAGTATACTGCTGTGGTTGCTGGAATCCAGGTGGGTTAAACTGTTTACTTACTCCTTGCTGATATGTTGGCTGAATAGCATTCTGATTATTCCCCCAGCTGAAATTTGGATGATTTCTGTTGTTAGGATGATAGGTCGCTGGCACAGGCTGCTGTTGTCGCTGATAATTATTCACATACTGAACAGATTCGTTGACAAGAGAACACTGATCCGTAGCATGAGAACCTGCACAAAGCTCACAAACCATAGCTATTTGATTAACTCCATACGTAGCCAAGGAATCAACCTTCATTGATAGCGCTTGGAGCTGGGCTGCAATAGCGGTGGCTGCATCAACTTCCAGAATACCTGCTACCTTGCCTGACGTCATCCTCTGAGTTGGGTTTTGATACTCATTTGCAGCCATCGTCTCGATAAGATTATACGCCTCAGTATAGCTTTTAGCCCATAAGGCGCCTCCAGCTGCTGCATCGAGCATGGGCCGAGATTGGGCCCCCAAACCATTATAAAAACCAGTGATTACCATCCAATCCGGCATTCCATGATGTGGACATTTTCTCAACATTTCCTTGTAGCGTTCCCAAGCCTCGCACATAGATTCTGTAGGTTGCTGCGCAAACTGAGTAAGAGCACTCCTCATAGCAGCAGTCTTTGCCATTGGATAAAACTTCACCAGAAACTTTTGCGCAAGATCTTGCCACGTAGTGATGGACCCAGCTGGTTCAGAATGTAACCAGTCTTTAGCTTTATCCCTCAGTGAGAATGGAAAAAGCCTCAACTTGATAGCCTCATCAGTCACGCCATTATACTTAAAAGTGCTGCAGATCTCGACAAAATTCCTTATGTGCATGTTGGGGTCTTCAGTTGCCGCTCCTCCAAAAGAAACAGAATTCTGCACCATCTGAATAGTGCCCGGCTTGATTTCAAAAGTGTTAGCTTGAATAGCCGGATGAAGGATGCTTGACTGAATGTCATCAATTTTAGGCCGAGAAAAATCCATAAGAGCTGGATCAGCTTGAACAATACGATCTCCCATGTTTACTGGTTTCTTCTGCTCAGTTCCTGAATCCGAATCCTCAAAATCTAACTTCTCCGGAGTATCAAGAACTTCGTCTTTCTCCTCAGCTGTATCTAAGGTCCTCTTGCGAGCACGAGAACGAGTTTGCATAAACGCTTGCTAAAGTACCTGAAACACAACCGAAAAGAGTAAGTAACTACTAAGTCCTAATCACTGAGTCCTAATGACCAATGATGTTAAGTACATAAACTAAACAAATACGCCGAGTCCCCGGCAGCGGCGCCAAAAACTTGTTAGGGCGAAAACACGCACTAATATTCACGCAAGTATACGCGTTCGCAAGTAATATAGAATACTTTCTAGTTCGTTCCCTCAGAGACTCAGACTAAGTTATTGTCTAATTAAACTCACTCACCAATGTATGATTACTTCTCAATGTTAAGATAACACTTAAAATTGTTGATTAAATATTAACTATAATTAACTACTTAATTAACCACTTAACTAACACTTCAATTTATCAATAATAAAACACTCATGAGATCACAACTTCATTATTACTTCCTTCTATAGCCATTGTTATTACCTTTAGCATGTGACAGTTATGATATTAATCGAATAACACGAAACTGATAAAAGCCAACTTTCATTATACTAATACCATTCTACCAAGCATCCACAATTAAGATAGAAGTTGAATAGTCATCAATCATGTTGAGTTCCTATATGTCTACAGAAATTGACAACACAACGATTTAAGCACAAGTTATTCCTTTTGATTACATAGGGCAAATAAAACTGTTAGAGTTACCCACTAATCATGCACAACGTACATGAACCTATGCTAGCATGGCAAGTTCTAAATCTCAAGATCCACTGTCGCTTCACAAGAGATTAACACCCTATCTTATATGTTCGCGACGCACATAAGACGAATACGCACAACCAATACTAGATATCATGCAATCATCACACACTAAAGTATTAAACAATTAACTAAAGAATTCCATAATAAATCCGTTGCAACCCCATGATCACGATTAGCCCATAATAGAACTTATCGCCATCATGGGTTCATAAGAAATCATGATAAACAACACAAGAAAATAATAACTAAACTAATTATATTAAAACAGAGTACGTCACAAGAGTAAATAAGTCAAAGCAAGAAAACTAGCATCCAACGTTACAACGAAACAAGAATCACAAGAAAATATGCTCCCCCTTCGCTGCAGTGTGCTAAATCGGTCTTCTTCCTTATCTCCTTCACTTCTTGCGCAAAACACAATCTAAAACATAATCTCCTTCTTATTCTCTATGAAAACGTCTCAAATCTACTTATATAATAGTCCCATAAAACTCAGATTACATAGAAGTTGGAAGCCAAACAGAAGTAGAAGTCTAAAATAATTCAGCTTTTTCCCCGACCCTGCACGGCCGCTCAGCATTGCTGCGCGGGCGCGCAGGACCCTACTGGAAAAATTCCAGGTTTGCTCCGTTTCTTCGCCGTAATCTGCCCGTTCTTTTCCTCTCGCAACGGTGAACACATGCCAAGGCTTATTCTTGATGATTCCTCCTCCGAAATGCAACTAATACCCTGAAATGCATAAACACTAGAAAAACGCATCAAATACACAAAATACTTGATTTCAAGACACCAATTTAAGCCATTTTAAGACGTTCTAAGTGGTATAAAATGCCACTTATCAGAGCTCTATCCCTGTAAGCTCCCTCCTCAAGGATCGGGGTATAGAAGCCCTAGTCTCATAAGCTCGGGTACGCCTACCCGCCCTCTCTGCATCCAGCTCCCTCCTGGCCTCATCCAGTCGGCCCTCGGCAACGGCCACTTGGGTCCTCAGAACATCCTGAACATATCCATGAGCTAACGAAGACTGCCTGTGGGCAGGGTCAAGAGGTGGTGAATCTGGAGCCGCTGAGGGTGCCTTCTCGGTCTGCCTAGGCTCGGAAGTATGGGTCTCTGAGCTGTCATCATCGGGAATCCAGGATAGTGGTGGAGGGGTAGGGGCTCTCACCACCGGAAGTGTGGGTAATGGGGTACCAGCATACACTACCATAGGTCCAACACACTCCTCAGCTACTGGGACCTCATCTGGGTCCTCCTCATCTGGAATAGCAATAACCTCTGTCTATGACTCCTCTGAGGGGTCCTCCTCATCCGAAATAGCAATGACCTCCGTCTCTGACTCCTCTGAGGGGTCCTCCTCATCCTCCTCCATCTCAGGCTCCTCCTGATCCTCAACATCTAGCAATGCCTCATCATGCTCACGCCCGAACATCTCAGGGTCCTCTATCTCAGGCGCCTACACATTAAACGAGCTAAGTTACTATCATGATACTTATAAGGGTTCCCGTAAGGGTTTTAACTGTCAGCACTACTTTAAGTAGTCCGACCATGAACTTGGCAAGAGTTCTTATTATCTTTGTGAGTTTGTTATTATATCGACGCATCATCTCTGAGGTTTATAACGCTTAGCTCTGATACCATTTTTGTAACACCCCCAGATCCGGGGTCGGGGATCCGGGTCGTCACGGTCTTTCTTCCCACAATATCACTTCACTTAATTAATAATAATAACCTTATGCTGTGACCCCACACTAACACACACCAGAACCCGTTATAGTCTCAGAGATGAAATTTAAATAAGTACAAGTCTTTGAATCCACAATTTAAAAGTTATTACAACCCAAAATGATTACTTGATAAATTTACAGTTAAATGCCATTATCTGCCACAAGTTATAATTATACATAATTTGATTCTCAAAATAGAATGCCTGATCTACCAATAGATCTACCTCTGCAGCTATAGCAGCTACAACATCATCGGGAAGATGCGGGACGCTTCCCACGCGCTTGCGCTGGGTCTGCTGGAGTCTGGCCATCTTTCCTAACTGTTGTTGTGTGATGAAGAAATAAAGCAAGAGTGAGCCTTACAGCTCGCAAGATAATACATAGTGATAACAATAATATAAGTATCTAAATGGATACTTACTAGAATCTTTTATCAAGTGTAAGATAATTACTTACTAGATATAAGTAAAAACAAGGGATGACGTTACCAAATACTTCACCACATTTATACCATTTATAAAGCTACTTGAACTACCACTGTTCAAAGTATAATGAGCTTTTACCAGTTCATCACATAGATGAGACTACAAGACAAGATTTGAATAGATTAAACCTTTGAAATATTATTAAAGGAAATGAAGTTATGATGTACTTCATTAAGTTCTGATATATATATATATATATATATCCACATATACATCTTCCTTTATACATTTCCTGAAAACCTCTGTCATGTAAAGTATGAACAGAATTGCAATATCCAATAAGTTTGGAAAGGAAAAGAATTTTGGCATAAACCAGATATCTTGCTGATCAGGCAAAGATACCCATAAGTAACCTTTTCTACTAGTAGATGGACGAATTCCCCACTGGTCATCACCCTGGTCTCAATAGGACCTTATGCTGGACTGCCACTCAGCCACTTATGCATTTGATGGACTCCCACTGAGCCACTTACACTATCATGGACGCCCACTGAGCCCATGTTGCTTATGCCGACTCAATAGATGGACTTACTTCCCGAACCTTGGGTAAGTAATCAATTCATTTACCAAAACTGCAACCTTGTTGCGAATATAAAATACACCACAGAGCCGGATCCCTCAGGTTTTGAGCGAGTATTTAAATCTCCTTAAAAAGGAAGATCTTAAATATAAAAATGAGTTTTGGGATCCGCTCTAACTTTTAAAAATCATTTTGAAGACTCGAAAACACTTTAAAGAGTGTTTGGAGTAAAGCTGATTTAATGAAGTAAATCAGTCCCCAGTATATTTAGAAAATGTCTGAATATTATTATTTAAATAATATTCCCATAAAGAATAATCTTTATAAAAATAATCGAAGTAGAAGTATTAAAACTTATACTTGAAATGGATATTAAATAACCAAAGATATACTTATATGAAAGTACTATCTTTATTTGAATAATCGAAAATAAGTTTGATTATTGACACCTTATTCTTTAATAAAATAAAGAATATATCTCAGCAAATAATCGGAGTCATAGATCCTCAAATGAATATTCAAATAATATTCATTAAATAATATAAACTGAGTCATAAGCCCTCGAATGAATATTCAAATAATATTCAATAAATAATATAAAAGAGTCATAAGCCCTCGAATGAATATTCAAAATAATATTCATTAATAATATAACTGAGTCATAAGTCCTCGAATGAATATTCAAAATAATATTCAATAATAAAATAAAGATAAAGTTACCGAATAAACCTTATTCGATTAATAGTTTTGAAAACTATGACCATATATATATATAAGTATATATATATATATATATTTATATCCATATATACAAAATCTACTCGGGATCCTCGACTCCCGGTTTTAGAAAATATTTTCACCTTTGGGTCCCTGTACTAAGGGTATATGCAAATTACCGCTATCCTCTAGCATAGGTATTATCAACTGAAACAACAGATATATATGGAAAGAATACGAAACAGGCATGCATATATATATACCATAGCAGCATGCTTCAATATATTGCAACATTTGCTAATAAACCAACATGCATCTATCGCAAGATAATGCAAATACATATATTCATCACAACAACTGTTATATCGGGTAGAAAACTTGCCTGAGCGACTTGGGGTGATAAAAGGCTCGGGACGAGTCTGGTAACCTATAAACAACAAGCAAGTTGGAATTAAACCAAAGTCACTTGTAAATCTATACTTTAACTAACTTAGACTCTAACGCTTGTTTTGCGCTTACTGGTTCGCTTAAGTCACTCGAGTACCCTCGGCTCCATCATTTTTAATAATTTAACCTTTATGAGTTTTAAGACGATTCCTTCGCGAGTGTCTTACCAACTGCCTAACACACTTACCATAAATGTTTCATGCATTAATTAACCCTTTTTGGTCTTTAACCTATGTTTCAAAGTAAGGCGAGGGGAAAAGTTTCGTTCGCGAAACGCCGTTACTTGAAACGGTCGTTTCTCCTAAACCGTGCATTGGAATCGAACGAACTATATATCAAAACGAAGCTCGTAACATGAGCTATCTAAACATGGCAATGGTCATAATCTAGCAGGGGGTTCTAGGGTCTTAATGTTATGCACAAAAACAGTCTAAAGAAAATCGGACGTTACGACGGCTATGTTTACGCGATTTCCCAATTTTAAACCATTCAAAACCAACCCAATTCAACCTCAAATCCAACATACAACCAACATCCATCCTTATCACATCATAAAAACCCCAACCAATTCAATTTTAACATTCATACTTATGCCTAAGCTTAACTTTAACCATACTTAAGTTCTTTTAATCAAAACAACAACATTTACCATTCCATTTCAATACCAATTCAATCCCAAACTCTAAATCACCAACATCAAGCTACAATATCATCCTACTAATCAAAATCATCTTATAATACATAGGAATCTAGGGTTTGGAGATGATATACCTTCCTTGAAGTGGTGGGAGGAGCTAGGAAGCCTTAAGAAGCTTTGAGAAGTCTTAGGAATGCTTGGATCTTCAAGGAAAACAAGAAAAATTTCAAGTTAAAAACTTGAAAACACTATTCATAGTCTTCTTCTTTGATTAAATGAAGAAGATGGAGAAGGAATTGATGGCTTAAACTCATGATATAGCCCTAACTAAGCATGAAGATGATTAGGGAATTAACTCACCAATTTAGGAAGCTTGGATCTTTGATTTTTGAATTTCCTTGCCTTTTGAATAGTAAAAAGCCGAGAGCTCTTCAAGAACTAGCCTTGGTTCTTTTTGATTTTTGATGAAGAATGAATTTACTTGGCTTGGTTGCTTTGTTTTTGTGTTTGATTTAGTCAATTACCTTGTTGCCCTTGAATTTGTGTGGTTCTCATTCAACCATACCTCCTTCCTTCCCATGTCATGCTTGTGTCATGTTGTGATGTCATATTTCCCTCTTTGTCCTCCTCTCATTGGTTGGGTGACATCACTCCCTCTAATCCCTTTGCTTAACTTCCTAATCGTTTGCCTAATGACCGCTGATCTGTTACACGGTTCGCTTAACTTTCGTTTTCGTTTATCGTTTGAAGGATCATACCCGGGATCTTATTACTTAGGTTCCCTTAACCTTTCTCAATACATTATATTCCTTTTTATGATCCTCTATTATAATCCTTTAATTTAAATCCTTTTTATCTTGTTACCTTATCCTCAATTCTCTCCGTATCTAGTGGATTTCCGGAAAAAATCCAAGTGTTCGGAAATTGGATTCTGACGATCTTTACATACACTTATATACCACATAGAGTACTAATAATATCCCAGAATATCCATAACAGAACCCCTACATAGTGTGGCATGAAAAGTTTTCTCATTCAGCTAAAACACTATTCACAAGGGTTACAAAAAGTTGAAAATTTTGGGGGTTATTACATACTTGCCTGGTATGCTCAATAACCTCTTACTTTAACTCTGCTTCTAACTGCTGGCTACTATCTTCGTCTAACACTTGACTGCACTTCTGGCTACTCGATTCTATAAACAAAAGGACTATCTTAAGTGACATAACTAAACTCAATCGACGTAACTCTACGTCTTGACATCTACCCGACCGTTCATAACTAAGCATGGCATATTAAACTGTAAACAAATAGCATACTTATCACATAACACATAATCATGACATTTGTATAACACGTAATCACATAACTCATGCAATACATAAGTCATATCATTAAAAGATACGTCTCAGTGCGTTCAGAATGAAAATCAGGTCAATATTAGCATTTATCGATCAAATACCGACTCAAACTGATACACAAATCAAATGACATTGCAATATAAAAGAAATTAGGTCTCAAAAGTATTTTTATTGAAAGCGCAATATTTTTCTGAGTCTGTACGCGTTCGTTTCGTATTAAACGGACAAACGGTTGATTTATTATGAATTTTTGAATATTTTTCGGAATAAAACGGGTCTCCAAATCATTTAATAATTAAATAATAGGGCTCGAACACTCGAAAATAATTTTATAAAAATTATCGAGCCGGGAAAATAATTTAAAATAATATTTTAAAGTTCGAAACTATTTTTCGAAATTTTTAAATCAAAAATAAATAATTAAATCTAATTAAATAATCAATTAAAATTAATTAATAACTAATTAAATTAATTAATCAATTAATATTTAAATTAATTGACTAATTAAATAATTAATTATCAACTAAAATTAATTAATTAAATAATTTGGATTTATTTTTGAATTAAAAATAAATTTTCAGAATTAAAATAATGATTTTCAAAATAAAAATGAATTTTTAGAAATTAAAAATAGGATTTTCGAATTATTTTTAAAGTAGAAATTCAGAAACATAATCAGGAAAAAGGAATTAGGTTTTTAAGGATTAAAACCGGTTTTGAATATGGGTCAGGATCGGGTCAACGGGTCTCGGCCGGGTCGCCAAGAACACCGGCCGGAAACTGGGTAGAGCCCAGAAACCGGCGGCTCCTGGCCGATTCCGGCGAGCCCGATAGGTAGCCAAACCGGCTTGCTTTTGCTTGGTTTTCGATTGCAATCCATTCCCAGTCATGCCAGAAACACCGACGAACCCACAATCATAACAGCCGCTTCTGAATTCGTCGATTCCGACGAACTGTAAGCTAACGCCGGTAAACAATCCGGCGAACACCGATTTTACGCAAACCAACACCAAATTTAATGAAATATATCTCAAAACAAAGCTCAGGTCACAAGTAATCTACTGAAATCATTCAATCCAACCCAGGTTTAACAGAAATAAAAACCCTAAATTCGGGTAGAAACCCTAAAATTACGAATTTAAAAATTACCAAACCTCAGTTGATTTTGATGCTAAAATCAGATAGAACAGATTGAGAGCTTCACGACGGATATTCATACTTGTGATTTGGTGTTCAATAACACCTTCAAAATTGACTTTGATTCTCGGAATTCTCCAAGAACACCAAGAACACATATTCAAAGAATTTTCAGAAAATCAAACCTTAATTTCTATATGATATTGAACTCTATTTTTGAAGTATAATATACCAAATCGACCAGAAAAACATACTCTACAACATGAAAGCATCAAATCACATCAACAACATCAAGAACAAATTTTCATAATTTAATTATCAAATAATTCGAATATAAATAATTAAATAAAAAAATTACTGTGATTTCTGGCAGAAACTGATGATTGATTCAGAAAGAAGATTTCGAGAGCTTCGTTTTGATATGCTGCACGCCCGAATCGGAGTTCGATAACGCCTTCGTTCGTGTGTTTGATTCTCGGGAACGTATCGGTTTCTCGGGTTTTTCTCTGTATTTACGGTATTTTAACTGGTTGCAAATGAATAAACGAAATAAACGAAATAAGAAATAGGCTATTTATATTTATGGAATATTGGATCGTTCTGGATCGTTTTGGATCGTTAAATTAGTTGCTTAGCCGCTAAGTAACTGTAAAAACGATACAATTCAATACCAGAATTGGATAATTATCAAAATCGGGCTTTTTATAAAACACCATATACGAAAATAACGTAAAAAATATCCCGTCTTTCGAGATTACGGGTTTTATTGATTACCAAAATAACTATCGTATCGAAAATATTGCGCCGGGCCACGCACGGGTCAAACCGTAATCCGGATCGAAAAAGTCAAAACACGGAAAATGTCCGGAATTACCAGATTAGGTTAGGAAGGAGTTTTCGGAAGAGTTTCGGGTTGTAAAAATGCAAAACGGTTGAAGTTGGAAGATTCCCGGCTTTATAAAATAATTTTATAATTATTCTGAAAATAATTAATAATTCATAAATCATTATAAAATCATATAACACTCCAAAAATTACCAGAAAAATACCACAATTATCTATATTTTATTCTGGACATATAAAAATTCAAATATTCAAAAATGTCACATATAAACATTCAGATATCAATTCTACTTTTCAGATAATTCACCAAAATTCACATAAAATCACATAAACAATTCCGAATAATAATAATAATATTTGAAAATATATTGGATATTACAATCTACCCCCTTAACAGGATTCTGTCCTCAGAATCAGCCTAGGAAAATAAATGAGGATACTTGGATCGCATTTCGCTTTCCGATTCCCAAGTCGACTCTTCAACCTTGGGATTCCTCCACAAGACTCGCACTAAAGATACAGACTTATTCCTAAGTACTCTTTCTTTCTTATCTAAAATCTGCACTGGTTGCTCTACAAAAGATAAATCTGGCTGGATCTCGATTGGCTCGTATTCTATCACATGGTTCGAATCAGGTAAATAACGCTTCAATATTGACACATGGAACACATTGTGAATATGTTGGATGCGAGGTGGTAATGCTAACTCGTACGCAACTTTTCCCACACGCCTCAAAATCTTAAAAGGGCCAACATAACGCGGACTCAGCTTTCCTTTCTTTCCAAATCTTGATAAACCCTTCCAAGGTGAAACCTTCAATAACACTGCTTCTCCAATTTCAAATTCCATATCTTTTCTGGTAGGATCTGCATATTTACGTTGACGGTCTTGAGCTGCTGTTAATCTTTTCCGAATGAGTTCTATTTTCTCTTTTGTCTGCTGGATCAATTCTGGACCCAAAATCTTTCTCTCACCAACTTCTTCCCAACATATTGGAGATCTGCATCTTCTCCAGTACAAGGCTTCATAAGGCGGCATTCCAATGCTGGCATGATAACTGTTGTTGTAGGAGAATTCAACTAATGGCAAATGCTCGTCCCAACTTCCTTCAAAATCTAGTGCACATACCCTCAGCATATCTTCAATAGTCTGAATCGTTCTTTCACTTTGACCGTCCGTCTGCGGATGATACGCGGTACTCATGTTCAGCTTCGTTCCGAGACAATCTTGAAAACTTCTCCAAAATCTTGAGTTAAATCGAGGATCTCTGTCTGAAACTATGGATACTAGAACTCCATGTCGTGTCACAATTTCTTTAAGATATAACCGTACCAATTTATCCATTGAGAATCTCTCGTTAATAGGAAGAAAATGCGCTGACTTCGTCAATCTGTCGATAATAACCCAAATAGCATCATGATTCGCCCTGGTCCTCGGTAATCCAACTACGAAATCCATCACTATATGCTCCCATTTCCATTCTGGAATATCCAATGGTTGTATCAATCCACTGGGCCTTTGATGTTCTGCTTTAACTCGCTGGCAAGTGTAACACTTATTTACCCATTCTGCATTTTCTTTCTTCATGCCTGGCCACCAAAAGTTTTCCCTTAAATCTCGGTACATCTTCGTACTTCCGGGATGAATTGAGTATCTGGAGTTGTGAGCATCTCGAAGAATTTCATCTTTCAGCTCGGCTACATTGGGTATCCATATTCTGGAAGAAAATCTTAATATCCCTTTATCATCCTTTTGACTCCCTATCTCTTCTCCTGTCAAACTGTCTCGTTCATGGCTCATAACTTCCTCCTGACATCTTCTTATTTTCTCTAATAGTTCTGGTTGAAAAGACATTGCACATAACACTTCTATAGACATACTTGGAATACTGACCTCTATTTCTAGCTTCTCAAATTCCTTGATCAATTCCTCTGATGAAATTATCATGTTTAACCTTTCTTTTCTGCTCAGCGCGTCGGCCACCACATTTGCTTTGCCTGGATGATAGTTAATAGTACAGTCGTAGTCCTTGATTAGTTCTAACCATCTCCTCTGCCTCATGTTCAATTCCTTCTGGGTAAAGATATACTTCAAACTCTTGTGGTCCGTGTAGATCTCGCACTTTTCCCCATAAAGATAATGTCTCCAAATCTTCAATGCAAACACTATAGCTGCCAATTCAAGATCATGAGTTGGATACTTCTCTTCATGTGGTTTCAATTGTCTTGAAGCATAGGCTATCACCTTGTCATGCTGCATCAAAACACATCCCAATCCTTTGTACGACGCATCACTGTAGATCACAAAATTTCCTTGTTCATCTGGCAAGACTAGTACTGGAGAAGGTACTAATCTATTCTTTAATTCCTGGAAACTTTCTACGCACTTCTCCTCCCATTCAAATTTCTGATTCTTCCTGGTGAGCTTTGTCAATGGCATAGCTATCTTCGCGAAATCCTGCACAAATCTTCTGTAGTAACCTGCTAATCCCATGAAACTTCTTACTTCCGTTGGTGTTTTTGGCCTCTCCCAGTTGATTATGGCTTCAATCTTTGCTGGATCCACTTCCACTCCTTTATTGCTAATCACGTGCCCAAGAAATCGTACTTCTTTTAACCAAAATTCACACTTAGAAAACTTTGCGTACAATTTCTCCTGTCGTAGTATCTCCAAAACTATCTTCAAATGCTCTGCATGCTCCTCTTCTGTTTTGGAATAGATCAGAATATCGTCTATGAACACGATCACGAATTTATCCAAATACTTCTTAAATACTCGATTCATCAGATCCATGAAAGCTGCTGGTGTGTTGGTTAATCCAAATGCCATCACTAGAAACTCATAATGCCCATATCTGGTTCTAAATGCGGTCTTCGGAATGTCTTCAGGCTTGATCTTAAGTTGATGATATCCGGATCTTAAATCTATTTTAGAAAACCATACAGCGCCTCTCAATTGGTCAAACAGATCATCGATCCTCGGCAATGGGTATTTGTTCTTAATGGTCAGCTTGTTTAATTCTCGATAGTCAATACACAGTCGCATACTCCCGTCTTTCTTCTTGACAAACAGTACTGGTGCGCCCCATGGGGATACACTGGGTCTTATAACTCCTTTCTCCAAAAGGTCTTACAGCTGAGTTGCCAATTCTTTCATCTCCACTGGTGCCATCCGGTATGGGGCTTTTGAAACTGGTTCTGTTCCGGGTGCTAGATCAATTGCAAACTCAATTTCTCTGTCGGGAGGTAATCCTGGTAGATCGTCTGGAAAGACATCTGAAAATTCGTTGACAACTGGGATTGCTTCCAGTGTTGGAACTTCTTTGCTGGTGTCTACCACATGGGCCAAATATGCTTCACAATTTTGACGCAATAACTTTTTCACTTGAGCGATTGTTAAGAACTTCTTCTCTTGCCTATTTCCTCGAAATATCACCTTCTTCTTACTACCCAAAGTCTGAAGTCTTACTTTCCTATTCTTACAATCAATCTGGGCGTTATTTTCTGACAACCAATCCATTCCTAGAATAACATCAAATTCTCCCAACTTAAAAGGTATCAAGTTGGCATAGAAATGATGTCCTCCTATTTCAATATCGTACCTCGGGCACACTCGATCGACGGAAACTTGATCCTTATTAGCTAACTCTATCATTAATACTTGTTCTAACAATTTAACTTCACAATGCAGTTTATCGATAAAATCTTGAGAAATAAATGACCTCGTAGCTCCAGAATCAAATAAAACTTTAGCATCTACGGAGTTGACTGGAAGCGTACCTGCCACCACGTCTGAACTCTGAACAGCATCCTTCATAGTCATATTGAATGTCCTAGCTTTTGGCTGGTCCTTTGCTGGTGGTCCTTCAATCCTTGGCACCTTAGCAGTTGGTTCAGTTGTCTGGCAGTCCCTGGCAATATGCCCCATCTTTCCACATTTAAAGCACACTGTCCCTGATTTCTGAGCTGTAGTCTGACTTCGACACTCATTAGCATAGTGTCCCTTCTGATTGCACTTATAACACAACACATTAGCCTTACAAATCCCAAAATGCCTTCTACCACAAAATTTGCACTCTGACGCAGGTGGACGATTGGATCTCTACTGATTTGAATTCTGAAAACGGTTCCCATTTCCTGGCTGTGGTTTCTTAAATCCCACACTCTTATTGTCCTGAAACTCCGGCCTTTTATTGAAATGGCCCTGGAAGTTACCTTGTTGCTGGCCTCCTCCTGAGGTTTCTATTTTCCTTTTCTTCCCATCCTTCCCTTTCTGATACATATCACTCTTACTTTCAATCACCATCGCGTTCTGCACTACTGCCACATATGAAGTCAATTCAAACATGGCCACCCTATTCTGAATCCAAAATCTCAATCCCTGTTCAAACCTTGTTGCTTTCTTTTCATCCGTGTCAACCTGGTCTGGCACGAACCTCGCTAATTCAGTAAACTTAGCTTCGTACTCAGCTACAGTAAGATCTCCCTGGGTCAAGTTCAAGAATTGGATCTCCATTTGATTCTTCATATACCTCGGGAAATACTTTTCCAGAAACAGCTCTGTGAATCTCTCCCAAGTTATAAACTCACCTCCTTCCAATGCTCGCACGGATTCCCACCAATAGTTCGCCTCACCCTTCAGAAAGTAACTTGCAAACTTGTTCTTCTGCTCAGCTCCTGCTCCGACCAATTCAAAAGCCTTTTCCATTTCTTTGAGCCATGCATTGGCTTCCACAGGATCAGCACTTCCCTTGAACTCAGGTGGCTTCACTGCTTGAAACTGTTTAAAAGTCACTGCAGGTGGTGCTGCTGCTTGCTGCTGTTGTTGTTGTTACTGCTGTGTAAGATGTAACATCTGCTGCTGTATCAGTCCCAACATCTGGATAATTGCTGGATCTGTACGGCTCTCGGTACTACCCTCTCCTGAATTATTCCTTCTCTTTGGTGCCATTATTCTGGTAAGAAACAAGCAACATATATATAATAATCTGTCAAGCATTGTGTCAAATATGTAGCAATTCCTTAGCATATCAAAATTCGCAAACAGTATCTCTTCCCTGAATATCATAAACTTGCTACCTTATTAACACAAGCGACTTGATTATCACATAATCCTGCTTATTATCTCAAGAATAATAACACAAAGAAAATTACTCCGAATTATCCAATCCTTTTAAATCCTTGCTCGAAATCTTAACTAAATCAACAAAATAGCGGCAATGACACAAGGCCTAAAGCTAAACGCAAAATAGGAAACCTAAACAACTTAACTACAACCTAACCCAATAACCTAAATTTAATCCTATGAAAGCTAAACTACACGCGCCTATCTTATGTGATCTTCCTATGACTCATCTATGACAATCCTACGCCTGTTTCAGTGACCATAACCTGTAGCTCTGATACCAACCTGTGACGCCCTCCAAACCCGGGGTCTAGATTTGGGGGTCACTCACCAATAAACCAAAATAAAATAATCACAGCGGAATAATGTAATAAATACGACCCCTTTTTACCTACACTGGATCGATCACAGGTTATAGTATGGAACATGCACTAATACAAATCAAATGTTATTACAAACCATAGTCTAATTAGTTTTACAACTTATTCAAATTTTATTACAAACCTCTAGACTAATTAAGCGTCTCAAACTGTCTACCTGGAAACACACCAACTATTTACAAGCACAAAACCTCTGATCAGACCTGGAACTTAAGCTTGCCCTGGCCTAGCTGAAAGAATCAAGATATGAAACAAGTATGAGCGAAAGAAATGCTCAGCAAGTAATAAATAGCTTATGATTTGGAATAACAATAGTATATCTGATGAACAAAACCAACTATAATAACTGAACTGTATCAAAACTGATATAAATTTGATAATAAACAATATTTGCAATATATTATGTTTTGGGACTAGAATCCTCGAACGACGGTGTGTTGCCGCTAGTGATCAGCCGCGGAGCAACACCGGTATGCCGAAGCATATCCAACTAAACAAAAGGTACCCAAGGCACATATTGGCCTAGCAAGGTGTTATATCCTGTATAACACATAGCTCACACTGGACCGCCGCCACGGCCTCTTACGCAACCATCCATCCCATAAAAACAATTTTCCGTCAAAGGAGTCGAATCAAATGACATCCTTAACCACATAACTCCCCATTTCTCATGGTCCGGAGTTTTATCAACAACCAATGGCGAAATAACCAGAACAATTAGATATTCGCTAATCTCAATTCAAAACTTCACTGTATAGAGTAATTCATAGCGAAACATAAAACGTTTAACTATTCTAAACTTAGAATAGTATGGATATTGAAAGAATAAAGTCCAGAGTCAATATCAATTGAATGATAAATAAAGATATAGGTACTTGCATAATATGATTAGAAATAAACGTCACTTGAACAATAAGTGAAGTTAGGGGTACTTGCCTGGTATGCTCAATAACCTCTTACTTTAACTCTGCTTCTAACTGCTGGCTACTATCTTCGTCTAACACTTGACTGCACTTCTGGCTACTCGATTCTATAAACAAAAGGACTATCTTAAGTGACAGAACTAAACTCAATCGACGTAACTCTACGTCTTGACATCTACCCGACCGTTTATAACTAAGCATGGCATATTAAACTGTAAACAAATAGCATACTTATCACATAACAAATAATCATGACATTTGTATAACACGTAATCACATAACTCATGCAATACATAAGTCATATCATTAAAAGATACGTCTCAGTGCATTCAGAATGAAAATCAGGTCAATATTAGCATTTATCGATCAAATACCGACTCAAACTGATACACAAATCAAATGACATTGCAATATAAAAGAAATTAGGTCTCAAAAGTATTTTTATTGAAAGCGCAATATTTTTCTGAGTTTGTACGCGTTCGTTTCGTATTAAACGGACAAACGGTTGATTTATTATGAATTTTTGAACATTTTTCGGAATAAAACGGGTCTCCAAATCATTTAATAATTAAATAATAGGGCTCGAACACTCGAAAATAATTTTATAAAAATTATCGAGCCGGAAAAATAATTTAAAATAATATTTTAAAGTTCGAAACTATTTTCGAAATTTTTAAATCAAAAATAATTAATTAAATCTAATTAAATAATCAATTAAAATTAATTAATAACTAATTAAATTAATTAATCAATTAATATTTAAATTAATTGACTAATTAAATAATTAATTATCAACTAAAATTAATTAAATAATTTGGATTTATTTTTGAATTAAAAATAAATTTTCAGAATTAAAATAATGATTTTCAAAATAAAAATAAATTTTTAGAAATTAAAAATAGGATTTTCGAATTATTTTTAAAGTAGAAATTCAGAAACATAATCAGGAAAAAAGAATTAGGTTTTTAAGGATTAAAACCGGGTTTTGAATATGGGTCAGGATCGGGTCAACGGGTCTCGGCCGGGTCGCCAAGAACACCGGCCATAAACTGGGTAGAGCCCAGAAACCGGCGGCTCCTGGCCGATTCCGGCGAGCCCGATAGGTAGCCAAACCGGCTTGCTTTTGCTTGGTTTTCGATTGCAATCCATTCCCAGTCATGCCAGAAACACCGACGAACCCACAATTATAACAGCCGCTTCTGAATTCGTCGATTCCGACGAACTGTAAGCTAACGCCGGTAAACAATCCGGCGAACACCGATTTTACGCAAACCAACACCAAATTTAATGAAATATATCTCAAAACAAAGCTCAGGTGTAACACCCCCAGATCCGGGGTCGGGGATCCGGGTCATCACGGTCTTTCTTTCCACAATATCACTTCACTTAATTAATAATAAATAACCTTATGTTGTGACCCCACACTAACACACACCACAACCCGTTATAGTCTCAGAGATGAAATTTAAATAAGTACAAGTCTTTGAATCCACAATTTAAAAGTTATTACAACCCAAAATGATTACTTGATAAATTTACAGTTAATTGCCATTATCTGCCACAAGTTATAATTATACATAATTGATTCTCAAAAGTAGATGGTCTGATCTACAATAGATCTACCTCTGCAGCTATAGCAGCTACAACATCAACGGGAAGACGCGGGACGCTTCCCACGCGCTTGCGCTGGGTCTGCTGGAGTCTGGCCATCTTTCCTAACTGTTGTTGTGTGATGAAGAAATAAAGCAAGGGTGAGCAGCAAGCCCACCAAAATAATATGTATAATGATTTACAAAATATGAGCCTACTCATAATACTCATGAAAGTCTTGGTCAAAAGAAATGAACCAAGTTTGATATCTTAATGCGATGAAGTCGCAAAATATTCAGTATATATACATATATACTTTTCAAAATATTGGAAGTCCTCTTCCATGCATAATATACACAAAGTCCCAGTGTATAACTGTATAAAAAAATATCGTTGCAAGGTGATCTCATATATCTAACCTTGTCTCAACGTTTTTCTGAAAATCTTTGTCATTCATAAGACAATCATTTACTAGATTTAAGTTTAAAAGATGAAGTTACAAGATACTCCAATATACTTATATCTTTTCCAAATACTACTTGAACTACCACCGTTCAAGTTATAATTAGTTCAAAAGTTCATCACATAGATGAGACTACAAGATAATACTTGAATAGATTCAATCTTTGAAATATTATTGAATGAAATAAAGTTACGAGATACTTTATTTAGTCCCTATATATATATATCCACATATATATCTCATTAAACATTTCCTGGAACCTCTGTTATGTAAAGTATGAACAGAGTTTGAAACATCCAATGAATTTTGGAAAGGAAAAGAATTTTGGCATAAACCAGATATCTTGCTGATCAGGCAGAGATACCAATAAGTAACCTTTTCTACTAGTAGATGGATG
Source organism: Apium graveolens (assembly GCF_009905375.1). Taxonomy (NCBI): domain Eukaryota; kingdom Viridiplantae; phylum Streptophyta; class Magnoliopsida; order Apiales; family Apiaceae; genus Apium; species Apium graveolens. Next base: position 90,885,345 of record NC_133648.1, read on the forward strand.
AATCCCCCACCGGTCATCACCCTGGCCACATAAGGACCTTGTGCTGGACCGCCACCCGGCCTCTTACGCGTTGATGGACTGCCACCCAGCCACTTACACATTGATAGACCGTACCCCGGCCTGTCGCTTATGCCGACTCAATTAGATGGGCTTACTTCCCGAACATTGGGCAAGTAATCAATTCATTTACCAAAACTGCAACCTCGTTGCGAATATAAAATACACCACAGAGCCGGATTCCCCAGGTTTTGAGCGAGTATTTAAATCCCCTTAAAAAGGAAGATCTTAAATATAAAAATGAGTTTTGGGATCCGCTCTGACTTTAAAAATCATTTTGAAGACTCGAAAACACTTTATAGAGTGTTTGGAGTAAAGCTGATTTAATGAAGTAAATCAGTCCCCAGAATATTTAGAAAATGACTGAATATTATTATTTAAATAATATTCCCATAAAGAATAATCTTTATAAAAATAATTGAAGTAGAAGTATTAAAACTTATACTTGAAACGAGTATTAAATAACCAAAGATATACTTATATGAAAGTATTATCTTTATTTGAATAATCAAAAATAAGTTTGATTATTAACACCTTATTCTTTAATAAAATAAAGAATATATCTCAGCAAATAATCGGAGTCATAGATCCTCAAATGAATATTCAAATAATATTCATTAAATAATATAAACTGAGTCATAAGCCCTCGAATGAATATTCAAATAATATTCAGATAATAAAATAAAGTTAAAGTTATCGAATAAACCTTATTCGATTAATAGTTTTGAAAACTATGACCATATATATATATATATATAAGTATATATATATATATTTATATCCATATATACAAAATCTACTCGGGATCCTCGACTCCCGGTTTTAGAAAATATTTTCACCTTTGGGTCCCTGTACTAAGGGTATGCAAATTACCGCTATCCTCTAGCATAGGTATTATCAACTGAATCAACAGATATATATGGAAAGAATACGAAACAGGCATGCATATATATATACCATAGTAGCATGCTTCAATATATTGCAACATTTGCTAATTAACCAACATGTCAAAAAGAAAAAGAAGAATAGAAATGGAAAGATTGGGATAAACAAAAGCAATAATTTTGCTTATATTGCAGATGCTCCTAGAAAGAGGTGTGAGAATTGTGGATCAATGAATCACCTAACTCATCTTTGTAAAAAGAATGTTAGCAATTCACCTGAAGGAGTCTGCAAGTACAATGAAGCTAAGGCAAATGATCCCTATTCATTCTGTGACAAGTTTGACTGCATTCCCTGCAACATGAAAGTGATGAAGAGTTGCTACAATTTGAGAATTGATCTCATAGAATCAAAAGATGGTTCTATATCTAAAAGGGAAAATGCTCAACAGTCTATGAATTCCATTTTATCTCAAAATTCTCATTCTACTTCTGCAAAATCAGTTAACAAGAAGAAAGTGCCCAACACAGCTTGGGTAGCTAAATACACTTAATCCTCATTGTGTGCAGGACAAAGGGAAGAAGGTCATATGGATCATTGAAAGTGGATGTTCCAGGCATATGACAGGTGATAAGGCCCTGCTATCACAATTTGAGGAGATGGCTGGCCCTTTGGTGACCTTTGGAGACAACAACAAAGGATTCACAATGGGATATGGCAAGATTGTTTCTGTAAATGTTGTCATTGAAGATGTAGCACTAGTTGCTGGATTAGAAGTAAATCTTCTAAGTGTTAGTCAATTTGCAGACAGAGGTTTTCAAGTTATTTTCAACAAAGAAGATTGTGCTTTTATTAGCAAAAAGACTGGTGAAATTGCTCTTAAAGGAGTAAGAAAGGGAAGCTTGTTTGTTGCAGACTTAGACTCAACAAATAAGGAAGGAGTGTGTTGTTTCTACACCAAGGCATTAGAAGAGCAAAGCAAACTGTGGCATAAAAAGCTATCTCACTTGAATTTCAAAGCAATCAACACCTTAGTCAAGAAGGAGCTTGTGAGAGATATCCCAGTCTGGAATTTACTCAAATGGAAGTTTGTGAAGCTTTTCAGAAAGGAAAGATGAAAAGATCAAGTCACAAGTCAAAATCTGTGAATTCCATAAGTGCACCTCTTCAACTTGTTCACATGGACTTGTTTGGGCTAGTAAATGTCCTGTCCATTTCAAGGAACAAATATGCCCTTATCATGGTTGATGATTTTTCAAGATACACTTGGGTTGAGTTCATGTACTCTAAAGATGAAACTCCAAACATTATAATTGAGCACATCAAGAAAATTGAGAAGCAAGCTGAAGGAAAGGTTAGTGTGAAAAGATTGAGAAGTGATAATGGAACAGAATTCAGAAACTCAACATTAAGCAAATTCTGCAAAAGCAAAGGCATTGTTCAAGAATTTTCAGCAGCTAGAACACCTCAATAGAATCGAGTAGTTGAGAGGAAAAATAGAACATTGGTTGAAGCAGCTAGAACATTGCTACAAGATGCTCAGTTGCCAACTAGTTTTTGGGAAGAGGCTGTTAATACTGCATGCTACACTCAAAACAGATATCTCATCAACAAAGTTCATGGAAAATCACCCTACTCAATCATGTCTAACAGGAAGCCTACAGTGAACCATCTACATGTGTTTGGAAGCAAGTGTTATATTCTAAAAGACAACTCTGAATATGTGGGAAAATTTGACTCTAAAGTTTTTGAAACAATTTTTCTGGGATATTCATTGGAAAGAACAGCCTATAAAGTTTATGTGATTGATCAAAAGAAAATTATGGAAAGCACATATGTGACTTTTGATGATGACAAGTGTCCAGGCTTGGAATGCCTTGATGTAAATGATGCTGAAGCCCTTGCATTTGGAAATCTAACCATTGATAGTGATTCTGATGAGGAAGATGAAGTTGTGACACAACAAGTGACAAATGAAGAAACCTCTGAACAAAATCATGGAAATGAAAGCTCTCTTCAGACACCTGAATTTGATGGCACAACTCAGGGGGAGAAGGAGAAAATGGAAATGACAGTCATGGTAATACTGAAGAAAATGATGAAGGCACTAGTCAACAGACACACACCAGAAAGTGGGATAGGAGTCATACAGTAGAAGCTATTATTGGTGATCCCTCAGCTGGTGTGAGAACTAGAAGTGCAACTGCTAATGAATGCCTACATGCATGTTTTCTATCTCAAGTAGAGCCCAAGAAAACTGAAGAAGCCCTAATGGATCCAGACTAAATATGTGCCATGCAGGAGGAGCTGGATCAGTTTGAGAGAAACAAGTTTGGAAATTAGTCCCTGCACCAAAGAACAGAAGCATAATTGGAACTAAGTGGGTGTACAGGAACAAAATAGATGAAAATGGAATTGTTACTAGAAACAAAGCAAGGCTGGTTGCTAAAGGCTACTCACAAGAAGAGTGAATTGACTATGATGAGACTTTTGCTCCTGTTGCAAGACTAGAAGCAATAAGAATTTTTCTGGCATTTGTAGAAAGAGATATGTCCTAAGTCCAATCATGTATGAGGATTTAGGAATAACTTTTATGTAATCTATTTTGATTTCATTGATATTAATAAAAGGCTTGTTTTGTTTTTATTGTGGGCTCTATCTATTTAAATATTTAAAGAAGATATACCACAGTTTAGAGTAAAGCTTTTTATGGATTGTGATGAGATCATAATAATGAGACCTAAATGATGATATCTCTAAACTAAATAGTTCCTGGTCGTAGGATTACTAACTGGTAATTAATAATCCATAAAGATCGGTACATACTATGCTTGCTTCATTATGAAGGATGTCTATTCTCATAGACATTTGTGTGGTGACACTATAGCTAGTATGTAGGTGCTTATTATAGAATAAGTTCAATGAACATGACTCACACAGCTGAACAACTGATGGAGTTCACTCACGTGTCAGCAGTTGTTCACATAGTGATAGTTGTACAAGTATCCTTAGACTTGAGGTCATCATAGTCATCTTGTGTACACTGAACTATGCTTTGGTTTAGTTCTTAGTCTCAAGGGACAATTATAAGGGCTCTACTGGATATAGGAATTTGTACACGAAGATAGTGTATGATCAATAAAGGATCTACCCCTTCCAGTGTAGGAAGAGAATGTTCAATGCTGATCCACTTATGTTAGTTCAGGAATCTCTGGGCAGATTGAATGAAATTAGAAAGGAGTTTCTAATTTACATTAAATAGAACTAAGCATAGTGAATGGGAAAGCAAGTGATCAAATAAGATAGGCTTGACACAAGTTCCATGCCTTGTATTTAATCGTGACATTGCAGGGTAGAAAAAATTGATTGTACGGTAACTACTCACTGAATAGGTTCTTGGTATTCTAAGTAGTGAATTCGTATTATCCGGATAGTCGCGATATGCTGAGAAGTATCCCTCACGATGTAGAATAAATATGATTAATTAATTAATCATATTTAATGAATTAGAGAATTTATATAAATAATGATAAAATAATTTTATTATTATTTATTTCTACTACTGGCTTAACATTGAACCTACAGGGTCACACCGTAAAAGAGAATGATTTAATGGTGGAGGAATTAATTAATAATGGCTGATAATTATTTATTAATGAAATAAATAATTAATTAGAAAATTTAATAATTGATTAAATGAGATTTAATTGATTATAAATTAATTAAGAAAAGGTTCTTAATATTATTAATTAAGAATTTTATTTTTGGAAATTAAATCAAGAGAGAGAATTATTTCTAAAGTGTTTAGAAAAAGGATTAATAATTAAAAGGTGTTTTAATTATTAGTGAGAATAATAAAGGGTTAATAATAATAATATTTTATGGGAAAATTTTCAGCTGAAAATTTTGCCTATAAATATACTATTATAGACCCTATTTTTGCCTCAACCAAAAAGATTTACAAAACCCTAATTCTCTCCATCTCCTCCCCCTTCATTACATCGTTTTCTTGGTGGATACCGGTGGAGTGCTTCACACTTGAGGAGCAGCTGCTAAGGATCTCCGTTCATCGTTTTTGGATCGCCATTAAAGACCTCCATCTTTCCATTAACGTAAAGCTTCTTAAGGTAAACATACTGAACTACGAAGTAAATATTATTTTTCGCATGGATCCTGCGGAGGGGTTCGGTTTTTTAAGATTTAAATTTACGTTTTTGCTGCGTTTATGTGCTAAAAAACCTTCAATGGCATCAGAGCTACTTGTGAAAAGTTTTTAATTCGTTTATGTGTTTAACTGTTTTCGATATATGAGCATGTACGTGATTCGCCATGATTTGATGTTGATATAATATGCTTATATATGTATGGTTTTGAATATATGATATTCATGTGAGTTGTATAATCATAAGATGATTATGTAATCTGTATATATACTGATATATACATGATTTATGTTTGTTCTAATTATGAGAATCAGATTAGATACAGATTCTGAATTGGCTGCTGCAGATTTGCTGAAATCTGGGTCTGGTGTCCGATTTACGCAAACGAATACCCTATTTCATAGGTAAACGAGCGTCTAAACAAAACTGATAGCTTATGCTATCGATGACTCGTCTGTAAGGCGTTTGACGTCGTTTACTACCTGTAAACGGTGATTCTTGTTTTTCTGATTTGATTCTGATTTTTGTCATATTTTCTTTTTATGATTAGATCATGGATAATATGATATGTTAAGATCAGATTATGTGTTTTAACATTCTTTTATGTGTTGTATGAGCATGGTGGATGGTTATGGCCTTTCGACCTTAGTGTAATGGTTTTGGTTTTGGTTTTAAATACGACTTGCATGTCGTCAATCTTTGTATTCATAAATCTCGAATGTAACTCGAGTTATTCTTGTAAGTTCATTAGATTAGTTTTACTTTCAATCATGTAATGTAATTGAAGACTCAAGAAGGCTATCCAATGAAGGTGATACAAAGAAGAAGACGAGGCATACAAGAAGTCTAAACAAAGATGAAGACTTATGTAATAAGTAGTTGTATTTATTTCCATCACCATATTAGATTGACCTTGATCTTTATCATGAGCTTGATAAAGATCACATAGGATGGGGCCATAACCAAACACATTTACTTTATTGCACTTTACATTTACTTTTTTATTTAATTTTATTTATGAGATATATGCCTATGTTTACCATGCGATGATAGATTTAGGTGAACTTAAATCAATATAAGGCGTGCTCTAAAAATCTAGAATAGGAATCATTTCTTTCCTTAACAATAAATATTATGAATACGATCATGAGATTCTTGTGTTTATGAAACACGTAATTGAATATGAATTTTCAATATTGAGAGAAAGGATGATTCTGTCAACAACAGATTTCTATCTGTAAGAAAGGGTTATTAAGTGACGCCTCTTGACAATGCTCCACCTGATCTGGGAATCATCTGATTATCGATTATTGATTTGAAATATTTAATTTAAAAGGAAGAATCTCTTTATAATATGATTATGATTGTAACGTAATATAATCCCTCTAAAATTAAATAATATCAAGTAGTAATTGGCCAATGACACAACGGGCTTGTGTCGGTTATAGCCTTCCAACATGGTAGAAAGTGGTTCTCATTTTTAAATCATTGTCGTTTCGTGCTACAGCCGAGGGCTTTGATTTTGAAATAAGAAATACTTGTCTATTACATAGAGATGTGTACATTGAATTAGAATCTAAAGGTCGGTACGTGCTACAGCCGTGGGCCGTTGGAGATTGATTCAATTGTACAAAATGTTGGGTTAAACTTGACTTAGAATATTGAGTTTGTCGTGCCACAGCCGTGACTCAATTATTCAAAAGGCTAAACTTATATTAGGGAATAACATAAGATGTAATTGACAAGAGTTGTCTGCCTATTGAACATCACATGACGTTTCGTGCCACAGCCGAAGTTGTGTGATGGAATGTAGGATCCCTATTCCCACTAGCATTATGAATGCTTAATTTTCACTTAGGGGGTTGAAAAAATTAGATAAACTAGTGGGAGACACTTATGAATAAAGACCCGATTCATATAGTGTTTTGAAATAAAATTAAATATTTGCTAAGTGTTGTTAGGTGTTTATCATTTACAGATTTACTATATTCGTCATGTCTTCTGCACTATCACTCCGGAGCATACTTGATGCTCACAAGTTGACTGGTCCTAATTTAGCTGTTTGTTTTCACTGTAACAAGTTGGGGCACTGGAATAAGAACTGCAAGGTTTACCTTGCAGAATTGAAGAAGAAGGGTAGTGAGACTACCGCTTCTGATTCAGGCATGTTCATGATCGAAGTTAATATGTCACTAGGTCAAATTTCTACTTGGGTATTAGATACCGCCTGTGGTTCTCATGTTTGCAATTCGTTGCAAGGACTAAAGGGAAGTAGGACTCTTGAAAAAGATGAAGTGATTCTATGTATGGGCAATGGAGCAAGGGTTACGGCCATATCTGTAGGATCATTTAGTTTACATATGCCTACGAGCAAGACTATTATTTTGAATAATTCTTATTACGTTCCTTCTATTGTGAGGAATATTGTTTCTATTCCTATGTTGGATGTGGATGGTTTTTCATTTATTATTAAGAATAATGAATGTTCTATCCTTAGAGATAATGTTCTTTTTGGACGTGGCATTTTAAATAATGGTCTGTATGTATGTGACGTAGAGCATGATTTACTTCAGATTGAACAAACTAATAAAAGAAAATGAGATGATGAAAATATGACCTATTTATGGCACTGTAGGCTAGGTCATATTAGTGAAAATAGACTGCGGACATTGCATAAGGAAGGGTTACTTGACCCCTTTGATTTTGAATCATATCCTACATGCGAGTCTTGTATATTGGATAAAATGACCAAATCTCCATTTAGTGGACATGGAGAGAGGGCTGCAGATTTGCTAGGATTGGTACACACAAATGTATGTGGACCAATGTCTACGCAAGCCATGGGTGGATTTTCGTACTTCATTACTTTCATAGATGATAGATCTAGATTCGGATATGTGTATTTGATGAAACACAAGTCTGAAGCCTTTGAAAAGTTCAAAGAATATAAACATGAAGTGGCGAAACAAACCAAACACAGTATTATAACTCTTCGATCAGATCGAGGTGGTGAATACTTGAATGGAGAATTTCTAGATTATCTTAAAGAAAATGGTATAGTCTCCCAGTGGACTCCTCCATATACTCCACAGTTAAATGGGGTATCTGAAAGGAGAAATCGAACTTTGTTAGACATGGTTCGGTCCATGATGAGCTATGCGAATCTTCCAGTATTCCTATGGGTTATGCATTGGAAACCTCAACATATTTACTGAATAAGGTGCCTTCCAAATCTGTTCCTCAAACACCATATGAGATATGGACAGAAAGGAAACCGATTCTTAAACACGTTAAGATTTGGGGATGTCCAGCTTATGTCAAGAAAGTTGACCCAGATAAGCTGGAATCTCGATCCGTAAAATGTAATTTTGTGGGATATCCTAAAGAGACTTTGGGGTATTACTTTTACACCGATCATCGGGTGTTTGTCTCCAGATATGCTACCTTCTTGGAAAAGGAGTTTATCCTTGAAGGAAACAGTGGGAGCAAAATTGAACTTGATGAAGTTCAAGAAGCACAAACTACTACGGATCAAGTGGAAACACCTGTTCAGACTGAATAACCTTCTGTGGAACAGCCCATTCGTAGGACAGGGAGAGTGTCTCACCAACCTGAGAGGTATTATGGCCTTGTCATTGAGAATGACAATGAGTTGTCAATCATTGATGATGACGACCCTGTGACCTATAATGAGGCTATGAGTAGTGTTGACTCAGAGAAATGGCATAGTGCCATGAAATCCGAAATGGAATCTATGTATACGAACCAAGTATGGACTCTGGTTGAGACGCCTGAAGGTGTTAAGCCTATTGGGTGCAAGTGGGTATACAAAAGAAAGATTGGAGCAGATGGCCAGGTGGAGACCTATAGGCCAAGCTCATGGCAAAAGGATTCAAACAAAGGCAAGGGATTGACTTTGATGAAACTTTTTCGCCTATAGCCCTGTTAAAATCAATTTGGATTTTGCTTGCGATTGCTGCTTACTACGACTATGAGATCTGGCCAATGGACGTGAAAACGGTCTTCCTCAATGGGGAACTTGAGGAGGAAGTGTATATGACACAGCCAGAGGGTTTTTCTTTCCAAGGGAAATGAACACCTAGTGTGTAAGCTGCTGCGAACCATATATGGTTTAAGGCAAGCTTCTCGTAGATGGAACATCCGTTTTGATGAGACAATCAAAGAGTTTGGTTTTATCAAAAACATAGATGAACCATGTGTCTACAAGAAGGTTAGTGGGAGTGCGGTAACATTTCTTGTATTGTATGTGGATGACATACTTATTATGAGAAATGATATACCGATGCTACAATCAGTCAAAGTATGGCTATCAAAGAACTTCACCATGAAGGACTTGGGAAAAGCATCCTACATTCTCGGTATGAAGATCTATAGAGATAGATCTAGAAGAATGATAGGTCTTACCCAGGGTACATACATCCAGAAAGTGCTTAAAAGGTTTAGCATGAAAAACTCCAAAAGAGGTCTCATACCGATGAGCCATGGAGTGTCCCCTTCCGAAAAAATGTCTCCTAAGACACCTGAGGAAAGAGAGCGTATGAGTAAGATTCCTTATGCTTCAACAATAGGATCTATAATGTACGTGATGTTGTGTACAAGGCCTGATGTTGCTTATTCAATTAGTGTGATGAGCAGATATCAGTCCAATCCAGGTGAAGACCACTGGAAATCAGTGAAAAACATTCTTAAGTACTTGCGAAGGACTCAAGACATTTTTCTTGTTTTTGGTGGTGAATCTGAGTTGAAAATAGAGGAGATGTCAACGTCGAGAGAGTTTGTAATAACCCCAATTTTTGGAAATTTTTGAAACCCTTATGAATAGTGTTTTTTCTGAATGAGAAAACTTTTCATGCCACACTATGTAGGGGTTCTGATATGGATATTCTGAGATTTTATTAGTACTTTATATGGGATATAAGTGTATGTAAAGATCGTCAGAATCCAAATCCGAACACTTTAGTTTTCCCGGAAATCCACAAGATACGGAGAGATTTGAGTATAAGGTAACAGGATAAAAAGGATTTAAATTAAAAGATTATAATAGAGGATCATAAAAAGGAATATAATGTATTGAGAAAGGTTAAGGGAACCTAAGTAATAAGATCCCGGGCATGATCCTTCAAACGAGAAACGAGAACGAAAGTTAAGCGAACCGTATACAGATCAGCGGTCATTAGGCAAACAATTAGAAGCTAATCAAAGGGATTAGTGGGGGATGATGTCATCCAACCAATAGAAAGAGGACAAAGGAGGGGTGATGACATCACAAAGTGATGCAAGCATGACATAAGAGGGAAGGAAATGTGGTGGAATATTAGCCACACAAAATCAAGGGTAAATGGGTAATTGACCTAAAACAAAACAAAAACAACCAACCAAAAATCAAATCAAAGCAAAACCACAAAAATCTCTCTTTCTTCTTCATCTTGCTCTCGGCCTTTTCAAGAAAAACAAGGAGGAGTTTTCAAAAACTCAAGCTACACACCTTCAAAAATTATAAGGTTTGTTTCTTTAGCTTCCATAATTCATAACTTAGTTATGCTATAAGTTTGGATCCAAGAATCCAAGGTTTACCTAGTTAATCAATTCCTAAAAGTTTAGGGTGAATAGTAACTTTCAAGAACAAATTTTTGATTCTTGATTTTATTTGTAAGGACAAGGTAGCTTAAGCATAGATCAAGGCTTCCATGGGCTTTCCAAGGATCTTTCATTGATTAAAAGCTTCAAGAAGGTATAAAACTTCAAACCCTAGCTTTACTTTTGAGTATTAGGAATGGTTTTGATTGTTATAATTCATGAGGAGCATGATCCTTGTATACTTAGAGTGTGGTTGGATTTGTAATGAGTTTGAAGTTGTAAATCTTGATTATTGGTTAATGAACTTAAGTATAGCTTTTAGTTCATGTTTGAGGGTAGTATAAAGTTCATAATATTGAGTTTTGGGGCTGTTAGGATGTGATATGGATGGACTTTGATTGTATGAAGGGATTGGGGTTGTTTGGTGATGGAATTGAATGGTATAAAATTGGGAAATCGCGTAAACATAGCCGTCGTAATGCCCGATTTACCGTAGACTGTTTTTGTTCTTAAGATCAGAACCCTTGAACTCACTGCTAGGTTTTGACCATTGCCATGATTAGATAGTTCATGTTACGAGCTTCGTTTTGATATGTAGTTCGTTCGATTCCGATGCACGGTTTAGGAGAAACGACCGTTTCAAGTAACGGCGTTTCGCGAACGAAACTTTTTCCCTCGCCTTACTTTGAAATGTAGGTTAAAGACCAAAAAGGGTTAATTAATGTATGAAACATTTATGGTAAGTGTGTTAGGCAGTTGGTAAGACACTCGCGAAGGAATCGCCTTAAAACTCGTAAAGGTTAAATTATTAAAAATGGTGGAGCCGCGGGTACCCGAGTGACTTAAGCGAATCAGTGAGCGCAAAACAAGCGTTAGAGTCTAAGTTAGTTAAAGTATAGATTTACAAGTGACTTTGGTTTAATTCCAACTTACTTGTTGTTTATAGGTTACCAGACTCGTCCCGAGCCATTCGTAACCCCAGTCGCTCAGGCAAGTTTTCTACCCGTTATACTGTTGTTGTGATGTAAATATATGTATATGCATTATCTTGTGATATTGCATGATTGTTATTAGCAAATTTTGCGATATATTGGAGCATGCTGATATGGTATATATGCATGTCTGTTTCGTAATCTGGTTATCTATCTGTTGATTTCAATGCTTATAGTTGCATAATACCTATGCTAGAAATAAGCAAGTAGTTGCGTATACCCTTAGTATAGGGGATAAAAGGTGAACATATTTCTAAACCGGTAGTCGATGTTCCCGAGTATATTATATATATATATATATATTTATTTATATATATATATATGGATATAGTTTTTAAAACTATTAATCGAATAAGGTTTATTCGATAACTTTAACTTTATTTTATTATTGAATATTATTTTGAATATTCATTCGAGGACTTATGACTCCTTTTACTTTATTAAGGAATATTATTTTGAATATTATTCGAAGGCGTATGACTCTTTTATATATTATTATTGAATATTATTTGAATATTCATTCGAAGGCTTATGACTCTTTTATATTATTTATGAATATTATTTGAATATTCATTTGAGGATCTATGACTCCGATTATGTGCTGTAATATATTCTTTATTTTATTAAAGAGTAAGGTGTTAATAATCAAACTTATTTTCGATTATTCAAATAAAGATAATACTTTCATATAAGTATTTCTTTGGTTATTTAATGTTTATTTCAAGTATAAGTTTTAATACTTCTACTTCAATTATTTTTATAAAGATTATTCTTTATGGGAATATTATTTAAATAATAATATTCCGTTATTTTCTAATATTCTGGGGACTGATTTACTTCATTAAATCAGCTTTACTCCAAACACTCTTTAAAGTGTTTTCGAGTCTTCAAAATGATTTTTAAAGTCAGAGCGGATCCCAAAACTCATTTTTATATTTAAGATCTTCCTTTTTAAGGGGATTTAAATACTCGCTCAAAAACCTGGGGAATCCGGCTCTGTGGCGTATTTTATATTCGCAACGAGGTTGCAGATTTGGTAAATGAATTGATTACTTGCCCAACGTTCGGGAAGTAAGCCCATCTAATTGAGTCGGCATAAGCGACAGGCCGGGGTACGGTCTATTATTGTGTAAGTGGCTGGGTGGCAGTCCATCAACGCGTGAGGGGCCGGGGTACGGTCTAGCGCGAGGTCCTAATGCGGCCAGGGTGATGACCGGTGAGGAATTCATCCATCTACAGTAGAAAAGGTTACTTATTGGTATCTTTGCCTGATCAGCAAGATATCGGGTTTATGCCAAAATTCTTTTCCTTTCCAAAATTCATTGGATGTTTCAAACTCTGTTCATACTTTACATAACAGAGGTTCCAGGAAATGTTTAAGAGATATATATATGTGGATATATATATATATCGGGACTAAATAAAGTATCTCGTAACTTTATTTCATTCAATAATATTTCAAAGATTGAATCTATTCAAATCTTGTCTTGTAGTCTCATCTATGTGATGAACTTTTGAAACTGATTATAACTTGAACGGTGGTAGTTCAAGTAGTATTGGGAAAGATATAAGTATATTGGGGTATTTGGTAACCTCATCTTTTAAACTTATATCTAGTAAATGATTATCTTATGCATGGCAAAGATTTTCAGAAAAACGTTGAGACAAGGTTAGATATATGAGATCACCTTGCAACGATATTTTTATACAGTTATACACTGGGACTTTGTGTATATTATGCATGGAAGAGGACTTCCAATATTTTGAAACGTATATATGTATATATACTGAATATTTTGCGACTTCATCGCATTAAGATATCAAACTTGGTTCATTTCTTTTGACCAAGACTTTCATGAGTATTATGAGTAGGCTCATATATTGTAAATCATTATACATATTATTTTGGTGGGCTTGCTGCTCACCCTTGCTTTATTTCTTCATCACACAACAACAGTTAGGAAAGATGGCCAGACTCCAGCAGACCCAGCGCAAGCGCGTGGGAAGCGTTCCGCGTCTTCCCGTTGATGTTGTAGCTGCTATAGCTGCAGAGGTAGATCTATTGTAGATCAGACCATCTACTTTTGAGAATCAATTATGTATAATTATAACTTGTGGCAGATAATGGCAATTAACTGTAAATTTATCAAGTAATCATTTTGGGTTGTAATAACTTTTAAATTGTGGATTCAAAGACTTGTACTTATTTAAATTTCATCTCTGAGACTATAACGGGTTGTGGTGTGTGTTAGTGTGGGGTCACAGCATAAGGTTATTATTATTAATTAAGTGAAGTGATATTGTGGAAAGAAAGACCGTGACGACCCGGATCCTCGACCCCGGATCTGGGGGTGTTACAGAAATGGTATCAGAGCTAAGCGTTATAAACCTCAGAGATGATGGGACGTTAAGATAATAAGTTAACTAAGATAATAAGAACTCTTGCCAAGTTCATAGTCGGGCTACCTAACGTAGCACTGACAGTTAAAACCCTTATGGGAACCCTTATAAATATCGTGATAGAAGCGTAGTTCGTTATCGTAGATGGTAGCGGGACTCCGAACCCTGAGGTTGAGGAGCAACAGCGCGATGATGTTTATTACTAATTGGAGATCGGATTGTGGATCCGATAGAGTGTCCTAATGCAGGACCGGATGATGTTGATATTAAGGATATTGTCCTAGTAGGGATAGTTGTTGAGGAGGACCCCATGGAGGATCCTGACAGGATTGGAAAAAGGACCACTGATGAATTGATGACCATGGTTTGGTCGACTACCAGAGGTAGGATTGGCCGGTCACTACCGGAGGTTCGTTCAAGTTTGTAAAGATAGTAACCCCTTTAACGCGGCTTACTCGTAAGACTGAGAAGTTCGAATGGACAGAGAAATGCGAGAACAGCTTTCAAGAACTGAAGCAGAGGTTGGTGATGGCCCCTATGCTGGCATTGCCGGATGGAAAAGGAGATTTTGTGAAGTGTAGTGACGCTTCGCACAAGGGCTTAGGGTGCGTGCTTATGCAGCACGGTAAGGTAATCGCGTACATGTCAAGACAATTAAGGTAATATGAAATTCGATATCCCCGCCCATGAGCTTAGGCTCGTGGCAATAGTTTTACCCTAAAAGATTGGAGGCACTACTTGTATGGAGAGAAGTGCGAGAATTACCTAAGCCATAAGTGCTCTAGTACATTCTTACGTAGAAAGAGCTCAACATACGCCAGAGGAGGCGGTTAGAGCTAATCAAGAATTATGATTGGGAGATTCTTTATCATTCGGGGAAAGCCAATATGGTGGCTGATGCCCTTAGTAAAAAAGGAGAGACTCAAGATGATAATGTCTTTTGGAGAGTTTATAAGAGATTTTGAGAAAATGGAAATAGTAGTGAAGGTAACCGGAGCCGGTACCGAAAAGCTGTTTGAGATAGCAATACAGCCCGAATTATTGGAAAAGATCATATTGTGCCAGAAAAAGTTATGAATGAAGGCACGGAGCCAGAGGTTATAATAAACTGATTTAAGTTCAGTCAATTGTTTTCAGGAAAGTACTTCCCAAGGTTATGGAGATAGTGTAAAAGCTTTAGAGCCAGAACAAAGGCAGACGAGTATGATGAATTATGAATCTAAGTTGTAAAAGTTGTCAAGATTCGTTCTAAGGACACGAATCCAGAATGACGGGATGTTTGAAATCAATGCTTATGTTGTGATGGTTCATGAAATAATGATAAGAGAAAGGGAAATAAAAAGGAACTGAAGTGGAAAGGGATATAAAGGCAAAAGAGTTTGAGGTATGATAAGGGAGTCGGGTATGAGGAAACCCTAAAGACTCATAGCAATAGAAATAGAAAAGTATGTAATCGTCAGGATGATGATGATCCACCATGAGTTAAAATTGATGGTTGAAGGCATAAGAGATACATATATTGTACCCCCTTTAAGTTGGGAGGATTCGAGGAAACCTTGAGATAATTCGAAGGATAAATAATGAGACGCGGATAGACTAAGGAGACAAGGAAGTAAGAAATTAGGAAAATTGGATAAAGGAAGTGACCTTCAAGAATGTGAAGTGTAAGACCGGTGGCTTGATACCCAGAAAGGGAGACGCCAGGTATGAGAGATATCCCAACATTGAGATGACTGTTGAGATAAACAACAAAAGTAAATAAGGAATTATTAAGAAGAAGTTCACGTTGAACACGACCAATATCTTCCAGAACATCCTTGTTATCGTTACCAAATTAGGCAAGACAAGCGGATAACCGTTGTTATCTTTTGGAGGCCATATTGATTGACCCCATTTTGAATACAGATGTTATTGTGAAATTAGACATGTACTATCGAAGTGGGAATGATTGAGTAAGACACCCTTATCAGGGATATATGACTTGATTTATCCATGGAAGGATGCAGGTACCTTTTAAAGGTGGAATTAAGGATAGAACATCGGTAACTTAAAATGAATCCTAGGGGAATGCATAAAGGTTGGCATTTCACCCTTAATAGGGATAGTGTGAGTTTTGACAGTATGAATTGGAAATGATTAAGGTAATAACAACCTTTAAGAATCAGTGGAGAAATTTTTTCAGAAGTATATAGACAATGATTCTGGTATTATTAAATGGTATCTTGATATGCCCTGTATCTAGGGAATACAGGAGGAACGATTGAAGGATAACCTTAGAGGTTTTATAAGGAAAAAGGTAATATTCAAAATTCTCAAGAATAGAAATGTGGATAAAGGAAATATGACGTAATTATAATGATGCCAAGTGGGGCACGTGTTAAACCACGAGAAAGTATGGATCGAACTAGTAATGGTCGAAATTGTTCAGGGCAATTAGGACTTAAGATAAAAGATGTTCTAAGTATAATTGAGAGTCAGTCGTGACAGTGATTAACCTCTAAAGACTGAGGCAATAACTTATGGAAAAAAAAATGGTGATTTTTTTTTTTTACTCATCAGATTTTAAGGAAAACATCTTCACATAAGCTGTGATTGAAATGAGGTAGAAAATTATTTGGAGGTGGTTAAAATGACATTGACTGTAAGGAAATTGTACTATCAGGAAAGGCCAAAGAGGTGGCCGACACTTTAAAGGTAAGAGGATAATTATAGGCGCCTGTGCCAAAAGAATACAGTGATGATGGTTAAAGCTGTGAAGGTTGTATTATGGTTTGGAAGATTGACATTCCTTCTGATGACTGTGCAATACCCAACCGTAATAGTAGTTGGTAAAGGTTTAATTCGTGTAATCGCCATGAACGGGCTATCTATCTTAGAAGGTCCTATCTTGAGATAAGCCAGGACCATGTTTCCAAAAGGACTAGACGAACCTTTGAGTTAAGTCTTCTATTTAAGGCATATGATTAAGAATGGTATTAACCTGCTATCGTTGCTTTGAGCGAAACTCTTCTGTAATTTTATCTGCTTCATGTCATGTATGTATGTCAGGATCAGGAGTGTTCTTCATGGATCAGGAATGGTGATTATGTTACCTCCTTAGAATGATTTGATATGACATGTATGGACTCCGTATGGTTAGATATTAAGATTTTATGGAAAAGTGAATGACGACAGTAGGTCAGTGGTGGACCATAGTAAGGCAGCAATGATTCTGCGAGTAATGAGCTGATTACAACCGTGAGAGTTGTATTGGAATGGGTATTGAGATTGAGTACCACTAATCAGGTCGTGGTAGTGTATAAGTTATCATTGATAGACTAATTAAGTAGAGTATCTACCTAGTGAATATTTATTCTTTCTTATCAATAGAGAGTCGTATTATTATACGAGGAGGGTTGCGGTACAAGCATAGAATCCTAGTAACGGTGATATATAGAATGAGATCCCAGATTCGATTTTCGATGTCGAGGGAGTTTCAAAGGTGATTGTGTATAAGCTCGATGAAGAGCATGGGTCCATAGAATGATGGACGGAATAGAAATATTTAGGCATGGGAAATACGATGCTATAATACTTGATGTTGATATAAATACATATATGTTTTGTTCTTCTATGACAAACCTCTATAGTTCAGAGGTAGATTCCAAGCCAGATATTTTGTGGCAGTATATTTTTTTTCATATATACAATTCTCTTCAGTTCGTTCTTTTCTCTTCTTTTCATTTCATGTAAGCTGAGAAGAACAACCCTTCCAGAAGGGGAGGTATTGCCGAATGACTATCTATCTTTGTGATAGAAGCCTAGTAGGATACCACATGTTGTTTAATTGCTTGTCAAGTACTAAAGGCTGGCCACCTTCTGTACTAACTATGCGATATAACAAGTGTTCATGATCATAGTGATCTCTCAACAAATTCCTTTACTTCTATATGATTAATCAAACTTTGGAAAATAGAAATAACTGAAAAAGGAGTAATAAAGTGGTGGTAGTATGCGGAATGGGAACACATTCGTGATACTAAGGTTGACGTGGTTATTAAAAGGTTATAGAACGCTAACGAGCAAAAGTATGACCAGTATAATATTAGGAACGGAAGGTAGTAGCGATTACGAACTGGAAAAGAATGGGTATTGAGAAGCAGATGCTCTAATGCTAAAAGCAATAATGAGAGTCTGTGCAATAGACTTGAAAGAATTTGGAATGATCACTTAATTCGGATTGAGTTATCTTACGACAATAGATCATATGTCATTATCGAGATGTCGCCTTATGAGATCCTTGAGGGAAGACAATGTCGATCTCCCTTATGTTAGGATGAAGTTGTAGAGCGCAAGATGCTCGGACCCGCAGTAGTCCAAAGGACCAAGGATATGATAGATCTAATCAGAGGACGGCTGGTAGTAGCCCAAGATGGTCATGATAAGTATGTTGATTTGACACGAAAGGATAAAGAGTATGAAATAGGGGACCTAGTAATGTTATAGGTATCCCTTGGAAAGGATTGATGAGGTTCGGAAAGAAAGGAAAGCTAAGTCTACAATTTGTTGGACCCTTGGATATATTAAGACGTTTGGGAGGTTAGCATATGAGCTAGCCTTACCCCCGAACCTGCAACAAGTTCATAACGTATTCCACGTATCAATGTTAAGGAAGAGTAATTCGAATGCCAGATAAATAGGGGCATATGAGCACATAGACATGCAACCCGACGTAACCTATATGGAGCAACCAGGAAGGTTATAGAGTGAAAAGGAACAAGTGCTTAGGAGAAGGATTATCAAACTAGGCAGAGTTGGTGGTAGGACCACAATGTGGGAAAATTTACTTGAGAGTTAGAAAGTGCAATACTAAGAAAGTATCCCTATTCATTTCTATCTGATTCCGGGACGGAATCCTTTTAAGGAGGGGAGACTGTAATAACCCCAATTTTTGGAAATTTTTGAAACCCTTATGAATAGTGTTTTTTCTGAATGAGAAAACTTTTCATGCCACACTATGTAGGGGTTCTGATATGGATATTCTGAGATTTTATTAGTACTTTATATGGGATATAAGTGTATGTAAAGATCGTCAGAATCCAAATCCGAACACTTTAGTTTTCCCGGAAATCCACAAGATACGGAGAGATTTGAGTATAAGGTAACAGGATAAAAAGGATTTAAATTAAAGGATTATAATAGAGGATCATAAAAAGGAATATAATGTATTGAGAAAGGTTAAGGGAACCTAAGTAATAAGATCCCGGGCATGATCCTTCAAACGAGAAACGAGAACGAAAGTTAAGCGAACCGTATAACAGATCAGCGGTCATTAGGCAAGCAATTAGAAGCTAATCAAAGGGATTAGTGGGGGATGATGTCATCCAACCAATAGAAAGAGGACAAAGGAGGGGTGATGACATCACAAAGTGATGCAAGCATGACATAAGAGGGAAGGAAATGTGGTGGAATATTAGCCACACAAAATCAAGGGTAAATGGGTAATTGACCTAAAACAAAACAAAAACAACCAACCAAAAATCAAATCAAAGCAAAACCACAAAAATCTCTCTTTCTTCTTCATCTTGCTCTCGGCCTTTTCAAGAAAAACAAGGAGGAGTTTTAAAAAACTCAAGCTACACACCTTCAAAAATTATAAGGTTTGTTTCTTTAGCTTCCATAATTCATAACTTAGTTATGCTATAAGTTTGGATCCAAGAATCCAAGGTTTACCTAGTTAATCAATTCCTAAAAGTTTAGGGTGAATAGTAACTTTCAAGAACAAATTTTTGATTCTTGATTTTATTTGTAAGGACAAGGTAGCTTAAGCATAGATCAAGGCTTCCATGGGCTTTCCAAGGATCTTTCATTGATTAAAAGCTTCAAGAAGGTATAAAACTTCAAACCCTAGCTTTACTTTTGAGTATTAGTAATGGTTTTGATTGTTATAATTCATGAGGAGCATGATCCTTGTATACTTAGAGTGTGGTTGGATTTGTAATGAGTTTGAAGTTGTAAATCTTGATTATTGGTTAATGAACTTAAGTATAGCTTTTAGTTCATGTTTGAGGGTAGTATAAAGTTCATAATATTGAGTTTTGGGGCTGTTAGGATGTGATATGGATGGACTTTGATTGTATGAAGGGATTGGGGTTGTTTGGTGATGGAATTGAATGGTATAAAATTGGGAAATCACGTAAACATAGCCGTCGTAATGCCCGATTTACCGTAGACTGTTTTTGTTCTTAAGATCAGAACCCTTGAACTCACTGCTAGGTTTTGACCATTGCCATGATTAGATAGTTCATGTTACGAGCTTCGTTTTGATATGTAGTTCGTTCGATTCCGATGCACGGTTTAGGAGAAACGACCGTTTCAAGTAACGGCGTTTCGCGAACGAAACTTTTTCCCTCGCCTTACTTTGAAATGTAGGTTAAAGACCAAAAAGGGTTAATTAATGTATGAAACATTTATGGTAAGTGTGTTAGGCAGTTGGTAAGACATTCGCGAAGGAATCGCCTTAAAACTCGTAAAGGTTAAATTATTAAAAATGGTGGAGCCGCGGGTACCCGAGTGACTTAAGCGAATCAGTGAGCGCAAAACAAGCGTTAGAGTCTAAGTTAGTTAAAGTATAGATTTACAAGTGACTTTGGTTTAATTCCAACTTACTTGTTGTTTATAGGTTACCAGACTCGTCCCGAGCCATTCGTAACCCCAGTCGCTCAGGCAAGTTTTCTACCCGTTATACTGTTGTTGTGATGTAAATATATGTATATGCATTATCTTGTGATATTGCATGATTGTTATTAGCAAATTTTGCGATATATTGGAGCATGCTGATATGGTATATATGCATGTCTGTTTCGTAATCTGGTTATCTATCTGTTGATTTCAATGCTTATAGTTGCATAATACCTATGCTAGAAATAAGCAAGTAGTTGCGTATACCCTTAGTATAGGGGATAAAAGGTGAACATATTTCTAAACCGGGAGTCGATGTTCCCGAGTATATTATATATATATATATATTTATTTATATATATATATATGGATATAGTTTTTAAAACTATTAATCGAATAAGGTTTATTCGATAACTTTAACTTTATTTTATTATTGAATATTATTTTGAATATTCATTCGAGGACTTATGACTCCTTTTACTTTATTAAGGAATATTATTTTGAATATTATTCGAAGGCGTATGACTCTTTTATATATTATTATTGAATATTATTTGAATATTCATTCGAAGGCTTATGACTCTTTTATATTATTTATGAATATTATTTGAATATTCATTTGAGGATCTATGACTCCGATTATGTGCTGTAATATATTCTTTATTTTATTAAAGAGTAAGGTGTTAATAATCAAACTTATTTTCGATTATTCAAATAAAGATAATACTTTCATATAAGTATTTCTTTGGTTATTTAATGTTTATTTCAAGTATAAGTTTTAATACTTCTACTTCAATTATTTTTATAAAGATTATTCTTTATGGGAATATTATTTAAATAATAATATTCCGTTATTTTCTAATATTCTGGGGACTGATTTACTTCATTAAATCAGCTTTACTCCAAACACTCTTTAAAGTGTTTTCGAGTCTTCAAAATGATTTTTAAAGTCAGAGCGGATCCCAAAACTCATTTTTATATTTAAGATCTTCCTTTTTAAGGGGATTTAAATACTCGCTCAAAAACCTGGGGAATCCGGCTCTGTGGCGTATTTTATATTCGCAACGAGGTTGCAGATTTGGTAAATGAATTGATTACTTGCCCAACGTTCGGGAAGTAAGCCCATCTAATTGAGTCGGCATAAGCGACAGGCCGGGGTACGGTCTATTATTGTGTAAGTGGCTGGGTGGCAGTCCATCAACGCGTGAGGGGCCGGGGTACGGTCTAGCGCGAGATCCTAATGCGGCCAGGGTGATGACCGGTGAGGAATTCATCCATCTACAGTAGAAAAGGTTACTTATTGGTATCTTTGCCTGATCAGCAAGATATCGGGTTTATGCCAAAATTCTTTTCCTTTCCAAAATTCATTGGATGTTTCAAACTCTGTTCATACTTTACATAACAGAGGTTCCAGGAAATGTTTAAGAGATATATATATATGTGGATATATATATATATCGGGACTAAATAAAGTATCTCGTAACTTTATTTCATTCAATAATATTTCAAAGATTGAATCTATTCAAATCTTGTCTTGTAGTCTCATCTATGTGATGAACTTTTGAAACTGATTATAACTTGAACGGTGGTAGTTCAAGTAGTATTGGGAAAGATATAAGTATATTGGGGTATTTGGTAACCTCATCTTTTAAACTTATATCTAGTAAATGATTATCTTATGCATGGCAAAGATTTTCAGAAAAACGTTGAGACAAGGTTAGA
Source organism: Apium graveolens (assembly GCF_009905375.1). NCBI lineage: Eukaryota > Viridiplantae > Streptophyta > Magnoliopsida > Apiales > Apiaceae > Apium > Apium graveolens. The sequence goes on from NC_133648.1 coordinate 90,907,819, forward strand.
TATATGAGATCACCTTGCAACGATATTTTTATACAGTTATACACTGGGACTTTGTGTATATTATGCATGGAAGAGGACTTCCAATATTTTGAAACGTATATATGTATATATACTGAATATTTTGCGACTTCATCGCATTAAGATATCAAACTTGGTTCATTTCTTTTGACCAAGACTTTCATGAGTATTATGAGTAGGCTCATATATTGTAAATCATTATACATATTATTTTGGTGGGCTTGCTGCTCACCCTTGCTTTATTTCTTCATCACACAACAACAGTTAGGAAAGATGGCCAGACTCCAGCAGACCCAGCGCAAGCGCGTGGGAAGCGTTCCGCGTCTTCCCGTTGATGTTGTAGCTGCTATAGCTGCAGAGGTAGATCTATTGTAGATCAGACCATCTACTTTTGAGAATCAATTATGTATAATTATAACTTGTGGCAGATAATGGCAATTAACTGTAAATTTATCAAGTAATCATTTTGGGTTGTAATAACTTTTAAATTGTGGATTCAAAGACTTGTACTTATTTAAATTTCATCTCTGAGACTATAACGGGTTGTGGTGTGTGTTAGTGTGGGGTCACAGCATAAGGTTATTATTATTAATTAAGTGAAGTGATATTGTGGAAAGAAAGACCGTGACGACCCGGATCCTCGACCCCGGATCTGGGGGTGTTACAGAGTTGGCACACTTAATAATGTAGCAGACCCACTCACAAAGCCACTTTCTCAGAGTCACTTTGATCGTCATAAAGATAAGATGGGTATTAGATACCTGAGTGATTGGCTTTAGTACAAGTGGGAGATTGAAAGAGATATGTCTTAAGTCCAATCATGTATGAGGATTTAGGAATAACTTTTATGTAATATGTTTTGATTTCATTGATATTAATATAAGGCTTGTTTTGTTTTTATTACGGGCTCTATCTATTTAAATGTTTAAATAAGATATACCACAGTTTAGAGTAAAGCTTTTTATGGATTGTGATGAGATCATAATAATGAGACCTAAAAGATGATAACTCTAAACTTAAATAGTTCCTGGTTGTAGGATTAATAACTGGTAATTAATAATCCACAAAGATCGGTACATACTATGCTTGCTTCATTATGAAGGATGTCTGTTCTCATAGACATTTGTGTGGTGACACTCTAGCTAGTATGTAGGTGCTTATTATAGAATAAGTTCATTAAACATGACTCACACAGCTGAACAACTGATGCAGTTTACTCATGTGTCAGTAGTTGTTCACATAGTGATAGTTGTACAAGTATCCTTAAACTTGAGGTCATCATAGTCATCTTGTGTACACTGAACTATGCTTTGGTTTAGTTCTTAGTCTCAAGGGAAAATTATAAGGGCTCTACTGGGTATAGGAATTTGTACACGAAGATAGTGTATGATTAATAAATGATCTACCCCTTCCAGTGTAAGAAGAGAATGTTCAATGCTGATCCACTTATGTTAGTTCAGGAATCTCTGGCCAGAGTGAATGAAATTAGAAATGAGTTTCTAATTTACATTAAATAGAACTAAGCATAGTGAATGGGAAAGCAAGTGATTAAATAAGATAGGCTTGACACAAGTTCCATATCTTGTATTTAATCGTGACATTGCAGGGTAGAAGAAATTAATTATACGGTAACTACTCACTGAATAGGTTCTTCGTATTCTAAGCAGTGAATTCGTATCATCCGGATAGTCACGATATGCTGAGAAGTATCCCTCACGATGTAGAATAAATATGATTAATTAATTAATCATATTTAATAAATTAGAGAATTTATATAAATAATGATAAAATAGTTTTATTATTATTTATTTCTACTACCGGCTTAATATTGAACCTACAGGGTCACACCATAAAAGAGAATGATTTAATGGTAGAGGAATTAATTAATAATGGCTGATAATTATTTATTTATGAAATAAATAATTAATTGGCAAATTTAATAATTGATTAAATGAGATTTAATTGATTATAAATTAATTAAGAAAAGGTTCTTAATATTATTAATTAAGAATTTAATTTTTGGAAATTAAATCAAGAGAGAGAATTATTTCTAAAGTGTTTAGAAAAAGGATTAATAATTAAAAGGTGTTTTAATTATTAATGAGAATAATAAAGGGTTAATAATAATATTTTATGGGAAAATTTTCAGGTGAAAATTTTGCCTATAAATATACTATTATAGACCCTATTTTTGCCTCAACCAAAAAGATTTACAAAACCCTAATTATCTCCATCTCCTCCTCCTTCATTACATCGTTTTCTTGGTGGATACCGGTGGAGTGCTTCACACTTGAGGATCAGCTGCTAAGGATCTCCGTTCATCATTTTTGGATCGCCATTAAAGACCTCCATCTTTCCATTAACATAAAGCTTCTTAAGATAAACATACTGAACTACGAATTAAATATTATTTTTCGCATGGATCCTGCGGAGGGTTTCGGTTTTTTAAGATTTAAATTTACGTTTTCGCTGCGTTTATGTACTAAAAACCCTTCATTTGCTGCACACTCAAATTTCAAGGTGTATCAAATGGATGTCAAGAGTGCTTTTCTCAATGGTGAACTAGAAGAAGAAGTTTATATGCAACAGCCACCTGGCTTTGAAGATCCAGAATTTCCTAACTTTGTTTACAAATTACTTAAGGCTCTATATGGATTGAAACAGGCACCAAGAGCCTGGTATGACACACTGTCAGAATTTCTACTCAAACATGGTTTTACCAGAGGTACTATTGATAAGACTATCTTCTACAAGAAGCATGGTGAAGATATGATCCTAGTTCAAATCTATGAGGATGATATCATCTTTGGATCTACAAATGAAAAGCTTTGTCAAAGATTCTCTAGGCTAATGCAGAGTGAGTATGAAATGAGCATGATGGGAGAATTGAGTTACTTCCTTGGCCTTCAAGTTAGTCAAAGAAGTGATGGTATTTTCATCAGCCAAACTAAATATGTGAATGACTTATTGAAGAAATTTGGTATGGTGAATAGCTCACCAGCATCTACACCAATGTCTACTGCAACCAAGTTGGATGAAGACAAGAAAGGCAAGAGTGTGAATATTTCAAGATATAGAGGGATGATTGGATCATTACTGTATTTGACTGCTAGTAGACCAGACATCATGTTTGCTACTTGTCTATGTGCCAGATTTCAAGCCAATCCAAAGGAATCACATTTGATGGCTGTCAAAAGGATTTTCAAATACTTAAAGGGAACTCCAAACTTGGGATTATGGTATCCTAAGGGAACTGGTTTTGAAACTGTTGGATACACAGATGCAGATTTTGCTGGATACAGGGTTGATAGGAAAAGTACTAGTGGAAGCTGTCAATTTCTTGGTCAAAGACTTGTGTCCTGGTATAGTAAGAAATAGCAATCTGTGTCAACTTCCACAACTGAGGCTGAATATATAGCTGCTGGAAGTTGTTGTGCTCAGGTGCTTTGGATTAGAAATTAGCTAATGGACTATGGTCTAGTGTTACACAAAATTCCTATTATGTGTGACAATAATAGTGCCATATCTATAGTAGCTAATCCAGTTAATCATTCTAGAACAAAGCACATTGATGTTAGGTACCATTTTATCAGGGAACATGCTGCAAATGGTACCATTGAGCTCATTTTTGTTCCAACAGAGAAACAATTAGCTGACATTTTTACTAAACCTTTGGATGAAGCAACCTTCACTAGACTTGTGAGTGAAATTGGAATGCTCAATTCTTCATCCTAAGGCAAGAACTCAGCTAATGTTTTGCAGCAGATTAATTTCTAATAAATCAACCCAGTTTGATTTAATTGGAAATTAACTGAAATATGAATTATAAATATTTCAGAATCTCTTTATATTTATTTTTCTTTAAAAAAACTCAAATATTAACTTAGAATATTTCAAATTCTAAGTAAACTGCTTAGTTGTTAATTTACATCTTAAATGTGTAAAAATTAGCACAAGGCAGAAAAACAGTACTCAAAGGTATAGAGAACTGAGTTCTCGATAAGTCAAAATGACTTATCGACAAGTCATTTTGGAGTTCTCGAGTGAGTCCTCGATAAGTCAATTTACAGACTTCTCGAATGACTTCTCGATAAGCTCTATTATGACTTATCGATAAGACCATGTAGAGTTCTCTAATAATGTTAATTCACAGAGTTCTCGACAAGGATATTTTGAGACTTATTAATAACTCAGAGCTAAAATAATTTAATTCAATGAATTATTTTAGACAAATACTTTTGGAAAATTTATTCTGATTTTAATTTGATTCAATTCAAATAAATTAGAATTATTTCAGTCCTTTTTGGACAAACTGGGCATTTATCAGAGTTCTCGATAAGTCACTTGACTTCTCGAATGTACCTTTTTCATATTTAAAATTACTTCTCGATAAGTTTATTATCAAATGTTTATTTAACTTCTCGATAAGTATTTTACTTTTTCTATAAATACCCAGACTTCTCGATACACACACTGTACTTACACCTTCTCGAGATCTCAAGTGACCTAGCTTTCAGACAAAAGGCGATTTCTCTCTCATTTTTGCTCTTTTCTCAAAACTTTTTCTTACCCACTACTTCTAAACACTACAATGGCACAAAACATTGTTAGAGCTATCATTCCAGAGAAGGGAACTAACTTTATTGCTTTTCTTGATGCTAACCAAGCCCCTGATAGTTTCAAGGGGTTTGTGAAGTTTCTTTCTGAATCCTACATTGTAGGTGCTTTAACTGCAAGTCATGTGTTGTATTTGGACATTCTTCATGAATTTTGGACATCAGCTATAACTAGGACAGTTGTTATAGAGCATGTCACTTCTATGGTGGTCACATACACAATTGGAGGTCAGGAAATTGAATTTTCAGCTGCTGATGTGAATACAGCCCTGGGATTACCAACTGAGAATTATGGAGAAATGCCAACTGCAGATGAGCTGAGTGAATTCATGGACTTTATCAACTATAGTGGCTCAATCAACTTGGCAAGCCTGAACAGAACAAATCTTAGGAAGGAATGGTCCTTTATGTTTGATTCTGTAGTGAGGGCTTTCACTTGCAGAAAAACTGGCTTTGACAACATCTCAAGTGTGGTACAGAAGCTGGTGTTTTCAATAGCTCACAACATGCATCTGAATGTTGGAGGTCTAATTCTTGGAGGAGCTGGCTACCAGGCTTACTATGCCTTTGAAGAATAGAGGTAAAGAAATATTTTTGCCAAGGTTTATTATGTCTACTTTAGCTCATAAAGTCAATGACATACATTTGTTAGCTGGTATTGATTGTAGTAGAATTGGCAATTGCAAGCAAGTGTCCAAAATCATATTTGGCTCACTCACTTCAAAGAATAAGGTGAGTGTGAGTCTCAGAATCACTCCATTTATGTTGGAGAGATTCAGGACTTATCCTTACCCTATGCCAGACATGAGGGCTCCTAAATTTGCTAGTTCAGCCATGGATCCTCAGCCTGTGGAAGCACAAACATATGCACACCAACAGGGACCTTCCAAGGCTGCATCCCTTTCTTTTACACCACTAGATGTTAGCAATCCAACCACTTCAGTCTCTCAAAAGACTGAAGTGAGTAAAAAGAAGAGAAAGGAACCAACCCTTGTTGTTGTAAATGAGAGTGAAACACTTCAAACTGGACCAGAGTCACCCTTGGTCAAGAAACCAAAGAAGAGTAAGTTACCAGAATTGACCACTCTAGACACCTCTGTGTCCTCCCAAAAGGGCACAGTTGAACAAATGGGGAGTAAACAGTTACTAGATGTATCCTCTCAACAGGGTGTATCTATTGAAAAGAGCATTCACCCCAATGCATCTTGTACTGAGTCAGCACAACCTGCACCTATAGTGTATGGTAGAAGAAATAAGGATGGCACACATAGTGAGGGCACATCACTCGAAGCTCCCTCATCCATTCAAGGGGAGCTGCCAACACTCACAACTGAACAAACTTCTCTAATCTCCCAAATTTCTTCATCATATAGAGCACTTGAATCTGATTCTGAAGTGCACCAACACTCAAGTGACATGGTTCATGAAACTGTGCTCACCACCCAGAACCAACATCTAGATGGTGAGAGGCTACTAGCTGGGGTAGACCTTGATGACACCATCACAAACATGGGGGTTTCATCAGTTTTTACTGAAGACCCCATGGTCACTCTTGCACCTTCATGTGCACAATCATCTTCACAGATGAATAGGTTTGAGGGTAGTACTCTTGAGGGAGAGCTATCTAAATCCTTTCCAATTCAATTGGAGGTTCCTCTAGAAGGAACAACTCCCCTCAAAACCCTAGCTGAAATTGCCTTCACAGTTGAATCTAGGAGTCCAATTGCCAATGACCCTGTTATGAAAGAGGCAAGTTCATCATATTTATGTGACAGTGCTCTGCAAGGTGCACAAAGGTTTGAGGCTGGTGTACATGACAGTAACCCAGTCACATCCTCTTCAATTCCAATGGAGGTTCCTACTACATGTAGTGAACAACAAACTGTCAAAACCACAGATCTATCTGTGAGTCAAACTTTGACTTCAGTCACAGGTGGTACTGTGAACATTTCTCAACAGCCATCCACATCTCAACCCAACCAACCATATGTCATGGCACAATGGCTAAAAGATATGGAAGCTCAGCCTTCTACGGTTGATGACATGTTGGTAGATCAAATCTCAGGCTTGGCCAATCTTTCTCAGCAATTGCTCACTTCAGACATGGGGAACCAGGACTATCAAGCTATACTACTATGCTTCCATGAAGAGGTTGAACAACAGAAGGAGAAGATAGTAGATGAGGCTGAAGAGGATGGAAATGTAGATGCCTGGTTGTCTGGTGACCATGTGGCAGAAATGGATGAAGTTTTGGCAAGATTCAGGAGAGAATACATAACTATCTTGGGCAGCAATGCTAAAACTCTCACTCCGCCTGAAGTTTATGATGCCATTATGGATGTGCATAAAGCTCAACTCAAGGCTTTCCATCTCTTTGGAAAGGCCCTTGAAGTAAAATTGACTGGTCATGAAGATAAAGTCAGGAGGTTGATCAAGGAACAGATGGATGACATTGTGCCTTCTCAAAAAGACATCAAAAATCAATTCCAGTCTTTCACTGCGCAAATGTCAAGGATGGATCTGGCCTCCATAGAGAAGAAAATGTCAAAAATGAGGAGCTCTTTCAAGGCCCTGTTTGATCAAGTTCAAGCTCATATGACAAATTCAAATGATACCAGGGTCAAGCTAAATCAAATACATACTGCTAGGTATGAGCCTTCATTTCTTCTCATGGAGGGTGTCAGAAAAGCTGTTGATGAACACCTTGGGTCCTTCTCAGCCAAAACCTCTACTCCTCAGATACAAGAACTTCAAGATCAAGTTTCCTCACTTCAAGCTTCCAACTCAGTTTTATCTTCCCAAGTCAGAGCTCTAACTGCACTGGTTGAGAGTCAACCGCATGATATTTAGGCCCTAGTGGAGTCCCATAAGCATTTACAAATGCAGAATACAGTTGCTTTGGGAGCCATTATGGGAAAACTCAACATACCACTGCTAGCATTGCCTGAAGCTGTAAGACCTGAGATTCCTACTCCCCTACTCATGTCTGTCACCAAGACTAAGGGGGAGATAGATGCAAGGCTAGCCCAATCAACACTAGCACAATCAACACTTAAAAGTCAAGAACAAGGTCTAGAACAAGAGAGGCTCCTTATGGCTGCTCAAGGTCCAGAAATGACACAAGAGTTTGACAACTTGCTCACTGGGTTAAGGAACTCTCTCAACAACAATTTCTTCACTTACAGAAATGAAAGGAATATGTCCTAAGTCCAATCATGTATAAGGATTTAGGAATAACTTTTATGTAATCTGTTTTGATTTCATTGATATTAATAAAAGACTTGTTTTGTTTTTATTACGGGCTTTATCTATTTAAGTGTTTAAATAAGATATACCATAGTTTAGAGTAAAGCTTTTTATGGATTATGATGAGATCATAATAGTGAGACCTAAAAAGATGATAACTCTAAACTTAAATAGTTCCTGGTCGTAGGATTACTAACTGGTAATTAATAATCCGTAGAGATCGGTACATACTATGCTTGCTTCATTATGAAGGATGTCTGTTCTCATAGACATTTGTGTGGTGACACTATAGCTAGTATGTAGGTGCTTATTATGGAATAAGTTCACTGAACATGACTCGCACAGCTGAACAACTGATGGAGTTCACTCACGTGTCAGCAGTTGTTCACATAGTGATAGTTGTACAAGTATCCTTAGACTTGAGGTCATCATAGTCATCTTGTGTACACTGAACTATGCTTTGGTTTAGTTCTTAGTCTCCAGGGACAATTATTAGGGCTCTTCTGGGTATAGAAATTTGTACACGAAGATAGTGTATGATCAATAAAGGATCTACCCCTTCCAGTGAAGGAAGCGAATGTTCAAGGCTGATCCACTTATGCTAGTTCAGGAATCTCTGGCCAGAGTAAATGAAATTAGAAAGGAGTTTCTAATTTGCATAGAACTACGCATAGTAACTGGTAAGCAAGTGATTAAATTAGATAGGCTTGACACGAGATCCATGCCTTGTATTTAATCGGAACATTGTAGGGTAGAAGGAGTTTATTATACGGTACTATTCACTGAATAGGTTCTTGGTATTCTAAGTAGTGAATTCATATTATCCGGATAGTCGCGATATGCTGAGAAGTATCCCTCACGATGTAGAATAAATGTGATTAATTAATTAATCATATTTAATAAATTAGAGAATTTATATAAATAATGATAAAATAGTTTTATTATTATTTATTTCTACTACCGGCTTAATATTGAACCTACAGGGTCACACCATAAAAAGAGAACGATTTAATGGTGGAGGAATTAATTAATAATGGCTGATAATTATTTATTTATGAAATAAATAATTAATTGGCAAATTTAATAATTGATTAAATGAGATTTAATTGATTATAAATTAATTAAGAAAAGTTCTTAATATTATTAATTAAAGGATTTAATTTTTGGAAATTAAATCAAGAGAGAGAATTATTTCTAAAGTGTTTAGAAAAAGGATTAATAATTAAAAGGTGTTTTAATTATTAATAATAATAATAAATGGGATAATAATAATAATATTTATGGGAAAATTTCAGCTGAAAATTTTGCCTATAAATACACTATTATAGACCCTAATTTTATTCTAACCCGAAAACCCAAAAAAGTTTGGAAAACCCAATTCTCTCCACCTCCTTCATCCTCCTTAACATCGTTTTCTTGGTGGATACCGGTGGAGTGCTTCACACTTGAGGAGCAACTGCTAAGGATCTCTGATCGTTGTCTCCGAATTATTTTTAAAGGTTAGATTCGATCCCTCAAATTTTTATTCATGATCTGTATGCTTTTATTTGGATTTTATATGTGTAAAAGTGTTTTTCCATGCCCCGCTGCGTTAACACTCCAACAATGGTATCAGAGTATAGGTTGTATGCATATAGATCTGTGGTAAAAATTTCAGAATTTTATGTGCTTGTATGAATTAATTATGTTTTTTACAAGTTATATCATGGATTAATTTTGTCTGATGATAAATCGTTTCTCAGAATAATTTTGAATGTTGATCTGGGTTCTACAAGTGTTGTAGATCGTCTCGGTATTTTTTTCATAATTTTAGGATGTATAGATTTTTTATTATGAATTTTTGAAGTTGTTACAATTAAAATTCGTAATTAAATAAATCTTATATATATATATATGAATTGTATATATTATACTTCTGATGCTTTACTACATCTGTGTGTTTGTCTGCTGTTGAAATTGTGATGCACGGAAAAAGGTACAGAGACTGACAGGCACAACAACCGAGAAAAGGCGGCGGCGGCTGCTGAAAAAAAAATAGGGGTGTAACGCATTCCGAGAATGCGTTACACACCTGTGGCGCATTCACGGAATGCGTTACACCCTTTAATGGCTTAAAAGGGGTGTAACGCATCACCGGAATGCGTTACAGGGCTTGTAACGCGTTCCTGTAATGCGTTACAGCATGTCTGTTGACATTAAATTTGATTTTCTGGGAGTTTCGTAACTCCGTTTTGGGCGTGCAATATACCGTTGGATTCGTTTTTCCGAGACGGATCTAATGGAGTGATCAATTTTAGTTTATATAAAAGTTTTGAACTGTTTATATTACCATGAAGTGTTTTAAAGATGTTTTTTGACTGTTTTAATTGCTTTTAAATGCTTCATGTGATACATAGAGATGTATAATGCTTAGACTAATGTGCTAGATGATGTAACATGCCTACCTTGATGTTTATTCATGTTGATATATGTGATATATGCTTAGTTTATCATGCGATGATAGATTTAGGTGAACTTAAATAAACATAAGGCGTTTGTTAGACAACCTAGTATAGTGAAATTGTTTCATAACCTTAATAATAATATTATGAATACAATCATGAGATTCTTATGTTTATGAAACACGTAATTGAATATGAATTTTCTATATGAGAGAAATGATGATTATGTCAACAACAGATTTCTATCTGTAAGAAAGGGTTATTAAGTGACGCCTCTTGACAATGCTCCACCCGATCTGGGAATCATCTGATTATTGATTATTGATTTAAAATATTTAATTTAAAAGGAAGAATCTCTTTATAATATGATTATGATTGTAACGTAATATAATCCCTCTAAAATTAAATAATATCAAGTAGGAATTGGCCAATGACACAACGGGCTTGTGTCGGTCATAGCCTTCCAACATGGTAGAAAGTAGTTCTTATTTTTGAATCATTGTCGTTTCGTGCCACAGCCGAGGGCTTTGATTTCGAAATAAGAAATTCTTGTCTATTACATAGAGATGTGTACATTGAATAAGAATCTAAAGGTCGTTACGTGCCACAGCCGTGGGCCTTTGGGGACTGATTCAATTGTACGGAATGTTGGGTTAGACTTGACTTAGAATATTGAGTTTGTCGTGCCACAGCCATGACTCAATTATTCAAGAGGCTAAAGTTTGATTAGGGAATAACATAAGATGTAATTGACAGGAGTTGTCTGCCTATTGAACATTACATGGTGTTTCGTGCCACAGCCGGGGTTGTGTAATGGAATGTAGGATCCCTATTCCCACTAGCATTATGAATGCTTAATTTTTCACGTAGGGGGTTGAATAAATTAGGAAAACTAGTGGGAGCCACTTATGAATAAAGACCCGATTCATATAGTGTTTTAAAATGAAATCAAAGATTTGCTAAGTGTTGTTATGTGTTTATCATTTACAGATTTACTTTGTACGTTATGTCTTCTGCACTATCACTCAGGAGCATACTAGATGCTCACAAATTGACTGGTCCTAATTATGCTGACTGGCTTTGAAACTTGAGAATTTATCTCAGGATTGAGAAGTTGGAATACGTGATTGACTCACCTAAGCCTACTGAACCTGCTAATGATGCACATAATGATGAACATGTTGTGTATCGTAAGTGGATAGATGATGCAAATGTTGCTCAATGCATCATGCTAGCTTCCATGAACATTGAGCTACAGAAGCAACATGAGCATATGGATGCTCACACTATCCTCGTGCATCTACAAGAGTTGTATGATATGGCAGGGAGGACAGCTCGATATGAGATATCGAAGGAGTTGTTCGGTTGTAGGATGTCTGAGGGATCATCTGTGAATGACCATGTACTTAAGATGATCAATTTGATTGAACGTCTTGGACAACTTGGTTTTGCCATGGATGGGGAGCTGAGCCAAGACTTGGTCTTTCAATCGCTTCCGAGTTCGTTCTCGCAGTTTGTTGTGAACTTTCACATGAATAAGTTGGATGTCAGCCTGCCTGAACTCCACAACATGTTGAAGACTACGGAATTGAATTTTCCCCCTAAGAAGAGTTCTGTTCTTCTAATTGGTGAAGGTTCCAATCCTAAGAAAAGGAAGAGGAACTCTTCCAAGAAGAAGAAAGTAGGTGAGAAAACGCCGGTTCCACCAAAAGCTGAAGACCCGAAGAGCAAAGTTGTTTGCTTTCACTGTAACAAGGTGGGGCATTGGAAGAGGAACTGCAAGGTTTACCTTGCAGAATTGAAGAAGAAGAAGGATAGTGAGACTACCGCTTCTGATTCAGGTATGTTCATGATAGAAATGCATATGTCATTAAATCAAATTTCTACTTGGGTATTAGATACCGCCTGTGGTTCTCAAATCTGCAATTTGTTGCAGGGACCAAGAAGAAGTAGGACTCTTGAGGAAGAGGAGGTGATTCTACTGATGAGAAATGGAGCAAGAGTTGCTGCTGAAGATGTAGAATCATTTCATTTACATATGCCTACGGGCAAGACTATTGTTTTAAATAATTGTTATTTTGTTCCCTCGATTGTGAGGAATATTATTCCCATGTTAGACTTGGATGGATTTTCATTTATTATTGAGAATAATGAATGTTCTATTCTTAGAAATAATATTCTTTATGGACGTGGTGCTTTAAATAATGGTCTGTATAAATATGACATGATTTACTTCAGATTGAACAAACTAATAAAAGAAAAGGGATGATGAAAATCTCACTTCATTGTGGCACTGCAGTCTCCATTTAGTAGACATGGAGAGAGGGCTGCAAATTTGCTACGAATGGTACACACAGATGTATGTGGACAAATGTCTACGCAAGCCATGGGTGGATTTTCATACTTCATTACTTTCATAGATGATAGATCTGGATTCGGATATGTGTTTGATGAAACACAAGTCTGAGGCCTTTGAAAAGTTCAAAGAATATAAGTATGAAGTGGAGAAACAAACCAAACATAGTATTATAATTCTTCGATTAGATCGAGGTGGTGAATACTTTAATGGAGTGTTTCTAGATTATCTCAAAGTAAATGGTATAGTATCCCAGTGGACTCCTCCAGATTGGTATCTGAAAGGAGAAATCAAACTTTGTTAGACATAGTTTGGTCCATGATGAGCTATACAAATCTTCCAGTATTCCTATGGGGTTATGCATTGGAAACCTCAGCATATTTACTGAATAAGGTGCCTTCCAAAATCTGTTCCTCAAACTTCGTATGAGATATGGAAAGAAAGGAAACCGAGTCTTAAACACGTTAAAATTTGGGGATGTCTAGCTTATGTCAAGAAAGTTGACCCAGATAAGCTGGAATATCGATCCGGAAAAAGTAGTTTTGTGGGATATCCTAAAGAGACTTTAGGGTATTACTTTTGCACCGATCATCGGGTGTTTGTGTCCAGACATGCTACCTTCTTGGAAAAGGAGTTTATCCTTGAAGGAAACAGTGGGAGCAAAATTGAACTTGATGAAGTTTAAGAAGCACAAACTACTACAGATCGAGTGGAAACACCTGTTCTGACTGAACAACCTTTTGTGGAACAACCCATTCATGGGTCAGGGAGAGTGTCTCGCCAACCTGAGAGGTAATATGGCCTTGTCATTGAGAATGACAATGAGTTGTCGATCATTAATGATGACGACCCTGTGACCTATAATGAGGCTATGAGTAGTGTTGACTCAGAGAAATGGCATAGTGCCATGAAATCCAGAATGGAATCTATGTATACGGTATACAAAAGATAGATTATAGCAGATGGCCAGGTGGAGACCTTTAAGGCCAGGATTTTGGGAAAAGGATTCAAACAAAGGCAATGGATTGACTTTGATGAAACCTTTTACCTGTAGCCCTGTTAAAATCAGTTCGGATTTTGCTTGCGAATGCTGCTTACTACGACTATGTGATCTGGAAAATAGCCAGATGGTTTTCTTTCCAAGGGAAATGAAAACCTAGTGTGTAAGCTGCTGCGAACCATATGTGGTTTAAAGCAAGCTTCTCGAAAGATGGAACATTAGTTTTGATGAGACAATCAAAGAGTTTGATTTTATCAAAAAACGTAGATGAACCATGCGTCTACAAAAGGGTTAGTGGGAGCGCGGTAACATTTCTTGTATTGTATTGAATTAGAGTTGACACACATAACAACATAGCAGACCCACTCACAAAGCTACTTTATGAAAGTCACTTTGATCGTCATAAAGACAAGATGGGTATTAGATACCAGAGTGATTGGCTTTAGTATAAGTGGGAGATTGAAAGGAATATGTCCTAAGTCCAATCATGTATAAGGATTTAGGAATAACTTTTATGTAATCTGTTTTGATTTTATTGATATTAATAAAAGACTTGTTTTGTTTTTATTACGGGCTTTATCTATTTAAGTGTTTAAATAAGATATACCATAGTTTAGAGTAAAGCTTTTTATGGATTACGATGAGATCATAATAGTGAGACCTAAAAAGATGATAACTCTAAACTTAAATAGTTCCTGGTCATAGGATTACTAACTGGTAATTAATAATCCGCAGAGATCGGTACATAATATGCTTGCTTCATTATGAAGGATGTCTGTTCTCATAGACATTTGTGTGGTGACACTATAGCTAGTATGTAGGTGCTTATTATGGAATAAGTTCACTGAACATGACTCGCACAGCTGAACAACTGATGGAGTTCACTCACGTGTCAGCAGTTGTTCACATAGTGATAGTTGTACAACTATCCTTAGACTTGAGGTCATCATAGTCATCTTGTGTAGACTGAACTATGCTTTGGTTTAGTTCTTAGTCTCCAGGGACAATTATTAGGGCTCTTCTGGGTATAGGAATTTGTACACGAAGATAGTGTATGATTAATAAAGGATCTACCCCTTCTAGTGAAGGAAGCGAATGTTCAAGGCTGATCCACTTATGCTAGTTCAGGAATCTCTGGCCAGAGTAAATGAAATTAGAAAGGAGTTTCTAATTTGCATAGAACTATGCATAGTAAATGGTAAGCAAGTGATTAAATTAGATAGGCTTGACACGAGATCCATGCCTTGTATTTAATCGGAACATTGTAGGGTTGAAGGAGTTTATTGTACGATAACTATTCACTGAATATGTTCTTGGTATTCTAAGCAGTGAATTCATATTATCCGGATAATCGCGATATGCTGAGAAGTATCCCTCACGATGTAGAATAAATGTGATTAATTAATTAATCATATTTAATAAATTAGAGAATTTATATAAATAATGATAAAATAGTTTTATTATTATTTATTTCTACTACCGGCTTAATATTGAACCTACAGGGTCACACCATAAAAAGAGAATGATTTAATGGTGGAGGAATTAATTAATAATGGCTGATAATTATTTATTTATGAAATAAATAATTAATTGGAAAATTTAATAATTGATTAAATGAGATTTAATTGATTATAAATTAATTAAGAAAAGTTCTTAATATTATTAATTAAAGGATTTAATTTTTGGAAATTAAATCAAGAGAGAGAATTATTTCTAAAGTGTTTATAAAAAGGATTAATAATTAAAAGGTGTTTTAATTATTAATAAGAATAATAAATGGGATAATAATAATAATATTTATGGGAAAATTTCAGCTGAAAATTTTGCCTATAAATACACTATTATAGACCCTAATTTTATTCTAACCCGAAAACCCAAAAAAGTTTGAAAAACCCAATTCTCTCCACCTCCTTCCTCCTCCTTAACATCGTTTTCTTGGTGGATACCGGTGGAGTGCTTCACACTTGAGGAGCAACTGCTAAGGATCTCTGATCGTTGTCTCCTAATTATTTTTAAAGGTTAGATTCGATCCCTCGAATTTTTATTCATGATCTGTATGCTTTTATTTGGATTTTATATGTGTAAAAGTGTTTTGCCATGCCCCGTTGCGTTAAAACTCCAACAAGAAAGACCTTGGAAAAGACTATCAATTATATTAGGGTGCTGCAAATCCCAGTCAAGGACCAGTTTTTGGAGAAAAGGATAGTGATCAATCTTAGTGATTCCGATGTAGACAGATGTATGCAAGTCAACTTCAATTATCTGATTTCTAGAAGAGCATCTGAAATAGAGATTCTGATTAACAAAGTCAGAATAATCAACAATGAAGAGAAAATGCTACTAGCAGAGTTGAAGAAGGCTCAAGAAGCTGTATTCCCAGAAGCTTATCTACATCCAAGCAAAGGGGTGCACTATATCTGCTCTACAACCAAGCAACTGAAACATTTCCAAGTACCTAAAAATTGTATCATGGCCAACAGAAGACTGATAATGGTGCTTGAGTCTGGGCTGAAAAGTAAGAAATTGAAGACTAGTGAAGATGAAGCTATGATCAAGATTCTGAGGAGATACATTGATAACTCTGAAGCCAATTTTCCTAAAACTAAAATCAACACAGATGACTTGGGTGATGATGAGCAGAAGAAAGATGATCAAAATCCTTCTGGCTCAAACTCAAGTCAATCTAGTAAGGCAATTGGTAGAAAAAGTGATAGTGAGAAAGAGAAGGATAAGAAAAGTGGATCTGAGACTCAAAGGAGGGATGGAAGGAGGCAAAGACAAAAGAATGATACCTCACAATCTCTCAAAACCCTAAATATCCAAATACCAACTGCTAAACCTTCACACTCAATCTCATCAAAAACTGCTCAACCTCAAACCTCTAAGCCTAAATATTTCTATAAGCTCACAGCAAACTCTCTCCTCAAAACATAAATCACTCACAACCATACTTCTCTGAAAAGACTCAAAACTATACCTTCATTCAAGCCACCCCATAAAACACACTTCAAAATAGTTGGAATAGGTCCAAAAGAAGCCAAGGTCAAGAGAAGAATCAGAAGACAAAGAAGACAACTGACAGCTGAATTTCTCAATGATCATGGATTTGGTGAAAAGGCCATTTGGAACAAATATAATCAAGATGATTTCAAACTTCTAAATGTTGTTGATTCAGATGAAGACTACTTCTAACAGCTAGCTGAAAGAATTGTCAGAATTTGGATTGTTAACATTAGAGAAGTCAGAATCTACTACAGTGATGGGTCCTTTGAAAAGCTTGGAGATAGACTAAATGATTCTCTCTCAATTGTTGAACTGAAAAGGGTGATAAGCTTGATGAATGGTAAAAATTCAGCCACTAAGGCATGGAGAACAGTATTGGCAGTGTTTGTGGTTAACAGAGAGGAGATGAGAGATAAGCATAAAGAGTTGCTAGCTGAAAGGAGGAGAAAGTATGAGCATGACATTGATGAGTATATCAGAAGATCAGAAGAGTTGAAGCAGGCAAGAGCTGAATATCAAAGGATGGAAGATTTCTGAATATAAAAGCTGGCTCTTTGTCAAGTTATAGGATAGGGATGTTAGCTAGATATCCTAAGCCAGATTTGCTGAAACTAATAGAGGCTCTAACTGACACCCCCATCCTAGAAGAATTGGAAATACTTGTGCAAATTAAGAATATAATTGAGAAAGAATCAGACAGCTCAGTCTTTACTTAATTATTGTAAACTGTCAAATATTCATTGTACAAATGTTGTATCAGCTTTTGTATTATTTTATTTTCATTCTTTAACTTGGGGTTAGTCTTGTTAACAGACATGAATTTGTGATAAGCAATCTTCTCACAAATTGGGGGAGATTGTTGTGCAAGACATGCCTGTATCATAACAAGACTAAGTCATACTAACAACCCTAAGATTAGTTGTATTGTAACCTTAATCTGTAATTCATACTTGTAACACTTAATGTCTGTAAAATGTAAATGGAGCAGACTGGAGCATTTTTCTCTAAACAGTGTGAAGCCTAAGAATTCTATCTGGAAGAAGATCAAGAAGATCATGCCTCAGAAGAATTATGAAGAAGCTTGGAGTTGAATAAATCTGTTTGGTGTAAAACATTTTAAGTCAAGATCTCTACAAGTCACATAATTAGTGTTATAGAGAAATCATTTGAGAACTCCAGAATGACTAATCGAGAAGTCATTTAAGCTCCAGAGAGTACCGACGGATGAATAACATCTACCCGACGGATGAGCAATATCTACTCGATGGATGAGCAATGTCTACTCGACGAATGAGCAATGTCTACTCGACGGATAAGCCATCACTACTCGACGGATAAACAATATCCACCGGGTATAGAGAACTCAGGAATTGCCCATTCGAGAACTCAGAGATATCGACAAGCCAACATGCCTATCGAGATGTCGAGTTATCTACAGCTTAATTGGAGATCTCGAAGTGAAGAAATTTCTCTAAGTACAGAATTGCAGAATAGTTCAATATCCAAAGTTGCAAATCAACAAACAATTCACACAGCTGGATTGACAAGTCTACAAAAAGCAGCTTGAGAGATGTGCAAGATCAATGGCAAAGATTAAATGACATAGGAGATTAAAGTAATCACGGGAAGCTAAAGATATGCTAAGCCAGAAATGGAAGATTTGCTTTTCTATAAATAGAAATGACAAGTGACAGTTTAGAAAAGCTAATATCATGTTTATTATCCACCGTGTAAACCAACAGTTAACTGAGTTATAAAGTTAAAAATGGTCCTCTAGTTAAGTAGAACAATCAGAATAGAAAATTGGGTGTTCTCTCTCAAGAAAGAAGCTAAGTTCTAAAACAAGAACTTAGAGATTTTGTAGCAAAACACTGCTTGATTTTTAATATAAAATTAAGTGAGTTTTGAAGATCTTTGTTTTACATATTTGCACAGCTATATATGTTTAACATCCATTCTACTAAATCATTAACAACTACCAACTGCTAAAGCCTAAGTCCATCGAAAATCAAACATTTAAGCCAAAACACATTCACCCCCCCTCTGTGTTGTATTCATACCTAACAGAAACCCGCATGACCAAGAAAACTGTGAATTCCCTTAACAGAAATTGGTGGAGGAAGGTTTTCAATGACCCCCACCTCGGCTTTATCCGCCTCAAGACCCTTACTAGAGACCTTGTGACCAAGAATGATGCCTTGGCGCACCATAAAGTGACATTTCTCCCAATTGAGAACCAGATTGGTCTCAACACACCTTTTCAGCATTAAACCAAGATTGTGCAAGCATTCATCATAAGAAGTTCCAAAGACAGAGAAGTCATCCATGAACACTTCTACATTATTTCCAATCATATCAGAGAAGATAGCCATCATGCATCTCTAAAATATGGCTGGTGCACCACATGGCCCAAAAGAAACTCTTCAGAAGGCAAAAGTACCAAACAGACATGTGAAGGTAGTCTTTTCTTGATCTTCTGGAGCAATACAAATCTGATTATACCCCGAATAGCCATCCAGAAGACAGTAATACTCATGCCCAACCAATCTATCAAGCATCTGATCAATAAAAGGAAGAGGGAAGTGATCTTTCCTTGTAGCTTTATTCAGCTTCATGTAATCCATGCAAACTCTCCACCCCGTGATTGTTCGAGTAGGAATGAGCTCATTCTTTTCATTCGCAACCACAGTGATACCTCCTTTCTTCGACACACACTGAACTGGGCTCACCCAAGAACTGTCAGAAATGGGATAGATGATCCCCGCATCTAGCCACTTGAGAATTTCCTTCTTCACAACCTCTTTCATGATCGGATTTGGCCTTCTCTATTGCTTAACAGTAGGCTTGCTTCCTTCCTCTAGCAGAATTTTGTGCATACAATAAGAAGGGTTGATTCCCTTGATATCTGCTATAGTCCATCCAATTACCGATTTGAACTCTCTACGAATTCTTAAAAGCTTTTGCTCATCACTACCTGAAAGTTTAGGTGCAATAATAACAGGAAAAGTAGATGCATCACCTAAAAACGCATACCTCAAATGTTCAGGCAAAGGCTTAAGCTCAGGTGTAGGAGCTTCCTCAATAGATGGCTTGAGGCGCTTTGGAGAATTTTTCAACTCTTCCAATCCAAGAGATTCAAAAGGCATTTCCAATCTTCGCTTCCACGAAGAAGCATTCAAATATTGTAACTACTGGTCACTTTCATCATCTTCACTATCGGAATCCCCCAATAAGGCTTTCTCTAAGGCATCTGATTTTAGCACATGATCCAATTCTGAAGTAACCACAGATTTGACCAATTCCACCTTAAAGCATTCCTCTTCATCAGTAGGGAATTTCATGGCATTAAAAACATTGAAGGTGACATCCTGATCCTGAACTCGCATAGTGAGATCACCCTTCTGCACATCAATCAAGGTTCGGCTAGTAGCCAAGAAAGGTCTTCCCAAGATTATGGGAATCTTCTTATCTTCCTCAAAATCAAGAATAACAAAGTCAGCAGGAAAGATGAGTTTTTCCACCTTGACCAATACATCTTCCACAATGCCTCGTGAATATGTAATAGAGCAATCGGCCAACTGCAAGGACATGTATGTAGGCTTTGGATCAGGTGAACCCAACTTTTTGAAGATAGACAAAGGCATTGATGCTAGCTCCCAAGTCACATAAGTATTTGTCGAATGACACTTTTCCAATGGTGCAAGGAATAGTGAAGCTTCCAGGATCCTTAAGCTTTGGAGGCAACTTTTGTTGCAGCACAACACTGCATTCTTCCATGAGAGCAACGGTCTCTAAGTCATCGAACTTCACTTTTCGAGAGAGAATACCTTTCATGAATTTCGCATAACTAGTAATTTGTTCAAGAGCTTCAACGATAGGTATGTTGATGTGAAGTTTCTTGAAAACTTCCAAGAACTTAGCAAATTGCTTATCCAGCTTTTGCTTCTGCAGCCTCTTAGTAAAAGACGGTGGAGGATAGACCTGTTTTCCCCTGTATTACCCTCAGGAAGAGTGTTGACAACAGCTGTCTTCCTTGGTTCCACTTTTGTTTCATTCAGCACATCTTCTTCAGCCACAACTTCATATTCTATAATTTTAGATTTTTCGGGATTCGCAACCTTTCCATACCTCAATGTAATTGTCTCAACCTGCTCCTTAACTTCCCTCTTTCCTGGCACTTCAGTATCACTAGGGAGTGTACCAGGTTGTCGATTCAGCAAGGCATTAGCAATCTGACCAATTTGATTCTCCAAGGTCTTGATAGAAACTGCTTGGCTCTTGCACATGAGCCTCAACTCCTCCAATTCAGATTTTTCATTAGATTGTGGTAGCTGATAAAGTTGGAGTTGTTGCCTTGGTGCATATTGCAGTTGTTGAAAACCAGGAGGGTTATATTGCTTTGTTGCATATGACTGATAAGGCTGTTGCACCGCATTCTGATTGTTGTTGCAGTTGAAGTTAGGATGATTACGGTTTTTGGGATGATAAGTGGCTGGAGCTTGCTGCTGTGACCTCTGAAAGATGCTCACAAACTGAGCTGATTCACTAGAAATTGTACACTGCTCAGTCTCATGTGCCCCCGCAAAAAGCTCACAAACACTAGTGACCTGATTAACTTCATAATTAGCCAAAGAATCCACTTTCATCATTAAAGCTTGAAGTTGAGCAGCTATAGTAGTAGTTGTATCCACTTCCAGAACTCCTGCTACCTTGCCTTGCGGCATTCTTTGCGTTGGATTCTGGTATTCATTAGCTATCATTAGCTCAATCAACTCATAAGCTTCATTGTAGCTTTTGGCCCATAAGGCTCCACCTGACGCTGCATCAAGCATAGGTCTAGACTGTGCGCCCAAACCGTTATAGAAGCAGTTTATGATCATCCAATGTGAGCTTGTGTTACTTAGTGTTTGTATGCGACTAAGTAAACTCTATTGTGGTTTGAGTACCTACCCACCATAATTTTGTGGAAAAACTTCTTCTCATTTTGATACCATATTGAGGAAGACACTTGACAATATTGTAACATTGAAAGGGCCTGGATTTGGTGACCTTCAATGGCGGTTGGCGACTTTACCTATTCGTTCAGGTGGTATGGGTGTGTATACTGAAGGAGACGCTGGACTATTTGCATTTGTGACTTCTCACATCCAATCTATTAACTAGCAGGATCATATTTTACGAGGATGTGAGATAATTCCAATCGGGTATCATTTTACTTTAACACAAGAATTGGTGCAAATTGTGCTCTCTGTTGTAGATTTGGTTAAATTATCCACTAAAGGGTGTGCCCCCCAAAACCAATGCATTATTTTGTAGACCATTACTTTAGTGCTATTTGCAAGAATCTACCTAATAAATTTAATTTTTCAAAGAGATAAACTACAGTGTTCCGGTGCTTGGGAGCCGCACATACTTGTTGGTGAGACTGCGTAGCTGAATAAACAGTTACGTGATAACTCAACACAATAACAACACTAGAACATGACAGGTTAATGATACTACGTCTACACAAGAAATCAGGAAGAATGAAGACAAGGCAAATACAAAGATTCAGAAGATTAGAAGAAGGCCTGAAGTCTGTTTATAGGTCACTAAAAGAAGTTCATTAATATGATCATGCCTCAGTGATGAACAAAGGTTAAAGACTTTTAGGATTTCAGAAATGTTGAAGATTCAGTATACAAGTGCTACCGGAAGATTTCAGTGTATTGGCATTGATTAAAGATAGACAGTGTTCGAAGCATAGGAATCTGAAGAATTGAAGACAGGGTATAGACGGAGGTTAATGAAGACGTTGTCTAAAGTACCAGAAAGGATTTCAGTAAAGGACAGTTGTTTATTGACAGTCAGTGTCTGAAGCAATAAAGTTGAGGCAAGCTTAACAATGTAATCAAGGCTATAATACGAAGACTTGAATCGAGGTTAGTCGTCTGTGAACCAGACCAGTTGCACTAGGCGTCGACAGCTCGTGAAAGGAATCTGAGTATTATTTTTCGAAGAATTGTTAAGTTGAGGAACGTACTTGGATTGAACATTTATCTGTTAAAGTACGAGAAGAGGTGCGCGGGGTATACAGCTAAACAGCTCAGGGGACTGGCGAAACTCAAAGTTTAATTGTTAAATTAAATAAATTTATTTAATGGATTTTAATATAATTTATTTAATAAACTTAAAATGATTTATTTTATAAACTTTAAATAAGTTTATTTTATAATTTTAAATTAGTTTATTTATATAAGTTACATTTAAGTTTATTTTATAAATTAATTTAGTTATAATTTAATCTTAAAAAAAAGAAAAATAAAAAGAAAATACAAAAAGAAAAGAAAATAGAAAAAGGAAAAAGGAAAAACAAAAAAAAGGAAAAGGAAAAAGAAAACAAAAAGAAAACAAAAAAAGGAAAAGGAAAAAGAAAATAAAAAGAAAAGAAAAAAAAGAGAAAAAGAAAAAAAAAGAAAAAGGAAAAAAAAGAAAATGGAAAAAACAAAAGGAACAAACAAATGAACATGTACTTTGTTTGTTTTTTTTGTTCAAGTACAATTCTAGTACTTGTACCGGCGATAACAGGTCACCACAGAAGATGTTAGAATAAAAAGAAATCAATCATGTTTGTACTAGTAACACTTAGTCGCCACATACAAGTATAAATACTGCTCTTCCCCTGGTCACCACAGAGAAGTTGTACCGGTCGCCACAGAATCATTAGCCATACAATTTTATTGGATAAAGATTACACTTTGCAGCAGAAGATAATTCAACCATTTATTTGGATTAATTTCTGTTCATCTTCTCTCCCAAGAGAGTAATGAAAATGGCAGCAAAGATTTATAGAGAAGCTCAATTTTTTTGTATATCCATTTAACTTCTCACCGGAGTAACGTTATAATGCCCGATTTAATTCTTGTATATTCTTACGGTCATTATAATCGTTACCCGGTAATTAAATCCTAGTACAAACAAAAGCTAGATCATTATATAGGATTTGATTTGTAAATCTTTGTAGTAGATAGGAACTTTATTGTTCTTAGTTGTAACCGGTTAATTTATTTATCGGAGTGTAAGAACACCCCTCAAGGATTTATATACGAATATATATTTCCCCGAATATCTTGTGTTCCTTATTTTTATCGTTCCAAACACTATTTCTCTCAAGAACACTAACCGAGCACTAAATCTATATCGAGCACTAAAAACACGATCCTACGATAATTTTTAATTTAGTGATTATCGTATTCAACCCCATCCTACGATAATTCGGGACCTAATAATTGGTATCAGAGCTTACTGATTGATACACAAATCAGGATCCTTAAAAATAATTTATTTTATTAATTTTTCGTTTACATAAATTTATTTTCTAAATTTGATTTAGAAAATTTATTTTATAAATTTAATTTAAATAAGTTTATTGTATGAACTTAATTTAAATAAATTTATTTTATAAATTTACATAAATTAATTTACTGCTTAAATTTTAGTAAATAAAAATTTCTAATTTAAATTTATTTTTCCCGATTTTTTTTGGCTGCCAATTTGTTAATAGGGTGCCAGAATCCTGTGATTAACTTCGGCATTTCATTTGCTGCCATTTTGTATAATGGCTACCAATTTGTTCAAGTTATTCTTTGTACGAACTCTGGCATGTGAAGGCAGTACAAGCGTGGGATGGCTTGACTGTGCACCACGAGCGGAAAATGGAAAGGAGACTTGGTCTCGACTGTATCACACACACGCAAGCAAAACAGCTCAGAAACTCTGTAACACACGCGGGTTTTTTATTCACGCGTAAAAGGAATTCGCACGCGCGCGGAAAAATAAACAGCCAGTTTCATTTCTGTTTGGCAAGTGCACGCGCAGTTTAATTTTCTCATATTGCTTTCTACCCTCCTGACTGTGAACTGCTTTTTGTTTTCGCAAAAACAGAAGACAAAGAATTAAGTCACCACAGAGCATAACATATTTGTGTCAGACCTCCTCTCTCCCCTCTTCTGGGGTTCGTCCATTTTCAAGTAAATCGAGGGGCTTCCACTGGTTTTCTTCGGTGGAAAGCCCCAATCCCTTCATTTTTTTTTATTCTCGTTGATCTCTTTTCAATAAAACCCAATTTTTTTGGGTATTTGTGTGTCTCTCCTCTTGGAGTGTGTGTTTGTCTCTCCTTTTGGAGTGTTTGTTATGTTTTTGCTTAGTCATGCTTGGGTTAATCTGGTATTGGATCTGTTGAGGACGAAATTGCTGATATTTTTGGTGATCTGCAAAACCTGTATCGAATCTGGGATGGTGGTGATTATTGCAACAGCTCACCTTTCACAACCAAAGATTGTTCATCTTTTATGGCTTTACACTTTCGGCATGTCTATAGCTGGTATCCGGCATGTAGATAGCTGGGGTGCTTTCGGCATGTCTATAGCTGGTGTCCGGCATGTAGATAGCTGGGGTGCCGCTTCTCCAATCTCATTTTATGCGATTGTTGTTTCTGAACATTAGGCTAACCATAATTTTTACATGATATGGTCGATTGCGATGTTGTTATTTTCAGAGATGCCGGTGCAATTTGGATCGCTTGGGATGTCTTTGATTTCATTTTTAGCTTTAAGAATTTTTAAATTTTATGTGTTAAACGATCAGGAAACAAATCATCTAATTGATTTCAGTATGTTATTTGTTTTATCACCTGGTTGTATCGACAGTTGGGGGTTTGTCCCGGCTGTATTATATTCAATTTAATAAAAACTTTCTGCATTTGTCAAAAAAAAAGTCACCACAGAGCAGGACGGTACAAGGCTAATTCGCAACAGGGGAAAATAAACTGTGTAAGAATTTACTCTTATTCCTCCACTACACTGATCGCCACACAATTTCAATTCAGAACAAAGTCGGCGCAAAGACGGCGCACAGTAGTCTCCAGGTGTCGTCACAGATGAATTGTTTTTATGTTCTGTCCTTGCTGAAAGGAATATGTCCTAAGTCCAATCATGTATTAGGATTTAGGAATAACTTTTTATGTAATCTGTTTTGATTTCATTGATATTAATAAAAGACTTGTTTTGTTTTTATTACGGGCTCTATCTATTTAAGTGTTTAAATAAGATATACCATAGTTTAGAGTAAAGCTTTTTATGGATTATGATGAGATCATAATAGTGAGACCTAAAAGATGATAACTCTAAACTCAAATAGTTCCTGATCATAGGATTACTAACTGGTAATTAATAATCCGCAAAGATCGGTACATACTATGCTTGCTTCATTATGAAGGATGTCTGTTCTCATAGACATTTGTGTGGTGACACTATAGCTAGTATGTAGGTGCTTATTATAGAATAAGTTCACTGAACATGACTCGCATAGCTGAACAACTGATGGAGTTCACTCACGTGTCAGCAGTTGTTCACATAGTGATAGTTGTACAAGTATCCTTAGACTTGAGGTCATCATAGTCATCTTGTGTACACTGAACTATGCTTTGGTTTAGTTCTTAGTCTCCAGGGACAATTATTAGGGCTCTACTGGGTATAGGAATTTGTACACGAAGATAGTGTATGATCAATAAAGGATCTACCCCTTCCAGTGAAGGAAGCGAATGTTCAAGGCTGATCCACTTATGCTAGTTCAGGAATCTCGGGCCAGAGTGAATGAAATTAGAAAGGAGTTTCTAATTCTCATAGAAATAAGCATAGTAAATGGTAAGCAAGTGATTAAATTAGATAGGCTTGACACAAGATCCATGCCTTGTATTTAATCAGGACATTGTAGGTTAGAAGGAGTTTATTGTACGATAACTATTCACTCAATAGGTTCTTGGTATTCTAAGCAGTGAATTCGTATTATCCGGATAGTCGCGATATGCTGAGAAGTATCCCTCACGATGTAGAATAAATATTATTAATTAATTAATCATATTTAATAAATTAGAGAATTTATATAAATAATGATAAAATAGTTTTTTTATTATTTATTTCTACTACCGGCTTAATATTGAACCTACAGGGTCACACCATAAAAAGAGAATGATTTAATGGTGGAGGAATTAATTAATAATGGCTGATAATTATTTATTTATGAAATAAATAATTAATTGGCAAATTTAATAATAGATTAAATTAGATTTAATTGATTATAAATTAATTAAGAAAAGTTCTTAATATTATTAATTAAGAATTTAATTTTTGGAAATTAAATCAAGAGAGAGAATTATTTCTAAAGTGTTTAGAAAAATGATTAATAATTAAAAGGTGTTTTAATTAATAATGAGAATAATAAATGTGTTAATAATAATAATATTTTATGGGAAAATTTCAGCTGAAAATTTTGCCTATAAATTTCTAACCCAAAAAGTTTTTAGAAAACCTAATGCTCTCCACCTCCTCCTCCTCCTTAACGTCGTTTTCTTGGTGGATACCGGTGGAGTGCTTCACGTTTGAGGAGCAGCTGCTAAGGATCTCCGATCGTTGCTTTTGGATCGCTATTAAAGGTTAGTAATCGATTCATATGTTTTAATCACGATTTATATCCTTTTATTTGGATTTTATATGTGTAAAAGTGTTTTACCATGCCTCCGCTGCGATTAAAATCCAACAATGGTATCAGAGCATAGGTTGTATGCATATAGATCTGTGGTAAAAATTTCAGAATTTTATGTGCTTGTATGAATTAATTATGATTTTTACAAGTTATATTATGGATTAATTTTGTCTGATGAGAAATCGTTTCTCAGAATAATTTTGAATGTTGATCTGGGTTATACAAGTGTTGTAGATCGTCTGGGTATTTTTTTCATAATTTTATGATGTATAGATTTTTTATTATGAATTTTTGAAGATCTTGCAATTAAATTCGTAATTAAATAATCATGTATATATATATAAATTGTTAGTATGTATATATATACATCTGTTGAGAATACATTTGCAGTCTGTTTGTTTGTATGCACGGAGATTAAAGTTGATAGGTACGGCGGCACGGAAATCCGTGCGAGAAAAGACAGCGACTGCTGAAAAAGACGAAGGACCGCGCGTCTGCCACGCGCGCGTGGGGTTCACGCGCTCCAGGCCCACGCGCAGCGCGTGTCAGCCACGCGCTGGTCAAAGGTCAGATGACATGCTGACGTCATGCTGACGTCATCAGATGACGTCATGCTGACGTCAGCACAGGGTTTCGGGCGCGTGAGGCGCGTGTGCGCGTGGGGGCGCGTGGACGGGATTCTCACACGCGCCAGACAGCGCGTGTGCGCGTGGGGGCGCGTGGGAGACGTTGTTTTGGCGCGTGGGAGCTCAGAATTGGGCGTGCCTGGTGCCGTTGGATTCATCTTTTCGAGACGCTTCTAATGGTATATTGTATGATATTTTATGAAATTGTTTCGAACTGTTTATAGCTAACATAAGTGTTTTAAAGCTGTTTTTGACTATTTTAATTGCTTTTAAATGCTTCATGTGATACATAGAGATGTATAATGCTTAGACCAATATGCTAGATGATGTAACATGCCTACCTTGATGTTTATTCATGTTGATATATGTGATATATGCTTAGTTTATCATGCGATGATAGATTTAGGTGAACTTAAATGAACATAAGGCGTTTGTTAGACAACCTAGTATAGTGAAATTGTTTCATAACCTTAATAATAATATTATGAATATAATCATGAGATTCTTGTGTTTATGAAACACGTAATTGGATATGAATTTTCGATATGACAGAAAGGATGATTCTGTCAACAACAGATTTCTATCTGTAAGAAAGGGTTATTAAGTGACGCCTCTTGACAATGCTCCACCCGATCTGGGAATCATCTGATTATCGATTATTGATTTGAAATATTTAATTTAAAAGGAAGAATCTCTTTATAATATGATTATGATTGTAATGTAATATAATCCCTCTAAAATTAAATAATATCAAGTAGTAATTGGCCAATGACACAACGGGCTTGTGTCGGTCATAGCCTTCCAACATGATAGAAAAGTAGTTCTTATTTTTGAATCATTGTCGGTTCGTGCTACAGCCGAGGGCTTTGATTTCGAAATAAGAAATACTTGTCTATTACATAGAGATGTGTACATTGAATTAGAATCTAAAGGTCGGTATGTGCCACAGCCGTGGGCCGTTGGGGTCTGATTCAATTGTACGGAATGTTGGGTTAGACTTGACTTAGAATATTGAGTTTGTCGTGCCACAGCCGTGACTCAATTATTCAAGAGGCTAAAGTTTGATTAGGGAATAACATAAGATGTAATTGACCAGAGTTGTCTGCCTATTGAACATTACATGGCGGTTCGTGCTACAACCGGGGTTGTGTAATGGAATGTAGGATCCCTATTCCCACTAGCATTATGAATACTTAATTTTTTACGTAGGGGGTTGAATAAATTAGATAAACTAGTGGGAGCCACTTATGAATAAAGACCCGATTCATATAGTGTTTTTAAAATGAAATCAAATATTTGCTAAGTGTTGTTATGTGTTTATCATTTATAGATTTACAATATACATTATGTCTTCTGCACTATCACTCAGGAGCATACTGGATGCTCACAAGTTGACTGGTCCTAATTATGCTGACTGACTTCGAAACATGAGAATTGTTCTCAGGATTGAGAAGCTGGAATACGTGATTGACTCACCTAAGCCTACTGAACCTGCTAGTGATGCACATAATGATGTACATGTTGTGTATCGTAAGTGGGTAGATGATGCAAATGTTGCTCAATGCATCATGCTAGCTTCCATGAACATTGAGCTACAGAAGCAACATGAGCATATGGATGCTTACACTATCCTCATGCATCTACAAGAGTTGTATGATGTGGCAGGGAGGACAGCTCGATATGAGATATCGAAGGAGCTGTTCGGTTGTAGGATGTCTGAGGGATCATCTGTGAATGACCATGTACTTAAGATGATCAATTTGATTGAACGTTTTGGACAACTTGGTTTTGCCATGGATGGGGAGCCGAGCCAAGACTTGGTCTTGCAATCGCTTCTGAGTTCGTTCTCACAGTTTGTTGTGAACTTTCACATGAATAAGTTGGATGTCAGCCTGCCTGAACTCCACAACATGTTGAAGACTGCGGAATCGAATTTTCCCCCTAAAAAGAGTTCTGTTCTTCTAATTGGCGAAGGTTCCAATCCTAAGAAAAGGAAGAGGAACCCTTCCAAGAAGAAGAAAGTAGGTGAGAAAATGCCGGTTCCACCAAAAGCTGAAGACCCCAAGAGCAAAGTTGTTTGCTTTCACTGCAACAAGGTGGGGCACTGGAAGAGGAACTGCAAGGTATACCTTACAGAATTGAAGAAGAAGAAGGGTAGTGAGACTACCGCTTCTGATTCAGGTATATTCATGATAGAAGTGAATATGTCATTAAATTAAATTTCTACTTGGGTATTAGATACCGCCTGTGGTTCTCATATCTGCAATTTATTGCAGGGACTAAGGAGAAGTAGGACTCTTGAGGAAGAGGAGGTGATTCTACTGATGGGAAATGGAGCAAGAGTTGCTGCTGAAGATGTAGAATCATTTCATTTACATATGCCTACGGGCAAGACTATTGCTTTTTAAATAATTGTTATTTTGTTCCCTCGATTGTGAGGAATATTATTCACACGTTAGACTTGGCTGGATTTTCATTTATTATTGAGAATAATGAATGTTCTATTCTTAGAGATAATATTCTTTATGGACGTGGTACTTTAAAATAATGGTCTGTATAAATGTGACATAATTTACTTCAGATTGAACAAACTAATAAAAGAAAAGGGATGATGAAAATCTCACTTCATTATGGCACTGCAGTCTCCATTTAGTAGACATGGAGAGAGGGCTGCAAATTTGCTAGGAATGGTACACACAGATGTATGTGGACCAATGTCTACGCAAGCCGTGGGTGGATTTTCATACTTCATTACTTTCATGGATAATAGATCTAGATTCGGATATGTGTCTGATGAAACACAAGTCTGAAGCCTTTGAAAAGTTCAAAGAGTATAAGTATGAAGTGGAGAAACAAACCAAACATAGTATTATAATTCTTCGATTAGATCGAGGTGGTGAATACTTGAATGGAGAGTTTCTGGATTATCTCAAAGTAAATGGTATAGTCTTCCAGTGGACGCCTCCAGATTGGTATCTGAAAGGAGAAATCGAACTTTGTTAGACATAGTTCGATCCATGATGAGCTATGCAAATTTTCCAGTATTCCTATGGGGTTATGCATTGGAAACCTCAGCATATTTACTGAATAAGGTGCCTTCCAAATCTGTTCCTTAAACTCTGTATGAGATATGGAAAGAAAGGAAACCGAGTCTTAAACACGTTAATATTTGGGGATGTCCAGCTTATGTCAAGTAATTTGACCCAGATAAGCTGGAATATCGATCCGTAAATTGTAGTTTTGTGGGATATCCTAAAGAGACTTTAGGGTATTACTTTTACACCGATCATCGGGTGTTTGTCTCCAGACATGCTACCTTCTTGGAAAAAGAGTTTATCCTTGAAGGAAACAGTGGGAGCAAAATTGAACTTGATGAAGTTCAAGAAGCACAAACTAGTGCGGATCAAGTGGAAACACCTGTTCTGACTGAACAACCTTCTGTGGAACAGCCCATTCGTAGTTCAGGGTGAGTGTCTCGCCAACTTGAGAGGTAATATGGCCTTGTCATTGAGAATGACAGTGAGTTGTCGATCATTGATGATGACGACCCTGTGACCTATAATGAGGCTATGAGTAGTGTTGACTCAGAGAAATGGCATAGTGCCATAAAATCCGGAATGAAATCTATGTATACGGAATACAAAAGAATGATTAGAGCAGATGGCCAGGTGGAGACCTTTAAGGCCAGGCTTTTGGGAAAAGAATTTAAACAAAGGCAATGGATTGACTTTGATGAAACCTTTTACCTGTAGCCCTGTTAAAATCAGTTCGGATTTTGCTTGCGATTGCTGCTTACTACGACTATGAGATCTGGCAATTAGCCAGATAGTTTTCTTTCCAAGAGAAATGAAAACCTAGTGTGTAAGCTGCTGTGAACCATATATGGTTTAAAGCAAGCTTCTCGTAGATGGAACATCCGTTTTGATGAGACAATCAAAGAGTTTGGTTTTATGAAAAACGTAGATGAACCATGTGTCTATAAAAGGGTTAGTGGGAGTGCGATAACATTTCTTGTGTTGTATTGAATTAAAGTTGACACACATAACAACATAGCAGACCCACTCACAAAGCTACTTTATGAAAGTCACTTTGATCATCATAAAGACAAGATGGGTATTAGATACCAGAGTGATTGGCTTTAGTACAAGTGGGAGATTGAAAGGAATATGTCCTAAGTCCAATCATGTTTAGGATTTAGGAATAACTTTTTATGTAATCTGTTTTAATTTCATTGATATTAATAAAAGACTTGTTTTGTTTTTATTACGGGCTCTATCTATTTAAGTGTTTAAATAAGATATACCATAGTTTAGAGTAAAGCTTTTTATGGATTATGATGAGATCATAATAGTGAGACCTAAAAGATGATAACTCTAAACTCAAATAGTTCCTGATCATAGGATTACTAACTGGTAATTAATAATCCGCAAAGATCGGTACATACTATGCTTGCTTCATTATGAAGGATGTCTGTTCTCATAGACATTTGTGTGGTGACACTATAGCTAGTATGTAGGTGCTTATTATAGAATAAGTTCACTGAACATGACTCGCACAGCTGAACAACTGATGGAGTTCACTCACGTGTCAGCAGTTGCTCACATAGTGATAGTTGTACAAGTATCCTTAGACTTGAGGTCATCATAGTCATCTTGTGTAAACTGAACTATGCTTTGGTTTAGTTCTTAGTCTCCAGGGATAATTATTAGGGCTCTACTGGGTATAGAAATTTGTACACGAAGATAGTGTATGATCAACAAATGATCTACCCCTTCTAGTGAAGGAAGCGAATGTTCAAGGCTGATCCACTTATGCTAGTTCAGGAATCTCTGGCCAGAGTGAATGAAATTAGAAAGGAGTTTCTAATTTGCATAGAACTAAGCATAGTAAATGGTAAGCAAGTGATTAAATTAGATAGGCTTGACACAAGATCCATGCCTTGTATTTAATCAGGACATTGTAGGGTAGAAGGAGTTTATTGTACGATAACTATTCACTGAATAGGTTCTTGGTATTCTAAGCAGTGAATTCGTATTATTCGGATAGTCGCGATATGCTGAGAAGTATCCCTCACGATGTAGAATAAATATGATTAATTAATTAATCATATTTAATAAATTAGAGAATTTATATATATAATGATAAAATAGTTTTATTATTATTTATTTCTACTACCGGCTTAATATTGAACCTATAGGGTCACACCATAAAAAGAGAATGATATAATGGTGGAGGAATTAATTAATAATGGCTGATAATTATTTATTTATGAAATAAATAATTAATTGGAAAATTTAATAATTGATTAAATTTGATTTAATTGATTATAAATTAATTAAGAAAAGTTCTTAATATTATTAATTAAGAATTTAATTTTTGGAAATTAAATCAAGAGAGAGAATTATTTCTAAAGTGTTTAGAAAAAGGATTAATAATTAAAAGTTGTTTTAATTATTAATGAGAATAATAAATGGGTTAATAATAATAATATTTTATGGGAAAATTTCAGCTGAAAATTTTGCCTATAAATATACTATTATAAACCCTATTTTTATTCTAACCCAAAAAGTTTTTAGAAAACTCAATGCTCTCCACCTCCTCCTCCTCCTTAACGTCGTTTTCTTGGTGGATACCGGTGGAGTGCTTCACGTTTGAGGAGCAGCTGCTAAGGATCTCCGATCGTTGCTTTTGGATCGCTATTAAAGGTTAGTAATCCATTCATATATTTTAATCACGATTTATATGCTTTTATTTGGATTTTATATGTGTAAAAGTGTTTTACCATGCCTCCGCTGCGATTAAAATCCAACACTTGCACTCTACTAGTCGTCGCACAAACAAATTCAAGGCAGGTCGCCATAGAGTTACACTTAAATATTTCTGTTGCCTCTAATTTTTCTTTTCTGATTTATTTATTTTTTCGATAAAATTTAAAATTCTTTAATTTAAATTTTTCTTAGATAATAATTTACGTTTTATTTAATTTTTCAAAAAATTCGAAATTCTTGAAAATTAGATTTTACGTATATATTTATTTTTGATTAAGTTATTTTCTAAGAAAATTAAAGATATTAGAAATTTAAATTTCTCTTAAATATTAAATTAAGGGTACTCAAGGTATTGGTAGACTCAGGATTCCTCCAGGCTTTTGAAGTGGATTTTAATCTTTTGAAGAAAACGAAGACCATGTGCTATTCAGACGGAAAATTCCCGAACACGGAAATTATAGATAATGGTTTTCTTACTCCAATAGAACTAATTTCAAGACCTGCAGACGAAAATTGTGGATCTTCCTCAAAGGCTTACTCCATAGGATACCACTGGGTTTTAAGACGCAAGGAATGAATGAAATTTTTACGGGTATAATTTTTCTCATAAATTTTAAGTCAACTCTATGAATCCAGATTATACAGTCACACAGTGGTTTGTACCAATGCTATATCTATTCGGGAATCAATGAGATCATACATGCAGGAATTGTGGAGGTCAGAGAGAATAGCGGGGACAAACAAATATCTCAGTTACATACATTAAGGTTGGAACCTCGGGACCTAATGTAAGAGTTACTGATAGCTGAATCAGAAGAAGCTCAGGTAGAAGTACTTGAGGGACTGGACATCAGGGCAGTGTTTCACATGTCAATAAAGTTTAGTCGCATTAAATTCACAAGGAGTACATAAGCTATATCCAAGGATCAAGCCTATCTATTCCGAAGTAGAGATTCTTACAGATTCAGTTCAAGGGGTGATTACAAGACTGAGATTGGGACATAAACAAGATTTGATAGCTACAGTTATGACAAGATATATGTGTCAAGTAACTATCAGGGGTTTTGCTATAATAGAACAAGAAGGTTGACAAACGAGGATGATAGGGGTTTAGTTGAAGAGTTGAGACAAATGTGGAATGTTTTCTTAGGGAAGCATCCAGTCAAAAGTTATAGTGCACTGTTAAGGCTAAAATACGCACTAATATTCACGCAAGTATACGCGTTCGCAAGTAATATAGAATACTTTCTAGTTCGTTCCCACAGAGACTCAGACTAAATTATTGTCTAATTAAACTCACTCACCAATGTATGATTACTTCTCAATGTTAAGATACTAACACTTAACATTGTTGATTAAATATTAACTATAATTAACTACTTAATTAATCACTTAATTAACACTTCAATTTATCAATAATAAAACACTCATGAGATCACAACTTCATTATTACTTCCTTCTATAGCCATTGTTATTACCTTTAGCATGTGACAGTGATGATATTAATCGAATAACATGAAACTGATAAAAGCCAACTTTCATTGTACTAATACCATTCTACCAAGCATCCACAATTAAGATAGAAGTTGAATAGTCATCAATTATGTTGAGTTCCTGTATGTCTACAGAAATTGACAACACAACGATTTAAGCACAAGTTATTCCTTTTGATTACATAGGGCAAATAAAACTGTTAGAGTTACCCACTAATCATGCACAACGTACATGAACCTATGCTAGCATGGAAAGTTCTAAATCTCAAGATCCACCGTCGCTTCACAAGAGATTAACACCCTATCTTATATGTTCGCGACGCACATAAGACGAATACGCACAACCAATACTAGATATCATACAATCATCACACACTAAAGTATTAAACAATTAACTAAAGAATTCCATAATAAATCCGTTGCAACCCCATGATCACGATTAGCCCATAATAGCACTTATCGTCATCATGGGTTCATATGAAATCATGATAAACAAACACAAGAAAATAATAACTAAACTAATTATATTAAAATAGAGTACGTCATAAGAGTAAATAAGTTCAAAGTAAGAAAACTAGCATCCAACGTTACAACGAAACAAGAATCACAAGAAGATATGCTTCCTCTTCATTGCGGTGTGCTAAATCGGTCTTCTTCCTTATCTCCTTCGCTCCTTGCGTAAAAACACAATCTTCTTCAATCCACACTTGTGAAAATGTCTCAATTCTACTTCTATAATAGTCCCATAAAACTCAGATTACATAGAAGTGGAAACCAAATAGAAGTAGAAGTCCAGAAACATTATATCTTTTTCCCGACCCTGCGCGGCCGCTCAGCATAGCTGAGCGGGCGCTCAGCTTGCTGCGCGGCCGCTCAGCAATGCTGAGCGGGCGCTCAGACCTCTACTGGAAAAAATCTGATTTTGCTCCGTTTCTTCGCCGTAATCTGCCCGTTTCTTTCCTCTCACAATGGTGAACACATGCCAAGGCTTATTCTTGATGATTCCTCCCCCGAAATGCAACTAATACCCTGAAATGCATAAACACTAGAAAAACGCATCAAATACAAAAAATACTTGATTTCAAGACACCAATTTAAGCCATTTTAAGACGTTCTAAGTGGTATAAAATGCCACTTATCACACCCCCAAACTTAAATCGATGCTTGTCCTCAAGCGTCACAGACTCAAAAACAAATAAAAGCATGCATGAATGCAATCTATATGAAAATGCAGCGATCCCCCTTACTACAATTAACCAACCAAATTGCAACAAATCAACGAATGCAGTTAGACAACTAAGATCAATAAACTCATGCAAACAGACATACAGCCAGAAACGTGGTGTGTGCAAATGCTTAACAGATATGCTTCGGAACTAGACCAATTATTATGACTAGACTATCCTCAAGGCAATCCAATGATTATACAAAGAATAAAAAATTCTATTCACAAAGTGATATACAACACTACAAGAACTCTGGAGCTTATTACGGAATCGTGCTTTTTATTCACAACTCAAATGCTTATTTGACCGTGCAATGAGTGAGGTCCACAAAAGACTTATACAATGGTATCCATGTAACGAGCGTTAGGTTAGCGGATCCCAGACTCTAAAAGCCTTAGGTCACTAGGCAAAAAGTCCCCTAAGAACTTAATAACTCGAATACCAAAGAGCACACTCTTGATCAATTATGCATAAACTAATTTTTTTTTTTCACTTCTGAGCAAGTGCGTTTTGCTCCATCTTGCTCAACCCTAGACTACTCGCACCATATGCGAGCCGGCTACTAGCCATTTGACGCCTAGCCACAACTAGCAACAACTTCCATATTTTATTTTTTTTTTCCAAAATTTTTTCTTTTTCATGCCTTTATCACTAAGAACCTATAATCGAATTCTAAGCATAATAAGTAGATTGACCTTGAAAATAACCAAATCATAACAACAATCTAGCCCTTACGCATTCTCTAAGACTTAGTGGACTTACAATTGTTTCTAGCATGCATATCAACCTACACGACTTAATATCACTTTAATGCTATCACTACACTCGCATCAATATCACAATTCAGTCGATAAATCATTGCAAAAGGGATCATGGTAAATGCATGAGCTACATGACATTCATAACAAAAAAACTATATGGCATAAATTATGCAACTATATGAACTAAACTATCATGAATATGCAACTATATGACACACACACAATATTCCTTAACTACCACCCCCAAACTTAAAATCTTCACTGTCCTCAGTGAAAGTAGTAGAAAGGAACACAGGGTATACCTACTCAGAGTCATCATCATCATCACCCTCAGTGGGTGGAGTATCAGGCGGCGGGTATGCAGAGTCCTCACCAAAAACTGGCCACTGGATATCAGCTCCAAGGCCCCGAAAAGCAGTCCCTAACGCAAGAGTGAGCTCCTGAGCAAACCTGCTCTGCGTCTCATACATGGCATCCATCCGCCGTGAAAGCCTCCTATACTGGGCATCAACCATCCCAGCACCCTCCTGAGCTCTCGAAGAACCAACCTCATCACGCCCTGGCCTAGCCATAGTAGCATCTCGTGCTGGACGCCCTCCTGGAAGACGATAACCCAGCCCATGCTCCTCAGGCTCACCACCGGTCCACTCCTGCATCCCATTCAGAGTGCCAGAATCAATTGGAGCTGCCGGCAACTGCAACTGCTCATGAGCCGGCCAGTTCACTCCCACTGCTTGGCATAGCTTCGTAACCGTGGATGCATAAGGGATGTTCATATGCTTCGCTCCCCTCAAAAACTTCAGAATTCCTTGGTAGATAAACTCACCAAGGTCCACATAGTACTCCTCATTCAGAATTCCCCACAACAACTGTGCTCTCTCAACTGTGACCTCGTGTGCATGCGAAGAAGGCAAAATATTAGCACAAATAAATGTATTCCATGCACGGGCATACCTGTTCATGGCGATCGCCGGAAAGTGACGATACTCATTAGTGCCGGTCCTGAAGGTCCAAACTGTGCTCGGTCGACAGAGAGTCACACAAATCAAATCCAAGTCAAAATCCTCAGCAGTCTTTTCTTTCCAATTCTCCTCCTCGGGCTTCCTCTCTCCCGGTCCAATCACACGGCGAATCGCCGCAGGATGATAATCAACCGTCATCCCTCGGACCACAGAAAACCCATTCTTTTCGGCCTTCGCGTTCACGTAGAACTCGCGAACAGCGCTCATCGATACCGCTTCGGGTGACTCACAAAAAGCTATCCACCCCTTCTCTGCAATCATGGGCAACAACTCACCATCCCTCCCCGATGG
Source organism: Apium graveolens (assembly GCF_009905375.1). Taxonomy (NCBI): domain Eukaryota; kingdom Viridiplantae; phylum Streptophyta; class Magnoliopsida; order Apiales; family Apiaceae; genus Apium; species Apium graveolens. Next base: position 90,946,207 of record NC_133648.1, read on the forward strand.
TAAAAACCCCCTCTCCTTCAGAATCGGCTTCCCCAACAGCCTAGTGTACTCCTCCTCCGCGGCTCTGTCAGTTAACCGAGGCCTTGCAGCAGTACCCCTTGATGAATCAGCAGTAGGAACTGTGCTGCTGCTGTCAATAGTGCGTGCTCTCTTGGGTGCCATTGATTCGTGAATAAAAGTGTGTAAGAACTGATTTTTGATGTTTGTGAGAGAGTTTAAGTGTAGGAAGTTTTGTGGGAGATATGTAGGATAGGTGTATGTATATATAGGGTGTGGATTAGATTAGGGTTTGGGAATTAAGGGTTAAAATGATGGGGTAGTGGGAACGAATCGTGGGTTTATGGGCTAAAACTGTTTTTGTGTTTTTTTTTTTTGAACTTTAAAAAAAATTCTAATACTCGACCCCTGAGCGGTCGCTCAGCAATGCTGAGCGGGCGCTCAGGGGGTCACTGGAAAAAAAAATTTTCAGCCCCTGTTTTCTGATTTTTTTATGTTTTTGGATAGGTTATTAACTTCCAAAGGTTCCTGTAACAACAATTCATGGGTTGCCTCCCAAGCAGCGCTTCTTTTTCGTCATTAGCTTGACGTTTCGTAACCTTCTCAAGTAGTCAACAAAATGACACTAACCACTTCTCGGTTTGCCATGTCCCCATAGTAGTGCTTCAACCGCTGACCGTTAACCTTGAATGCTTGGTCCGGATCATTCTCAAAAATTTCCACCGCTCCATGTGGAAACACAGTTTTGACAATAAAAGGTCTAGACCACCTTGATTTCAACTTCCCAGGAAAAAGTCAGAGCCGAGAGTTGAATAAGAGAACTTGTTGCCCTGGCACAAATAACTTAGGATGTAGCTTCCTATCGTGCCACCTCTTCACCTTTTCCTTATACATTTTGTTATTCTCGTACGCTTGAAGTCGAAATTCATCAAGTTCATTAAGCTGAAGCATTCTTTTCTTACCAGCTTCATCCAAATCCAGGTTCAACTTCTTCAATGCCCAGTAGGCCTTATGCTCAAGCTCCGCAGGTAGATGACATCCCTTACCGTACACCAACTGAAACGGTGACATCCCAAGTGGAGTTTTGTATGCTGTTCTGTAAGCCCAAACAGCTTCATCGAGCTTTAAAGACCAATCCTTCCTTGACGGACAAACAACCTTCTCTAGAATGCGCTTTATCTCTCTGTTAGACACTTCCGCTTGACCATTTGTTTACGGATGATAGGCAGTAGCTACTCGATGATTCACATTATAATGCTGCATCATAGAAGTGAACTTACGGTTACAAAAATGCGATCCTTCATCACTTATGATTACCCGAGGTGTTCCAAACCTTGTGAAAATTTGCTTATGAAGAAAATTTAGCACTGCCTTTGCATCATTTATCGGTAAAGCTTTAACTTCGACCCATTTTGAGACATAATCGACTGCCAGCAAGATGTACTGATTATTACAAGACGAGATAAAAGGTCCCATGAAATCGATTCCCCACACATCAAAGACCTCGACTTCAAGCATCACATTTAATGGCATCTCATCCTTCCTTGACAAATTTCCCACTCTTTGGCAACGATCACACCTTAAAACAAACTGATGAGCATCCTTGAACAAAGTAGGCCAAAAAAAACCTGCTTGCAGAATACGAGCTGTCGTCTTCTCACCACCATAGTGTCCACCATAAACCGTGGAATGGCAGTCTCGTAATATCCCCTCCGTCTCACAAAACGGGATACATCTCCTGATGATCTGGTCAGCTCCCTGTCTAAACAAATATGGTTCATCCCACATATACCACTTCACCTCATGCAGAAACTTCTTCTTTTGAGCGGATGTCAAATTAGGAGGCATTATATTGCTGACGAGATAGTTTTCAATATCTGCAAACCATGGTTCTTCCTCCTGAATTGCAAACAACTGCTCATCCGGAAAAGATTCATTGATTAACGTCCTATCTTGTGAAGTAGAATCGGGATTCTCCAACCTAGAGAGATGGTCAGCTACTTGATTCTCAGTACCTTTTCTATCTTTGATCTCTAACTCAAATTCCTGAAGTAAAAGCACCCAACGAATGAGTCTCGGCTTCGAATCCTTCTTGGAAACTAGATAGCGAATAGCCGCATAATCAGTGAATACTGTTACTTTTGTACCAAGTAGATAAGATCGAAATTTCTCAAAACCAAAGACTATAGCCAAAAGCTCCTTCTCAGTAGTGGTGTAGTTCAATTGGGCACCATTTAAAGTCTTACTCGCATAGTAGACCACATGGAAGAGGTTTTTCTTGCGCTGTCCCAGAACTGCACCTACCGCATAATCACTCGCATCACACATCATCTCAAACGGTTCTGTCCAATCTGGTGCTGTAATAACTGGTTCAGTTATCAAACTCTTCTTGAGAGTCTCGAATGCTGCCAAAGATTCATCATCAAATTTGAAAAGCACATCTTTCTCAAGCAAATTGCACAACGGCTTAGATATCTTTGAAAAGTCCTTGATGAATCGCCGATAAAAACCCGCATGACCAAGAAAACTACGGATTCCTTTCACAGAATTAGGTGGGGGAAGATTTTCAATGACTCCCACCTTGGCCTTGTCCACCTTCAGACCCTTGCTAGAGACCTTATGCCCAAGGATAATGCCTTCACGCACCATAAAATGACATTTCTCCCAATTGAGCACCAAATTAGTTTCCACGCATCTTTTGAGTACGGCGCGCAGATTATTCAAACATTCATCATATGAATGTCCAAAGACGGAGAAGTCGTCCATGAACACTTCGACATTATTTCCAATCATGTCAGAGAATATAGCCATCATACATCTCTGAAAAGTGGCCGGGGCGCCACATAACCCAAACGAAACTCTGCGAAAAGTAAACGTGCCAAATGGACAAGTGAAGGTAGTCTTTTCCTGATCCTCTGGTGCAATACAAATCTGATTATACCCGGAATAACCATCCAGAAGACAAAAATACTCATGACCCGCCAATCTGTCAAGCATCTGATCAATAAATGGAAGAGGGAAGTGATCCTTCCTTGTGGCTTTGTTCAATTTTCTATAATCCATGCATACTCTCCATCCTGTAACTGTTTGAGTAGGGATGAGCTCATTCTTTTCATTTGCGACCACAGTGATACCTCCTTTCTTAGGTACACATTATACGGGACTCACCCACAAGCTGTCAGAAATAGGATAAATGATGCCTGCATCCAGCCATTTCAGAATTTCTTTCTTCACCACCTCCTTCATGATGGGACTCAGTCTTCGCCGCTGTTCCACAGTTGGCTTACTACCTTCCTCTAGCAGAATTTTATGCATACAATATGAAGGACTTATCCCCTTGATGTCTGCTATGGTCCATCCTATAGCCGATTTGAATTCTCTCAAAATCCTTAAGAGCTTGTCTTCCTCACTACCTGAAAGGTCAGATGAAATAATAACATGTAACGTAAATGAATCACCTAAAAAGGCATACCTCAAGTGTTCAGGTAATGGCTTGAGCTCCAAGGTAGGTGCTTCCTCTATTGATGGTTTGAGCTTCCCTTCAGCATTCTTAAGGTCAGAAGTACCAAGAGATTCAAATGGTATGTCCAGCTTTCGCTTCCAGGGAGAAGCGTTCAGATATTGTAATTGCTCGTTGCCATCTTCATCATCACTGTCAAAATCCCCCACTAAGGCCTTTTCCAATGTATCAGACATTAGCATGCGATCGAGTTCCGAAGTAACCGCAGAATCAATCACATCCAATTTTAAGCACTCCTCATCTTCTGTAGGGAATTTTATTGCCTTGAATACATTGAAGGTCACATCCTGATCTTGGACCCGCATAGTAAGTTCACCTTTTTGCACATCTATCAAGGTACGGCCAGTAGCCAAGAAAGGCCTTCCCAAGATTATGGGAATCTTCTTATCTTCCTCAAAATCCAGAATAACAAAATCTGCAGGAAAGAAGAGCTTATCCACCTTGACGAGCACATCCTCAACTATGCCCCTTGGGTAAGTAATGGAACGATCAGCCAATTGTAGCGACATGTATGTGGGTTTTGGATCAGGCAGATCCAGCTTTTTAAAGATCGACAACGGCATCAGATTAATGCTTGCTCCCAAATCACAAAGGCACTTGTTAAAGTCAGATTTCCAATGCTGTAAGGAATGGTGAAGCTTCCTGGATCTTTCAGTTTTGGTGGTAACTTTTGCTGCAGAACAGCGCTGCATTCTTCCGTGAGAGCAACAGTTTCAAGGTCATCCAGTTTCACCTTCCTTGAAAGAATAGTCTTCATAAACTTCGTATAACTAGGCATTTGTTCCAGAGCCTCAGCGAAAGGTATATTGATGTGAAGTTTCTTGAACACCTCCAGAAACTTCCCGAACTGTCTATCCAGCTTTTGTTGCTGCAATCTCTTAGGAAAAGGTGGTGGAGGATAGAGCTGTTCCTCCCCTGTATTAGCCTCAGGCAGAGTGTGTTCAACAGTAGTCTTCCTTGGTTCCGCCGCTTTCTCCTTTTGCTTAGATTCTTCATCTCTAATTTCAGCTTCTCCTTCTTTTGCCTTTTCAGCATCAACCACTTTTCCAGACCTTAAGGTAATAGCCTTGACTTGCTCTTTAGCTTCCTTCATGCCTGGTACTTCCGTGTCACTGGGAAGAGTGCCAGGTTGACGATTGAGCACTGCATTGGCTAATTGACCGATTTGATTTTCCAAGGTCTTGATAGAAACCGCCTGACTCTTGCACAACAGCTTAAGTTCCTCAAAATTAGCACTAGTTGGTGCAGCTGTACTTCCCTAATGAGGATATGATTGCCTTGTAGCATACTGCTGTGATTACTGGAATCCAGGTGGGTTAAACTATTTACTCACTCCTTGCTGATATGGTGGCTGAATAGCATTCTGATTATTACCCCAGCTGAAATTTGGATGATTTCTGTTGTTAGGATGATAGGTCGCTGGCACAGGCTGCTGTTGTCGCTGATAATTATTCACATACTGAACATATTCATTGACAAGAGAACACTGATCCGTAGCATGAGAACCTGCACAGAGCTCACAAACCATAGCTATTTGATTAACTCCATATGTAGCCAGAGAATCAACCTTCATTGATAGCGCTTGGAGCTGGGCTGCAATAGCGGTGGCTGCATCAACTTCCAGAATACCTGCTACCTTGCCTGACGTCATCCTCTGAGTTGGGTTTTGATGCTCATTTGCAGCCATCGTCTCTATAAGATTATACGCCTCAGTATAGCTTTTAGCCCATAAGGCGCCTCCAGCTGCTGCATCGAGTATGGGCCGAGATTGGGCCCCCAAACTATTATAGAAACCAGTGATCACCATCCAATCCGGCATTCCATGATGTGGACATTTTCTCAACATTTCCTTGTAGTGTTCCCAAGCCTCGCACATAGATTCTGTAGGTTGCTGCGCAAACTGAGTAAGAGCACTCCTCATAGCAGCAGTCTTTGCCATCGGATAAAACTTCACCAGAAACTTTTGTGCAAGATCTTGCCACGTAGTGATGGACCCAGCTGGTTCAGAATGTAACCAGTCTTTAGCCTTGTCCCTCAGTGAGAATGGGAAAAGCCTCAACTTGATAGCCTCATCAGTCACGCCATTATACTTAAAAGTGCTGCAGATCTCGACAAAATTCCTTATGTGCATGTTGGGGTCTTCAGTTGCCACTCCTCCAAAAGAAACAGAATTCTGCACCATCTGAATAGTGCCCGGCTTGATTTCAAAGGTGTTAGCTTGAATAGCCGGATGAAGGATGCTTGACTGAATGTCATCAATTTTAGGCCGAGAAAAATCCATAAGAGCTGGATCAGCTTGAACAATATGATCTCCCATGTTTACTGGTTCTTTCTGCTCAGTTCCTGAATCCGAATCCTCAAAATCTAACTTCTCCGGAATATCAAGAACTTCGTCTGTCCCCTCAGCTGTATCTAAAGTCCTCTTGCGAGCACGAGAACGAGTTTGCATAAACGCTTGCTAAAGTACCTGAAACACAACCGGAAAAAATAAGTAACTACTACGTCCTAATCACTGAGTCCTAATGACCAATGATGGTAAGTACATAAACTAAACAAATACGCCGAGTCCCCGGCAGCGGCGCCAAAAACTTGTTAAGGCTAAAATACGCACTAATATTCACGCAAGTATACGCGTTCGCAAGTAATATAGAATACTTTCTAGTTCGTTCCCACAGAGACTCAGACTAAATTATTGTCTAATTAAACTCACTCACCAATGTATGATTACTTCTCAATGTTAAGATACTAACACTTAAAATTGTTGATTAAATATTAACTATAATTAACTACTTAATTAATCACTTAATTAACACTTCAATTTATCAATAATAAAACACTCATGAGATCACAACTTCATTATTACTTCCTTCTATAGCCATTGTTATTACCTTTAGCATGTGACAGTGATGATATTAATCGAATAACACGAAACTGATAAAAGCCAACTTTCATTGTACTAATACCATTCTACCAAGCATCCACAATTAAGATAGAAGTTGAATAGTCATCAATTATGTTGAGTTCCTATATGTCTACAGAAATTGACAACACAACGATTTAAGCACAAGTTATTCCTTTTGATTACATAGGGCAAATAAAACTGTTAGAGTTACCCACTAATCATGCACAACGTACATGAACCTATGCTAGCATGGCAAGTTCTAAATCTCAAGATCCACCGTCGCTTCACAAGAGATTAACACCCTATCTTATATGTTCGCGACGAACATAAGACGAATACGCACAACCAATACTAGATATCATACAATCATCACACACTAAAGTATTAAACAATTAACTAAAGAATTCCATAATAAATCCGTTGCAACCCCATGATCACGATTAGCCCATAATAGCACTTATCGTCATCATGGGTTCATATGAAATCATGATAAACAAACACAAGAAAATAATAACTAAACTAATTATATTAAAACAGAGTACGTCACAAGAGTAAATAAGTTCAAAGTAAGAAAACTAGCATCCAACGTTACAACGAAACAAGAATCACAAGAAGATATGCTTCCTCTTCGTTGCGGTATGCTAAATCGGTCTTCTTCCTTATCTCTTTCGCTCCTTGCGTAAAAACACAATCTTCTTCAATCCACACTTGTGAAAACGTCTCAATTCTACTTCTATAATAGTCCCATAAAACTCAGATTACATAGAAGTGGAAACCAAACAGAAGTAGAAGTCCAGAAACATTATATCTTTTTTCCCGACCCTGCGCGGCCGCTCAGCATAGCTGAGCGGACGCTCAGCTTGCTGCACGGCCGCTCAGCAATGCTGAGCGGGCGCTCAGACCTCTACTGGAAAAAATCTGATTTTGCTCCATTTCTTTGCCGTAATCTGCCCGTTTCTTTCCTCTCGCAATGGTGAACACATGCCAAGGTTTATTCTTGATGATTCCTCCCCCGAAATGCAACTAATACCCTGAAATGCATAAACACTAGAAAAACACATCAAATACACAAAATACTTGATTTCAAGACACCAATTTAAGCCATTTTAAGACGTTCTAAGTGGTATAAAATGCCACTTATCATGCACGGGAAAGAGTTGGGATGGATCAGATGACGAGAATCATGAATATCTTGCTTTCATAACAATCTCTGAAGATGGTCCAACTCACATATCTCATGTTTCAAATTCTTGAACCACTGCAATACTTTGCTCTCAATATTCAATGCATGATAAGATCATAGTGTTTAAATGTTTAACACTCGCATAAGCATGATAGCATCACACATAGATAATGCTGAACTAGTTCACTAGATTATTTTCTGGTAACTAGGATTGATTTTTAGCTTGTGCATGTTACTTTAGATGATCTTAAAAATATGTTTGAATATTTGTTGAACATGATTAATTGCTTTAATGAGGTATATGTTTTTCCAGCATATAAGGCCTTTGTTTTTGCTTATTCTCTGTATCCTATTACAATGTGACTTATTCATTTGATCTGAATTGTTTGTTAAGATGTATTAATTTATAATTGGATTGAGACAACTAGATGAGATACATCAATAGGATTGGACTAGATAGAATTAATGATTTATTTATTAATTCTGTTTGTTCCATATCATGCATATCTTGCTTAATTCTTATGTGTAATGTTTCTAAATGAATGCCATGTATTCCCAATACAATGCTTGCTTATTTTTATGCTATGAATGCATCTCTTAGTACTTGCATTAATTATAGAAGAAGCATGTTTAATATTACAATATGGCAAAGACTCTCAGTCCTCCTTATGTAAGGTTGGAACCATTTTCCCCTAGCCTAGAGAAAAATCTGTCAAGGGTATTAAACTGGAGAAAATGGTCAGTCTAAGATAAGAATCAGCATGATAAGGTTGCATCTGTTGTTATCTCTGTTTATAGTAAAATCTCTAATCCATCTAGACCCAAACTGACAAGTTGGATACCAAGAACTGTTAATCCATTTTTGAGTGCAGGACATAACAGGTTAATTGATTCATATATATTCTTGGTATTTGATACTCAAGGCATATGATCAAAGAAAGAGCCTCACAATCAAATGTGATCAATAAAAGCTATTCCGTCAATAATCTTTGGAGATGACATCAAAGGTTTTCATTACGGGACAAGCTATGCAGAAAAGGGATGTCATCATGGACTCAACAATTGCTATCACTGATAACAACTAATTATTTGAGTCATTGATAACATTTGAAGCAACTTCCTTGCTGGAGAATCAAGGAACAAATCCTCTTATCAGACAGTTCTGCATCAAAGGACAAAATGTTAATTCAATGAAGGATTAGTGTCTCATCTGAAGCAGGAAGGTTGAGAAGCTTGCTCTTCTTAGAGTAAGGGAAGAATATGCTCGTGGCTAGAATGGAATCTCAGGAATGGTGAAGTCAGTGGTTTCTACCGTAAAGCTTCATCTGACAAAAGTTTAGCTATGGCATTAGAAGCTCTCAACCTTGAACATCAACTCAAGGAACTCTTTTGTGAAAAGGGGTTAGTGAGAGGACTGCCTCATCTGGAATTCAGAAGATGATAAATGTGAGGCATGTCAGAAAGAGGAGTCAAAGACAACATCATATCAAAGTAAAGATATACCTTAGTGATGATTGATGACTACTCTTAAGATAAAGTTGTTGTTCGTGCATTCTAAAGACAAGACATCACAGATGGTGATTGATCGTATCAGAAGATCAAGATGGAAGCAACTGTAAAGAAATGATCTTATGGTCAGGTAATGGGACTGAATTTAAGAAGCGGTTCTGATTAATATTTGTAACATCAAGAATATTTTGAGACATATTCAGCACTGAGAGCTCCGTGTTAGAATGGAGTGGTACAAAGGAAGAACCAGAACTTGATTAAAGCTACAGGGGAAATATCAAGCTAATCAAGACTTTATAAATACCAAAGGGCTGGAGTAGTCAAAACAGTTTGCAACACGTAATATCAAGCCTTGATCTGGATGTATAGATGAAGACCACTAATGAGTTAATGGCCAACAGGAGCAAACACTAGATAACCTGAAAGTGTTTGGAGAGAATGTTCAGTTAGGATATTTTTCATGGCTACTCAATGGAGTCTACAACCTACAGGGCAGTTGTGGATATCAACAGAAGGTGAGAGACAGTCTAAGTGCATTGTTCAACAACTCCATGCTCCAAGCTGTTAAAGGAGAAATTATTGGTATTGATAATTCATATCCGAGCAGTGGAATGGCAGTGTATAACACTCATTATTTCAATGAAGCCAGACAGCAAGGGTAAGGATTTTCAGGAAATCCCAACAACAGCTTGGGGGGGGGGGAAAGAAGGATCAAGTAGTCAGACACAATACCATATTGAAAATCAGAGGACACTAAAGAACATATATGCTGAGACAAAGGGGTTGATGTCAATATTATTCCCAGAGTCTAGTTCTCAAGTGATCCAGATGGTGGAGTAATGATTAGCAGGGATACTGAGTATGAATGATTATTTCTCTAGTTTTCTATATAAAGAAGAAACTAAGAAAGCTACAGAAGCTCTGATAGATCCGGATTGATTGGGTGATTGCAAAGCAAGACGAGATCAATCAGTCAACAAGAAGATTGTAGGGAAGCTGTATCCAAACCAAATGACAACTTTATAATTGGTACTAGGATAACCAGAAGTCATTACTGGATGACAATGGCATTGTTACGAGGGACAAGGCCAAACTGGATGCTAGGTTATTATCAGGAAGCACTATCTAACAGATAGCACCAGTGACGAGACTTGAGGATATTACGACATATCAGGCACCTGATGCACATTACACTTGGAATTAGACTCTAGTAGATGTGTACAAGTGCACTCCTGGTTGGTGAGTCAAAAGTGGAAGTCAATGCACCACAGTTCATGGACTTTACAGTTGCAGATCTATTAGAATATGCATATCTCTTCTTCACAATCTCATTTCAGGTTGGTATGAACTAGTATACTGCTCAAGCAATCGCCAAGGACATGGTATGGCACTCTGACTGAAGTTATAGTTAAATATAAACTAGTAAAGTCATTATATTAAAAAATCTCGTATCACTAGGCACAAACATATTGTTTTATATGTGCAGTGATATAATGATAATGTTATATGTTGGTCTACTAACAAAGACTTGTGCAAGATTATTTGCTAAGTTATTACAGAGTAAGTATGGAAGAGCATGTTGGAAAGGTTACAATTCTTTTTGAAATTACTTCAAGCAAGCCATTAGGATAATTCTTTTAGGAGCTCAAGCAAGCCAAAAGAACAATTTTTTTAGGAGCACAAGTAAACCAAAGGAATGATGGCAATACAAGTAAGTTAAGGATCTTTTGAAGATGCAAAATTTTTAAGATTCTGAACATGCCAAGACTACTTACCAACGGAAACCACTAAAGCTTGATCAGTGTAACTCAGGTAAAATGACAAGCTGTAGAGGTATGACAAGCACACTCTTTTACTCAAATGCTATTAGACAACATGTAATGTTCTCAAGATGCCAAAGTGCAAGATTCTAAGTAGATCCTAGAGAATCCAATCTTATAGCTATTAACAAGATTATTAGATATCTTAAGGGACTACCAACTCTTGGAGTAAAGTACCCTAAAGATATTGTGCTTAACATGTTTGGCTATATAGATATAGATTACGCAGGTTGAAAGAAAGACAGGAGAAACATCTCTGAAATGGTCAACTTAAGTGACGGGAGAAGCATCTCAGGAAGCTGTCAACTTCGTGGAAGAAGATTGATTTCTTGTTTTGATAAGAAACAACCTCAAATCCAACAAATCTGTGGAACACTCTATGACAAGGCACTTTCACACCAGGTATCATTTATTTCGAGAGCATGTCTTTTAGTCAAAGAGTCACTTGCAGAAACACTTATTAAATCACTTGTTAAAATTAATCTTTCAAGACTAGTTTGTAAGTGTGGGATAGCATTCATGGCATATTAGTTGGAAATTCCATCTGTAAGGAATTCTTCATATAAGTTCACAAGTATTAAATCTTCAATATTTAAAGGACTTGTGAATTTATCAGTAATCCAGTACCTCGTACTTAGTGCTACTATCTTGATTATCATGATTACAATATCATATACATTTGTGGTAGTTAAGTATTATAGCATTAAGTTTGAATACTATTTTAATTGATTCAAATTATGACTGTAGACAATTCCATTCCATATCAGTCTCATAATTTGAATTGTATTAAAATAACATGCAGCATAGTTATTTGTATCTTGTATGAATAATTATGATACTTTTAGTATTAATGCTATTATTTAGAATTTTTGTTCTAAGTAATCAATGATTATTTCTAAAATCATTAATATTAAAAGTTGAAGTATTTTCTAAGTTATGTGTATAAAACTCTCAATATTTTATATGCTTAGAAAGTATTTCTAAAATTACTAATTATCCAGAGAGTGATTGCCATGTATATAAATCATATATCCTATTGGTCATTATTCAAGGATAATTATGAAAATATTTAAGTGCTAGTATCTAACTAATAGATATTTAGTATTTATTTATTTAGTATTTATTTTGGGTAGTTTGGATTATGGAAATTGAAGCAATTCAATGATTTTATTTGCTCCATAATTCAAACTAAATTAAAATAAATGAGCAGCATGATTGATTATAACTAAATCTGTTAACAATTGATATCTAGTATATTAATTGTAACTAAACTGTTATAGGTTAATTATGAGGTCTTGGTTCTAGTGAATTTAGCAATGTTTACATCTCAAGAATTCACTGAAATCAGAATATGATTGTAGCATGATTAGTTGTGTGCCAATTCTTGACTTATATCAGTTAATGATACTTAGTTAAGAGTTTAACTATGAACTAATTGTGAAGTATTAGTATCTGTGACATTACTTACAACTCCTCTAAGTAATCAATGTTTATCCTCAGTCACTTATACTAATATAAAAAGTGTAAAAATATCTCTTGAAGTACAATTATGGTCAATGAGGATTTTGCTTTATTAGAAGTAACCATATGTTGTTCACCTAGAATAATTTTTATACTTATTTGCAAATTCCTGACCACTTTGATAATAGATGCAATACTCAATGGACCAAAGAATATGAAACTTAGAACATTTTTCTAAGATTGCAAACAAGTCAATGTTGGTTAATGTTACTTTATTTATCGAACCAACATTGTAATATCCGGAATATATCGTCTAATTATTTTTGCTATTATATAATTATTATGTGTGTTCAGTATCTATTCTGTGAGCTAATTGTTAAGTGTTATCTGTACTTGGTTATTCAAAAATAATATTAATTGAGTATTTTAATTTTTATATGTCCAAAATAAAATATAGATAATTGTCATATCTTCCTAATTATTTTTATGTTGGTTTATGGATTTATAAGAATCATCTGAAATTTCTAAAATCTTTTTCCGGGTAATTAAAATTTATTTTATAAAAACGGGAACCAACCGACGTCAACCGTTGTTACGTTTTTGGAACCCGAAACTCTTTCGAGAACTCCCTCCTAACCTAATTATAATATTCCGAGCATTTTCCATGTTTCGACTTTTTCGATCCGGCGTACGGTTTGTCCTGCGCGGGTCCCGGCGCAACATTTTCGATACAATATTCGTTTCGGTAAACCAATAAAACCCGTATTTTCGATAAACGGGAGCTTTTTATTAAACTATCACAATTATCACTTCGTAATACGTGTAACCAGGCGCTGAGACCAAGACCGCAGTACAAATTGTACTGATTTGGATAATTATCCCGAAAACAGATACCGTTTGGATCAGTTTTTACAAATAAACGTACCGTTTTATATCCGGAATGATCCAACGGGATACTAATTTTCCGTAATTATAAATAGCCTTTTACCGTATTTTATTTCGTATCAAAATCATTTGCAGACGGATAATTATATAATTTTCAGAGAAAAACCCTAATTTCCTAAAACTGTTCTAAGAATCAAACAAGCATTTGGAGGTGTTATTGAATTCGGTTTGGAAAGCTCGAGTAACCAATCTGAAGGTCTTGAAGAGCTCTACCAGATTCTGTAATCCATACACCTGCAGAAATCAAGGTTATTTTTCTAAAAATTTATTTATTTTCAAATTTATTTTATTAAAAATATGAATTTTTATTCGGATGATTGTTTGTATGATTTGATGATTGCATGTTGTAGAGCTTGTTTTCCTGATGATTTTCATATGTCATACGTCTGATTTGGAGTTCAATAACATGTTCAAATTTGAGTTTGATTTTCGAATTTTAAAATTAGGGTTTATAACCCGTATGAATGTTCTTAATTGAAATTTGGGGGTTTCTTATTCTGTGATAGATTGATGTTGTGTTATAGTGGGTTGTGTTCTCTGTGAAATTTGCAATCTAGTCGTATAAGTTTCATGAACCAACGAGGTCTGTAGAGAAGGGAGTTGTGTTTTGAAGTTTTCCCATGTTCGCCGGAAACTGGAAAATTTCACGGCCAAATTCCGGCCAACTCAGGGATTGTTAGGATGAATTGATTGCATGGTTGTGTTCCTGGTGTTGTGTAGATGTGATCTGGAGGTGATGGTGGCCTGAGCATCCCTGGAACGTGTTCTCCGGCAATCCCCGACTATTTTCCGGCGACCCCCTGGAAAATTACAGTTTAGTACCTATAGTTTTGAAAACGATGCAGTTTGGTCCCTGTAGTTTCCAGACTTTGCAAAAATTGGATTTCTGTTTTAAAAATGTTTAAAAATCATATTTCCTATTTATTTTTATTATAAAAATTCGTTTTTAATTTCTGAAAATTCTAAAAATTATTATTTTAATTCTGAAAATTATTTTTAATTCACAAATAAATCTAAATTAATTACTTAATTAATTTCAGTTAATTTCTAATTGATTAATTGGTCAATTAATTCGAAAATTAATTGATTAATTGATTTAATTAATTATTAATTGATTTTAATTAATTATTTAATTAGATTTAATTATTTAAAAATGATTTAAAAATTCTAAAAAATAGTTTCGAGCTTTAAAATATTATTCTAAATTATTTCCAAGGCTCGATAATTATTCTAAAATTATTTCGGAGCCAGAATTGGCCAACCGAACCTTGTTTATTAACCCGAAATTGATCCAATGACCCGTTTTAATTCCGAAAAATGTTTTAAAAATCATTTTAAATACCAGAAAGCCTATTTATGACCCGAGACTTCTTTATAAATAATATATCATTGATTACGTGATGTATTATGTGCTATATGTGACTTGTTAATTAACTATCAGTCTATATATTCGGTGTTTACTTGATTATTGCATAACTTTCAATCCGTTAATCGGATTTGGGTAAAACGAAGGGTAGATAGAAGTATGTGTTGAATAGAATTCCATGAGTAAATTATTGATAGATGCTTATGATATGTGAGCAGAAGAGGCAAGACGTAGGAAAGGGAAACAGATAGTTGAGGAGTAAGACGCTTGTTATTGGAAGCGAGTGCAGTGTAGTAAGCTAATATCAGGCAAGTGTTCTGAACTTTCTCGAGATATTGTAGTACGTGATAGTCTTGTTGATATTGCAAGTGCTTTGAAGCACTGAAACCTAAACCCTGATTCCAGTTATTGTTCTTGAGCCATAAACCTTATTCTTTCTAGACCATTGATTGTTGTATACCTAAACACAAATCTCAAGTATACGATATTACTCCACAAATACATGTAAACAAAATCCCAAACACTGAACTGAATTACTTGTACATTCAATCATTGTATCCTATGCTTTGAAAGCCCAAATCTTTGAAACCCTGAAATGTTGATTCCTTTGTTACCCAATTCTTTCATTACCCAGCATCCAAGCTTTTAAATTGCCTTATTAATCCTTACAAGGATTGAAACCCTTTCATTGTTAAACATTTATTGTTGTTAATGATTTCGGTTATTGTTTATTATTGCATATTCTGTTATTATATTAGAATTGGATTGTTTTTATAAAATTGTGGACCAGATTCGTGGTCAGACCATATAATGGTCAAGTTAGGCCAATGTGTGCCTTGGATCCAGTAGTTAGAGCAATGATGTGTGCCTTAGTCGGGGTTAGTGCGTGACTGATCAGCAGCCTAACCTTGGTTTTTAAATTAAAAGTATAATATCCAATTCTAAATCATAATCCATTGTTCACTTGATATCATAATCATATTCACCTGATGATCATTATTCTCAGTTTTGTCATTGTGACTTGCTGAGCTAGTTAGCTCATTTGTGCAATGTTGTTTATATTCTTTCCACTTAAAAAGGAACCAGTTGGTAGCGAGGATCCCCAGTCCAGCGCGAGAGCTAGGGGTTCAGGTTGAGAAAGCTGAGGTAGTAGGCTTCTTTTGGGATAATTTAAGTTTGTAAAAGTTTGTAATAATGTTTAATACTCAGTTTGAGTTTGAAATAGTTGGGATTTGAACCATTTGTAATATATTAGTGTGTGTGGCTTGTGTGTATACCTTAACCTGTTGCGGTCCGTGGTGGTTGGTAAGTAGGGTCACTGCATATATTATTATTATCTTTATTATTGTTATAAGCAGGTTATAAATAAGGTGTGTGTGTGGACCCCAAACTTCTGACCCGGGTTTGGAGGGCGCCACCGGTTTGGTATCAGAGCTACAGGTTATAAGTCACTGACACAAGCCTAGGTTGACGGGAATGGGTAGAGGGATAGGATTAGAAGTAAGGTATAGGATGATAGAACGTCGAGAGGTTGAGTGTTATGGTATAACCAGTATTAGTATAGTTTGCGTCATGGTACGAGATTCTTATATTACGATATGATTTCAGATAGCAGAGATGGCCGACTCTTTTATTCCCGTATCAGCTGATCACTCAGAGCCTTCAGTTGGAGCACCAGCATCGGATCCACGTCCTGTTATTCCACCAGCATTGGCTATTCTACCTCCACCGGTGTTGCAGCCCGTACCATTGTAGGCCATTCCACCTCCAGGCATGAGGCCACCTGTCAGAGGACCCCACCTGCTCATTCAGGCTTTACTAGTCATTCAGTCACAGGAGTACCTTTCCAGTTCTCTTCCTATCCTGTCCCATATCATCAGTTTGAGGCTTGCCTTATGGAGCAGCGATTCCTATAGGGTCAGATCCAGGAGTTATTGCATATCATGCGTACCAGAGAGATGGGGAGTGGTGAGAGGCGACTTAGGGAGAGGCTCTAGGCGTTTCGTAGAGTAGCTGCTATGAGGATTGCTGAGGCTACACATGAGGACATCACCCCTGATTTCCTAGTGGAGTGGGCTAAGTGGGTTCTAGAGGAGCTTGAGGAGATAGGAGGTCCAGATTTGCCATGAGTTAGAGATTCTGAGATGGAGATGCTGAGCAGTGTTGTTATGATTATGTAGTATGTACAGTAGTGTGTAGTGTGTATCAGTAGACTTTTGAGTTGTATTTATAGACTAGCGATGCTGACTTGTGAGTAGGTGGTTGTACCCTTTTTGCTTTTACTTTCGAAGCGTCTTTACTCTTGTACTACTTAAAACTTTTGATTTATATATATCAGTACCTTTTTCCTTTCCAACACTGTCATTTACTTTATCGCACCTGTTTTACTTTACCTTATTTATTGCACCAGTATACCCTGTGATACCATGTACCATGTTTTCCATAACTGTTTATATTTAGTAAAGAAGCATGCAATTTACTTAGTTACAACTGTTTTCAAAAAGAGATATTCCTATTTTATAAAACTTTTCTTTTATACAAAGATTTGATTCAAAAGCTAAATAAATTGATTGATTCTTTACAGAAAATGCCTCCCAAAAGAAATACCCGCACCAACACCCAGAATGAAGAAACCAACAACAACAATAACAACCAAGATGATACAAACCAAAATGTGAACCCAGGACCCATGGACCCAGCAATAGCCCAGATTCTTCAAATCTTGGCCCAACAAACAGTTCACCTGGCACAACAACAGCAGAGACAGACCAATCCCCAGGTAACTTTCAAAACATTTCAGGCAGTAAACCCACCAGAATTTAAGGGTTCCTTAGAGCCAATTGAAGCAAATGTGTGGTTAAAGGAAATAGAGAAGGCATTTGCCTTGGTAAAAGTGAAAGAGGAGCAGAAGGTTGAATTTGCAAGTTACTATCTGAAGAATGAGGCCACCTATTGGTGGGAGATGGTGAAGACATTGGAAAGCACAGATGTTATTACTTGGGAAAGGTTTAAGGAATTGTTTTTAGAAAAGTATTTTCCTCAGTTTGTTCAGGATCAAATGGAGCTGAAGTTTTTAGAATTAAAGCAAGGGAACATGTCGGTAACAGATTATGAGGGGAAGTTTGAGGAATTGTCAAGGTATGTGCCGTCGTATGTTGATACTGATAGAAAGAAAGCTAAGAGATTCCAGCAAGGCTTGAAGCCATGGATCAGAGGGAAGGTAGTTATTTTTGAATTGGATACCTATGCCGGGGTTGTACAGAAGGCTATGATCGCAGGGACAGAGAGTGAGATGTTCCAGAAAGATAAGGAAAACAAGAAAAGGAAAGTTGAGGGAAGTGAGGGTCAGTCACAAACAGGGAAGTTTCCAAATTTTAAGAAGGGCAAGTTTCAGCCAGGGAAAAATTTTAATTTTAGGAGACAAAATGCAGAAGACAGAGGCCAGGGCAATCGTCCAGCTAATGTGAATCATCCGAATCAGTTGAGATTAACTTTTCCAGATTGTCAAGTATGTGGAAAGAAGCATGGAGGAGTTTGTAACAAGTTGAATGTGGTATGTTTTAAATGCAACCAGAAAGGGCACTACTCGAGGGAGTGCCGAAATCAGCAAGCAAGAGAGCCAGCAAATAAGGATCAACCTATCCGAAATCCAGCAGTGAAGGTTCCAGCCATTGGATTTACATGCTTCAAATATGGAAAACCAGGACATATGGCCAGGGATTGCAAGACACCAGCCCCAGTCAGTAATGCATTAAAGATTATGGGATCTACCCCAACAGTGAATGAGACTCCGAGGGCTAGAGTTTTTGACATGTCGGTGAAGGATGCGATCCAGGATACGGATGTCGTGGCAGGTACGCTTAATGTGAATTCTTTATATGCCAAAGTGTTAATAAATTCGGGAGCAACTCGATCGTTTGTTTCACAAGATTTTGTTAGTAAGTTAAATTGTCCAGTTGGGTATTTAAATGAAATAATGATTGTGGAATTAGCAAATCAAGAACGTGTAACTGTTAACCAAGTTTGTGGGAATTGTGAGATTGAGATTCTGGTAGTAAGTTTTGTGTAGATTTGATACCGTTTAAGTTAGGAGAATTTGACGTTATATTAGGGATGGATTGGTTATCTAAGCATGATGCTCAGATAGATTGTCAAAATAAGAAAGTAATGGTAAAAACGCCAGACGAAAGAATAGTAACGTTCAAGGGACAGAAGCAGGTAAAGAAGTTCTTAACGATGATTCAAGCCAAGAAGTTACTACAACAAGGATGTGAGCATTTCGTAGCATATGTGATCGACAGAAGTCAGGAGCCAGCAAAACTTGATGATATTCCAGTTGTGAAGGAATTTCCAGACGTGTTTCCCGACGAGTTACCAGGACTTCCTCCAGATAGAGAAATTGAATTTGCAATCGACTTAGCACCTGGAACCGAACCAGTATCCAAGGCCCCATATAGAATGGCGCCTGTTGAGATGAAAGAGCTAGCAAAGCAATTGCAGGAATTGTTAGAGAAAGGAGTAATCAGACCCAGCGTATCCTCGTGGGGAGCCCCGGTATTATTTGTCAAGAAAAAAGATGGAAGCATGAGACTGTGCATCGACTATAGGGAGCTCAACAAGTTGACAATCAAGAATAAGTATCCGTTACCCAGAATTGATGATTTGTTTGACCAATTGAAGGAAGCCAAGTATTTCTCCAAGATCGATTTAAGATCGGGATATCATCAACTGAAGATCAAACCAGAAGATATACCAAAGACAGCTTTCAGAACAAGGTATGGGCATTATGAATTTCTAGTAATGTCCTTTGGATTGACCAACGCCCCAGCAGCGTTTATGGACCTGATGAACAGAATTTTCAAGGAATATTTCGACAAGTTCGTTATAGTATTTATAGACGATATTTTGATCTATTCAAAGATGGAGGAGGATCATGCGGAACATTTAAGGACAGCTTTGGAGATTTTAAGGAAAAAGAAGTTATATGCTAAATTGTCGAAGTGTGAGTTTTGGCTACAGGAAGTTCAGTTCTTAGGACATATAGTCAGTAATGAAGGGATCAAAGTGGACCCGGCAAAGATCGAGGCAATTATGAATTGGGAAAGACCGAGAACACCCACTGAGGTAAGAAGTTTCTTGGGATTGGCAGGATATTATCGACGATTCGTTCAGAATTTCTCAAGAATTGCAACACCATTGACAAAGCTTACACGAAAGAATGAAAAGTTTATGTGAAATGACAAGTGCAAAGAAAGTTTTCAGGAATTGAAGCGGAGATTAATCACAGCACCTGTTTTGTCACTTCCAGACGATCAAGGGAATTTCGTAATTTATAGCGATGCATCTTACAAAGGATTATGATGTGTTCTTATGCAGCACGACAAGGTGATTGCGTATGCGTCAAGGCAATTGAAACCACACGAACAGAAGTACCCTACTCATGATTTGGAGCTAGCAGCCATAGTATTTGCTTTGAAGATTTGGAGACATTATTTGTATGGAGAAAAGTGTGAGATTTTCACATATCAAAAAAGTTTGAAATATATATTTACCCAGAAGGAACTTAATATGAGACAAAGGAGATGGTTAGAATTGATCAAGGATTATGATTGCTCGATTAATTATCATCCCGGTAAGGCGAACGTTGTAGCAGATGTGTTAAGTCGGAAGGAAAGGTTAAATGTGTTATCCGTACCTGAAGAGAT
This sequence comes from Apium graveolens, assembly GCF_009905375.1. Lineage (NCBI taxonomy): Eukaryota > Viridiplantae > Streptophyta > Magnoliopsida > Apiales > Apiaceae > Apium > Apium graveolens. The sequence goes on from NC_133648.1 coordinate 90,966,615, forward strand.
ATATAAAGAATTTCAAAAATTGGAATTGGAGATTAGAATTTGCAAGCCTGAGGAAGCAAAAGTGTACGGTATGATTTTCCAACCGGAGTTATTGAAGAAAATAAATAAATGCCAGAAAGAGGTAATGGATCAAGATATAAATAGTTTGGTAGGTGAGGAATTATGCACGCAACAAGATGATCAAGGTATTCTTAGGTTTTCTTCAAGAATTTGGATTCCACCAGTGACGGAGCTGAAAAATGAAATTTTACAAGAGGCACATAGTTCAAGATATTCCATCCATCCAGGGAGTACCAAAATGTACAGAGATTTAAAGAAGAATTATTGGTGACCAGATATGAAGAGGGAAATTGCGGAATGGGTTAGTAAATGCTATACATGTCAGAGAGTTAAAGCAGAGCATCAGAGACCAAGCGGATTGCTATAGCCATTGGAGATTCCAGAGTGGAAGTGGGAACATATTACCATGGATTTCATAGTTAGATTACCAAGGACAAGGGCTAATCATGATGCCATTTGGGTTATAGTAGATAGACTTACCAAATCAGCTCATTTTCTGCCTATAAATGAAAGATTTTCGCTCGACAAGTTAGTTCATATGTACTTGAAAGAGATCGTAGTTCGTCATGGAGTTCCAGTGTCTATCGTATCTGATAGAGATCCAAGGTTTAATTCAAGATTTTGGAAGAGTTTTCAAGAATGTTTGGGAACAAGATTGAATATGAGTACGGCCTATCACCCCCAAACGGATGGCCAAAGTGAAAGAACGATCCAGACAATCGAGGACATGCTACGTCTTTGTGCTATTGATTTCAAAGGAAGTTGGGACGAGCATTTACCCCTGGTAGAGTTTGCCTATAACAACAGTTATCACGCCAGCATTGGGATGCCACCTTATGAAGCCCTTTATGGACGCAAATGTAGATCTCCAGTATATTGGGACGAAGTAGGAGAACGCAAAATACTCGGACCCGAATTGGTACAGCAGACAAATGAAGTTGTTGAAATTATCCAGAAAAGATTAATAGCCGCACAAGATCGTCAAAGGAAATATGCAGACCAGTCAAGAAAAGACATGGAATTTGAAGAAGGAAGCTTGGTATTATTGAAAGTATCACCATGGAAAGGACTAACGAGGTTTGGGAAGAAAGGGAAGCTAAACCCAAGATATGTCGGACCTTTTGAAATCCTAAAGCGTATTGGAAAAGTAGCTTACGAATTGGCGTTACCTCCGCACATGGAGCACATTCACAATGTTTTTCACATATCAATGCTTAAGAAATATAATCCAGACTTCAGGCATGTAATAGAATATGAGCAATAGAGCTTCAAGCAGATTTGTCATATATAGAGAGCCCGGTAGAAGTTCTAGAAGAGAGAGAGAAAGTATTGAGAAATAAAGTGGTAAAGTTAGTAAGAGTATTGTGGAGAAACCCAAAGGTTGAAGAGTCAACCTGGGAGTTAGAAAGTGATATGAGAAAAAAGTACCCTCATTTGTTTTCTTAGAGATTCTGAGGACAGAATCCTATTAAGGGGGAAGGATGTAATATCCGGGATATATCGTATAATTATTTTTGCTATTATATAATTAATATGTGTGTTCAGTATCTATTCTGTGAGCTAATTGTTAAGTGTTATCTGTACTTGGTTATTCAAAAATAATATTAATTGAGTATTTTAATTTTTATATGTCCAAAATAAAATATAGATAATTGTCATATCTTCCTAATTATTTTTATGTTGGTTTATGGATTTATAAGAATCATCTGAAATTTCTAAAATCTTTTTCCGGGTAATTAAAATCTATTTTATAAAAACGGGAACCAACCGACGTCAACCGTTGTTACATTTTTGGAACCCGAAACTCTTTCGAGAACTCCTTCCTAACCTAATTGTAATATTCCGAGCATTTTCCATGTTTCGACTTTTTCGATCCGGCGTACGGTTTGTCCTGCGCGGGTCCCGGCGCAACATTTTTGATACAATATTCGTTTCGGTAAATCAATAAAACCCGTATTTTCGATAAACGGGAGCTTTTTATTAAACTATCATAATTATCACTTCGTAATACGTGTAACCAGGCGCTGAGACCAAGACCGCAGTACAAATTGTACTGATTTGGATAATTATCCCGAAAACCGATACCGTTTGGATCAGTTTTTACAAATAAACGTACCATTTTATATCCGGAATGATCCAACGGGATCCTAATTTTCCGTAATTATAAATAGCCTTTTACCGTATTTTATTTCGTATCAAAATCATTTGCAGACAGATAATTATATAATTTATAGAGAAAAACCCTAATTTCCTAAAACTGTTCTAAGAATCAAACAAGCATTTGGAGGTGTTATTGAATTCGGTTTGGAAAGCTCGAGTAACCAATCTGAAGGTCTTGAAGAGCTCTACCAGATTCTGTAATCCATACACCTGCAGAAATCAAGGTTATTTTTCTAAAAATTTATTTATTTTCGAATTTATTTTATTAAAAATATGAATTTTTGCTCGGATGATTGTTTGTTTGATTTGATGATTGCATGTTGTAGAGCTTGTTTTCCTGATGATTTTCATATGTCATACGTCTGATTTGGAGTTAATAACATGTTCAAATTTGAGTTTGATTTTCGAATTTTAAAATTAGGGTTTATAACCCGTATGAATGTTCTTAATTGAAATTTGGGGGTTTCTTATTCTGTGATAGATTGATGTTGTGTTATAGTGGGTTGTGTTCTCTGTGAAATTTGCAATCTAGTCGTATAAGTTTCATGAACCAACGAGGTCTGTAGAGAAGGAAGTTGTGTTTTTAAGTTTTCCGATGTTCGCCGGAAACTGGAAAATTTCACGGCCAAATTCCGGCCAACTCTGGGATTGTTAGGATGAATTGATTGCATGGTTGTGTTCCTGGTGTTGTGTAGATGTGATCTGGAGGTGATGGTGGCCTGAGCATCCCTGGAACGTGTTCTCCGGCCATCCCCGACTGTTTTCCGGCGACCCCCTGAAAAATTACAGTTTAGTACCTATAGTTTTGAAAACGATGCAGTTTGGTCCCTGTAGTTTCCAGACTTTGCAAAAATTGGATTTCTGTTTTAAAAATGTTTAAAAATCATATTTCCTATTTATTTTTATTATAAAAATTCGTTTTTAATTTCTGAAAATTCTAAAAATTATTATTTTAATTCTGAAAATTATTTTTAATTCACAAATAAATCTTAATTAATTAGTTAATTAATTTCAGTTAATTTCTAATTGATTAATTGGTCAATTAATTCGAAAATTAATTGATTTAATTAATTATTAATTGATTTTAATTAATTATTTAATTAGGTTTAATTATTTAAAAATGATTTAAAAATTTTGAAAAATAGTTTCGAACTTTAAAATATTATTCTAAATTATTTCCAAGGCTCGATAATTATTCTAAAATTATTTCGGAGCCAAAATTGGCCAACCGAACCCTGTTTATTAACCCGAAATTGATCCAACGACCCGTTTTAATTCCGAAAAATGTTTTAAAAATTATTTTAAATACCAGAAAGCCTATTTATGACCCGAGACTTCTTTATAAATAATATATCATTGATTACGTGATGTATTATGTGCTATATGTGACTTTTTAATTGACTATCAGTCTATATATTCGGTGTTTACTTGATTATTGCATAACTTTCAATCCGTTAATCGGATTTGGGTAAAACGAAGGGTAGATAGAAGTATGTGTTGAATAGAATTCCATGAGTAAATTATTGATAGATGCTTATGATATGTGAGCAGAAGAGGCAAGACGTAGGAAAGGGAAACAGATAGTTGAGGAGTAAGACGCTTGTGATTGGAAGCGAGTGCAGTGTAGTAAGCTAATATCAGGCAAGTGTTCTGAACTTTCTCGAGATATTGTAGTACGTGATAGTCTTGTTGATATTGCAAGTGCTTTGAAGCACTGAAACCTAAACCCTGATTCCAGTTATTGTTCTTGAGCCATAAACCTTATTCTTTCTAGACCATTGATTGTTGTATACCTAAACACAAATCTCAAGTATACGATATTAATCCACAAATACATGTAAACAAAATCCCAAACACTGAACTGAATTACTTGTACATTCAATCATTATATCCTATGCTTTGAAAGCCCAAATCTTTGAAACCCTGAAATATTGATTCCTTTGTTATCCAATTCTTTCATTACCCAGCATCCAAGCTTTTAAATTGCCTTATTGATCCTTACAAGGATTGAAACCCTTTCATTGTTAAACATTTATTGTTGTTAATGATTTCAGTTATTGTTTATTATTGCATATTCTGTTATTATGTTAGAATTGGATTGTTTTTATAAAATTGTGGACCAGATTCGTGGTCAGACCATATAATGGTCAAGTTAGGCCAATGTATGCCTTGGATCCAGTAGTTAGAGCAATGCTGTGTGCCTTGCTCGGGGTTAGTGCGTGACTGATCAGCAGCCTAACCTTGGTTTTTAAATTAAAAGTATAATATCCAATTCTAAATCATAATCCATTGTTCACTTGATATTATAATCATATTCACCTGATGATCATTATTCTCAGTTTTGTCATTGTGACTTGCTGAGCTAGTTAGCTCATTTGTGCGATGTTGTTTATATTCTTTCCAGTTAAAAAGGAACCAGTTGGTAGCGAGGATCCCCAGTCCAGCGCGAGAGCTAGGGGTTCAGGTTGAGAAAGCTGAGGTAGTAGGCTTCTTTTGGGATAATTTAAGTTTGTAAAAGTTTGTAATAATGTTTAATACTCAGTTTAAGTTTGAAATAGTTGGGATTTGAAAGGTTTGTAATATATTAGTGTGTGTGGCTTGTGTGTATACTTTAACCTGTTGCGGTCCGTGGTGGTTGGTAAGTAGGGTCACTGCATATATTATTATTATCTTTATTATTGTTATAAGTAGGTTATAAATAAGGTGTGTGTGTGGACCCCAAACTTCTGACCCGGGTTTGGAGGGCGCCACAGGTTTGGTATCAGAGCTACAGGTTATAAGTCACTGACACAAGCCTAGGTTGACGGGAATGGGTAGAGGGATAGGATTAGAAGTAAGGTATAGGATGATAGAACGTCGAGAGGTTGAGTGTTATGGTATAACCGGTATTAGTATAGTTTGCATCGTGGTACGAGATTCTTATATTATGATATGATTTCAGATAGCAGAGATGGCCGACTCTTTTATTCTCATATCAGCTGATCACTCAGAGCCTTCAGTTGGAGCACCAGCATCGGATCCACGTCCTGTTATTCCACCAGCATTGGCTATTCTACCTCCATCGGTGTTGCAGCCCGTACTATTGCAGGCCATTCCACCTCCAGGCATGAGGCCACCTGTCAGAGGACCCCCACCTGCTGATTCAGGCTTTACTAGTCATTCAGTCACAGGTGTACCTTTCCAGTTCTCTTCCTATCATGTCCCATATCATCAGTTTGAGGCTTGCCTTATGGAGCAGCGATTCCTACAGGGTCAGATCCAGGAGTTTTTGCATATCATGCGTACCAGAGAGATAGGGAGTGGTGAGAGGCGACTTAGGGAGAGGCTCCAGGCATTTCGTAGAGTAGCTACTGTGAGGATTGCTGAGGCTGCACATGAGGACATCACCCCTGATTTCCTAGTGGAGTGGGCTAAGTGGGTTCTAGAGGAGCTTGAGGAGATAGGAGGTCCAGATTTGCCATGAGTTAGAGATTCTGAGATGGAGATGCTGAGCAGTGTTGTTATGATTATGTAGTATGTACAGTAGTGTGTAGTGTGTATCAGTAGACTTTTGAGTTGTATTTATAGACTAGCGATGCTGACTTGTGAGTAGGTGGTTGTACCCTTTTTGCTTTTACTTTCGAAGCGTCTTTACTCTTGTACTACTTAAAACTTTTGATTTATATATATCAGTACCTTTTTCCTTTCCAACACTGTCATTTACTTTATCGCACCTGTTTTACTTTACCTTATTTATTGCACCAGTATACCCTGTGATACCATGTACCCTGTTTTCCATAACTGTTTATATTCTGTAAAGAAACATGCAATTTACTTAGTTACAACTGTTTTCAAAAAGAGATATTCCTATTTTATAAAACTTTTCTTTTATACAAAGATTTGATTCAAAAGCTAAATAAATTGATTGATTCTTTACAGAAAATGCCTCCCAAAAGAAATACCCGCACCAACACCCAAAATGAAGAAACCAACAACAACAATAACAACCAAGATGATACAAACCAAAATGTGAACCCAGGACCCATGGACCCAGCAATAGCCCAGATTCTTCAAATCTTGGCCCAACAAACAGTTCACCTGGCACAACAACAGCAGAGACAGACCAATCCCCAGGTAACTTTCAAAACATTTCAGGCAGTAAACCCACCAGAATTCAAGGGTTCCTTAGAGCCAATTGAAGCAAATGTGTGGTTAAAGGAAATAGAGAAGGCATTTGCCTTGGTAAAAGTGAAAGAGGAGCAGAAGGTTGAATTTGCAAGTTACTATCTGAAGAATGAGGCCACCTATTGGTGGGAGATGGTGAAGACATTGGAAAGCACAGATGTTATTACTTGGGAAAGGTTTAAGGAATTGTTTTTAGAAAAGTATTTTCCTCAGTTTGTTCAGGATCAAATGGAGCTTAAGTTAACAATTGTCTAGAATATGATATTGAATGTTAATATCTAGTTGATAGATAATTGGTATTTTATTCATTGATATCTTATTTTAATTTATTGAAATAGGATGCAACATAATTATTGGTATCCAAAGTACTTGACAAGTGTCAGACAATGATATTTTGTTAATATATTGTTGAAGATAATTGTGAGATTTTAAGTTCTAGTGAATTTATATGCTTTGCTATATCTGAAAGATTCACTATAATTTGAAATCAGCAGCATAGTCATTCTTATTAAGATTATTTATCAATAAACAATGTTGTTGGTAATAGTTTTATAAAAAGATAGATTATGGAGCTTTTGACATGAATGAGAATTTCTTAGACTTTACCCTAAGTGATCAATGCTTTTACAAAAACTCATTCATATTAGAAGACAAAATCTTTCTTTCTTTTCTTAATAGTGCTAGTTCATCAGTCTGTGTCTTATCAAATCATTTATCTTTTTAGGCATTAAAACAGACTTGTGCACTCGAACAGTTTTAAGAGAAAATCAAACTTCTTTCTACTTTAGTGATTTCTTATTTCATTTAAATCGTTTTGAAATCACTATTGTACATCATTTCTCTCAAAAGATTAAATGCATATTTTTTCATTCTTTATAGATCTTAAGTGCATTTTATCTCTATATTGCCATATGCTCTGTGATGCAGGTTCAGCCTTCAATGGCATTCTTTCATTTGATGGTCATGAGGTTGAAAACCCACAACTTCTATCCCAGACTGTAAAGACAAATACAGAAACAGAACCAACCAACACTCTCTTATCCCTAAAATGAAGTATGAATGAGCGTGAGGGAGATAGTGCCTTAGTGCACCACACAAGGAAGATCCTGAAGTCAACCCAGCAGCTCTGTCTCCTACAAAGATGAGTAATATTTAAACAGAGACAACTGTTAGCCCCTATACATCTTCTCAAAAAGATGTAATGGCTGAAAATGCACAAACACAGTTACTAGATTCATCCTCTCAACATGGTGCGTCCATTGAAATTCGCCTGTCATCCAGGGTATCTGATGTAGTATCACCACCTCAAACATAAGCAATTCTTGATGCACAAGGAAATATTACACACACAAAGGATGAGTTGACGGAAACAAGAGTTTCGACCATTTTAAGGTCAGATTTGATTGTTTAAGGTTCTTTAATGGACCAATTGCCTTTACAGGTGTTAGGAGAGGATACTGATCCAATAGCCATATGTCAGTGGTCAGTGTCTACCTCCCTAGGACTAATAAACCTGGATGTATCTTCGGATGGTGGATCTGACATAGGTGCAGATCGGCAACTTGTTGACAATGATTCAGATTTACCTGATGAGTCACAAGGAAATGTCTTCACAGACATTAGAAGGGAAATTTGATCTTTATGCTAAATTCTTTGGATCATTGTTTACCTTCCCAGATTTCAAATCTGGAACCCTAAAAGGGAAACTAGTAACTTGTAGATTATGACTCAGATTCATCAGACGAGTCTAACAAGGATGGGAATTTGCGAACTCCCATTGCACCACCTGTGACCTCCTTAAGGATGGCTAAAGTGATTTTCCTTGCAGGTACAGCTGGATTTTGGAGCTATGAGAGAAGTGATACACTTGTGAGAATGAGTGTAAACACGAGTGGAGAGAAGAGTGAAACACATGTGAGGTACATGAAACAGAATAACACACTCACAGTGAGGAAGAAAGAGAAACACAATATCCCATTCCCTATCCCTTAACATGGTTCTTGATACTTCGGGTCTCGAATTTGTTTATGATTGGAACCTAACTCGTAGGGACCTAACATTTATAGATTGTATTAGAATACTTCGGGAACTAACAAGTTGGGAGCTAACAATTGGCAACAATTGGTGATCTCACAGTTGGGAGGTATAAGGAGTTGGGAATATTGGTTAACAGGATGATCAACAGTGAAGCCATTTTGCAGAATTTAAAGCGACATGGTTGATCGGACTCTGACTTGTTATTTCTTTTCCAACCAAGTGAAATATGAGAACTCCTTCAGACGATAGCATACAATCCTTCTCTTGGGGGAGATAAAAGCTTATATAATAGTTTGGAGGATTCCTCAACTAAGGGGGAGAAATAGCAGGCATGAGAAAAAAAGATAAAGCACATGTACACTACACCACACCATTGTTGTTTGTAAGTACGGATCCTATTATACGGGAGAGGTGGTAAAACACAAGTTGATTTCCTAGTAATCAGAAAAAGTGGTTTGGTTCATCACTATTCTTCATAAGAGGAGAAGCTGTTTTCCAAAAGGGGAGTACCATTGGTTTTTATCTGCGGATCCTATTGTACGGGAGAGGTGGTAAATGAAGGTGATCTCCTTTAAGCAGTTAATTCTCATAGGGGGAGAAGCAAGAGAGATATGTGCTTCTCAACAGGAAATGTGGTTGTACAAAAGAAGCTGTTGATGATTACTTCAAGACTAAGAAGTATTATCTGGCAGGGATTTGAAGAACCAAGGAAATGAAGATGAAACTACGTGAAGATCAGTTCAGTGCTAAAGGAACAAGCCTCTTTCATTTCAGTTACTCAAGAAATATGGAAATGCAATATTTGATCCAGAAAACCAGTAGCATTATTTACAAGTCCTGTTACATTACTTTTTCTAGTTGATTAGTTGAGTTATCCTCTCTATTTAATTTGTTTGTTAGGTTTAACAATCAAATAGGGGGAGATTATTGGTGAGACTGCGTAGCTGAATAAACAGTTACGTGATAACTCAACACAATAACAACACTAGAACATGACAGGTTAATAATACTACATCTACATAAGAAATCAGGAAGAATGAAGACAAGGCAAATACAAAGAATCAGAAGATTAGATGAAGGCCTGAAGTCTATTTACAGGTCACTGAAAGAAGTTCATTAATATGATCATGCCTCAGCGAAGAACAAAGGTTAAAGACTTTCAGGGTTTCAGAAATGTTGAAGATTCAGTATATAAGTGCTACTGGAAGATTTCAGTGTATTGGCATTGATTGAAGATAGACAATGTTCGAAGCATAGGAATCGGAAGAATTGAAGACAGGGTATACACAGAGGTTAATGAAGACGTTGTCTAAAGTACCAGAAAGGATTCCAGTGAAAGTACAGTTATTTATTGACAGTCAGTGTCTGAAGCAATAAAGTTGAGGCAAGCTTAAAAATGTAATCAAGGCTATAATACGAAGACCTGAATCGGGGTTAGTCATATGTGAACCAGACCAGTTGCACTATGCGTTAACAGGTCGTGAAAGGAATCTGGGTATTATTTTTAGAAGAATTGTTAAGTTGAGGAACGTACTTGGATTGAACATTTATCTGTTAAAGTACGAGAAGAGGTGCACGGGGTATATAACTAAACAGCTCAGGGGACTGGCGAAACTCAAAGTTTAATTGTTAAATTAAATAAATTTATTTAATGGACTTTAATATAATTTATTTAATAAACTTAAAATGATTTATTTTATAAACTTTAAATAAGTTTATTTTATAAATCTAAATTAATTTATTTATATAAGTTACATTTAAGTTTATTTTAAAAATTAATTTAGTTACAATTTAAACTTAAAAAAGAAAAGAAAAATAAAAAGAAAATACAGAAAGAAAAGAAAATAGAAAATAGAAAAACAAAAAAGGAAAAACAAAAAAAGGAAAAGGAAAAAGAAAAAGAAAACAAAAAAAGAAAAGGAAAAAGAAAACAAAAAGAAAACAAAAAAAAGAGAAAAAAGAAAATAAAAAGAAAAAGGAAACAAAAAAAAGAAAATGGAAAAAACAAAAGGAACAAACGAACGAACATGTACTTGTTTGTTTTGTTTTGTTCAAGTACAATTCTAGTACTTGTACCAGTGATAACAGGTCACCACAGAAGGTGTTAGAATAAAAAGAAATCAATCATGTTTGTACTAGTAACACTTGGTCGCCACAGACAAGTATAAATATTACTCTTCCCCTGGTCGCCACATAGAAGTTGAACCTGGTCATCATAGAATCCTCAGCCACACAATTTTATTGGATAAAGACTACACTTTGCAGCATAAGATAATTCAGCCAGTCATTTGGATTAATTTCTGTTCATCTTCTCTCCCAAGAGAGTAGTGAAAATGGCAGCAAAGATTTACAGAGAAACTCAAGTTTTTTGTATATCCATTTAACTTCTCACCGGAGTAACGTTATAATGCCCGATTTAATTCTTGTATATTTTTACGGGCATTATAATCGTTACCCGGTAATTAAATTCTAGTACAAACAAAAACTAGATCATTGTATAGGATTTGATTTGTAAATCTTTGTAGTAGTTAGGAACTTTATTGTTCTTAGATTGTAGCCGATTAATTTATTTACCGGAGTGTAGCAACACCCCTTGAGGATTTATATACGAATATATATTTCCCCGAATATCTTGTGTTCCTTGTTTTTTATCGTTCCAAACACTATTCCTCTCAAAAACACGAAACCACTATCCGAGCACTAAATCTATATCCGCTAAAGATTCGAAAGAATTTTTAATTTAGTGATTATCGTATTCAACTCCCCCTTCTACGATAATTTGGGACCTAACAATACTCATGATTTCCTATTAGTGACGCCCATAGAGGGATTAGGACAACGTATGACACCTATGGAGTATCAGATGATATTGGGGTACAAGCTCATAATTCTTTTATTTTCAAATGAAGCTCAGTGTCTGTTACACCCCCCCCCCCAAATCTGGGGTCGGGGATCCGGGTTGTCATGGTCTTTATTTCCATTAATAACACTTTACTTTAATTAAATAAACAACTACATAATGTGACCCCACAATAATACTCACTTCACAACACATTATAGTCTCAAAGATGAAATCCGAAATAGCACAAGTCATGATGCACAAATTTAAAGTTATTACACCTTAAAAGGGTTTATAAATAAATTTATATATTCTTTGTCATTATAACAATTCATAGATATACATAAGTCTGGTACATCAAAAGTTGAAAGCCTGGCCTACTGGTAGCTCCTACCTCGGCCATAGCGACATCAACGCTTAACGGAAACTGCGGAACGTTTCGTATCCGTTCGTGGTATTGGGAACTTAGTCATGTTTATCTTGTCTAGTTGTTGTTGTCTGATGAAGAAATGAAGCAAGGATGAGCAAAACAGCTCACCAAAATAACATGTATATTATGATTAATAATATGAGCATTCTCAAAGAATTTATGAAAGTCTTGGTCAAGCAAAAATAAACCAAGTTGATATCTTCACGGGATGAAGTCGTAAAATACTCAATATATATATATATATAATTTCAAAAAATATATATATATAGTTTGTTTTCTAGTGCAAAGTATCTTTATTGATAAATTTCTGAAAATATTTTCATGCATAAGATAATCATTTACTAGATATAAGTTTAAAAGATGAAGTTACAAAATACTCCAATATACTTATATATTTTCCGAAAACTACTTGAACTACCACTGTTCAAAGTATAATTAGTTTATCACACAGATGAAGCTACAAGACAAAACTTGTATGGAATCAATCTTTGAAATATCATTTAAAAGAAATGAAGTTACGGGGTACTTAAAAATACTTATATATCTTTCTCATAAAACTCACTTGAAAATTACTGTTGTTCAAGGTATAATCAATTTCAAAAGTTTATCATATATCAATGAAGTTATAAGGTAAGACTTGTATAACAACAATCTTCGAAATATCAAAAAGAAATGAAGTTACGAGATAATTCATCATGTTCATATGTGTATATATATGTGTGTGTGTGTACATCTCTTTCATACACTCCTTGAAAACCTCTTTTATGAAAAGTATAAACAGATATGTATTACCCAATAATTTTGGAAGGAGGAAAACCTTGGAATAAACCACGATACCTTGTTGATCAAGCAAAGATATCAATCATGTTACTTCTCTACTAGTAGATGGATGAATTCCTCACTGGTTATCACCCTGGCCACATTAGGACCTTATGTTGGACCGTCACCCGGCCTCTTACGCATTGATGGACTACCACTCAGCCACTTACACTTTGATGGACTGCCCCTGAGCCCATTTCACTTGTGCCGACGCATTTTTGTAGGGCTTACTTCCCGAATGTTGTGCAAGTAATCAAAGACTCTATTATCAAATCAGCCACCCTGCTGCGAATATAAAAACATATCACGAAGCCGGATCCCTCAGATTTTTGAGCGAGTATTTAAATTCCCTTCGAAAGGAAGATCTTAAAGTTGAGAATGATTTTTGGGATCCGCTCTTACTTTTAAAATCATTTTGAAGACTTAAAAAAAATTGAAAACATTTTAACTAAGGATGATTTAATAAAATATATCAGTTCCAAAATATTAGAAGATATTTGAATATTATTCTTCAAATAATATTCCAATAAAGAATAGCTTTTATAAAAATAGATGAAGTAAAAATTTTGAAACTAATTCTTGAAACGAATAATAATTAACAAAATATATACTTATACAAAAGTAAAATCTTCATTTGAAAAATCGAAAATAATGTTTGATTATTATTCAAAACTATCGAATAACCCTTATTCGATTAATAGTTATAGAAAACTATTCAACTTTGGGTCCGCTATACTAAGAGTATACGCAATAACTGCCTATCTCTATCATAGGTATTATGCAGCTTATAAGCAATTGTATTGACAATGAAATATCAAGATTTCAAAACACACATGCATATATATATATATATCTCATCTCAACATGCTTCCCAAAATATACATGCAACAATATATTGCAAGATTAGCTAACAATACTCATGCACTTATCTCAAGTTAATGCAACATATAAAATAACACAACAACAGTAATACGGGTAGAAAACTTGCCTGAGTGTTCCGGGATAGACTTAAGCTTAGAGTGGGTCCGGTAACCTATGAACAACAACATAAAATGGAATTAATTCTCGTTCGCTTAAGAAACTAAACCTTACTCGCCCGCAAGGGTTGGCTCAGTTGGTTAAAGAGGGGATAACTATCCTCTTGGTCACAGGTTCGAATCCCACGGGTGGAGAATTTATGATTATGCCTCCTGAGCCAGAGTCTATCGCTTAAATGAGGTTTAGCTTGGTTCACGTGGTTTGCAGGCTATTGCATGAGCCCGTAGGGTTTACCCAGTGCGCACCCGAAGGGTAGCGGCTGCTGGTTACCTACGATAAAAAAAACTAAACATTACTCATGCATACCCTAACGCTCGCTTCTACGCTTAAGGATTTACATTAGTCGCGCGAGTACCCTCGGCTCCACCATTTTTATAAAATTGACCGTTAAACATTTTAAGACGAATCCTTTGCGAGAACTTTACTAACTGTCTAATCAACTCTACATAATTATTTTGTGTTTTGATAAGTCTTTTAGGGGCCTTAATCATAATCTCAAAGTTGCTCGAGGGGTATGGGTTCGCTCGCGAAACGCCGTTACTTAAAATGGTCGTTCTCCTAAACCGTAAATCGAATATAAGAGAACCACATATCAAAATGAAGATTGAAACATAATCTAGCTAACCATGGTAGTGGCAAATTTTAATAGTAAAGGTTTTGAGCCCAAAAGTTACACAGAAAATAGTTATTGGAAAATCGGACATTACAACGATTATAACTTAACGACTCAAATTTTAAACTACATCAAATCAACACCAATTCAACAACAATCCAACTTCCATTAACATCAAACAAAACCCATTCATCTAAACACAATTACCATCCAAACAAACCAAACTTAAAACTAAGGGTTCAAGAGTTTATACCTTCCTTGGAGAGTGGATAGTCACTAACAAGCCTCTACGAACCTTGATCTATGCTTAATCAACCTTAAGCTTTCATGAAAATAAAGAAAATCAAAGTAAGTTATTATTCACTACTATTTATCATCATCTTTGATGAATTAATTAGACAAGCTAGGCATGGTTTTTTGAGCTTAAACTCATGGCTTGTCTTAGTTATGAAATATGAAATCTACAGAAATAAACCTTGCAATTTTTAATGGAGTGTAGCTTGATTTTTGAATTTCTAAATCACCATTTCTATGAAAAGGCCGAATGGAAGAAGAAATGGGGAAGAAGGAAGAAGCTTGCTTGTTGCCTTGATTTTTGTGCAATGAAATGATTGGTTGTGATTCAATCGTGCCAAAATATCTTGATTAACTTTAATAAAGTGATTACATCACTACTATGCCACTTGTCCTCTTCTTGTGGTGTGATGATGTCACTTGATCTTATCCACTTGTTTAATTCCCTTGATTCTTGGTCGCTTATTTGTTTTATGGTTTGCTTAATTCCCGTTCTTGTTGATCGTTTGAGAGATCATATTCGTGATCTTATCACTTGGGTTTCCCTAAACCTTTATTGATATCTTATATTTCTTTAATGATCCTCTACTAACATCCTTGAATTGAATTTTTTTTAATTATGTTACCTTATACTTAATTCGTTCGGTATCTGGTGGATTTTCGGTAAAAATCAAAGTGCGAATTCGAATTCGAATTCTGACGATCTTTACATACACTTATTTACTTTATGGAATACTAATACGATCTCAGAATTTCCATAACAGTACTCATATATAGTGTGGTCTGATAATTTTCTTTGATCAGCACAATCAGCAAAAAGTTACTATTTACCAGAGTTTCAAAAATTCTGAAATTGGGGTTATTACATTCTCCCTTGTGCAGTTACTTAAAACGGTCGTTCTCCTAAACCGTAAATCGAATATAAGCGAACCACATATCAAAACGAAGATTGAAACATAATCTAGCTAACCATGGTAGTGGTAAATTTTAACAGTAAAGGTTTTGATCCCAAAAGTTACACATAAAATAGTTATTGGAAAATCGGACATTACGAAGATTATAACTTAACGACCCAAATTTTAAACTACATCAAATCAACACCAATTCAACAACAATCCAACTTTTATTAACATCAAACAAAACCCATTCATCTAAACACAATTACCATCCAAACAAACCAAACTTAAAACTAAGGGTTCAAGAGTTTATACCTTTTCTTGGAGAGTGGATAGTCACTAACAAGCCTCTACGAACCTTGATCTATGCTCAATCAACCTTAAGCTTTCATGAAAATCAAGAAAATCAAAGTAAGTTACTATTCACTACTATTCATCATTATCTTTGATGAGTTAATTAGACAAGCTAGGCATGGTTTCTTGAGCTTAAACTCATGGCTTGTCTTAGTTATGAAATATGAAATCTATAAAAACAAACCTTGCAATTTTTAATGGAGTGTAGCTTAAGTTTTGAATTTCTATATCACCATTTCTATGAAAAGGCCGAATGGAAGAAGAAATGGGGAAGAAAGAAGAAACTCGCTTGCTGCCTTGGTTTTTGTGCAATGAAATGATTGGTTGTTATTCAATCGTCCCAAAATATCTTGATTAGCTTTAATAAAGTGATTACATCACTTTGATTACATCACTACTATGCCACTTGTCCTCTTCTTGTGGTATGATGATGTCACTTGCTCTTATCCACTTGTTTAATTCCCTCGATTCTTGGTCGCTTATTTATTTTATGGTTTGCTTAATTCCCGTTCTTGTTGATCGTTTGAGAGATCATATTCGGGATCTTATCACTTGGGTTTCCCTAAACCTTTCTTAATATATTATATTTCTTTAATGATCCTCTACTAACATCCTTGAATTGATTTCTTTTTTAATTATGTTACCTTATACTTAATTCGTTCGGTATCCGGTGGATTTTCGGTAAAAATCAAATTGCGAATTCGAATTCGAATTCGAATTCTGAAGATCTTTACATACACTCATTTACTTTATGGAATACTAATACGATCTCAGAATTTCCATAACAGTACTCATATATAGCGTGGTCTGATAATTTTCTTTAATCAGCACAATCAGCAAAAAGTTACTATTTATCAGGGTTTCAAAAATTCCAAAATTGCGGGTTATAACATTCTCCCTTGTGCATGTGTCGGATGGATGTATTTGGAAAACATGTTGTAAATTGTCAAAAGCAATCAGAGTTTAAATATCGACATGACTTGGTAATAGATGTGTTATATGATGTATTATGGAGAGATGTATTATAGAGAGCGGGGGTTCCGGCTAAAAAGGAAGCACCAGTTAACTTTTTTACTCCTCTTGCTGAAGTTAGATCAACTATTAGACCCGCTGATGTGTTAGTTTACAGTTGGAATGGAGGAAAAAATACTTGTATTGATCTAACGAGAGTTTCTCCTTTAAGCAGATTTGGAAATGGATTTTTTGTAGTTGGTCAGGCGGCTACAAAAGTAGCTGAGTCAAAGGTGCGTAAACATGATCAGGCATGCAAAGATAATCAACACGTGTTCATGTATTTTACTTTTGACACATTTAAATTCTTGGCATCTGATGCTGCTGAGTTTTTTAGGAAAGTGCAGAACATCATGAATAAAAATGTTATGACTGCAGTCTCGGCTGAATATGTTTTTGGTATGATAGGATTTGATATTCAACGAGGTATTGTGACGCAGTTTGTTGCTCGCTTACCTCGTACACTTATATAGATATTTTTTGTACCACAATAATATAATATAAACTTTCTAAATCAATAAAACAAAGAAAATATAACAAAAACATAATAAAATTATATACAACAATGATTTATTATAAGAAATCTAACTAAAAAATAAACAAGCCAATAAAATGACACATGATTGCCATTAAAAATGCCAAAATATATATCATCAAATTGGTCACCGATAAATAGAACAATATAAATTTTCAACTTAATGCAATAATTTGGGACCAAAATGCTCTGAATCATCATTATGTAACTTACAGGAATAATTTCAAACCAATGAAAACAATTAAAAACCGAGTGTGAGAGCATCTCCAATGCTACTCACCTGTTACCTATAATGTCTACGTGGCAATAAAATATACCAACTATGTAAAATATGTTAGACTTCAACGGATGCTCCAGTGAGGCATAATTTTGGATTATGTAAAAAGGGCACGCTACATTTGTTGACTCTGCTCCCATCATCTAAAATAATCTATTTCATTTTCATCCTTAAAATTTCTTTCAAATCTAACCTAAACCTACCCAGGTGCTCTTGTTATTTTTTAAAAATATAACATACTACTTCAAATTATTTTTAAATATTATTTAATTATTAACAAAAAAATTTAAATCTGATATAATAAACTATGTTTTATTTATATATTTTATAATTCATATAAGTAAGGTTTGTTAATTTTATTTTTTCTATTTTTAAATATGTTATATATTTATAATTGTAATTTTTTTATTTATAATATTTACTTAAAATATTTAAATAAATAAGAAAATATAAAAATATTATCAATGAATATCATTTTATTAAATACATGTTTTATTTTCAATTGTATTGATTAAAACTAACTTAAATTTATTTTAATTGTATGTTTAAAATAAAAAATAATATATTTCGAATATAACTAATGATCATAGTTAACACCACTGCAGAATAAATCCTTACAGGTTCAATAAAATTTTAGATAATGATTTTTTAACTAAACAGGAGATACTCTAGCAGCATCTACAACCATCACAACCTGTTAGCTAAAAAATATTAGCTAAAAAATATACTATCCAACCATATTACCTGTTAGCAAAAAAATTAGATATCATGTATCCCATCTTCTATACCTATTGATCCTAGCCATTAGCTAAAACATCCACGTCACCTTTCTGTTAACTTTCTACCTTATTTTAAGCTAACTTTGTACATCAATACACATATATTCATATTATATTTATATTATATATATATGTTAAAATTTTTATTTCATATTTAATATTTTAACTTTATGTTATATTAAGTGTCAAAATATGAATTTTTTTATTGACCAATTTTATTAATTATTTTAATAAACATTACTTATTTATAAAAATATTAATAAATTTAATCTAATCTAATATAATAAAATGTAATATAAATTTAAATATAAAATTTTATTATACATATAAGTATATATTTTTTAACACATATAAGTGTCTTTTATAATTATATAAACATATATTCAATATTTTTTCATCAAATAAATTTTTTATTTTTACTTGTATTTAATTAAATATTTAAATTTATTTAACATTGGTAATTTTCATATATATAAAATAATTTGAAAATTTATATAAAATATTATTGTTGAATTTAACTAATCAATATAGCTAATACCACCGGAGCAAATACCCTTACAGATTCAACAAAATTTTAGATGATGATAATTTAGCTAACCATTTTAGCTATAATGGTTGGAACGTCATATTTTTTTTGGACGAACAATAAGATTTTATTGAACATAAAACATAAGAACACAGTCGGGACAAACTGTTAGGAATATGTGTATTAGTTTGATGATAAGTTAAACAAAATACTTAAGTGGAGATCTAGTGTTTGTAGCCTCAACGGATAAGACCATCTTGGCTATCCGTTGAAGGAGTAGCTTTACTTAGAAATGAGTTTAGTATTGTAGCACATTTCAGTCTCTGTATTTAAGTTGTACTTCTTAGATGTTGTGGGAAATTATCAGTCATGTTGACTACTAGTGGATATGCAAATAGGAGGGCTAATTGTAAATATTTCATGCCTTGTAATTTTGTATAAGTGAAATAGCATCAACTGATATTAAAGGCCTTCAACGGATGAGAAACAAAGCTTCAACGGATGTCTCTGAATCTTCAACGGATAACATCCATCAACAGATGAGTGTCTCAACGGATAATGCTTCAACTGCTAATGCATCAACGGATAAAAGCTTCAACGGATGCTTAGTTCAAATAGCAGTTGATAGTGACAATTCAAAAGCTGACAGAGGCACATGGGTTGACAGAGACAAATTGGAATGTGGCAGCCTCTAGGAGGAATCAAGAAAATGCAGCATTTCCATTCTGGTGCAAACAAGGAAGTATTCAAAGATTCACAGCCAAACCTAAATTGCATTGCATAGAGAAATGAAGAAGAAGCATGTGAAGAACCTTTTAATTGTATTTTACAGTTTTGTCTTCACTTGTAAACTTGGTGATATATAAACCAAGTAGCAGCTACTAATTAGGTGTTAATTTTCCAGATTTGTTTAGAAAAATCCAGAGAGAAAATCATCTAGTTTGTACTAGGAAGCAGCTGTGATTTAATTCTTTGAATCACAGATTTTCTGAAATAACACATCTCTGGTGGAACAACAAATCCACCAGAAAAGTTTTTAAGTCTATTGTGTTCTTTACATTTGTGTTTGAATATATATCTGTTTGCATTAGCTCAAAGCAATTCACACACACCTGCTCATCAAAACACATAGACTAGAAACTGCTCAAAACTTGAAAAAGTTTTGAGATTTACATTCAACCCCCCTTCTGTAAATCTCATTGTTAGTTCACTGGGAATAACAATTGGTATCAGAGCCAGCTCTTAACTTACAAAGAGTTTAAAGATCTATTCTGCTAACATCATGAGTGCATAGAAGAATCCTCCTGCTACCAACATGAGTAGGAAGGATATTGGTATAAAGATTCCAGTCCTGGAAAAAGATAACTATCATCACTGGAAAGTGAAGATGCATTTACATCTACTGTCTCAGGATGAAAGCTACATCAACTGCATTGAAAATGGTCCTAACATTCCTCACAAAGTGGCCACAGCTGCTACTGCAACAGTTGCTGTTGGACAGTCCATTCCCAAGCCAAAAGCAGAATGGACTATTGAAGACATGGAAGAAATTCGCAAGGACAAGAAAGCCATGAACATTCTGTTTAATGGCTTAGATCAAGATATGTTTGACAATGTCATCAATAGCCAAACTGCAAATGAAGTTTGGGATACTGTGCAAATCATCTGTGAAGGTACTGAGCAGGTTAGAGAGAACAAGATGCAGCTTTTTATTCAACAGTATGAATATTTTCACTTTGAAGAAGGATAATCATTAAATGATACCTTCAACATATTTTAGAAACTGTTAAATGGATTGAAGCTGTATGGTAGAGTGTACCAAGTCAAAGATTCTAACTTAAAATTTCTGAGGTCTCTACCAAAGGAATGGAAGCCTATGACTGTTTCTCTAAGAAATTCTCAAGATTATAAGAACTTCACACTTGAAAGATTATATGGAATTTTGAAGACTTATAAACTTGAGATGGAACAAGATGAGCTATTGGAAAAGGGAAAGAGAAAAGGAGGATCAGTTGCACTTGTAGCTGACAATGAGAAAATTGAAGCCAGGAATGAGGAGAAGACAATGCCAAGTCTCAAAATTGGCACAAGCAAATCAGAATCAAGTAAGGAAAAAGAGCAAGTAGCTGAGGATGAAGACAATTCCAGTCAAGATGACTCTGATGATGTTGATGAACATCTGGCTTTTCTGTCCAGGAGGTTTGCAAAGATGAAATTCAGGAAAAATACAAAATTCATTAAGTCAAACAAAAATATGGTGGACAAATCTAAGTTCAAATGTTATAAATGTGGCATTAGTGGACACTTTGCAAATGAGTGCAGGAAGCCAACCTCTGATAAGAAGAAATTTGAGCAAGTTGATTACAAAAAGAAGTACTTTGATTTGCTCAAACAAAAGGAAAGAGCTTTTCTCACTCAAGATGATTGGGCAGCTGATGGAGCCAATGAAGATGATGATATGGAATATGTCAACCTAGCCCTGATGGCTAATTCTGATGAAAATGAAACTAGTTCATCAAGCAACCAGGTAATTACTACTGACCTCTCTCAGCTTTCTAAAAATGAATGCAGTGAAGCCATAAATGATATGTCCAATGAATTATATCATTTGTGTGTTTCCCTTAAATCACTAGCTAAAGAAAACACTAGGATCAAAGAGAATAATGTGTTTTTAAGTGATAGGAATGTTGTGTTAGAGGATCAGGTAATTGAGCTTGAAAAGATTAAACTTAAATGCTTGATTGTTGAGAGTGAACTAGAAGAAGCTGTTAAGAAAGTAGAAATTCTTTCTAAACAGTTATAAAGTGAGCAAGAGGTAATCAAGGCCTGGAAAACATCTAGGGATGTTAGTGTTCAGATTACCAAGGTTCAGGGAATTGAATCATTCTGTGAGAATGCCTGGAAGAAAAACAAAAAGGAGTTAGAATTAATTGATGGATTATCAACGGATGTGGAATCAACGGATGATGAAAGTTATCCGTTGAAGGAAGAAAAAGAGCATCCGTTGAAGGCTCATCAATTAAAACAGGCAAGTGATTCTAAAAAGAAAAACTTCAATAAGAAGGATGGTTCAACTTTCAAGAACTTTGTCAAAGAAGGAGCTAGCACATCCAAAGATGCCAGTAAGGTGAACATAGGACACATTACTTTAGATCAGCTGAAAAATAGGCTTAAATTGGTTGAGGACAAAAAGGAAAATAAAAGGAAATCTAATAGAAATGGGAAGGTAGGGATTAATAAACACAACAATTACACACCTGATAAGTATGCTCCTAGAAAAAGCTGTGTGCATTGTAAAAGTGTTAATCATCTATCTGATAACTGCAAATCTGTTAAGAATGCTCCCATGCCTTTAATTCCCTCCATGCCTAACATGTCAATGTCACCTCTGCATGCTATGCCTGTTATATCTCATCAGAATCCTCATGCACATTTTGTAAACATACCATATGTTAATAATCCTTATTTACTGCATTCAGTATGCCTCAGATGCCATACAACATGCCTATGTGGAATAATATGTTTGAATAATCCATGCCTTATCTAATTCAATCAAATGTGCTAAATGATTCTGTGACTAACCCTACTCTTCAACCAACTACATCTGATATCAAGGTTGACCCAAAGTTACCTAAGTCAAAAGATGCAGGAGGAATGAAGTCTAGGAAAAAGACTAACAAGGCTGGACCCAAGGAAACTTGGGTACCAAAATCAACTTGATTGATTTTGTTGTGTGCAGGGAAAAAGAAGGAATCTATGGTACTTGGACAGTGGCTGTTCAAGACACATGACAGGAGATTTCACCCTGCTCACAGAGTTTAAGGAGAGAGCTGGCCCTAGCATAACCTTTGGAGATGACAGCAAAGGGTTCACTATGGGATATGGCTTGATTTCAAAAGAAAATATCATCATTGATGAAGTTGCATTAGTTGATGGTCTCAAACACAATTTATTGAGCATCGGTCAACTATGTGACAGAGGGAACACTGTTTCCTTCAATTCTGAAGCCTGTGTTGTCACAAGTAAGAAGGATAACAAAGTGGTTCTAACTGGAGTTAGAAAAGGGAATGTGTATTTAGCTGACTTCAACTCTACAGATGCAGAATCAATTACTTGTCTTTTCAGCAAAGCAAGTCCAGTTGAAAGTTGGCTATGGCACAAAAAGCTGTCCCATTTGAATTTCAAAACAATGAATGATCTAGTCAAAAAGGACTTAGTTAGAGCATTGCCCCTAGTAGAATTCACAAGGGATGGGCTGTGTGATGCTTGTCAGAAAGGAAAGCAAAAGAAAGTATCATTCAGTAAGAAGCTTGAATCTGCAATTGATGAACCACTACAACTGCTACACATGGATCTTTTTGGACCAGTCAATGTATTGTCAATTTCAAGGAAAAGATATTGCCTAGTGATTGTAGATGATTTCTCAAAGTTTTCATGGGTTCATTTTCTTGGATCAAAGGATGAAGCTAGTGAAATCATTATCAATCATATCAAGTAAGTCAACAATCATCCTGATTTCAAAGTAAGGAACATTAGGAATGACAATGGAACTGAGTTCAAGAATTCAACCATGAAGTTGTTCTGTGAAGTAAATGGGATCATGCATGAGTTCTCAGCTCCAAGAACTCCACATCAAAATGGTGTGGTGGAAAGGAAGAACAGATCACTAATTGAAGCTACAAGAATAATGCTTGAAGAGTCAAAACTCCCAACAAACTTTTGGGCTGAGGCTGTTAACTGTGCATGTTACACTCAGAATATTTCTCTAATTAATCAGGCAAAAGGCATGACTCCCTATCAATTGTTCAAGAGAAGAAAACCAACTTTAAATTTTCTGCATGTCTTTGGTTGCAAATGCTACATTCTAAGAAATCAACCTGATCACAAAGGAAAGTTTGATGCAAAGGCTGATGAAGGAATATTTGTTGGCTATTCTGGTGGAAAATCATATAGGGTCTACAATCTAAGAACCAACATTGTCATGGAATCTGTGCATGTTGTGTTTGATGATAAAAAGATTGATGGACTAACAGATGAGGGACATCATGAAGGACTCAAATTTGACAACATTGAGATATATTGTGATGATAGTGAAGATGAGAATGATGAAGAAGGCACATCGAGAAGAATACAAAATCTGCCTTTGGATAATGCACCAAATGCTGCATCCGTTGAAAGTCTTAATTCAGCTTCCGTTCATAGAAGCAATGCAGCATCCGTTGAAAGACAAAGTGCATCATCTGTTGAAGTTCATAATGAAGCATCCGTTGATCATAGTCTGTCAACGGATAATCAATTCACTTCATCAGTTGATAGGACTCCCAGCTCCTTTCAAAGGATCAACAACTCAGGGGGAGTCTCAACCAATCAACATTCTATCTCACATCATGACAATACTGAGGCAACCTCATCTAGTGCCAATCTACCACCTCAAAGGAAATGGACCAAGGATCACCCTTTTGAACTGATCATTGGTGATGCTACATTTAAAGTGCAAACTAGAAGGGCTACTCAAGATGAATGTCTGTATAGTAGCTTTCTGTCACAGGAGGAACCTAAGAGAGTGGAAGAAGCTCTATTGGATCCAGATTGGATTTTAGCAATGCAAGAAGAGCTAAACCAATTTGAGAGGAACAAAGTATGGAAGCTGGTACCCAAACCAAAGAACAAGAGTTCTATTGACACAAAATGGGTATTCAGAAATAAGATGGATGAAAATGGCATTGTCATAAGGAATAAAGCCAGATTGGTTGCTAAAGGCTATTCTCAACAAGAGGGAATAGATTTTGATGAGATATTTGCTCCAGTTGCCAGACTTGAAGCCATCAGAATCTTTCTAGCCTATGCAGCCCATGCCAATTTTAAGGTCTATCAAATGGATGTCAAGAGTGCATTTCTGAATGGGGAATTGGAAGAAGAAGTCTATGTAAGCCAACCTCCAGGATTGGAAGATCCAAATTTTCCAGACTATGTGTATTATCTGTTGAAAGCACTCTATGGACTAAAGCAAGCACCTAGAGCCTGGTATGAGACTTTGTCAAAATTTCTTCTAGATAATCACTTCACAAGAGGTACTGTTGACAAAACTCTTTTCTTTAGAAATGTTAATGGCTCTACAATACTTGTTCAAATTTATGTAGATGATATTATATTTAGATCTACAGATGATAAGCTTTGTAAAAAGTTTGCTAAGCTAATGCAAAGTAAATATGAAATGAGCATGATGGGAGAGCTAACTTAATTAATTTCTTGGTTTACAAGTTAAACAAGTTAGTGGTGGAATTTTTATTAGTCAAACTAAATATATTTATGAGATTTTAAAGAAGTTTGACCTAATGGACTGTTCATCTGCAAAAACTCCCATGGCCACTGCTACCAGGCTTGAATTAAACAAGGCTGAAAAGTATGTGGACATTTCAAGTTATAGAGGCATGGTTGACTCACTTTTATATCTAACTGCTAGTAGACCTGATATAATATTTTCTACATGTCTCTGTGCTAGATTTCAAGCTGACCCTAAAGAATCTCATTTAGTGGCTATTAAAAGAATTTTCAGATATCTCAAAGGGACTCCAAATCTAGGAATTTGGTACCCTAGAGAGTCTGGTTTTGATCTAACTGGCTACTCAGATGCAGATTATGCAGGCTGCAAAATAGACAGGAAAAGCACAACTGGCACCTGTCAATTTCTAGGGAATAAGCTTGTGTCATGGTTCAGCAAGAAGCAAAATTATGTTTCTACATCAACAGCTGAAGCTGAGTATATTGCTGCTCGTAGTTGCTGTGCACAGATACTGTGGATGAGGAATCAACTATTTGACTATGGACTAACTATTGACAAAATTCCTATATTCTGTGACAACACAAGTGCCATTGCCATTACTGAAAATCCAGTGCAGCACTCAAGAACCAAGCACATTGATATCAAGTACCACTTCATTAGGGAACATGTGATGAAAGGTACAGTGGAACTTCATTTTGTTCCAAGTGAAAAACAGATTGCAGACATATTTACCAAGCCACTTGATGAATCAACATTCACAAGATTAGTAAGTGAGTAGGTATGCTTAATTATTCATAAATTTATGTCCTCTTTATAATCTGCTTTGAAGCCTAAAATGAATTTGCTGCAAGAACAAAGTTGGCTTTAAGTAAAGATTATTCTATCAATGGATATTCCCTATCCGTTGAAAGCCAAGATTGTTCTATCAACGGATGTTCATTATCCGTTGAAAGATAAATACATTTCTGGTAATTTTATCCTTCAACAGATAAAACCTGTGTTAATCTTCAACGGATAATTATTTACCTCATCCGTTGAAGTGTCACGTCAGTTACTTTAAGTGAGTCACAGCCGTTGAATCTTTTACTTACCCGTTGATACATATATACACAGGTGTATGTATTTGTATTAAAGGCAGTTTTCAGAATTTCTACAGTTTTCTTTATTCTCAAACGGCTGTAATTTATTTAAAAGTATCATTTAATCATTTTATTTACGTTTTAATTCAAGAAAGTATAAAAGCCCATTGAATTCTTATTTTCACTTTACGCTTTCTTGCAAATTTTACTCTCTTTCTCTCCCAAAACTTTCAAGTGTTTCTCTGCAACCTCTACTCACAACAATGGCACCAGTAGACAAAATTATGTCTCAGTCTGGATTTGTTTACGAAAAGAACAATTTCGTAGCCTTGGTTGAAAAGAATGAAGCCCACTCTGATTATCACAAGATGATGGACTTCATCAAAAACTGTAAACTAAGCTATGCAATGCTGGAAGCCCCAACCATCTACTGTGAGGTAATTAAGGAGATTTGGACAACTGCAGAGTTCAACTCCACAGATATGACCATTGCTTTCTCTCTCAAAGGTAAGGATTATTGCATTAACTGTGATGATATACAGTCTTGCTTTAAGTTGCCTGAGAATAATGCCATGACACCACACACTGATAAAGATGTATCTGCTATGTTAGATTTCATAGGCTATTCTTTTAATTCTGCTAGTTTAGGAAGCACTAGAAGAAAGGGCCTTAGGAAAGAATGGAGTTTTCTTGGAGATGCCTTTATCAAGGTTTTCTCTGGGAAGATTAGCAATTTTGATGCCATAACTTCATATCTTGTTAATATGCTCTACATGCTAGTTTCTGATAGGTACTTTAATTTTAGCAACTATGTCATGCTAGAATTAGGTTCCAGGTTAGGTAACAAAGCTAATAGACCTCATAACATCTACTTTGATAGATTTTTTATGTTATTGGCTAACCATATTGCTGAAGGTTTGGTCATAACTAATGAGAGCAATAAACTAAAATGCTGGGCACAAGAGAAAAGGGTCCTTGCAGACCTTTTAAGAATCAACCTCAACAGCCAGGTGCCATTGGTATATTTACCAATAATGAATGCACCCCAGGTAAGTGAGGTAAATACTTCTGCAACTCCTACTTTTTCCAACCCCATTGTTTCTTTGCCTTCCAGTGTGGCCATGGAATCTGTGTCTTTGTCCCAACAGATTCCTACCAAAGCCACCAAAACTAAAATTCCAAAACACAAGTCAAAGAAAACCACCTCTATTGTTTCTCAAAAGACAACAGTTGTAACAACTACCAAAAACCCTGAAGGGAGTGAACAGGGTGTGAGTGGTGAGGGGAGGGGTGAACATCAAGAAACCCCCCAGGATAAGGTGGGAGAGGTGAGTGGTACCCTAACCAGCCAAGCCACAGTCTCTCAAAAGGATGTGGTGGTTCAAAAGGAGTCAAACACATCCCTAGTTGCATCCTCCCAAAAGGATGCAGCTATTGAAAATAGTCCCCAACCAGGGACACAGAACAAAAGAGGGAGGGACACTGAAGCCACACATTCACCTGCCAAAGCTTTTTCAAGAAGAAAGAAGGCTAAAACCCTAGTTTCCACACAGGGGGCACACACTGCACAGATACATCCACCTGTATCTGTGCCTTCTCAAATTCAGCTTGATGTGGCTCCAGCAAATATGGAGTCACAGCCCCATTCTCTCATAATAGACACACATCAATCACCAAATTCTCCATCACCCTCTCTGGATGTGGATATGATATTCACATTAATTCCTGATTCTCCCTCTTTAAAACTCAGGGAGGAGCCCCACTCAAATCCTGGTGATCATCTGTTAGATGACTTGTTGGATCATCAGCCAATTCTTTCAGACTTAGTTGAAGAATCTGTGTCACCTCACTTAAAACAATTCACACAGATTCAACAATTATGTCACTTTCAATATCTACATCTTTTCCTTCTTCAACGGATATCTCTCATCCGTTGACAAGTGGTTGTTCTTCGACGGATAAGCTTAACAGCAGTTATCCGTTGATATCATCAGTTTCCACTTCAACGGATACTCCCTATCTGTTGATGGTCTCTACACACACAACTGCTTCAATTCCAAGTGTAGAAGACATGGTTACTGTGCAATCACTTCTAGGATTGAGGGAAGGGAGTGTTAATTTGAGTGAGAGGTTGGGTTGCTCCCAAGCAAAAGGAGAGGTTGAGAGTCAAAATATGCATGCTATTTCTTCCAGCATGGCAAAAGTAAGTGAGGGGAGTGCCACCTTAGTAGGTGAGGGTGAGGGTGTGTGTGAGCCAGGGGGAGCCCCTGATGCAAGAATATAGAGAAAATGAGAGAAAGGCAGGTACAGAAGCTATAAGGGTGGATCCAGCCATTGCTAGTGAGTCAATGATTGTGGATGATGCTGACAAAGGAAGACAATTTCAGCAATATTACAAAGCTGAAATTGATAGCATTTCCTTGGATGCTGACACTTTTACTCATTCGGTTTCAGCCTATCAACTGTTGGCTGCTCAGGGCAATGTGGAGGCAGGGCAGACTTTGAACATTGTACACACTTCAGAATCTCTTCTAAGAGACAAAGCTGCTGTTAATAGCCTGCCTTCTCAAGCTGGTGAGCCATCTGAAGAATTTAGAGCAAATTCTAATGATGATGACTCTAATTCTTTGGATGGGAGCATGAACTTAGGGGGAGATGCAGGCCCAAGTTCTGTTCCAAATCTACCTGAATGGGCATGGGAAAAGGAATCTACACCAGGGCAGTTTGGTGTAGCCTTGGTCATGCAAGTAATGACTATTCAAAAGGACCTTCAGGAGACTACAGATGCTGGTACAAAGGCTATTCTTCAAGCTCATCTAGACTCTCTGCATCTCTTGCAGTTGCAGCATATCAGACAGAATTTAAGTGTGGATGAACTCAAGCAGGATATTGCTGATCTGAAATCCTACAATGCTGAGAAGCTGGATTCAGTTATGCCTTATGGTACTATGCAAGATTTGTTGGTGAGGTTGAGGAGAGAATCTGATGCTCCCAAGAGGCTGGCCAGGTTGGAAAACAGAGTTCAAATCATTGAAGACTCTATGGTCACCATTCTTCAGAATCAACAATCTCAGACAAATCTACTAATGCAGCTGGCAAAATCACAAGGCTTGACCCCTATCCTTGATGATAACAAAAAGGGGGAGAATAAAAGGGAAAGGGAAAGAGAGCCATCAACAACAGTTCAAATATCTAAAGTGCTAGTTCCTGCCATCACCACTTCTCCAACTCTTCAAATCAAAGGAAAGCTTGATGGAATTGATCTAATCCAGATAGCAGCAGCTGAGATGAAAGTCAAAGAGCAAAGGAAGAAAATTGATGAAAGGATGCAACAAATCTTTGGTTCTACAAATTCTAAATCACAATCTGTGAAGCATAGCACAAAGGTGGAGCCAATCATTATGGAGCTCAAGCCAGCTAGGAGGAATAAGGATGGAGAGACTTCTTCCAAGAATTTGAAACCTATGGTTCTCAAGCCCAACAACAGATCCAATAAGGACTCTACAAAGAACCCTCTAAGCCTTGCTCAGCTGAAAGAAGTGGACTTTCCTCTTCCAAAGCCTGATGAAGACAAGATTTTGGTGGTAATATCATGAAGCACAAGGAGACCAAGGATGTGGTTGAAAGGATGAACATGGCTATTATCTTTAGAGAGGGAAAGAGTATCTGTGTGATACAAGGACATCCCAAATTCTCAATAGCCAAGAGGGAAGAAGCCAGAAGGTTGAAGGAAGAAGCTAAAAAGCTAAAGGCTGACAAAAGAGCACAAGCAAAGCTTGAAAAATAGCTAAAATCAAGTCAAGCTGAAGAAAAGAAAGAAATTGAAGACAAGAGTGAAGATGTAGGTATGGGGGATATGATTAGTGATGATGTGGAAGAAAGAAGGAAAGAAAGGAATGGCAGAAAGGGAAAAGAAAGAAGGACACCATCAAATTGCCCACCTTCTTAACCACTTCTCCACCATCAAAGAAACAGAAAAGGAAAATCAAATCAACACCTCCTCTAACCTCAATCAAATTCACTCAGAAGCTTAAGCCTAAGCCACAAGCCTCCAAGGATGATTATGTTCACATTTGTGACATAAAGGAATTTTCAGACATTGAACTCTATCTGGATGAGCTGGAGGAAGTAAGGGGAATAGATGCCTATAGACAGCTTCCAGAAAGACTAGTGTTCAAATACAAAGGAAGTGGGGAAAGGACTTGGCCTCTCTACAGGATTCTGAATGAAGGCTACTCTACCTTGGTTAGAGTCTACTCAGCCATAAAAAGGGATTCTGGCTTTACCAGGACTGCCAAGACTGAGATTCTCAACAAGATTGCCAGCATAAGGAAGACTTGGTGGGAGCCCAATGCCTTGCCTAGAACATTACTCATCCAAGAAATAGGAATTACAGTTCATAAATCACCTCACTGGTTGATGGAGTTCAGAGACAATAAAGGAGTCAAAAGATTTTTCAGACTTGAAGATCAGCTCAAGATTGCCAATAATGAAACTCTCAAGGATATGCAATCTAAGTTGGACATCAATGAAGAAGATGAAGCTGAGTTCTACAGACAACTCCAACTCCAAATGGAGGAGAATGACAGGAGGCTAGGAAAGAAAACAAGGGGTCAAAGGAAAAGAAATTAATCTGCTCAGGTTAAAGGAGTGTAACACCCCCAGATCCGGGGTCGGGGATCCGGGTCATCACGGTATTTCTTTCCACAATATCACTTCACTTAATTAATAATAATAACCTTATGCTGTGACCCCACACTAACACACACCATAACCCGTTATAGTCTCAGAGATGAAATTTAAATAAGTACAAGTCTTTGAATCCACAATTTAAAAGTTATTACAACCCAAAATGATTACTTGATAAATTTACAGTTAATTGCCATTATCTGCCACAAGTTATAATTATACATAATTTGATTCTCAAAAATAGAATGCCTGATCTACCAATAGATCTACCTCTGCAGCTATAGCAGCCACAACATCATCGGGAAGACGCGGGACGCTTCCCACGCGCTTGCGCTGGGTCTGCTGGAGTCTGGCCATCTTTCCTAACTGTTGTTGTGTGATGAAGAAATAAAGCAAGAGTGAGCCTTACAGCTCACAAGATAATATATAGTGATAACAATAATATAAGTATCTAAATGGATACTTACTAGAATCTTTTATCATGAGTAAGATAATTACTTACTAGATATAAGTAAAAACAAGGGATGAAGTTACCAAATACTTCACTATACTTATATCATTTATAAAGCTACTTGAACTACCATTGTTCAAAGTATAATGAGCTTTCAACAGTTCATCACATAGATGAGACTACCAGACAAGATTTGAATAGATTAAATCTTTGAAATATTATTAAAGGAAATGAAGTTATGATATACTTCATTTAGTTCTGATATATATATATATCCACATATACATCTTCTTTATACATTTCCTGAAAACCTCTGTCATGTAAAGTATGAACAGAATTGCAATATCCAATAAATTTGGAAAGGAAAAGAATTTGGCATAAACCAGATATCTTGTTGATCAGGCAAAGATACCCATAAGTAACCTTTTCTACTAGTAGATGGACGAATTCCCCACTGGTCATCACCCTGGTCGCAATAGGACCTTATGCTGGACTGCCACTCAGCCACTTATGCATTTGATGGACTCCCACTGAGCCACTTACACTATCATGGACGCCCACTGAGCCCATGTTGCTTATGCCGACTCAATAGATGGACTTACTTCCCGAACATTGGGTAAGTAATCAATTCATTTACCAAAACTGCAACCTTGTTGCGAATATAAAATACACCATAGAGCCGGATCCCTCAGGTTTTGAGCGAGTATTTAAATCCCCTTAAAAAGGAAGATCTTAAATATAAAAATGAGTTTTGGGATCCGCTCTAACTTTTAAAAATCATTTTGAAGACTCGAAAACACTTTATAGAGTGTTTGGAGTAAAGCTGATTTAATGAAGTAAATCAGTCCCCAGAATATTTAGAAAATGACTGAATATTATTATTTAAATAATATTCCCATAAAGAATAATCTTTATAAAAATAATTGAAGTAGAAGTATTAAAACTTATACTTGAAACGAGTATTAAATAACCAAAGATATACTTATATGAAAGTACTATCTTTATTTGAATAATCGAAAATAAGTTTGATTATTGACACCTTATTCTTTAATAAAATAAAGAATATACCTCAGCAAATAATCGGAGTCATAAGTCCTCGAATGAATATTCAAAATAATATTCATTAATAAAATAAAAGGAGTCATACGCCTTCGAATAATATTCGAAATAATATTCAATAATAAAATAAAGTTAAAGTTATCGAATAAACCTTATTCGATTAATAGTTTTGAAAACTATGACCATATATATATATAAGTATATATATATATATATATATATTTATATCCATATATACAAAATCTACTCGGGATCCTCGACTCCCGGTTTTAGAAAATATTTTCACCTTTGGGTCCCTGTACTAAGGGTATATGCAAATTACCGCTATCCTCTAGCATAGGTATTATCAACTGAATCAACAGATATATATGGAAAGAATGCGAAACAGGCATGCATATATATATACCATAGCAGCATGCTTCAATATATTGCATCATTTGCTAAATAACCAACATGCATCGATCGCAAGATAATGCAAATACATATATTCATCACAACAACAGTTATAACGGGTAGAAAACTTGCCTGAGCGACTTGGGGTGATAAAAGGCTCGGGACGAGTCTGGTAACCTATAAACAATAAGTAAGTTGGAATTAAACCAAAGTCACTTGTAAATCTATACTTTAACTAACTTAGACTCTAACGCTTGTTTTGCGCTTATTGATTCTCTTAAGTCACTCGAGTACCCTCGGCTCCACCATTTTTAATAAATTAACCATTACGAGTTTTAAAGCGATTCCTTCGCGAGTGTCTTACCAACTGCCTAACACTCTTACCATAATTGTTTCATACATTAATTAACCCTTTTTGGTCTTTAACCTATGTTTCAAAGTAAGGAGAGGGGAAATGATTCGTTCGCGAAATGCCGTTACTTGAAACGGTCGTTTCTCCTAAACCGTACATCAGAATCAAACGAACTACATATCAAAACGAAGCTCGTAACATGAACTATCTAAACATGGCAATGGTCATAATCTAGCAGGGAGTTCTCGGGTCCAAATGTTATGAACAAAAGCAGTCTAAAGTAAATCGGACGTTACGACGGCTATGTTTACGCGATTTCCCAATTTTAACCATTCAAAACCAACCACAAACCAACCTCAAATCCAACATACAACCAACATCCATCCTCATCACATCATAACAACCCCAACCAATTCAATTTAATCATCATACTTATGCCTAAACTTAACTTTAATCATACTTAAGTTCTTTTAATCAAAACCACAACATTTACCATTCCATTTCACTACCATTCCAAATACCAAACTCTAAATCACAACAACAAGCTACAATATCATCCTACTAATAAAAATCATCTTATAATATATAGGAATCTAGGGTTTGGAGATGGTATACCTTCCTTGAAGTGGTGGGATGAGCTAGGAAGCCTTAAGAAGCTTTGAGAAGTCTTAGGAAAGCTTGGATCTTCAAGAAAAACAATAAAACTTCAAGTTAAAAAACTTGAAAACACTATTCATAGTCTTCTTCTTTGATTAAATGAAGAAGATTGAGAAGGAATTGATGGCTTAAACTCATGGTATAGCCCTAACTAAGCATGAAGATGATTAGGGAATTTACTCACCAATTTAGGAAGCTTGGATCTTGAATTTTTGAAAATTCTTGCCTAATGAATAGTAAAAAGCCGAGAGCTTCAAGAACAAAGCCTTGGTTGCTTTTTGATTTTTGATGAAAATGATTTTTGCTTGGCTTGGTTTCTTGGTTTTTGTGCTTGCTTTAGTCAATTACCTTCTTGCCCTTGAATTTGTGTGGTTAAAAAGCCACCACATCTCCTTCCTTCCCATGTCATGCTTGTGTTATCCTCATGATGTCATCCTCCCCTCCTTGTCCTCTTCTCATTGGTTGGGTGACATCATCCTCTCTAATCTCTTTGATTAACTTCCTAATTGTTTGCCTAATGACCGCTGATCTGTTATACTGTTCGCTTAACTTTCGTTTTCGTTTATCGTTTGAGGGATCATACCCGGGATCTTATTACTTAGGTTCCCTTAACCTTTCTCAATACATTATATTCCTTTTTATGATCCTCTATTTTAATCCTTTAATTTAAATCCTTTTATCCTGTTACCTTATACTCAATTCTTTCCGTATCTATTGGATTTCCGGGAAAAATCAAAGTGTTCGGATTTGGATTCTGACGATCTTTACATACACTTATATCCCATATAAAGAACTAATAAAATCTCAGAATATCCATATCAGAACCCCTATATAGTGTGGCATGAAAAGTTTTCTCATTCAGCAAAAACACTATTCATAAGGGTTTCAAAATTTCCCAAAAATTGGGGTTATTACAGTCTCCCCTCCTTAAAAGGATTCCGTCTCGGAATCAGATAGAAAATGAATTGGGATACTTTCTTAGCATTACACTTTCTAACTCTCAAATAAATTTTCCCACATTGTGGTTCTTCCATCAAACTCTGAATAGTTTGATAACCCTTCTCCTAAGCACTTGTTCCTTTTCACTCTATAACCCTTCCTGGTTGCTCCATATAGGTTACGTCGGGTCGCATATCTATGCGCTCATATGCCTCTATTTATCTGGCATCTGAATTACACTTTCTTAACATTGATACGTGAAACACGTTACGACCTGCTACATGTTCGGGGTTAGGGCTTGCTCATATGCCAACTTTCCAAACGTCTTAATATATCCAAGGGTCCAACAAATTGTAGACTTAGCTTTCCTTTCCTTCCGAACCTCATCAATCCTTTCCAAGGGATACCTATAACATTACTAGGTCCCCTATTTCATACTCTTTATCCTTTCGTGTCAAATCAACATACTTATCATGTCCATCTTGGGCTACTACCAGCCGTCCTCTGATTAGATCTATCATATCCTTGGTCCTTTGGACTACTGCGGGTCCGAGCATCTTGCGCTCTACAACTTCATCCTAACATAAGGGAGATCGACATTGTCTTCCCTCAAGGATCTCATAAGGCGACATCTCGATAATGACATATGATCTATTGTCGTAAGATAACTCAATCCGAATTAAGTGATCATTCCAAATTCTTTCAAGTCTATTGCACAGACTCTCATTATTGCTTTTAGCATTAGAGCTTCTGCTTCTCAATACCCATTCTTTTCCAGTTCGTAATCGCTACTACCTTCCGTTCCTAATATTATACTGGTTATACTTTTGCTCGTTAGCGTTCTATAACCTTTTAATAACCACATCAACCTTAGTATCACGAATGTGTTCCCATTCCGCATACTACCACCACTTTATTACTCCTTTTTCAGTTGTTTCTATCTTCCAAAATTTGATCAATCAAATAGAAGTAAATGAATTTGTTGAGAGATCACTATGATCATGAACACTTGTTATATCGCATAGTTAGTACAGAAGGTGGCCAGCCTTTAGTACTTGACAAGCAATTAAACAATAGCTGGTATCCTACTCGGCTTCTATCACACAGATAGATAGTCATTCGGCAATACCTCCCCTTCTGGAAGGGTTGTTCTTCTCAGCTTACATGAAATGAAAAGAAGAGAAAAGAACGAATTGAAGAGAATTGTATATTCATAAAAAAAATTTTATTGCCATAAAATATCTGGCTTGGAATCTACCTCTGAACTATAGAGGTTTGTCATAGAAGAACAAAACAGATATGTATTTATATCAACATCAAGTATTATAGCATCGCATTTCACGTGCCTAAATATTTTCGCTATCCCATCCATCATTCTATGGACACACACTCTTCTTTGAGCTTATACATAATCACCTTTGAAACTCCCTCGACATCGAAAATCGAATATGGGATCTCATTCTAGACATCATCGTTACTAGAATTCTATGCTTGCATCACAACCTTCCTCGTATAATAATATGGCTCTCTATGATAAGAAAGAATAAATATTCAATAGGTAGATACTCTACTTAATTAGTCTATCAATGATAACTTATACACTACCACTACCCGATTAGTGGTATTCAATCTCAACATCCATTCCAATACAACTCTCACGGTTGTAATCAGCTCATTACTCGCAGAATCATTGCTGCCTTACTATGGTCCACCACTGACCTACTGTAGTCATTCATTTTCCATGAAGTCTTAATAGCTAACCATACGGAGTCCATACATCTCGTATCTAATTCTCCTAAGGAGTTAACATAACCACCAATCACAATTTATGAAGAACACTCCAAACTCTGACGTACTTTCATGACATGAAGTAGATAAAATTGCAGAAGAGTTTCAATCAAAGCAACGATAGCAGGTTAATACCATTCTTAATCATATGCCTTAAATAGAAGACTTAACTCAAAGGTTCGTCTAGTCCTTTTTGAAACATGGTCCTGGATTATTCTCAAGATAGTACCTCCTAAGATAGATAGCCCGTTCCTGGTGATTACACGAATTAAACCTTTACCAACTACTATTACGGTTGGGTATTGCACAGTCATCAGAAGGAATGTCACTCTTCCAAACCATAATACAACCTTCACAGTTTTAACCATCATCACTGTATTCTTTTGGCACAAGCGCCTATAATTATCCTCTTACCTTTAAAGTGTCGGCCACCTCTTTGGCCTTTTCTGATAGTAAAATTTCCTTACAGTCAATGTCATTTTAACCACCTCCAAATAAATTTTCTACCTTATTTCCGATCACTGCTTGAGTGAAGATGTTTTCCTTAAAATCAGATGGGAAAAAAAATATCACCATTTTTCCATAAGTTATTGCCTCAATCTTTAGAGGTTAATCACTGTCACGACTGACTCTCAATCATACTTAGAACATCTTTTATCTTAAGTCCTAATTTCCCTGAACAATTTCGACCATTACTGGTTCGATCCATCCTTTCTCGTGGTTTAACACGTGCCCCACTTGGCATCATTATAATTACGTCATATTTCCTTTATCAACATTTTTATTCTTGAGAATTTCGAATATTTCCTTTCTCCTTGTAAAACCTCTAAGGTTATCGTTCAATCGTTCCTCCTGTATTCCCTATATACAGGGCATATCAAAATACCATTTACTAATACTAGAACCATTGTCTATATACTTCTGAAAATTTTCTCCACTGATCCTTAAAGGTTGTTGTTATCTTAACCCTTTCCCAATCATACTGTCAAAACTCATACTGTCCCTATTAAGGGTGACATGCCAACCTTTATGCAGTCCCCTAGGATTCATTTTAAGTTACCAATGTTCTATCCTTAATTCCACCTTTAAAAGGTACCTGCATCCTTCCATGGATAAATCAAGTCATATATCCTAGATAGATTATCTTATTCATCATTCCCCACTTCGATAGTCTATACCTAACTTCATAATAGCATCCTTATTCAAATCGAGGTCAATCCATATGGCCTCCAAAAGATAACAATGGTCATCCGCTTTTCTTTCCTGATTTGGTAATGATAACATGGATGTTCTGGAAGATATTGGTCATGTTCAACGTGAACTTCTTCTTAATAATTCCTTATTTACTTTTGTCGTTTATCTCAACAGTCACCTCAATGGTGGGATACCTCCCATACCTGGCGTCTCCCTTTTTGGGTAACAAGCCACCGGTCTTACACTTCACATTCTTGAAGGTCACTTCCTTCATCCAAATTTTCCTAATTTCTTACTTCCTTGTCTCCTCAGTCTATCCGCGTCTCATTATTTATCCTTTCTCTTATCATTATTTCATGAACCAACACAACATAAGCATTGATTTCAAACATCCCGTCATTCTGGATTCGTGTCCTCAGAACGAATCTTGACAACTTTTTACAACTTAGATTCACAATTCATCATACTCGTCCGCCTTTGCTCTGGCTCTAAAGCTTTTACACTCTCTCCATAACCTTGGGAATTACTTTCCCGAAAACAATTGGCTGAACTTTAATCAGTTTATTATAATCTCTTGCTCCGTGCCTTCCTTGGCCTTTCACCAACGGGTGGTCTCTCTCTTAGGAGGGTAAGTGACAAAAACAGTCTTTTGTGGTTCGTCAATCATTCAGAATCTCAAATGATTCCTCTATTTCCTTTAGCCAGGCTCTTGCCTCGACTAGGTCAACCTGTTCCTTAGAACTCTGAGAGCTTAGAGACTTAAAGGTCCTGAAAGAATTTCCTATCGCATTGTTTCCTCAAGGTGGTGGTTGGGGATAATAGTCTAAGTTCTGTCTAGACAGGTCCATGAATTGCCGTATAGGAGTACCGTCTCGGGTCTCCTTTCCTTACTCAACTTTCTGTTTCCTTAGTATGAAATGTTTCATCCTACTCCCCATAATTGGGGTCATCTTTTAATTTAAAATCCTCATTTTCCACTCCATTATGTCATGGGTTCCTTCTATCTTGATGGCGACCTCCCTGACTATCACGTTCAGGGTTTGCTCTAAATCTTATTCCTCAAACTATGGCTCTCATCTAAGTTCTCATCCTTACGCTCTTGAACTTTCAGAACCCAAATTCTATAGGAATACCTCATTATTCCCTTATCATCTTTCTCTGGCACCGTATGCTCTTTTCCAATAATTCGGTCTCTATTGCAATCTCAAACAGCTTTTCGGTACCGGCTCCGGTTACCTTCACTACTATTTCCAAAATCTCTTATAAACTCTCCCAAAGACATTATCATCTTGAGTCTCTCCTTTTTACTAAGGGCATCAGCCACCACATTGGCTTTCCCCGAATGATAAAGAATCTCCCAATCATTATTCTTGATTAGCTCTAACTGCCTCCTCTGGCATATGTTGAGCTCTTTCTACGTGAAAATGTACTAGAGCACTTATGGCTTAGGTAATTCTCGCACTTCTCTCCATACAAGTAGTGCCTCCAATCTTTAGGGTAAAACTATTGCCACGAGCCTAAGCTCATGGGCGGGGATATCGAATTTCATATTACCTTAATTGTCTTGACATGTACGCGATTACCTTACCGTGCTGCATAAGCACGCACCCTAAGCCCTTGTGCGAAGCGTCACTACACTTCACAAAATCTCCTTTTCCATCCGGTAACGCCAGCATAGGGGCCATCACCAACCTCTGCTTCAGTTCTTGAAAGCTGTTCTCGCATTTCTCTGTCCATTCGAACTTCTCAGTCTTACGAGTAAGCCGCGTTAAAGGGGCTACTATCTTTACAAACTTGAACGAACCTCCGGTAGTGACCGGCCAATCCTACCTCTGGTAGTCGACCTAACCATGGTCATTAATTCATCAGTGGTCCTTTATCCAATCTTGTCAGGATCCTCCATGGAATCCTCCTCAACAACTATCCCTTCTAGGACAACATCCTCAACCGCTACATCCTCAATATCAACATCATCCGGTCATGCATTAGGACACTCTATCGGATCCACAATCCGATCTCCAAAAAGTAATAAAACATCATCGCATTGTTGCTCCTCAACCTCAGGGTTCGGTGTCCCGCTACCATATACGATAACGAACTACGCTCCTATCACGATATTTATAAGGGTTCCCATAAGGGTTTTAACTGTCAGTACTACGTTAGGTAGTCCGACTATGAACTTGGCAAGAGTTCTTATTATCTTAGTGAACTTATTATCTTAACGTCCCATCATCTCTGAGGTTTATAACGCTTAGCTCTGATACCATTTCTGTAACACCCCCAGATCCGGGGTCGGGGATCCGGGTCATCACGGTATTTCTTTCCACAATATCACTTCACTTAATTAATAATAATAACCTTATGCTGTGACCCCACACTAACACACACCATAACCCGTTATAGTCTCAAAGATGAAATTTAAATAAGTACAAGTCTTTGAATCCACAATTTAAAAGTTATTACAACCCAAAATGATTACTTGATAAATTTACAGTTAATTGCCATTATCTGCCACAAGTTATAATTATACATAATTTGATTCTCAAAAATAGAATGCCTGATCTACCAATAGATCTACCTCTGCAGCTATAGCAGCCACAACATCATCGGGAAGACGCGGGATGCTTCCCACGCGCTTGCGCTGGGTCTGCTGGAGTCTGGCCATCTTTCCTAACTGTTGTTGTGTGATGAAGAAATAAAGCAAGAGTGAGCCTTACAGCTCACAAGATAATATATAGTGATAACAATAATATAAGTATCTAAATGGATACTTACTAGAATCTTTTATCATGAGTAAGATAATTACTTACTAGATATAAGTAAAAACAAGGGATGAAGTTACCAAATACTTCACTATACTTATATCATTTATAAAGCTACTTGAACTGCCATTGTTCAAAGTATAATGAGCTTTCAACAGTTCATCACATAGATGAGACTACCAGACAAGATTTGAATAGATTAAATCTTTGAAATATTATTAAAGGAAATGAAGTTATGATATACTTCATTTAGTTCTGATATATATATATATATATCCACATATACATCTTCTTTATACATTTCCTGAAAACCTCTGTCATGTAAAGTATGAACAGAATTGCAATATCCAATAAATTTGGAAAGGAAAAGAATTTGGCATAAACTAGATATCTTGTTGATCAGGCAAAGATACCCATAAGTAACCTTTTCTACTAGTAGATGGACGAATTCCCCACTGGTCATCACCCTGGTCGCAATAGGACCTTATGCTGGACTGCCACTCAGCCACTTATGCATTTGATGGACTCCCACTGAGCCACTTACACTATCATGGACGCCCACTGAGCCCATGTTGCTTATGCCGACTCAATAGATGGACTTACTTCCCGAACATTGGGTAAGTAATCAATTCATTTACCAAAACTGCAACCTTGTTGCGAATATAAAATACACCATAGAGCCGGATCCCTCAGGTTTTGAGCGAGTATTTAAATCCCCTTAAAAAGGAAGATCTTAAATATAAAAATGAGTTTTGGGATCCGCTCTAACTTTTAAAAATCATTTTGAAGACTCGAAAACACTTTATAGAGTGTTTGGAGTAAAGCTGATTTAATGAAGTAAATCAGTCCCCAGAATATTTAGAAAATGACTGAATATTATTATTTAAATAATATTCCCATAAAGAATAATCTTTATAAAAATAATTGAAGTAGAAGTATTAAAACTTATACTTGAAACGAGTATTAAATAACCAAAGATATACTTATATGAAAGTACTATCTTTATTTGAATAATCGAAAATAAGTTTGATTATTGACACCTTATTCTTTAATAAAATAAAGAATATACCTCAGCAAATAATCGGAGTCATAAGTCCTCGAATGAATATTCAAAATAATATTCATTAATAAAATAAAAGGAGTCATACGCCTTCGAATAATATTCGAAATAATATTCAATAATAAAATAAAGTTAAAGTTATCGAATAAACCTTATTCGATTAATAGTTTTGAAAACTATGACCATATATATATATATAAGTATATATATATATATATTTATATCCATATATACAAAATCTACTCGGGATCCTCGACTCCCGGTTTTAGAAAATATTTTCACCTTTGGGTCCCTGTACTAAGGGTATATGCAAATTACCGCTATCCTCTAGCATAGGTATTATCAACTGAATCAACAGATATATATGGAAAGAATGCGAAACAGGCATGCATATATATATACCATAGCAGCATGCTTCAATATATTGCATCATTTGCTAAATAACCAACATGCATCTATCGCAAGATAATGCAAATACATATATTCATCACAACAACAGTTATAACGGGTAGAAAACTTGCCTGAGCGACTTGGG
Organism: Apium graveolens; assembly: GCF_009905375.1. Lineage (NCBI taxonomy): Eukaryota > Viridiplantae > Streptophyta > Magnoliopsida > Apiales > Apiaceae > Apium > Apium graveolens. Next base: position 91,008,688 of record NC_133648.1, read on the forward strand.
GTGATAAAAGGCTCGGGACGAGTCTGGTAACCTATAAACAATAAGTAAGTTGGAATTAAACCAAAGTCACTTGTAAATCTATACTTTAACTAACTTAGACTCTAACGCTTGTTTTGCGCTTATTGATTCTCTTAAGTCACTCGAGTACCCTCGGCTCCACCATTTTTAATAAATTAACCATTACGAGTTTTAAAGCGATTCCTTCGCGAGTGTCTTACCAACTGCCTAACACTCTTACCATAATTGTTTCATACATTAATTAACCCTTTTTGGTCTTTAACCTATGTTTCAAAGTAAGGCGAGGGGAAATGATTCGTTCGCGAAATGCCGTTACTTGAAACGGTCGTTTCTCCTAAACCGTACATCAGAATCAAACGAACTACATATCAAAACGAAGCTCGTAACATGAACTATCTAAACATGGCAATGGTCATAATCTAGCAGGGAGTTCTCGGGTCCAAATGTTATGAACAAAAGCAGTCTAAAGTAAATCGGACGTTACGACGGCTATGTTTACGCGATTTCCCAATTTTAACCATTCAAAACCAACCACAAACCAACCTCAAATCCAACATACAACCAACATCCATCCTCATCACATCATAACAACCCCAACCAATTCAATTTAATCATCATACTTATGCCTAAACTTAACTTTAATCATACTTAAGTTCTTTTAATCAAAACCACAACATTTACCATTCCATTTCACTACCATTCCAAATCCCAAACTCTAAATCACAACAACAAGCTACAATATCATCCTACTAATAAAAATCATCTTATAATATATAGGAATCTAGGGTTTGGAGATGGTATACCTTCCTTGAAGTGGTGGGATGAGCTAGGAAGCCTTAAGAAGCTTTGAGAAGTCTTAGGAAAGCTTGGATCTTCAAGAAAAACAATAAAACTTCAAGTTAAAAAACTTGAAAACACTATTCATAGTCTTCTTCTTTGATTAAATGAAGAAGATTGAGAAGGAATTGATGGCTTAAACTCATGGTATAGCCCTAACTAAGCATGAAGATGATTAGGGAATTTACTCACCAATTTAGGAAGCTTGGATCTTGAATTTTTGAAAATTCTTGCCTAATGAATAGTAAAAAGCCGAGAGCTTCAAGAACAAAGCCTTGGTTGCTTTTTGATTTTTGATGAAAATGATTTTTGCTTGGCTTGGTTGCTTGGTTTTTGTGCTTGCTTTAGTCAATTACCTTCTTGCCCTTGAATTTGTGTGGTTAAAAAGCCACCACATCTCCTTCCTTCCCATGTCATGCTTGTGTTATCCTCATGATGTCATCCTCCCCTCCTTGTCCTCTTCTCATTGGTTGGGTGACATCATCCTCTCTAATCCCTTTGATTAACTTCCTAATTGTTTGCCTAATGACCGCTGATCTGTTATACTGTTCGCTTAACTTTCGTTTTCGTTTATCGTTTGAGGGATCATACCCGGGATCTTATTACTTAGGTTCCCTTAACCTTTCTCAATACATTATATTCCTTTTTATGATCCTCTATTTTAATCCTTTAATTTAAATCCTTTTATCATGTTACCTTATACTCAATTCTTTCCGTATCTATTGGATTTCCGGGAAAAATCAAAGTGTTCGGATTTGGATTCTGACGATCTTTACATACACTTATATCCCATATAAAGTACTAATAAAATCTCAGAATATCCATATCAGAACCCCTATATAGTGTGGCATGAAAAGTTTTCTCATTCAGCAAAAACACTATTCATAAGGGTTTCAAAATTTCCCAAAAATTGGGGTTATTACAAGGAGCACCCTTGGAAACAATGTAATTCTTCAATTCCATCTCAGCATACACATTTTTGCAGCACTTTTGAATTTCTGCTTTATTACAGTTCATATGTTTATTAAGTGTTTTGTTATCATCAAGTTAAACCCAAATTTATGCCTACAATTCTAGTAGACATAAATAGGGGGAGATTGTTAGGAATATGTGTATTAGTTTGATGATAAGTTAAACAAAATACTTAAGTAGAGATCTAGTGTTTGTAGCCTCAACGGATAAGACCATCTTGGCTATCCGTTGAAGGAGTAGCTTTACTTAGAAATGAGTTTAGTATTGTAGCACATTTCAATCTCTGTATTTAAGTTGTACTTCTTAGATGTTGTGGGAAATTATCAGTCATGTTGACTACTAGTGGATATGCAAATAGGAGGGCTAATTGTAAATATTTCATGCCTTGTACTTTTGTATAAGTGAAATAGCATCAACTGATATTAAAGGCCTTCAACGGATGAGAAACAAAGCTTCAACGGATGTCTCTAAAGCTTCAACGGATAACATCCATCAACGGATGAGTGTCTCAACGGATAATGCTTCAATTGCTATGCATCAACGGATAAAAGCTTCAACGGATGCTTAGTTCAAATAGCAGTTGATAGTGACAAGTCAAAAGCTGACAGAGGCACATGGGTTGACAGAGACAAATTGGAATGTGGCAGCCTCTAGGAGGAATCAAGAAAATGCAGCATTTCCATTCTGGTGCAAACAAGGAAGTATTCAAAGATTCACAGCCAAACCTAAATTGCATTGGATAGAGAAATGAAGAAGAAGCATGTGAAGAACCTTTTAATTGTATTTTACAGTTTTGTCTTCACTTGTAAACTTGGTGATACCAAGTAGCAGCTAGTAATTAGGTGTGAATTTTCCAGAGCTGTTTAGAAAAATCCAGAGAGAAAATCATCTAGTTTGTACTAGGAAGCAGCTGTGATTTAATTCTTTGAATCACAGATTTTCTGAAATAACACATCTCTGGTGGAACAACAAATCCACCAGAAAAGGTTTTAAGTCTTTTTTGGTCTTTACATTTGTGTTTGAATATATATTTGTCTGCATTAGCTCAAAGCAATTCACACACACCTGCTCATCAAAACACATAGACTAGAAACTGCTCAAAACTTGAAAAAGTTTTGAGATTTACATTCAACCCCCTTCTGTAAATCTCATTGTTAGTTCACTGGGAATAACACAAACCCCCAAACTGACAACTACAACCTGATTGTGAAACAAAAACCGAGCTAAACAAATAGCCGTTTTATTTTCAGATTGCTTAACATATAGAATATAAATATTCTTGATAATAAAAATGATTACAAAAGTTTCTCGAGCAATCCAGTCGACACCACTATCACTGAAAATAGTAGAATCACAATTGACCTGCGTACATAAAAACCGGTGATAGACCAGTGTTCATATCCATCAGTTACATCAACTGAGGTTGGGGGTACAGATGCCCCATATATTGAACAATTCTTTGTTGTGCGAGGTGAGTTCTCGCGATAAGTACTACAATTCCAGATTTGAAGCGGGTTGCTCAGATCTCCCAATACACCGTAGAAATCATTATTAATGCAACATGATAACGAATAAAAAACGCAACAAGATATACACCCAAAAATTGGGGACAATCAACGACCCAAAAAGATGGGTACGGTAACAAGATCACACCCAAAAGGATTTAGATCTCGATTTTATTAAAAACTATTATAATAGAAATTAAAGATTTAGAAATGGAGGAAAACGGAATGAGAGGATGGATGGGACAGATGTGAATTTGATAGAAGGAGGGAATGGTGAAGGATGGATGATAGTTATGAATGACGGCCGACTCTCATTAGGGTTTTAAGAGAAAAAAAGTTGAAGGTTTTTACGTTTGACCTTTTGTTTCCCACACCCAGAGTATGCAAAACATCATCTTAATCTAGAAGATATACAAGTAATTTGAAATCAAGCCTAAAAGAACCGGCTAAACAAACCACATCCATGCTGACTTTCCTATGTCATTTACTTACATATCCTGCTAACTTTCCTGTACATCTAACTTTCTATCCAAATCAATACTATTTTATTACTGAACAAACACAACTTCTGTATCATTAAGAAATCAGATCAAATCAAATGATGAAAATCTCTGAAAATCTCTTAAACTTATCATGATTTAAAAGGATTTAACTAATTACCAACTATGGGCCTGTTTGTCCAACGGCATATAAGGTACTTATTAACTTATAAGCTCGTAAGTACGTATCGAGGAGTGTTTGTGTACCTAACTTATAAGTCGGATTCTCAACTTATAAGCTGATAAGCTGAATGTTAGTAATAACGTATTTTTTCTCAACTTATTTTGATTTTTTGCCTTTTTATTAAATTTAATTTAAAAAATATATTTTTAAATGTTAATCTAATTTAAAATTCATGAAATAATATGATTATATTTAAAAATTATTTATTTTGATTTATTTAAATAAAAAAATTCTGACTTATAAGTGAAATTATCTAAACACTTATGTAACTTATAAATATTTATCTAATTATCACTTATAAATTACTTATTCATTTTAAGTTATAAGTTACTTATTTTAAGATTTCTCAAACGGGCACTATGTATAAGATTAGCTAAAAATCAAATAAAACCAAATTACACAATCAAGAACAAGAAACATATCTATACTATTTATAATAGACGAAACATTAAAATTTTGGTAGTCGGTCGGTCGGTACTTGCTGAAATTACTTAATTACCATTACTTAATTATTCTAATTCTAATTATTGGGTCAATCAATTCTAATTCTGTTTAAAGTCAACTTCCTCTGTTATTTTACCAATTTCAATTTTGTTTTATATCGAACTCTATATCATTATAATTTATATTAAATTCAACTTCTTCTACCAATTTATATTTTAATTCATATCGAGTTCTATATTATTCTAATTTGTTACTTCGGGCTAATTTAAATTTAAGCAAACTGAATATAATTACTAAGATTAAGTTGATATATAATGTGACTCGGGCTAAGATAAAATAACAATACTATCAATCCTCCTAAAAAAATTATACTAATGAACTTGGATAAACAAAATAATATATGTTATTTATATAGGATAAAAAATAAATTATACAATTGATTCAGACTAACACAAAACTAAAATAAAAATACAATTCGACCGACAAAAATAATATCATATATACTAATTATTTAGTCTAAAATAAAATTATCTTATTGATCCAGACTTATAAAAATTAAAATTAAACTAAAAATAATTAGTTTGATTTGATCGGTGTATTGGGTATCGGGCTAAAATAAAATAAAGTAAACCACTGATTCGAGGTAAATCAAATTTATATTAGACTAAGTAAAATTCGTATCCTATTGATGTGAACTAAAAAATCAAATTTTAATTAAAACATAAATATTTTTTTTTTAAAAAATACACATAAAATTATCAATAAAACTATATTGTTCAATCAGTAATATTGTCTTTTTCAAATATTTTTATAGAATTATAGTTAATCGATTAAGTAATCACCATGCTAAAATAATATTTTTTAAGGTCCCGATATAATGGAGACATTATATTTTTTTACCCTCAATAAAATAATAATTTCGTTATAATAATATTCCCCTTACCAATGCTATCACTTTAAATAATTTTAAATGTTCTAAAAAGTTTTGAGCATATATATCTACTAATATAATTTTCAAACCTTAAGATTTAAAATAAATTGAGTGAGGGTAGGACAAAACAATACAAATATTAAAGATGTAATCATTGTTGAATAAATTTAGAATACCTTAAGACTGTGAGTCGATCGAGCAAGAGAGTTGAGCGTTGAGATTTGAGAGTAATTCAATTAGGGATTTGTGTAGATGATTTAGAAATATAAGAATATACGATTGATTATGTATGTAAAATAGTCAATATATTTATATATTATTATTATTATTAATTATTAAATGTTAAATGTTAATTATTATTTACAAAAAACTATAATTTTTCTTAAAATTTTTTTTTTATAATTTTTAAACTTTGACCGATTCGACCGATTTTTCCCGAACTGCCCGACTTTTGACCGATTTTTTAAAAAACCGTACTTTAACCTGATTAACGATTAATTGAGACTGAACCCGTCCGAACTCCGATTAATCGGCCGATTTTTAAAAATACTAGTTAGGAAATGAATAACACACAAAGGGGGGTGAATGTGTTTTACTGTTTTTGAGCTTTTCTTGAATGTTTATGGTTGAACAAAGTAAATTAATTCTTGTAGTGCAATGTGTTCATGCAGAATTTAAACTTGCAGAAAAATAAAGAACACAGATCTTCAAAACTCACCTAATTTTATATTAAAATTAAGACCGTTTTGCTACAAAATTTCTAGGCTCCTTGTTGATAAAGAGCTTAGCTTCTCCTTGAGAGTGTTACAAGAAATTTGATCTAAATTGTTACAACTGACTAAGGACCAGTGTTAACTTTATAACTCAGTTAACTGCTGGTTTACACAGTGTGTAATAAGACATGCTATTAGTTTTTCTAAACTGTCACTTGTCATTTCTATTTATAGAAAAGCAGATCTTCCATTTCTGGCTAAGCATATCTTTAGCATCCCGTGTTCACTTTAATCTTCCTTTGTCAGTTAATCTTTACCATTGATCTTGCACATTCTTCAAGCTACTTTTTGTAGACTTGTCAATCCAGCTGTTGGATTGTTTGTTGATTGTTTATCTTGGATATTGAACTGATCTGCAACCTTGTACTTTGAGATTGTACATCGAGATCTCCAGTTTAGGTCTATAGAACACTTGACATCTCGATAAGTATATTGGCTTATCGAGATATCTAGTACTTTATATTTAGTTTGGCTTGTAGATGTCTTCAGTTCTCTATAAGAGAATTTTGGCTTGTCGAGATCTCTAGTCTTCACATCTTCACTTTGACTTATCGATAACTCTTAGTTCTCTAGTGGCTTCTTGACTTGTCGATTTCTCAGAGTTCTCTAGTCAAATTAACTTGTCGAAATCTCAGAGTCCTCTGGTGAATTTTAACTTGTCGATATCTCTGAGATTCACTAGTGAATTTTGACTTACCGATATCTCTGAGTTCTCTAGTGGAACTTGACTTATTGATAACTCTGAGTTCTCTAGTGAAGAAATGACTTGTCGATATCTCCAATCTTCATGTCTTCAATTTGGCTTGTCGATATCTTTCTGAGTTCTCTAGTAGCTTTCCTGACTTATCGATAAGCCATTTGGAGTTCTCGAATGACTTCTCTATAACATTAAATCTGTGACTTGTAGAGATCTTGACTTAGAGTATTTTTCTCCAAACAGATTTATTCAACTCCAAGCTTCTTCAAAATTCTTCTGAGGCATGATCTTCTTGATCTTCTTCCAGATAGAATACTTAGGCTTGATACTGTTTCAGGAAAAAGACTCAAGTCTGCTCCTTTACATTTTTACAGACTTTAAGTGTTATAAGTATAAAATACAGATTAAGATAACAATACAACTTACTTAGGGTTGGCAAAATATCTTAGTCTTGTTAAAGTGCATGCATGTCTTTTACAACAATCTCCCCCAATTTGTGAGAAGATTGCTTAACACAAATTCATGCATGTTAACAAGACTAACCCCAAGTTTGAAATGATAGAGAATAAAACTAATAAAAAATTGAGCTTGATAGAATTACAACTTGTACAACATATGATTCACAAGGTTCAATGATTACAAGACTTAGGTAAAGACAGTTTTTACATCTGCTTCTTCTCTAAGTTTATCCTTCAAATGATCAATAATTTCAAGTTCTTCTATGATAAGTGTTTGTAATAACCCCAATTTTTGGAATTTTTGAAACCCTTATGAATAGTGATTTTGCAGACTATGCTAAATAAGAAACTCTTCATATCACACTATGTAGGGGTTCTGTTATGGATATTCTGAGATTTTATTAGTACTCTATATGGTATATAAGTGTATGTAAAGATCGTCAGAATCCAATTTCCGAACACTTTGATTTTTCCCGGAAATCCACTAGATATGGAAAGAATTGAGTATAAGGTAACAGGATAAAAAGGATTTAAATTAAAGGATTATAAGAGAGGATCATAAACGTAATATAATATATTGAGAAAGGTTAAGGGAACCTAAGTAATAAGATCCCGGGTATGATCCCTCAAACGATAAACGAAAATGAAAGTTAAGCGAACCGTATAACAGATCAGCGGTCATTAGGCAAACAATTAGGGAATTAATCAAAGGGATTAGAGAGGATGATGTCACCCAACCAATGAGAAGAGGACAAGGAGGGAAAGATGACATCATAGCATGACACAAGCATGACATAAGGAGGAAGGAGATGTGGATGGTTATTAACCACACAAAGTCCAAGGTTAAATAGGTAATTAACTAAAACAAAAACAAAACCAAATCAACCAAGCCAAAACAAATCATTTTTCAGCAAAACAAAAATCTATTTCTCTTCACCAAGAACTTGCTCTCTGCTTTTTGGCATTTCAAAGGGAAAAATTTTCAAAATCCAAGATCCAAGCTTCCTAAATTGGTAAGATAATTCCCTAGTCATCCTTATGCATAGATATGGCTATATTATGAGTTTAAGAACCCCATTCATTCTCAATCTTCTTCAATAAATCAATGAAGAAGACAATAAATAGTGATTTCAAAGTTTTTAACTTGAATTTTTCTTGTTTTCCTTTAAGATCCAAGCATCCCTAAGACTTCTCAAGGCTTCTTAAGGCTTCCTAGCTACTCCCACCATTTTAAGGAAGATATATCATCTCCAAATCCTAGATTCCTTTGTATAATAAGATGATTTTGATTGTTATGGTGATATAGTAGCTTAATGCTTGTGGTTTAGAGTTTGGGTTGGAGTGGTAGTGAAATGGAATGGTGAATCTTGTTGTTTTGGTTAAAAGAACTTAAGTATAGTTAAATTCAAGCTTAAGCATAAGTATAAATGTTAATATTGAATTGATTGGGGCTGTTATGATGTGATAAGGATGGACTTTGTTTGTATGAATGGATTGAGGTTGAATTGTGATGGTTTTTGAATGGTTTAAAATTGGGAAATCGCGTAAACATAGCCGTCGTAATGTCCGATTTACTTTAGACTGCTTTTGTTCATAACATTTGGACCCGAGAACTCCCTGCTAGATTATGACCATTTCCATGTTTAGATAGTTCATGTTACGAGCTTCGTTTTGATATGTAGTTCGTTTGATTCCGATGTACGGTTTAGGAGAAACGACCGTTTCAAGTAACGGCGTTTCGCGAACGAAACTTTTCCCCTCGCCTTACTTTGAAACATAGGTTAAAGACCAAAAAGGGTTAATTAGTGTATGAAACAATTATGGTAAGAGTGTTAGGCAGTTAGTAAGACACTCGCGAAGGAATTGCCTTAAAACTCTTAATGGTTAAATTATTAAAAATGGTGGAGCCGAGGGTACTCGAGTGACTTAAGAGAATCAGTAAGCGCAAAGCGAGCGTTAGAGTCTAAGTTGGTTAATGTATAGATTTACAAGTGACTTTGGTTTAATTCCAACTTACTTGTTGTTTATAGGTTACCAGACTCGTCCCGAGCCATTGTAACCCCCAGTCGCTCAGCCAAGTTTTCTACCCGTTATACTGTTGTTGTGATGTATACACTTGTATATGCATTATCTTGTAATAGATGCATGATGGTTATATTAGCAAATTCTTGCGATATATTGTAGCATGTGATATGGTACATATGCATGCATGTTTCGTATTCTTGCCATATATATCTGTTGGTTCAGTTGATAATACCTATGCTAGAGAATAGCGGTAATTTGCATATACCCTTAGTATAGGGACCCAAAGGTGAAAACATTTTCTAAAACCGGGAGTCGAGGATCCCGAGTAGATTTTATATATATATATATTTTTTTATATATATTGTTATAGTTTTCAAAGCTATTAATCGAATAAGGTTTATTCGATAACTTTATTTTATTAATGAATATTATCTTGAATATTCATTCGAGGACTTATGACTCCTTTATTTTATTAATGAATATTATCTTGAATATTCATTCGAGGACTTATGACTCCTTTATATTATTTATTGAATATTACTTGAATATTCATTTGAGGATGTATGACTCCGTTATTTTATTTAATGAATATTAATTATAATATTCATTCGAGGTATTATGACTCCGCTTATTATTTAATAATATTCTTTAATTTATTAAAGAATAATGTTCGATAATCAAACTTACTTTTGATATTCAAATAAAGATATTACTTTCGTATAAGTATATCTTGATTATTTACTATTCATTTCAAGTATAAGTTTTAAAACTTCTACTTCAATTATTTTTATAAAGATTATTCTTTATGGGAATATTATTTAAATAATAATATTCAAATATTTTCTAATATATTGGGACTGATTTATTTTGTTAAATCAGCATCACTCCAAATATTCTTAAAAATGTTTTGCGAGTCTTCAAAATGATTTTTAAAAGTTAGAGCGGATCCCAAAACTCATTTTTATATTTAAGATCCTCCTTTCGAAGGGGATTTAAATACTCGCTCAAAACCTGAGGGATCCGGCTCTGTGGTGTGTTTTATATTCGCAACAAGGTTGCTGTTTTGATAAATGAATTGATTACTTACCCAACACTCGGGAAGTAAAATTCTTGGAACAAGTTAATCCATTAACAGGCATCGCCTGGGAAATATCGGTGAGTTTTCCTTTCCAACTAGATACGACTTCTTGGTGGAGCCGTATCAACAAGTTTCTACTTGGGGAAAGGGGGGACGAGCTTTACGTTTCAGAGTCATGGATTTCATCTGAACTAGGAGTGGCGTAAGTGGTCGAGTAGCGCCGGCCCAGCCTTATTATATTGGCCCAAATGGCCTGGAAGTTCCGCTAAGGCGGTCCATTCCTTAGGAGTTCAGTGTTCGGTTGACAAGTAAATCCGACAGGTTCTCCTCTACATGTAGAAAATGGTGGGGTTGCACTACTACGACTGATCATCGTAAGTGGTCTTCCTGGCGCGGTAAACTCCCGTAATGAGTTCATCATCCAATTGGATATTTCTGCAACACTACCCAGAGCACTTCGATAGAAAGGCTACGGTTGGGCGATTGTTGAGTGTTGGCAGGGTCAAGTTTTCAAAATGATATTTGCATCAAATGAAGTATCTCGTAACTTCATTTTATTTTGATGATATTTTAAAGATTTAATCTATTCAAATCTGGTCTTGTAGTCTCATCTATGTGATGAACTTTTGAAACTAATTATAACTTGAACGGTGGTAGTTCAAGTAGTATTTGGAAAAGATATAAGTATATTGGCGTATCTTGTAACTTCACCTTTTAAACTTATATCTAGTTAATTGTTGTCTTACGAATGACAAAGACTTTCAGAAAAACGTTGAGACAAGGTTAGATATATGAGATCACCTTGCAACGATATTTTTTATACAGTTATAAACTGGAACTTTGTGTATATTATACATGGAAGAGGACTTCCAAGATTTTAAAAAGTATATATGTATATATACTGAATATTTTGCGACTTCATCGCATTAAGATATCAAACTTGGTTCATTTCTTTTGACCAAGACTTTCATGAGTACTATGAGAAGGTTCATATATTGTTAATCATTATACATATTATTTTGGTGGGCTTGCTGCTCACCCTTGCTTTCTTCTTTCATCACACAACAACAGATAGAAAAGATGAACAGGACCAAGCTCCCGATTCGCGAGCGGATAGGAAACGTTCCGCAGTTTCCTATAGGCGTTGATGTCGCTGTAGCTGAGGTAGGAACTACCAATAGGCTAGGCTTTCAACTTCTGATGTACCAGATTATGTATATTTATGAATTTTAATAATGGCAAAGAAATGTAAATTTATTCATAAACCTTTTAAGGTGTATTCGCATATAATTGTGGAATAAAACGACTTGTGATTATTTTTGGATATTCATCTCTGAGACTATAACTTGTGGTGTGTGTGTTTATTGTGGGGTCACAGTACAGAGTAGTTGATTGTTTATTAAGATTGGGTGTTATTAAGGGAAATGGAACTCGTGACAACCCGGATCTCCGACCCCGGATTTGGGGGTGTTACAGTGTTCCACTTAGAGCTTCTACAAGTTTTTGTCTTGCTACCTTAAGATAACCTTGGTCCAGAATCTCTAGGTAGAATATTGAGAATCCACCAGCTCTGATGTTTAGAAATCTCCCATCTTTAGAGATTCTGCTCATTCCTTTTTCTTTCAACTCTTCTGATCTTTTTATGAACATGTCTATTTCTTCATCATGCCTCATTTTTCTTTCTTCAGCTTCAGCTTCAGCCTCATCTCTTTTATTTGTTTCCTCCCTTTCAATCAACCATTCAGCTAGAGATGATCTTCATGCCCTTGTAGCAGTATCCTTGTCCTTTAACAAACTTATCACTCTCTTAATTTCTGTGGGAGCCAAAGAATCCATTAACTTTTTATCTACAAGAGTGAATGTACCATCCTTAAAATAAACTCTAACTTCTCTCAGGGATACAATCCAGACTCTAACAATTTCCTCAGCTAGATGTTGGAAATGGTCTTCATCTAAGATGCACCAATTTAGAGGTAGAAAGTCAGATTCTTAAAAACACTTCCAGATGACCCTTTCAGTGACCTCCACTTTCTTTGCAGGCTTGACTTTCTTAGGCTTTTTCCCAACAGATTTGTGCTTGAATTTTAGTGAAGGTTTGGCTAAAGGTAGGGTTGTTATTTTCTTGAGATTAGTTTGGCTTGAGGTGATTGGAATTTTTAGGATATAATTTTTTGTTTGTTTGTACATAAATTTTGGCTTAGATGGTTGGGAAGGTTTAATGTTTGAGATAGTTGATATTGTAGGTTGAGTTGAGGTTTGAGTTGGTTGTGTTTGGATTTTTAGGGTCATCTGAGTTTCTGACTCATCATGAGGCTTTCTACTCTTCCTTTCACCTCTTATTTTCTTTTCTTCATCTTTCTTATCATCATCCTTCTTCTCTCCACCCTTGCTCCCAAATGGCTTACTAGACTGACTAGGATTTGAGTCAGAAGGATTTTGATCATTCTTCTTCTGCTCATCATCATCCAAGTCATCCGTGTTGAACTGTGTTTTGGGCAAGTTGGCTTCTGTATTTTCCATATATCTCCTCAGTAGCTTTATCATTTCCATATCATCATTATTCTTGTTTTTATTAGCTTTGAAGCTAGTTCCTAGGATCATGATAAGCCTCTTGTTACTCATGACACAGTGTTTGGGGATATTGAAATGTCTGAGTTGTCTGGTGGTTGGACAGATGTATGTCATACCTATGCTTGGCTGTAGATATACTTCAGGGAAGGCATCTACTTGAGCATATATTAATGTAGTTAATAGAATGGTATCTGTTAGATATATTCGTGATGTCATATCTAAACTGTTGTGTTTAGTTTCAGAACTTAAACCAGGACTTATCAGGACTTACTGGAAATCAGAACTTACTGAAGTCAGAACTTAATATCAGAACTTAAGGCGTCCGGAGATATATATCAGGACTTAAGTGCGGGAAGACTTCAGATAAGGAATGCTGCTGATTTACAGGAGAGGATCTGGACTAAAACAAAAGAAGATATGCAAGAAGAGTTAGAGGACTAGAAGACTTGTAAAAGATAATATTTGATTGATATATTTTAGGAGACAGAATTATATTCCATATCAATTAGAAGATATCTTGTAACTGTGTACTATAAAACACAGCTTAGGGTTTACACAATATGTGTTATCATTCATGAGAAGATTATACATTGTAACCTAGCAACTCTTAGTGATATTGTTCATCACTGAGAGAGAACAACAGTTTCATTGTAACAGAGTTTATTTGAATATACTTGATCTTTGTTACATACTTGTGTTGAAATCGATTTGATTGTATAAACACTATATTCAACCCCCTTCTATATGTTGTGTGATCTAACAAGTGGTATCAGAGCCTTTCTGTTAACACACATACAGTAAGATCCAAACAATCAATCATGTCTGAAGAAACACAAACTCCAACTAAGCCCACCAAAACTCAAGATACTCAAAACACTCAAACCCACAGTAGATATGAGACTATTAGGGTTCCCATACTAAGACCATTTGAGTATCCCCTATGGAAAGTGAAGATGGCTATGTTTCTGGAAGCTACAGATCCATAATACCTTGACAGAATTAATGGAGGACCACATAAGCCTACCAAGCTCTCTGTTGCAGTTGCTGATCAACCAGCAAAGACCATACCAAAGGAGAGAAGTGAATACATACCTGAAGATATCTCATCTATTGCCAAGGATGCAAGGGTAAGGAATTTGCTGCATAGTGCAATTGATAATGCCATGTCAAACAGGGTAATTGGATGCAAGACTGCAAAGGAGATATGGGATGATTTGGAGACAAGATGCCACGGAACTGATGCAATCAAAAAGAACAGGAGGACTATACTCACTCAAGAGTATGAGCACTTTGACTCAAAAGCTGATGAGTCATTAACTGATTTATATGACAGGTTTGTCAAACTCTTTAATGATCTGCCACTAGTGGACAAAGAATATGATCTTGAAATTCAAATATAAAATTCCTTTTAGCTCTTCCTGAAAATTGGGATTTGTAGTCTACTACCATAAGAGACAACTATGACCTTACTGAAACTACTCTTGATGAAATTTATGGTATGGTCAAGACTCATGAACTTGAGATGGATCAAAGGAGCAAGAGGCATGGAAGAAAGTCAAGGACAGTTGCTCTTAAAGCTGAGGAGGAGTGTCCTAAAGTTATTGTCTCAAAGAAGGTCAAAGGAAAGGCTCTCATCATAAAGTCTGATTCAGAGTCATCATACTCTGATGATGATGATTCAGAAACTGAAAGTTTATCTCAAGTTGATGTTGATGCAATTGTGTGCTCTTATGGTGAAGGGTATCACAAAGATAGCCTACAAGAAATTCAGAAAGGGCAAGAAGTTTTCCAGGAAAGGTGGAAGTTCTGATAAGAAAGGGTTCAGAAAGTCTAAAGGCAAAGGAGGAAAATCTGACAGAGGAGACAACTCAAATGTCAAATAATATAATTGTGGTGAAAGAGGCCACATATCTCCTGACTGCAAGAAAGGAAAAAGTGATAAAGGCAAGGCACTTGTCACAAAGAAGAAAAGCTGGACATATACTTCAGATTCTGAAGATGAGGTGAACTATGCCTTAATGGCAAATGCTGATAGCAGTACTGACACTGCTAAATTGAAGGTACCTCAAACAACCTTTGCTTTTCATACTGATGATATTACTGAGTTGAGATTATATCTTAAAACCATGTTCATTAGTTTTGGAGATTAGACTTTAACATGTGAAAGATTAAGATCTGAAAGTCTTACTCTTAAAAACAGAATTGACTATTTAGAAAAGGAGTTAGTTTTTCTTCATCAAACTAAGAAAGAAAGAGATGAGGCTTTGTATGTTAGAGATGAAGTGCTAAAATTAAATGAATCTCTAAAAACTGATTTAGAAAAGGAAAGAGAGATCATCAGAACTTGGACTAACTCTGGCAGAACAACTCAGAATTACTAAGTAGTGGAAACTGGAAAGAGGGCTTAGGTTATGGAGATGATAAAAGTGAGAAATGAACTGTGCAAATTGAGCCAATTATTGTTAAACAGACTGCTAAGCCAAAGATAAATCCTGTTGAATTTGTAGCAAAAACTGTTATGCCTGATTCTGAAAAGATGAAAGATTCTAAGACAGAAGTAAAAAAAAAGTCAACTTCTGACAAATTAAAACAGGATAAATCAGCAGAAGTTAACATAGGCTTAATGAAAAAAAAACAGCTTAAGTATAAGCTGGAAGAGATTAGAAATGTGAACAAGGTCAAGGAAGCTAGGAAAAGTAGGAATGGAAAGGAAGGTGTAAATAAAAGCAATAATTATATGCATGTTCCTAATGCTCCTAGAAAGAAATGCTATAACTGTGGAAACTCTAACCATCTTGCTTCTTTTTACAGGAAGAATAAGGATATAAACTATTTACCTCCTAGATTGGGAGTTAGGAGTCAGTATGTTAGGTTTAAACCATAAAATCCTTGTTTTCATTGTGGTAGTTTATAACATTCCATTTATACTTGTAAGGAATATCATAGTTTTTACTATGATTATTATCAAATAAAACCTTCTTTAAAGAAAGTTAGCATTATTCCTTCTAGTGTAAAGTCTGATGCAAAGTCTGATATAAAGTCTGATAAACAGCATGTTAGCATAAACTCTGAAATTAAATCTGCCGCAAATGCTAACAAACTTAATAAGGGCAAAGGATCCAAGCAAGTCTGGGTCCTTAAAACTAACCAATAGTGGTCTTTGTGATTGCAGGGCAACAGGAAAAACATCATAGTTCTGGACAGTGGATGTTCAGGACATATGACTGGAAATAAAGCCCTGCTATCAGAATTTGTGGAGAAGGCTGGCCCAGGAGTTTCTTATAGAGATGGAAACATGGGAAAAACTCTGGGATATGGCAATATCAATCTTGGGAATGTCATCATTGAAACAGTAGCTCTTGTCTCAGGACTTAAACACAATCTGCTAAGTGTGAGTCAAATCTGTGACAGAGGTTATCATGTGGATTTCTTTGAAGAATACTGTGAAGTTGTAAGCAATTCTACAAGAAAAGTGGTTCTGAAAGGTTACAGGCATGGTAACATATATGAAGTCAGACCTTCAACAAGTTCTGATGGTTCTGCAATCTGTTTGTTGAGTAGAGCATCAACTGAAGAAAGCTGGAATTGGCACAAGAGAATCTCTCATTTAAATTTCAACAATATAAATGAGCTTGTAAATAAATATCTTGTGAGAGGACTGCCAAAATCAGTATTTGCTCCTGATGGCCATTGTGATTCATGTCAAAAGGCAAAACAAAGAAAATCTTCATTCAAGAGCAAAACTGAATCCTCAATTCTTGAGCCTTATCACTTATTGCATGTTGATCTATTTGGTCCAGTCAATGTCATGTCCATTGCAAAGAAGAAATATGCTATGGTTATAGTGGATAGGGCTGCATAAAGGTCAAAAACCGGACCGGACCGACCTGGACCGGACCGAAGACCGAATTTTTTCAGAATTAAGGACCGGGGACCGGACCGGCTCTATCCGGTCTTGAGACCGGACTGGACCGGAAAAACCCGGATTGGACCGGGACCGGACCGGTTTGGACCGGTTTAATTAATATTTATATAAAAAATTAGTTATATAACTTTTTTTAAATTTTTTTCCAAATTTATATACATTAAAAATTTTGTTACTTGGTATGAAATTTAGTAATTTAAAGTGTAGTATCGATTTATTTTATTATATGAATTTATTATCTATTAACTTGGATCAATAAAATATGATATGGGTGAATATTTAATATTTATATATGATCTTATAAGACATAAAATAAAGGTAAAACAATTATATATATGAATTCAGGTCCATTCAGGTCTGTACCGGATTTTTTCAGGTCTTAGACCGGACCGGACCGAAGACCGGATTTTTTCAATTATAAGGACCGGGGACCGGACCGAGTATGTCCGGTCCGGGTTACAGGTCCAGACCGGAATTCTATGCAGCCCTAATGGTGGATGAGTTCACAAGATACACTTGGGTGTATTTCTTGCACAAGAAGACTGAAACTGCATCTACTCTAACTGATCATGTCAGACAGCTGGATAAATTAGTCAAAGATTGTAATAACCCCAATTTTTGGAAAATTTTGAAACCCTTATGAATAGTGTTTTTGCTGAATGAGAAAACTTTTCATGCCACACTATGTAGGGGTTCTGATATGGATATTCTGAGATTTTATTAGTACTTTATATGGGATATAAGTGTATGTAAAGATCGTCAGAATCCAAATCCGAACACTTTGATTTTTCCCGGAAATCTAATAGATACGGAAAGAATTGAGTATAAGGTAACAGGATAAAAAGGATTTAAATTAAAGGATTATAGGAGAGGATCATAAAAGGAATATAATATATTGAGAAAGGTTAAGGGAACCTAAGTAATAAGATCCCGGGTATGATCCTTCAAACGATAAACGAAAACGAAAGTTAAGCGAACCGTATAACAGATCAGCGGTCATTAGGCAAACAATTAGGAAGTTAATCAAAGGGATTAGAGAGGATGATGTCACCCAACCAATGAGAAGAGGACAAGGAGGGGAGGATGACATCATGAGGATGACTCAAGCATGACATGGGAAGGAAGGAGATGTGGTGGCTTTTTAACCACACAAAATCAAGGGCAACTAGGTAATTTACTAAAACAAACACAAAAATCAAACCAACCAAGCCAAGCAAATCATTTTTCATCAAAATCAAAAAGAAACCAAGGCATTGTTCTTCATGCTCTCGGCCAAAACAGAACCAGAACACTAAAACTGCTGTATCTCCTTCATTTCTCACTCAAATATTGTGTTCTATAGCTCATTGGAAAGGTATTGAGATGGCCTACAACTCTTGTTCACAAGTCTCGTCCAAATAATCATGGTAAGACCCTCATTTTTACAGTTCTTTAAATCGGACTTTTAGAAACTTCAAAGCCTAACTTTGTGTTCTTGATTTCTTTGGAAAGATCAAGCTTGTAGGAGGCTCCCTAAGGCTTCCTAGCAACTTAACACCTCCCAAGGAAGGTATAAACTTCAAACCCTAGCCTTTACTTTATTTGTTAGTAAGTTTAATGGTTGGTGTTGTGAAATGAGAAGCATGGATTGTGATTATTAGTAGTTTGGTTTGATTTGGAAGTGTTTTTGGTAATTGAAGCTTGATTATAATTCATAGGTCTTGATTGTGGTTGTTTGAGTTGAAAACCTTGGAGATTATGGACTGATGTGGTATGGTTTAGGTGAAGTTTTGTTGTATTGATGGTTATGAGTTGGTTGGTGGTTAATTGGAGTAGTTTAAACATTGGTAATCGCGTAAACATAGCCGTCGTAACGTCCGATTTTCTTTGGACTGTTTTTGTGCATAACATTAGGACCCGAGAACCCCCTGCTAGATTATGACCACTGCCATGTTTAGATAGCTCATGTTACGAGCTTCGTTTTGATATGTAGTTCGTTCGATTCCGATGCACGGTTTAGGAGAAACGACCGTTTCAAGTAACGGCGTTTCGCGAACGAAACTTTTCCCCTCACCTTACTTTGAAACATAGGTTAAAGACCAAAAAGGGTTAATTAATGCATGAAACATTTATGGTAAGTGTGTTAGGCAGTTGGTAAGACACTCGCGAAGGAATCGCCTTAAAACTCGTAAAGGTTAAATTATTAAAAATGGTGGAGCCGAGGGTACTCGAGTGACTTAAGAGAATCAGTAAGCGCAAAACAAGCGTTAGAGTCTAAGTTAGTTAAAGTATAGATTTACAAGTGACTTTGGTTTAATTCCAACTTACTTGTTGTTTATAGGTTACCAGACTCGTCCCGAGCCATTCGTAACCCCCAGTCGCTCAGGCAAGTTTTCTACCCGTTATACTGTTGTTGTGATGTAATATATGTATATGCATTACCTTGTGATAGTGCATGATTGTTATTAGCAAATTTTGCAATATATTGGAGCATGCTGATATGGTATATATGCATGTCTGTTTCGTAATCTTGATATATATCTGTTGATTCAATTGATTCAGTTGATAATACCTATGCTAGAGGATAGCGGTAATTAGCATATACCCTTAGTATAGGGACCCAAAGGTGAAAATATTTTCTAAAACCGGGAGTCGAGGATCCCGAGTAGGTTTTGTATATATGGATATATATATATATACTTATATATATATATATGGTCATAGTTTTCAAAACTATTAATCGAATAAGGCTTATTCGATAACTTTAGCTTTATTTTATTATTGAATATTATTTCGAATATTATTCGAAGGCGTATGACTCCTTTATATTAAATGAATATTATTTTGAATATTCATTCGAGGACTTATGACTCCTTTTATTTTATTATCTGAATATTATTTGAATATTCATTCGAGGGCTTATGACTCAGTTTATATTATTTAATGAATATTATTTGAATATTCATTTGAGGATCTATGACTCCGATTATTTGCTGAGATATATTCTTTATTTTATTAAAGAATAAGGTGTCAATAATCAAACTTATTTTCGATTATTCAAATAAAGATAGTACTTTCATATAAGTATATCTTTGGTTATTTGATATCCATTTCAAGTATAAGTTGTAATACTTCTACTTCAATTATTTTATAAAGATTATTCTTTATGGGAATATTATTTAAATAATAATATTAAGTCATTTTCTAAATATTCTGGGGACTGATTTACTTCATTAAATCAGCTTTACTCCAAACACTCTATAAAGTGTTTTCAAGTCTTCAAAATGATTTTTTAAAAGTTAGAGCGGATCCCAAAACTCATTTTTATATTTAAGATCTTCCTTTTTAAGGGGATTTAAATACTCGCTCAAAACCTGAGGGATCCGGCTCTGTGGTATGTTTTATATTCGCAACAAGGTTGTTGTTTTGATAAATGAATTGATTACTTACCCAACACTCGGGAAGTAAAATTCTTGGAACAAGTTAATCCATTAACAGGCATCGCCTGGGAAATATCGGTGAGTTCTCCTTTCCAAATAGATACGACTTCTTGGTGGAGCCGTATCAACAAGTTTCTACTTGGGGAAAGTGGGGACAAGCTTTACGTTTCAGAGTCATGGATTTCATCTGAACTAGGAGTGGCAGTAAGTGGCCGAGTAGCGCCGGCCCAGCCTTATTATATTGGCCCAAATGGCCTGGAAGTTCCGCTAAGGCGGTCCATTCCTTAGGAGTTCAGTGTTCGGTTGACAAGTAAATTCGACAGGTTCTCCTCTACATGTAGAAAATGGTGGGGTTGTACTACTACGACTGATCATCGTAAGTGGTCTTCCTGGCGCGGCAAACTCCCGTAATGAGTTCATCATCCAATTGGATAATTTCTGCAACACTACCCAGAGCACTTCGATAGAAAGGCTACGGTTGGGCGATTGTTGAGTGTTGGCAGGGTCAAGTTTTCAAAATGATGTTTACATCAAATGAAGTATCTCTTAACTTCATTTTATTTTGATGATATTTTAAAGATTTAATCTATTCAAATCTTGCCTTATAGTCTCATCTATGTGATGAACTTTTGAAAGCTAATTATAACTTGAACGGTGGTAGTTCAAGTAGTATTTGGGAGAGATATAAGTATATTGGGGTATCTTGTAACTTCATCTTTTAAACTTATATCTAATTAATAATTGTCTTATGAATGACAAAGATTTTCAGAAAAACGTTGAGACAAGGTTAGATATATGAGATCACCTTGCAACGATATTTTTTTATACAGTTATACACTGGGACTTTGTGTATATTGTGCATGGAAGAGGACTTCCAATATTTTGAAAAGTATATATGTATATATATACTGAATATTTTGCGACTTCATCGCATTAAGATATCAACTTGGTTCATTTCTTTTGACCAAGACTTTCATGAGTACTATGAGAAGGCTCATATATTGTTAATCATTATACATATTATTTTGGTGGGCTTGCTGCTCACCCTTGCTTTCTTTTTTCATCACACAACATCAGATAGACAAGATGAACCAGACCAAGCTCCCGATTCGCAAGAGGTTAGGAGATGTTCCGCAGTTTTCTAGAAGCACTGATGCCGCCATAGCTGAGGTAGGAACTACCAATAGGCTAGGCTTTCAACTTTTGATGTATCAGATTATGTATATTTATGAATTGTAATAATGGCAAAGAAATGTAAATTTATTCAGAAAACCTGTTTAAGGTGTATTGGCATATAATTGTGGAATAAAACGACTTGTGATTATTTTTGGATATTCATCTCTGAGACTATAACTTGTGATGTGTGTGTTTATTGTGGGGTCATAGTACAGAGTAGTTGATTATTTATTAAGATTGGGTGTTGTTAAGGGAAATGGAACTCGTGACAACCCGGATCCCCGACCCCGGATTTGGGGGTGTTACAGAAATGGTATCAGAGCTAAGCGTTATAAACCTCAGAGATGATGGGACGTTAAGATAATAAGTTCACTAAGATAATAAGAACTCTTGCCAAGTCCATAGTCGGACTACCTAACGTAGTACTGACAGTTAAAACCCTTATAGGAACCCTTATAAATGTAGCGATAGAAGCGTAGTTCGTTATCGTATATGGTAGCGGGACTCCGAACCCTGAAGTTGAGGAACATCAACGCGATGATGTTTTATTACTAATTGGAGATCAGATTGTGGATCCAATAGAGCGTCCTAACGCAGGACCGAATGATGTTGATATTGAGGATGTAGAGGTTGAGGATGTTGTCCTAAAGGGATAGTTGCTGAGGAGGATCCCATGGAGGATCCTGACGAGATTGGATAAAGGACCACTGATGAATTGATGACCCTGGTTGGGTCGACTACCAGAGGTAGGATTGGCCGGTCACTACCAGAGGTTCGTTCAAGTTTGTAAAGATAGTAGCCCCTTTAACGCGGCTTACTCGTAAGACTGAGAAGTTCGAATGGACAGAGAAATGCGAGAACAACTTTTAAGAACCGAAGCAAAGGTTGGTGACGTTCCCCTATGTTGGCGTTGCCGGATGGAAAATGAGATTTTGTGATTTGTAAGTGACGCTTCGCATAAGGAATTAGGGTGCTTCTTATATAGCACAGTAAGATAATCGCGTCTGCGTCAAGACAATTAAGGGAATTTAAAATTCGATATCCCCACCCATGAGCTTGGGCTCGTGGCAATAGTTTTGCCCTAAAGATTTGAGGCACTACTTGTATGGAGAGAAGTGCGAGAATTACCTTAGCCATAAGTGCTCTAGTACATTTTCACGTAGAAAGAGCTCAACATATGCCAGAGGAGGCAGTTAGAGCTAATCAAGAATAATGATTGGGAGATTCTTTATCATTCGGGGAAAGCCAATATGGTGGCTGATGCCCTTAGTAAAAAGGAGAGACTCAAGATGATAATGTCTTTTGGAGAGTTTATAAGAGATTTTGAGAAAATGGAAATAGTAGTGAAGGTAACCGGAGCCGGTACCGAAAAGCTGTTTGAGATAGCAATACAGCCCGAAGTATTGGAAAAGAACATATTGTGCCAGTAAAAGTGATGAATGAAGGCAGAGAGCCAACAAATAGGTATGAGATTAATACCGAGAGAGATGATAAGGGAATAATGAGGTATTCCTATAGAATTTGGGTTCCAAAGGTTTAAGAGCTTAAAGATGAAATCTTAGATGAAAGCTAGTTTGAGGAATAAGAGTTAGAGCAAACCCTGAACGTGATAGTCAGGGAGGTTGCCACCAAGACAAAAGGAACCCATAACACGATGAAGTGGAAAATGAGGATTTAAATTATGTAAGATGACCCCAATTATGGGGAGTAGGAAGAAATATTTAGACTGAGGAAACAAAAGTCGAGTAAGGACAGAAGACCCGAGATGGTACCCCTATACGGCAATTCATGGACCTGTCTAAAGAGAACTTAGACTATTATCCCCAACCACCACCCTGAGGAGACAGTGCGGTGGGAAATTCTTTCATGACCTTTAAGTCGCTAAGCTCTCAGAGTTCCAAGGAACAAGCTGACCCAGTCGAGGCAAGAGCCTGGCTAAAGGAAATAGATGAATCATTTGAGATTCTAAATGATTGACGAACCACAAAAGACTGTTTTGTCACTTACCCTCCTAAGAGAGAGACCACCCGCTGGTGAAAGGCCAAGGAAGGCACGGAGCAAGAGATTATAATAAACTGATTTAAGTTCAGTCAATTGTTTTCAGGAAAGTACTTCCTAAGGTTATGGAGATAGTGTAAAAGCTTAAGAGCCAGAACAAAGGCAGACGAGTATGATGAATTATGAATCTAAGTTGTAAAAGTTATCAAGATTCGTTCTGAAGACACGAATCTAGAATGACGGGATGTTTGAAATCAATGCTTATGTTGTGTTGGTTCATGAAATAACGATAAGAGAAAGGAATATTAAGGCAAGAGAGTTTGAGGAATGATAAGGGAGTTGGGTATGAGGAAACCCTAAAGACTCGTAGAAATAGAAATAGAAAAGTAGGTAATCGTCCGGATGAGAGTGATTCACCATGAGTTAAATTGATGGTTGAAGGTATAAGAGATACATATATTTTATCCCCTGTAAGTTGGGAAGATTCGAGGAAACCTTGAGATAATTCGAAGGATAAATAATGAGACGCGGATAGACTGAGGAGACAAGAAAGTAAGAAATTAAGAAAATTGGGTGAAGGAAGTGACCTTCAAGAAGGTAAAGTGTAAGACCGGTGGCATGATACCCAGAAAGGGAGACGCCAGATATGAAAGATATCCCAACATTGAGATGACTGTTGAGATAAACAACAAAAGTAAATAAGGAATTATTAAGAAGAAGTTCACGTTGAACATGACCAATATCTTCCAGAACATCCATGTTATCATTACCAAATCAAGAAAGAAAAGTGGATGACCATTGTTATCTTTTGGAGGCCATATGGATTGACCTCAATTTGAATAAGGATGCTATTATGAAGTTAGGTATAGACTATCGAGGTGGGAATGATTGAATAAGACACCCTTATCAGGGATATATGACTTGATTTATCCATGGAAGGATGCATGTACCTTTTAAAGGTGGAATTAAGGATAGAACATCGGTAACTTAAAATGAATCCTAGGGGAATGCATAAAGGTTGGAATTTCACCCTTAATAGGGACAGTATGAGTTTTGACAGTATGATTTGGAAAGGGTTAATGTAGCAACAACCTTTAAGAATCAGTGGAGAAATTTTTCAGAAGTATATAGACAATGGTTCTAGTAATAGTAAATGGTATTTTAATATGCCCTGTATCTAGGGAATACAGGAGGAACGATTGAAGGATAACCTTAGAGGTTTTACAAGGAGAAAGGTAATATTCAAAATTTTCAAGAATAGAAATGTTGATAAAGGAAATATGACGTAATTATAATGTTGCCAAGTGGGGCACGTGTTAAACCACGAGAAAGTATGGATCGAACCAGTAATGGTCGAAATTATTTAGGGCAATTAGGACTTAAGATAAAAGATGTTCTAATTATGATTGAGAGTCAGTCATGACAGTGATTAACCTCTAAAGACTGAGGCAATAACTTATGGAAAAATGGTGATTTTTTTTTACTCATCAGATTTTAAGGAAAGCATTTTCATATAAGCTGTGATTGAAATAAGGTAGAAAATTTATTTGGAGATGGTTAAAGTGACATTGACTGTAAGGAAATTTTACTATCAGGAAAGGCCAAAGAGGTGGCCGACACTTTAAAGGTAAGAGGATAATTATAGGCGCTTGTGCCAAAAGAATACAGTGATGATGGTTAAAACTGTGAAGGTTGTATTATGGTTTGGAAGATTGACATTCCTTCTGATGACTGTGCAATACCCAGCCGTAATAGTAGTTGGTAAAGGTTTAATTCGTGTAATCGCCATGAGCGGGCTATCTATCTTAGAAGGTACTATCTTGAGAATGAGCCTGGACCATGTTTCAAAAGGACTAAACGAACCTTTGAGTAAGTCTTCTATTTAAGGCATATGATTTAGAATGGTATTAACCTACTATCATTGCTTTGATTGAAACTCTTCTAAAATTTTATCTGCTTCATGTCATGTATGTATGTCAGGATCAGGAGTGTTCTTCATGAATCAAAAATGGTGATTATGTTACCTCCTTAGAAGGATTTGATACGACATGTATGGACTCCGTATGGTTAGCTATTAAGATTTCATGGAAAGTGAATGATGACAGTGGGTCAGTGGTGGACCATAGTAAGGCAGCAATGATTCTGCGAGTAACGAGCTGATTACAACCGTGAGAGTTGTATTGGAATGGATGTTGAGATTGAGTACCACTAATCGGGTCGTGGTAGTGTATAAGTTATCATTGATAGACTAATTAAGTAGAGTATCTACCTAGTGAATATTTATTCTTTCTTATCAATAGAGAGTCGTATTATTATACGAAGAAGGTTGCGGTATAGAAATGGGTTCTAGTAACGATGAGGTCTAGAATGAGATCCTAGATTCGATTTTCGATGTCGAGGGAGTTTCAAAGGTGATTGTGTATAAGCTCGAGGAAGAGCATGGGTCCATAGAATGATGAACGGAATAGAAATATTTAGGCATGGGAAATACGATGCTATAATACTTGATGCTGATATAAATACGTTTATGTTTTGTTCTCCTATGACAAACCTCTATAATTCAGAGGTAGGTTCCAAGCCAGATATTTTGTGGCAGTATATATATTTTTTTATATATATACAATTCTCTTCAGTTCATTCTTTTCTCTTCTTTTCATTTCATGTAATCTGAGAAGAACAACCCTTCCAGAAGGGGAGGTATTGCCGAATGACTATCTATCTGTGTGATAGAAGCCTAGTAGGATACCATCTATTGTTTAATTGCTTGTCAAGTACTAAAGGCTGGCCACCTTCTGTACTAACTATGCAATATAACAAGTGTTCATGATCATAGTGATCTCTCAACAAATTCCTTTACTTCTATATGATTGATCAAACTTTGGGAAATAGAAACAGCAGAAAAAGGAGTAATAAAGTTGTGGTAGTATTCGAAATGGAAACACATTCGTGATACTAAGGTTGAAGTGGTTATTAAAAGGTTATAGAACGCTAACGAGCAAAAGTATAACTAGTATAATATTAGGAACGGAAGGTTGTAGCGATTACGAACTAGAAAAGAATGGGTATTGAGAAGCAAAAGCTCTAATGCTAAACGCTATAATGAGAGTCTGTGCAATAGACTTGAAAGAATTTGGAATGATCACTTAACGCGGATTTAGTTATATCACGACAATAGATCATATGTCATTATCGAGGTGTCACCTTATGAGATCCTTGAGGGAATATAATGTCGATCTCCCTTATGTTAGGATGAAGTTGTAGAGCGCAAGATGCTCAGACCAGTAGTGGTCCAAAGGACCAAGGATATAATAGATCTAATCAGAGGACGGCTGGTAGTAGCCCAAGATAGGAACACGAAGTATGTTGATTTGACACGAAAGGACAAGGAATAGGAAGTGGGGGACCTAGTGTTGTTATAGGTATTCCCTTGGAAAGGAAGGATGAGGTTCGGAAAGAAAGGGAAGCTAAGTCCACGAATTGTTGGACCCTTGGATATATTAAGACATATTGGGAAGATAGCATATGAGCTAGCCCTACCCCCGAATATGTAGCAAGTTCATAATGTGTTCCACGTATCAATGTTAAGAAAATGTAATTCGGAAGCCAGATAAATAGGGGCATATGAGCGCATAGGCATGCGACCAGACATAACCTATAGGGAGCAACCAGAAAGGGTTATAGATCGAAAAGGGACAAGTGCTTAGGAGAAGGGTTATCAAACTAGTCAGAGTTTGATGGTAGAACCACAATGTGGGAAAATTGACTTGAGAGTTAGAAAGTGCAATACTAAGAAAGTATCCCTATTCATTTCTATCTGATTCCGGGACGGAATCCTTTTAAGGAGGGGAGACTGTAATAACCCCAATTTTTGGGAAATTTTTGAAACCCTTATGAATAGTGTTTTTGCTGAATGAGAAAACTTTTCATGCCACACTATGTAGGGGTTCTGATATGGATATTCTGAGATTTTATTAGTACTTTATATGGGATATAAGTGTATGTAAAGATCGTCAGAATCCAAATCCGAACACTTTGATTTTTCCCGGAAATACACTAGATACGGAAAGATTTGAGAAAAAGGTAACAGGATAAAAAGGATTTAAATTAAAGGATTATAGGAGAGGATCATAAAAGGAATATAATATATTGAGAAAGGTTAAGGGAACCTAAGTAATAAGATCCCGGGTATGATCCTTCAAACGATAAACGAAAACGAAAGTTAAGCGAACCGTATAACAGATCAGCGGTCATTAGGCAAACAATTAGGAAGTTAATCAAAGGGATTAGAGAGGATGATGTCACCCAACCAATGAGAAGAGGACAAGGAGGGGAGGATGACATCATGAGGATGACACAAGCATGACATGGGAAGGAAGGAGATGTGGTGGCTTTTTAACCACACAAAATCAAGGGCAACTAGGTAATTTACTAAAACAAACACAAAAATCAAACCAACCAAGCCAAGCAAATCATTTTTCATCAAAATCAAAAAGAAACCAAGGCATTGTTCTTCATGCTCTCGGCCAAAACAGAACCAGAACACTAAAACTGCTGTATCTCCTTCATTTCTCACTCAAATATTGTGTTCTATAGCTCATTGGAAAGGTATTGAGATGGCCTACAACTCTTGTTCACAAGTCTCGTCCAAATAATCATGGTAAGACCCTCATTTTTACAGTTCTTTAAATCGGACTTTTAGAAACTTCAAAGCCTAACTTTGTGTTCTTGATTTCTTTGGAAAGATCAAGCTTGTAGGAGGCTCCCTAAGGCTTCCTAGCAACTTAACACCTCCCAAGGAAGGTATAAACTTCAAACCCTAGCCTTTACTTTATTTGTTAGTAAGTTTAATGGTTGGTGTTGTGAAATGAGAAGCATGGATTGTGATTATTAGTAGTTTGGTTTGATTTGGAAGTGTTTTTAATAATTGAAGCTTGATTATAGTTCATAGGTCTTGATTGTGGTTGTTTGAGTTGAAAACCTTGGAGATTATGGACTGATGTGGTATGGTTTAGGTGAAGTTTTGTTGTATTGATGGTTATGAGTTGGTTGGTGGTTAATTGGAGTAGTTTAAACATTGGTAATCGCGTAAACATAGCCGTCGTAACGTCCGATTTTCTTTGGACTGTTTTTGTGCATAAAATTAGGACCCGAGAACCCCCTGCTAGATTATGACCACTGCAATGTTTAGATAGCTCATGTTACGAGCTTCGTTTTGATATGTAGTTCGTTCGATTCCGATGCACGGTTTAGGAGAAACGACCGTTTCAAGTAACGGCGTTTCGCGAACGAAACTTTTCCCCTCGCCTTACTTTGAAACATAGGTTAAAGACCAAAAAGGGTTAATTAATGCATGAAACATTTATGGTAAGTGTGTTAGGCAGTTGGTAAGACACTCGCGAAGGAATCGCCTTAAAACTCGTAAAGGTTAAATTATTAAAAATGGTGGAGCCGAGGGTACTCGAGTGACTTAAGAGAATCAGTAAGCGCAAAACGAGCGTTAGAGTCTGAGTTGGTTAGAGTATAGATTTACAAGTGACTTTGGTTTAATTCCAACTTACTTGTTGTTTATAGGTTACCAGACTCGTCCCAAGCCATTCGTAACCCCCAGTCGCTCAGGCAAGTTTTCTATCCGTTATACTGTTGTTGTGATGTATATATGTATATGCATTATCTTGCGATAGATGCATGTTGGTTAATTAGCAAATGTTGCGATATATTGAAGCATGCTGATATGGTATATATATGCATGCCTGTTTCGTATTCTTGCCAAATATATCTGTTGGTTCAGTTGATAATACCTATGCTAGAGAATAGCAGTAATTTGCATATACCCTTAGTATAGGGACCCAAAGGTGAAAACATTTTCTAAAACCGGGAGTCGAGGATCCCGAGTAGATTTTATATATATATATTTATATATATATATATATATGTTTATAGTTTTCAAAACTATTAATCGAATAAGGTTTATTCGATAACTTGATTTTATTAATGAATATTATCTTGAATATTCATTCGAGGACTTATGACTCCTTTATATTATTTATTGAATATTACTTAGATATTCATTTGAGGATGTATGACTCCTTTATTTTATTTAATGAATATTATTTATAATATTCATTCGAGGGCTTATGACTCAGCTTATTTATTTACTGAATATTATTTCGAATATTCATTCGAGGGCTTATGACTCAGCTTATTTTATTTATTGAATATTATATGAATATTCATTTGAGGATCTATGACTCCGATTATTTGCTGAGATATATTCTTTATTTTATTAAAGAATAAGGTGTCGATAATCAAACTCACTTTTGATTATTCAAATAAAGATAGTACTTTCGTATAGGTATATCTTTGGTTATTTAATATTCATTTCAAGTATAAGTTTTAAAACTTCTACTTCAATTATTTTATAAAGATTATTCTTTATGGGAATATTATTTAAATAATAATATTCAGACATTTTCTAAATATTCTGGGGACTGATTTACTTCATTAAATCAGCTTCACTCCAAACATTCTTAAAAATGTTTTGCGAGTCTTCAAAATGATTTTTTTAAAAGTTAGAGCGGATCCCAAAACTCATTTTTTTTAAGATCCTCCTTTCGAAGGGGATTTAAATACTCGCTCAAAACCTGAGGGATCCGGCTCTGTGGTGTGTTTTATATTCGCAACAAGGTTGCTGTTTTGATAAATGAATTGATTACTTACCCAACACTCGGGAAGTAAAATTCTTGGAACAAGTTAATCCATTAACAGGCATCGCCTGGGAAATATCGGTGAGTTCTCCTTTCCAAATAGATACGACTTCTTGGTGGAGCCGTATCAACAAGTTTCTACTTGGGGAAAGTGGGGACAAGCTTTACGTTTCAGAGTCATGGATTTCATCTGAACTAGGAGTGGCATAAGTGGTCGAGTGGCGCCGGCCCAGCCTTATTATATTGGCCCAAATGGCCCGGAAGTTCCGCTAAGACGGTCCATTCCTTAGGAGTTCAGTGTTCGGTTGACAAGTAAATTCGACAGGTTCTCCTCTACATGTAGAAAATGGTGGGGTTGTACTACTACGACTGATCATCGTAAGTGGTCTTCCTGGCGCGGCAAACTCCCGTAACGAGTTCATCATCCAATTGGATAATTTCTGCAACACTACCCAGAGCACTTCGATAGAAAGGCTACGGTTGGGCGATTGTTGAGTGTTGGCAGGGTCAAGTTTTCAAAATGATGTTTACATCAAATGAAGTATCTCTTAACTTCATTTTATTTTGATAATATTTTAAAGATTTAATCTATTCAAATCTTGCCTTATAGTCTCATCTATGTGATGAACTTTTGAAGCTAATTATAACTTGAACGGTGGTAGTTCAAGTAGTATTTGGGAGAGATATAAGTATATTGGGGTATCTTGTAACTTCATCTTTTAAACTTATATCTAATTAATAATTGTCTTATGAATGACAAAGATTTTCAGAAAAACGTTGAGACAAGGTTAGATATATGAGATCACCTTGCAACGATATTTTTTTTATACAGTTATACACTGGGACTTTGTGTATATTGTGCATGGAAGAGGACTTCCAATATTTTGAAAAGTATATATGTATATATATATACTGAATATTTTGCGACTTCATCGCATTAAGATATCAACTTGGTTCATTTCTTTTGACCAAGACTTTCATGAGTACTATGAGAAGGCTCATATATTGTTAATCATTATACATATTATTTTGGTGGGCTTGCTGCTCACCCTTGCTTTCTTTTTTCATCACACAACATCAGATAGACAAGATGAACCAGACCAAGCTCCCGATTCGCAAGAGGTTAGGAGATGTTCCGCAGTTTTCTAGAAGCACTGATGCCGCCATAGCTGAGGTAGGAACTACCAATAGGCTAGGCTTTCAACTTTTGATGTATCAGATTATGTATATTTATGAATTGTAATAATGGCAAAGAAATGTAAATTTATTCAGAAACCTGTTTAAGGTGTATTGGCATATAATTGTGGAATAAAACGACTTGTGATTATTTTTGGATATTCATCTCTGAGACTATAACTTGTGATGTGTGTGTTTATTGTGGGGTCATAGTACAGAGTAGTTGATTATTTATTAAGATTGGGTGTTGTTAAGGGAAATGGAACTCGTGACAACCCGGATCCCCGACCCCGGATTTGGGGGTGTTACATCTAAGTTTTGATATTACAGTCTAATGTTTTACTTGACTTATCTGTGAATAAAATTTAATAACAGTCTCAGTTAATAATTGAATATGTTGAAGTGGAAGATTAATAGTCACTATGATTAGGATTAATGGTATTTGTACTTGAACAGTCCACTGTTTCTTGTGTCTTGTGCGGTTTAAACCATGATTCCTCTTTCCAATGAATGTTATTCTTTTTCAAAGTCTAGGGAGATGAGGTAGAATTAATTCTACCTGTCAGCATTCAATTTCTTTGCGTCTCCTGGCATTCTCTTGTCTATATAAGCAACCACTTCACATCAGTCTTTCCATCATATTCTTCTCACACACTTATCCTCCTTTTTCTTTCAAAAACACTATGGTCAGATACAACATGTTTTTGAACTACCAAACCTTCAATATGGAGCTAAGTTGTGCCGAGTGGCAGCAGGAATGGCATGTCACAGCCATTCCTGAGGAGATATGGGACTCTGTCCCACAGGAGGTACTGACACGCCTCCTGTTCTTCTATATGGACTACCATCGCCATCTGGAGAGATTGGAGGAGGAAAGGCTGGAAGCTCTCCGCCAACAAGAGCGAATCATCAGACTCGCCATTCTGTTTGTCGAGAGTAGGAAGAAGAAGATGACTTAATCTCGTCTTCTTCCTATTTTTCTTCATCATCAGCTTTGTCAGGCTTCTTAGCTAGGACTAAGGCTATTGATGTTAGGATTAGAAGCTTAGGGAAAATCTTGTATAAGTATTGATGTAATTTCCATTTCATAAATGTATTGTCTTGATATATTAATGAAAGTTGTTTTTACTTCAAGATTTTGTCTCTGAGTTATTTTGTCTTGTGTTGATAAATCCTGATTGATATTCTGATGACCATATAAATTTTGTTTTATATTAAGTTCTGATTCATTTTCAGCACTTACTTATCTAATTTATCTTGGTCATTTTCATGTGATGTATTTTCAGAATATCAATGATGCAGTGAAAAATAATTCAATCAGTGCTAACGGTTTAGATTTTGAATTAAAACTGTTTCTCTTGATAAATGGAACGGTTTTTCCTTGAAACTAGGCAACTGGGTAAGTAATGATTCCTGTTTTTTCGAGCCCAGTAACTGTCCGTTATTACTGCATGTCTGACAGGTGTCCAACGGTAACATTTTTGTTCAGAGTATAAGTACAACAGAGAGAAGATTTCTTTAATCTTTTATTTTCTTTATATTTTATCTCTCTCCTTACTTTTACTCTCTTTCTCCTTCTTTCTCACGTTGGTTTTTCATACAGACATTATCTCAAACACCTAACAGGCATACTTGAATCCTATTTTTTTTTTCACATGGCACCAAAGGATTTAATCATTGATGGAGCTAAGTTTGTCCCTAACAACTATGCTGCAGTTCTTGATCACACTGAAGCTCCATCTGAATTGCACTTTGTGCAAGATCTTCTTGCACATAGTGAGGTTGGGTATGCATTAACACAGCCTGAATTCTTTTCAAGCCAACAAATTCTGAGGTTTTGGAGGACTGGACTTTTTGATGATGGTGGTCAACGTGGAACTCCCAGTATTATCTTCCAAGTGGGTGATTCATCCTTTGTAGTCACTCCTGGTACAGTACGCAGGGCTTTACATCTTCAAGAAGATTGTACTTTCTCAATTCCAGAGGACTCAGCCCTTGGGGAGTTAATGGCTGAATTGGGATATAAAAAGAGTCTGACGAAACTTGGACAGTTGAAATGGGCTAATATCAGAAGAGAATGGAGTTTCTTCTTTGATTGCATCACCAAAGCTTTTGGAAACAAATGTTCGAATTTTGATGCTATTCCCATTATGAGTCAGCACATCGGGTATGCAATTATCAATCAAACTCATTTTGATTTTGCAACTGCTTTAATTGGTTTTATTGGGGATAGGATGACAGAGGATCGAGATGTTGTTTATTTTGCAAGATTCTGTCAACTTATTTACACTTATTGTACTGATGAACTTCAGTTAGTCAGCACCCAAACCCCACCTTTTAAGGTTGCAAAATGATACTTTAATGACCTAGGTAAATGTTGATACTAAGAAAAAAGTGCTTAGACCATTACAGATTCCTAAGTCTGTAAAACAGATCCTGGTAAGTGCTGATCCTGATACTTATAGATCTGTTTACTCTGATGTCCAACCAACTCCAAACAACCAAAATCCATCAACCTCACTACCTACCTCTCATTCTACTCAACCTACCCTCAGAACATATCTCAAATCCTATCTCTCCACTTCACAGACTGCTCAACCTTCATCTTCAGCACCTACTGTGAAGCCTTCATCTTCCAAGCCAAAGAGGACAAAGAATGTTCCTCAAACACCTCAAAAGAGAAGGAGGATTGCCTTGAGAGATGACTCTGATTCTGAGGAACCGGTTCCTGCTAGAGAACCTGTTGTAACTGAAGCTGAGAAAGAGGTTTCTCAGAAGGATTCTGAAATTGGGGGTTCTAGGCTTCTCAAGAGGCTTAGACGAATGATAGTTCCTGAAACTCCCAAGGAATACAAATCAACAAGGAAGTACAAGAAACAGAGGGCACAAAGGCCAGTTTCAGATGATGAAGAGGAAGCAGCTAAGGAAGGGGATCAGGAATCTTTGATCTCACAAGACAAGGAATTTGCTCCAGTCACTTCTTCTCCATCAACTCCATCTTAGGAAGCTGTATCTGACAAGGCTAACTCACCATCTGTGTCTCTTGTTGATCCAGGCACAAGTGCTGAAATTGATATTCAGAACCTGGTTGTGCCTGAAATACTTTTCTTAG
Source organism: Apium graveolens (assembly GCF_009905375.1). Lineage (NCBI taxonomy): Eukaryota > Viridiplantae > Streptophyta > Magnoliopsida > Apiales > Apiaceae > Apium > Apium graveolens. The sequence continues at coordinate 91,043,230 of NC_133648.1, forward strand.
AAGCTCCAACAGCAAATAATCCTTTCACAACACCTGTTACTGATGCTGTTCAAACTCCAGAGTTATCAACAACACCTTCTTTGCATCAAGATGCTGATGATCAGACTTTAGGTGAGCATCAGGATTTGGCTGTTGATCAGAACTTAGTATCAGATCAGCAATTAGAGGATGCTGAAGCCTCCATTGCTACTCACACTGTTGTCTTATCCGAAGATACTGATTCTTTAAGTTCTGATGCTGTAAATGCTGGAGATACTGGTGATGCTGCTCCAACTGTAGATGCTGATGAAGCAGGTCCTTCAGGACATACTCCTCAACAGACTCTTCCTAAGTCTTAACTGGTAGAGAAGTTTGTTACTGGGGCTGCACCAGCACCAGTACCTTGGAGTGAAACTCCTGCAGGTCAGGAGTGGACTAAGGAATGGAACTCAGTTTCATGTGTTCCAAATGCATTACATCTTGCTGAGCACTTGACTAAAGCTGGTGAAATGTTAAATTCTGATGATTTTAAAACCCAACTTAGAGTCACTGCATTGAGTACTAAACATCTACAAGGTCTTCATTCAACTACTCATGCAGAGCTACACAAGATTCAGGAGAACTTTATCAAACAAGAACAAGTTTGGAAAATTGATAAGAAAAAGTTCTTTCAACCTACCATTAACAGGATTGCTTATATTGAGAAAACTCAAGAGAAACAACAAGCTCAGATTGATGACATTCTGACAAATCAAGCTTCTCAGCAATCTCAACTTACTGAAATCCAATCCTCAGTGGAATTACTTATCTCTCTTTTACTACCTGCTGATGCCAAAAAGGGGGAGAAGGTAATTAAGTCCAAATGCAAAACTAACAAGACACTGCAAGGAAAGGATGATGGAAATGATGATCAAGGATACTCTGGAATGGGTAGCGGTCATAGTCAAGGTAGAAGGTTTACATCAAGACAAGCTAGTCACAGGACAAGTTCTGATACTGGGAAAAGAATAAGTTCTGCTGCTGGTAAAAGGATAAGTTCTGATGAACTTCTAGATCTTGATGAAGAAATGTCAAGATAGTTATTTCTTCAAGAAAATCCAGGAATGGACTTGGAAAGTTTAAAGGAAGAAGAAGCCAGACTTAAATCAGAGAAAGTCACATCTAAATCTGAAGCTTCTGGTAAAAAGTCTCTTCCAAAACTTAAAGGCATTGTGATCAAAGAAAGGACACATACTGAAGCAACATTGGCTAGATCACAACCACAGATAGATCCAAGATCCAAGGGTAAAGAAAAGGTTGGTGAACCTATCAAGGTTTATGTACCTCCTAAGGAAGAAGAAATTGCTGATGAAAAAGATGATCTTGCTCTGACTTCAAGAAAAGTTCTTAAAACAACCTCTGACATGGCTCAAGTTGTTCAGAGTCAAGAAATTATAAGTTCTGATATTCAGAAGAAGCAAGTAACCTCTGACAGAGCTCAAGTTAACTTGATATCAGAAAATAGATCAAAGACACTCCTACCAAGATTCACTAAAGCAAAACAGACAATCTTTGAAGACTACTGCAAGTGGTTTTGAAGCAAGAGTAGTTACTGGAAAGGAAGCTAGAGATAAAACTGGATTGGGAAGTGCTGATGAAAGAAGAGTACACAACACTACCAATGATCCAACTTCCTTGAGTGAACCAGGTATTGGAGGAACTCCTGAGAGATTGAATCAACTGGAATCTGTACAGATGGTTTACCATACCTACTTGAAAGAATATATCATGTTGTATTTCATGACAGATGGTAGGGTTTATCATATAAGATAAAATGCCATTCCATTGAAGTATTTTGAAGAATTGGAGCATGTATTTTTCTTACTTCAAGTGGATGACAGAATAACAGGGACTGCTGCAAACTACTTAAAAGAACAGATTCAGAGATAGAAAAGGCTTTATTCTGTTAAGTCTGACAGCATATATGTTCCAAAGTACAGAGATCACAATGGTGATATTGTTGATATGAAGCCTAATACTGCACAGATCAGAACGTATCTTGGTATTATGGGACTTGAATTCAATCTAGAGTCTGAAAAAGCTTATGTTATAAGACTAGATCAGGAGTTGAGAAATGCAAAGATCAATGATCTCAGAGCTGCAATCTTTCAAACTGGTGAAGATACTGCAGAGCTTAAAGATGTTAAAAGGAGAATGATTGATGAACTAAGATATGCTGAGAAATGTTTGTTGAAGAACTATCTCAGAACAACTCCTGACATCAGAGAGATCAGAAAATGAAAAAGCCAAGTCGAAGATCTACAACTACTTAAATTCTGATATTTATACAGACTGAAGTTGTTATCAGAAGTTGAAATTGGTAAAAACTTTAAGGACTGTAAGTTGTAGTTATCTAGTCTAATTCTCATGCATTTGTACTTAATGTTTTTCACATCATCAAATATCTGTTAAACTTGTATATTATGTTAATTTACAAGTTGGGGGAGATTGTTAGATATATTTGATAATGTCATGGCTAATATGTTTTATGTTTAGCTTTCAGATCTTACTGAACAGGATAAATCAATACTTCACTGTTGATCAGTACTTATACTGGAAGTCAGGACTTAAGGATATCAGTACGTATGTTATCAGGAGATAATCATCAAAAGATAGATATCAGAACTTAAGTGCTGAAGGATAATCAGATAAGGACAGTAGCTGATTAAAGGAAAGAAGATTGAGATAAACATAAGAAGAGATATGCATGAAGAAGGAATTCCGTGAAGAATGGAATACTTGGAAGAAAAGATATCTGATTGATATATTTTAGGAAGCAGAATTATATTTCATATCAATTAGCGATTATCTTGTAACTGTGTAGTATATAAACACAGACATAGGGTTTACACTATAAGTGTTATCATTATTAGAGAAGATTATTCATTGTAACCCTAGCAGCTCTCGTGATATTTGTTCATCACTGAGAGGTAACAGTTCCATTCTGTAACAGAGTTTATTATTTCAATAAAGTTTGTTTTCTGTTACTTAAGTTCTTAAAGTTCCATTTGAGTGTACTATACACTGTATTCACCCCCTCTACAGTGTGTGTGTGACCTAACATATGCGTTGTCGATTCTGCGCTGCATCTAGTCGCTTTCGAATAAGCTTTATCTTCTCCTTAGTTTGCTGAATCAATTCTGGACCCAAAACCTTGCATTCCCCAACTTCATCCCAATACACAGGTGATCTGTATTTTCTTCCATATAAAGCTTCGTAAGGTGGCATTCCAATACTTGTATGATAGCTGTTGTTTTAAGAACATTCGACTAAAGGTAAATGCTCGTCCCAACTGCCTTCGAAGTCAATTGCACAAACTCGTAAGATTTCTTCGATCGTCTGGATAGTTCTTTCACTTTACCCATCAGTTTGCGGATGATAAGCGATACTCATATTTAGTTTGGTTCCAAGGCATTCTTGAAATTATCTCCAATATCTTGAATTAAAACGGGGATCTCAGTCAGACATAATAGAGATTGGAACTCCGTGTCACATCACAATTTCCTTGAGATAAAAATGCACTAGTCTGTTGAGTGAAAACCTTTCATTGATCGGTAGGAAATGTGTCGAATTTGTCAGTCTGTCAATGATTACCCATATCGCATCATGATTTGCTCTGGTTCTTGGAAGTCCTACCAATAAATCCATTGCTAGATGTTCCCCTTTCCATTCTGGAATATCCAATGGTTGCAGTAATCCACTTGGACGTTGATGTTCCGCTTTGACTCGTTGGCATGTGTAACATTTACTTACCCACTCTGCTATCTCTTTCTTCATATTTTGCCACCAAAAGTTTTCCTTCAGATCGTGGTACATTTTCGTACTTCCTAGGTGTATGGAGTATTTCGAACTGTGAGCATCTCGTAATATTTCTTCCTTCAGTTTTGTCACGTTAGGGATCCAGATTCTTGATGAAAAGCATAGAATTCCTTTATTATCCTTCTGGGTTGTGATTTCTTCTCCCGTTAAGTTTTCATCTTGACCCATCACTTCTTTTTGACATCATCGAATCTTTTCCAATAATTCTGGTTTAAACTTATCGCGTAAATAGCTTCAGTAGATTCATTGGGAACACGAATCTCAATTTCTAATTTATCAAATTCTTTGGCTAATTCTTCAGATGAAGTTAACAAATTCAATTTTTCTTTTCGGCTCAATGCATCTGCCATAACGTTCACTTTTCCTGGATGATAGTTGATTGTAACATCATAATCTTTAATCAATTCTAACCATCATCGTTTCCTCATGTTAAGTTCCTTTTGCGTAAAGATGTACTTTAAAATTTTATGATCCGTGTAGATTTCACATTTTCCCCCGTAAAGATAGTGTCTCCAAAGTTTCAATACAAATACGATCGCTTCTAATTCCAGATCATGTGTAGTATATTTCTGTTCATGAGGTTTTAATTATCTCGAGGCATATGCAATTACATTCTGTGTTGCATTAGTACACATCCTAGTCCGTGGTATAAAGTGTCACTGTAAATGACAAAATTTCCATGCTCATCTGGAAATATAAGTACCGGTGCGGTTACTAACCGATTCTTCAGTTCTTGAAAACTTTCCTCACATTTGTCATCCCATACGAACTTTTCACTTTTTTGAGTCAGCTTGGTCAGTAGAGTTGCTATCTTCGCAAAATCTTTAACAAATCTTCTGTAGTATCCTGCCAATCCCAAGAAACTTCAAACTTCTGTCGGTGTCTTCGGCCTTTCCCAGTTTAACACAGCTTCAATCTTTGTCGGGTCAACTTGAATACCTTCCCTGCTAATGATGTGCCCTAAAAATTGCACTTCCTTCAACCAAAATTCGCATTTCAAGAACTTCACGTATAGTTATTATTTCCTCTAAATTTCCAAAGCAATCCTCAAGTGTTCGGCATGCTCTTCTTCAGTCTTCGAATAAATCAAGATGACATGAATAAATACAATCACAAACTTATCCAAGTACCTCTTGAATACCTTGTTCATCAGATCCATGAATGTTGCTAGTGCGTTGGTCAAACCAAATGCCATTACAAGAAACTCATAATATCCGTATCTGGTAAGAAAAGCAGTCTTGGGAATATCTTCAGCTTTCATCTTCAATTGGTGATAACCTGATCTTAGATCTATCTTTGAAAACCATACGGCTCCTTTTAGTTGATTAAACAAGTCATCGATTCGCGGTGGAGGATATTTATTCTTGATAGTCAGCTTATTCAATTCCTGATAGTCAATGCATAATCGCATTCTGCCGTCCTTCTTTACAAACAATACCGGTGTACCTCATTGGGATACACTGGGTCTTATAATTCCCCTGTCTAGTAGATCTTGCAATTGCGTTGACAGTTCTTTCATTTCAACTGGTTTCATTTGATATGGAGCTTTCGAAACTGTTCTGTACCTGGCGCTAAATCAATCGTAAACTCAATCTCTCAGTCTGGCGGTAACCCTGGAAGCTCGTCTGGAAAGACATCAGGAAACTCACTTACAACTGGAATATCTTCTATCTTGGAGCTCCCCTTCTCTATATCTAACACGTAGGCTATATACATTTCACATCCCTGTCGAAGCAACCGTTTGGTCTGCATTATTGTCAGAAATTTCTTCCGTTATTTTTCGCCTTTGAATATTGTTAGGTCACACACACTGTAGAAAGGGGTTGAATACAGTGTTTAATACAATCAAATCGAAAATAAGAACTCAAGTAACAGAAAACAGATTTTATTCAACACAATAAACTCTGTTACAATATGAAACTGTCCTCTCTCAGTGATGAACAAATTATCACGAGAGCTACTAGGGTTACAAAGAATAATAACTTCGATAATGATAACACTTATAGTGTAAACCCTATGCATATGTTTATATACTAAACAGTTACAAGATAAATTCTAATTGATATGGAATCTAATTCTGCTTCCTAAAATATATCAACTAGTTATCTTTTCTTCCAAGTATTCTATTATTCATAGAATTCTTTCTTCATTCATATTTCTTTCTGTCTTAGTCTCGATCTTCTTTCCTTTCAATCAGCCGCCTGCCTTATCTGAAAGTCATCTTAAGTCCTGATATTATCTCCTGATAAATATCTTCTGATAACTTAAGTTCTGATAACTTAAGTTCTTATATATTAAGTTTTATCTTCAGTATAAGTGTTAATTTCCAGTTAAGTACTGATTTGCCCTGTTAGTTAAGATCTGAAAACTAAACACAAATCATATTACACATGACATTATCAAATATATCTAGCAATCTCCCCCAACTTGTAAATTAACATAATATACAAGTTCAACAGATATTTGATGATGTCAAAAACATTAAGTACAAATGCATGATAATTTGACTACATAACTACAACTTACAGTCCTTTTAGCTTTACCATCTTAAGGTCTGATAACAGCTTCAGTCTGAGATCATTTATCTTAGTTTTTCTTATCTCCTGATCTATTCTGATAATATATGCTTTGTCAGACTCTAGATTTAGTTCCACAGCCTTATAACCCAGAAAAGTAGTTATAATCTTAGCAGAGTTAGGCTTCATTTCGACAATATCACCTTTGTGATCTCTGTACTTTGGACAATATGTGATGTCAGACTTTACAGAATAAAGCTTCTTCTGTCTTTGAATTTGAGACTTTAAATAACCTGCAGCACTATCTGTTAATCCGTCTTTCACTTGAAGTAGAAATAGAACATGTTCCAGTTCCTCAAAATACTTTAGTTGTATAACATTCTGCCTAATCTGGTATACCCTTCCATCTGTCATAAAATATAACAAGATATGTTCTTTCAAAAAGGTATGGTAAACCATTTGTACAGATTCAAGTCGATTCAATCTTTCAGGAGTTGCTCCAACACCTGGTTCATTTAAGGAAGTTGGATCATTGGTAGTGTTATGTACTCTTCTTTCATCAGAACTACCCAATCCAGATTTATCTCTTGCTTCCTTTCCTGTAACAACTCTTGCTTCAAAACCACTTGTTGCAGTCTTCAAAGGTTGAGCCTGTTTAGCTTTGGTGAATCCTGGTAGGAGTATCTTTGAAGGTTTAACATAAGCAATGTCAGAGGTTTCCTTTTCCTTATCTTCTGATATCAAGACAACTTGAGCAATGTCAGAGGTTGCTTGCTTCACTGTCATATCAGAACTTACTACATCTTGACTCTGAACAACATGAGCCATGTCAGAAGTTGTTTGAAAAATCTTCTTTTGCATCAGAGTAATATTAGCATCTTCTTCATCATCAGTTATTTCTTCATCCATGACTAGCATATAAACCTTAACAGGTTCATCAACGTTTTCTTTGCCCTTAGACCTTGGATCAATTTCCACTTGTGATTTGGCTTTGGTTGCCTCAGAATTTGTTCTTTCCTTTATCACAATACCCTTAGGCTTTGGAAATTTATTTTCAACAACAGAAGCTTTAGATTTTGTCTTGACACCTTCTGCTTTGAGTCTAGCTTCTTCTTCCTTTAGACTCTCAAAGTCCATTCCTGGATTTTCGTTAAAAAATAACTCCTTTGAAATTTCTTCATCAAGTTCCAGATGTTCACCAGAACTTATCCTTTTACCAGTATCAGAACTTATTCTTCTCCCAGTATCAGAACTTGTTCCTTGACTTGTAATTCTAGCTTTACTTGATGAAAATCCTTTGCCTTGACCTTGACCTCTACCCTTGTTAGAGTTTCCCTGGTCATCATTTCCATCATCATTTCCCTTCAGTGTCTGAATAGATTTGCATTTGGACTTAATCACTTTCTCCCTCTTTTTGGCATCAGCATGTAAAAGAAGAGAGACAAGCAATTCCACTGAGGATTGGATCTCATTGAGTTGATTTTGGTGAGAAGCTTGATTCTTCAGAATTTCAGCAATTTGAGTTTGTTGCTTCTCCTGAGTTTTCTTAATGTAGGCAATTCTGTCAAAGGCTGGCTTGAAAAATATGTTCTTTTCAAGTTTCACATTCATATCTTGCTGGATCAAGGTTTCTTGAATTTTGTTCACCTTGGCATGAGTTGTTGAGTGTTGACCCTAAAGGTGCCTAGTACTCAATGCAGTAACTCTCAGCTGTGCCTTGAAATCATCATTTGATGACATTTCATCTGCTTTTGCCAGATGCTCAGCAAGAATCTTTTCAGAAGGAACAAAACTAATTGTGTTCCATTCTTTAGTCCACTCCTTTCCTCTAGGAGTTTCACTCCAAGGTACTGGTGTTTCCCCTGTAATAAACTTCTTGACTAAATCAGCTTTATTAACTGTTTGTTGAAGTGCATGTCCTGATGGACCAGCTACATCAGCATCTAAATTAGCAGCAGCTTCACCAGTAGTTTCTTCATTGGCAGTATCAGAACTTGTAGATCTTGCAGTATCAGCATCCTTGGATAAAATAGAAGTATGTGAGGCTATAGAGGCTTCAACATCATCCTCTAAATTCTGATCTGCAGCCAGGTTCTGATCAACATCCAAAATTGATGTTGTTGGTAGAGTGAGTTGAATTGGTGGAGCTTCCAAGTACAAAACCTCAGGCACAATCAAGTTATGAATAACAATTTCAGCACTTGTACCTGGTTCTTCAGTATGTACTGGATCAACTATAGGTGACATAGGAGATGTAGGAATTCTGTCTTGAGCAGTTTCTTGTTGTGTAGAAGGAAGTGATTCAATAACAATTGGTTATGTTGAGATCAGAGATTCCTGATCCCCTTCCTTAGCTACTTCCACTACATCCTCTGAATCTGACTCAACTATGTCCCTGTGAGCTCTCTGTTTCTTTAACTTCTTCAATGGCGGAGACACTGTAGGAGCTTTATCATTAGAATTTAACTTTCTAAGCCTTTTGAGGGGCCTAAAACTCTCAGTTATAGTATCTTTCTGAGAAGAAACCTTCTCATCTTCTACAACAACAGGTTCTGATATGGGAACCTGTTTCTCAGTTATTTCCTCAAATCAACATAATTTAATCAAAACATTCATCACAAAATAAAATTAAAAGTCGATGAAGTAAAGATTAATAAATTGCAATTAAACATGCACAGTCACATAATTTGAGAAACAAAGAACAAATCTTGCAATTAAAGAAAATTTCATTGATATATCAGATGATTACATTTGATGAAATTTAGCAATTACATGCAAAAATTACAAGATAGTGCTATTCTACGATTCTTAACATCAACAGCCTTAGTCCTAGTCTAAGAAGACCTAACGACTACTTCTCCTGCTGCTGATGAAGAGCACACTGCAAGATGGATGATCCGTTCTTACTGACGGAGAGCTTCTCTCCTTTCCTCTTCCAACCTATCAAGATGGAGGTGATACTTCATTGATAAGAACAAGAGTTATGTGTGAACCTCTTGTGGAACTGAGTTCCAAAGCTCATCAGGAATGGCGGTGACATGCCACTCATGTTGCCATTCATCATAACTCAACTCGATGTTAAAGTTTCATAGTTCAGGAACATGTTGAAACAGACCATTTTTGTTGATATGAATAAAAAGAGAGTGAGTTTATGAGAAAATGAAAGATGTTTTGGCTGGAATGAATGGTCGGTTTAAATAGCCAATAGAATACCAATGGACGCGAGGATTGGTTAAAAATTACAAGTAAAAATAATGACCCCTCAACTCCCTAGACTGATGTGTAATAATTACAGTCAGTAAAAGATCTAAAGCTAGAGTTAATGGGCACGGGATATAATAATAATTACTGTGTGCATGCAGTTTTTCAAGACATACACGCTAACCACTAACCCATAATGATTATGACTATTTTATCTCACATTAACCAATATTCTGTAAAAATATTATCATTCAAGAATGACCAAAAATAAACCAAGTAAATAAATACTGCCACATCAGCATCAGAACTTGATTATTATCAGGATTTAAAAGTCATCAGAATATGGCTCCTTAACTCGAAAAGTGAATGTTTATCCCTGTAATTCTTCACACAAATACTGATATGGTTTCATCAGAACTTAATCATCAGAACTTCCATCAGAACTTGTCCTCAGAATTTATGCAATCTGACACATAGAGTGTTCATCTAAAATAACATTTATCATCACAGTAATTTTCATCATTCATATGGAGTGTAAGTGTGTGCATTAAGCTAAATATCAGACAAAGAGTAAAGTCTGATTCACTTCAGTATATCTTAGAAATAAGGCATAACTTAGAACTTTACTCAAAATCTGTCATTATTCTGAAGTCTACTTTAGAATGAGTTCATGCATGAGTCCACCTCAACTGTTTTGTGCTCATTTTATGCATCTTTTGAAATTCCATTATACAGTGGCTTCTCAGTATAAGTGAGTCACGACTGCTTATCAGAATTTATGCTATTATCAGAGTATTTCTCCAGTAATCATAGAGTGTGAAAAGTCACCAAGAAAATTTTATTTTGCTTTTCTAATGCATATTACTTAAAACCAGCAATGCACTTGGGTCTTCCCTTCCACATTTTTACTCTAGATCTCAAAGGAGTACCTGACATTTATTTATTTTCTTTTCTTTTTTTTTCTTTTGATAAGTGAGGCTTATCAGCACTTAGTACATCCACCATATATACTAACATCAGAACTTAACAGATAAGAAGCATTATTCTAGTTTTTGACTTAGTAATAAGATACACAAAGTAAACTTAACTAAGCTCAATATCAGAATTTGCTTGTGTTAAAAGATTTCCACATAAACAATTATTTCAAACATGGGATCTTTAGTATATTGAAGACTACTAGGTCAGCATCTAGCACAGTTATCCTCATTGGATTGAATAGTCACAGAAACATTCATATCACTATCAGAGTTTAGAAATTCACATCAGACAACAATCAGCACTTAGGCAATTTTCAATTTAAGCACAGAATACACAAAGATAGTAATATCTGTAAATACTGATCATAAAGTCTGATGTATCAGAACATAAACTAAGCAGATTTAGAGAATGAACCTGAAACCATTCCAAGTTCATTTACCAATCTTGTAAAAGTAGCTTCACACAGTGATTTTGTGAAGATATCTGCTAGTTGTTGATCTGTTGGAACAAAATGCAAATCCACTGTACCTTCAATATGCCCAATGTACCTGCTGTAATATGATGAGAAACTATTCCTCCCGGCACAAAAGGATCATCCACATGTTCCCGTATGAAGTGGTACCTAATGCTGATGTGCTTTGTCATTGAGTGTTGAACTGGATTACCTGTCATAGCAATAGCACTTTGATTATCACAGTAAATAGGGATTTTAGAAAATTCTAACCCATAATCCAGTAACCGATTCTTCATCCAAAGAATCCATGCACAACAGCTTCCTGCAGCAATGTATTCTACTTCTGCAGTTGATGTGGAAATTGACTTCTGTTTCTTGCTAAACCAAGAAACCAATCTGCCTCCAAGAAATTAGTAGCTTTCACTTGTGCTTTTCCTGTCAATTTTGCATCCTACAAAATCTGCATCTGAGTAACCTATTAGCTTAAAGTCTGATTCTCTAGGATACCACAATCCCAGATCAGCTGTACCCATAAGGTACTTGAAAATTCTTTTCACAGCTGTTAAGTGAGGTTCTCTTGGATCTACTTGAAATCTTGCACAAAGACAGGTAGCATACATGATATCAGGTCTACTTGCAGTTAGATAGAGTAGTGAACCAATCATACCTCTATAATCATTAATATCTACTGATTTACCAGTATCCTTATCCAACTTTGTTGCAGTGGCCATAGGAGTGGATGCACTTGAACAATCTTGCATTCCAAATTTCTTCAACAAATTTCTAGTGTACTTAGATTGACAAATAAAAGTTCTTTCTTCATTCTGATTGACTTGAAGGCCCAGAAAATAGTTAAGTTCTCCCATCATACTCATTTGATATCTTGGCTGCATTAGCTTGGCAAACTTCTTACAAAGTCTGTCATTTGTAGAACCAAAAATGATATCATCAACATATATTTGCACCAAAAGTAAGTCCTTTCCATGGTTGAGGTAGAACAGTGTTTTGTCAATAGTCCCTCTGTTAAATCCACTTTCCAGAAGAAACTGAGCTAAAGTCTCATACCATGCTCTTGGAGCTTGCTTAAGGCCATAAAGTGCTTTATCAAGAATGTAGACATGATTGGGAAATTTGGGATCTACAAAGCCTGCAGGTTGTTCAACATATAACTCTTCTTCCAATTCTCCATTCAGAAAAGCACTTTTCACATCCATTTGAAAGACTTTAAACTTCTTGTGAGCAGTATAAGCCGAAAATATCCTAATGGCTTCCAATCTAGCAACTAGTGCAAATGTTTCATCATAATCATTTCCCTCATGTTGAGAGTATCCTTTTGCAACCAGCCTTGCTTTATTCCTTGTAGTTATACCATCACTGCCAGTTTTGTTTCTAAACACCCACTTTGTACCAACAACAGACCTGTTCTTTGGTCTTGGCACTAGGGTCCAGACTTTATTTCTTTCAAATTCATTTAATTCTTCTTGCATAGCTTGCACCCAATCAACATCTTAAAGAGCTTCTTCCACTTTCTTTGGTTCAGTCTGAGAAAGAAAAGAATGATGGAGACATTCATTTGATGTAGTTGTTCTAGTTCTGACACCTGCATCAAGATTTCCAATAATTAAGTCAGGTGTATGTGCTTTAGTCCACTTCCTTGCAGATGGAAGGTTCTCTCTAGAACTGGATGCTCCCCCATTATTTATGCTGTCTCTATCAACATTTTCTGATGTTCCCCCTGAAATTATGCTCTCTGAGTTGGATCCTTCAGAATTTGAGTTTCCAGAAAAATCAGAACATGAGTTTCCAGAATTATCAGAAGTTGGCCCATCAGAACATGACGAATCAGAACTTGAAGAGCCTGTTGTAGATTCTGATGCTTCTTGAGATGTGGTTGGATCTTCAGTATGCTCCCCCTGCACATGTGCATCTTCCTTAGGCATAGTCACCATAGTTTCAATGACATCAGAGTTTAATCCATCAGAGTTTGCAGTATTAGGATTTAGACTGCCAGGATTTACAGAATCATAATTTAAAACTTCATTCTCTAATCTCAGCTGATCATGATCATTGAAATCTTCAAGTCCAGTAATCTTCTTATCATCCAAAGAGACATTGATAGATTCCATGATAACCCTTATTCTTAAATTGTAGACTCTGAAGGCTTTTGTGGAAAGTGGATGTCCAACAAAAATTCCTTCATCAGCTTTTAGATCAAATTTGGATAGTTGTTCGGGATGAGTCTTAAAAACAAAACACTTGCATCCAAATACATGAAAATACTTCAGATTTAGCTTCTTTTTCTTCACCATCTCATATGGTGTTTTTCCATGCTTGTTGATAAGTGTTGCATTCTGAGTAAAACAAGCAGTCTGCATAGCTTCAGCCCAAAATTAGGTTGGCAACTTTGCTTCATCAAGCATAGTTCGTGCAGCTTCAATAAGATTTCTATTCTTTCTTTCAACAACTCCATTTTGATGTGGAGTTCCAGGAGCAGAAAATTCATGCTTTATTCCATGGTTTTTGCAGAACTCTTCCATAATCAAATTCTTGAACTTAGTGCCATTATCACTTCTTATGATCTTCACAGAATCTTTGACCAATTTATCCAGTTGCTTGACATGATCAATCAAGACAGATGCATTTTCACTTTTTGTGTGCAAGAAATACACCCATGTGTATCTGGTGAACTCATCCACTATGACCATATCATATTTCTTCTTTGCAATAGACATGACATTAACTGGACCAAATAGATCAATATGTAGTAGGTGATAAGGCTCAAGAATTGATGATTCAGTCTTGCTCTTGAATGAAGATTTTCTTTGTTTTGCCTTCTAACATGAATCACAAAGGCCATCAGGAGCAAATACTAATTTTGGCAGTCGTCTCACAAGATCTTTCTTGACTAGTTCATTTATATTGTTAAAATTTAAATGAGAGAGTCTCTTGTGACAATCCCAGCTTTCTTCAATTGATGCTCTACTTAACAGACAGATTACAGAACCATCGGTACTTGTTGAAAGCTTGGCTTCATAAATGTTACCATGCCTGTACCCTTTCAGAATAACTTTGCCTGTAGATTTGCTTACAACTTCACAGTGTTCTTCAAAGAAATCCACATGATAACCTCTATCACAGATTTGACTAACACTCAGCAGATTATGTTTAAGTCCTAAGACCAGAGCTACTTTTTCAATGATGACATTCCCAAGATTGATATTGCCATATCCCAAAGTTTTTCCAATGTTTCCATCTCCATAAGAAACACGTGGGCCAGCTTTCTCCACAAAGTCTGATAGCAGGGTTTTATTTCCAGTCATATGTCCTGAACATCCACTGTCCTGGACTAGGATGTTTTTCATGTTGCCCTGCAATCACAAAGACCACTAATGATTAGTTTTTAGGACCCAGACTTGCTTGGATCCTTTGGCCTTTTTAAGCTTGTTAACATTTGCAGCGGATTTAGCATCAGAGTTTATGTTAACAGTTTTCTTATCAGAATTTGCAATATCAGACTTTGCATCAGAACTTACACTAGAAGGAATAATGCTAACTTTCTTTACAGAAGGTTTTATTTGATAATAATCATAGTACAAACTATGATATTCCTTACAAGTATAAATGGAATGCCATAAACTACCACAATGAAAACAAGGATTTTGTGGCTAATGTCTAACATAATGACTCTTAACTCCTGATTTTGAAGGTAATGGAGTTTATGTTCTTATTCTTCCTGCAAAAAGAATCCCGATGGTTAGAGTTTCCACAGTTATGACATGTTTTTCTAGGAGCATTAGGAACATGATTATAATTGTTACTTTTGTTCACACCTTCCTTTCCATTCCTATTTTTCCTAGGTGGCTTTACCTTGTTTACATTCTTAACATCTTTCAGCTTATGTTTAAGCTGCTTCTTCGTCATTAAGTCTATGTTAACTTCAGTTGGCTTATCTTGTTTAGGTTTGTCAGAAGCTAATTTCTCCTTAACTTCTGATTTCTCAATATCAGTCTTTACAGTTACAAACTTAATAGGATTCACCTTTGGTTTTTATTTAACAACTATAGGCTCAGTTTCTACAGTTCCCTTACTGTTCTTATCATCTCCATAAGCTAAACCCTCTTTCAAGTTTCCACTACTAAGAATATCCTGAGTTGTTCTACCAGAGTTAGTCCAAGTCCTAATAATATCTCTTTCCTTTTCTAACTCAGTTTTTAGAGATTCATTCATTTTTAGCACTTGATCCCTAACATAAAAGGCATCATCTCTATCTTTCCGAGTTTGATGGAAAATGACTAACTCTTTTTCTAAATAATCATTCCTCTTTTTATAAGCAAGATTTTCAGAAGTTAATCTTTCACATGTTAAAGTTTGATCTTTATAACTAATGAACATGGTTTTAAGATATCTTCTTAACTCAGTAATATCATCAGTATGAAAGGCATAAGTAGTTTGAGGTACCTTTAAGTCAGCAGTATCAGAACTGCTATCAGCATTTGCCATTAAGGTATAGTTTTCATCATCCTCAGAATCTGAAGCATCTGACCAGCTTTTCTTCTTTGTGATAAGAGCCTTGCCTTTGTCACTCTTCCCTTTTCTGCCATCAGGAGATATGTGGCCTTTCTTACCACAATTATTGCATTTAACATTTGAGTAATCTCCTCTGTCAGACTTTCCTCCTTTGCCTTCAGATTTTCTGAAACCTTTCTTATCAGAACTTGCACCTTTCCTGGAAAACTTCTTTCATCTCCTGAATTTCCTGTATGCAATCTTTGTGATTCCTTTCACCATAAGAGCACACAGCTTCATCATCTCCTCATCAGGGTCCATCTCAGGTATACTTTCAGTTTCTGAGTCATCATCACTATCAGAACTTGATGACTCAGTATCAGACTTTGTGATAAGAGCCTTGCCCTTGCCTTTCTTTGAGAAAATAACTTTGGGACTTTCCTCCTAAGCCACAAAAGCAACTGTCCTTGACTTTCTTCCATTCCTCTTGCTTCTTTGTTCCATCTCAAGTTCATGAGTCTTGAACTCCCCATAAATTTCATCAAGAGTTGTTTCATCAAGATTATAGTTGTCTCTTATTATTGTGGCCTTCAAATCCTATCTTTCAGGAAGAGCTAACAGGAATTTAATATTTGAATCTTCAATATCATACTCTTTGTCAACTAGTGACAAATCATTCAAGAGTTTGACAAATCTGTCATATAAATCAGTTAATGACTCATCAGGATTTGAGTCAAAGTGTTCATACTCTTGAGTGAGTATAGTCTTCCTGTTCTTCTTGATTAAATCAGTTCCCTGACACCTTGTTTCCAAAGCATCCCATATCTCTTTTGCAGTCTTGCATTGAATTACCCTGTTTGACATGACATTATCAATGGCACTATGCAACAAGTGTCTTACCTTTGCATCCTTTGCAATCGATGAGATATCTTCAGCAGTGTAATCACTTTTCTCCTTTGGTACAGACTTTGTTGGATGACCTGCAACTTTCACATAGAGTTTGGTTGGCATATGTGGTCCTTCATTAATCCCGTCGAGATATTCTGGATCTGTAGCTTCCAGAAACATATCCATCTTCACTTTCCATATGGAATACTCAGAACGTTTCAACATGGGAACTCTTATACTCTCATATCGACTATGGGTTATGGTTTTTGGAGGTTCTTCAGTTTCGGTGGGCTTGGTTGGAGTTTCTTCTTCAGACATGATTGTTTATGGATCTTAAACTGTATGTGTGTTAACAGATCTGCTCTGATACCACTTGTTAGGTCACACACACTGTAGAAGGGGGTTGAATACATTGTTTACTACAATCAAATCGAATATAAGAACTCAAGTAACAGAAAATAGATTTTATTCAACACAATAAACTCTGTTACAATATGAAACTGTCCTCTCTCAGTGATGAACAAATTATCACGAGAGCTGCTAGGGTTACAAAGAATAATAACTTTGATAATGATAACACTTATAGTGTAAACCCTATGCCTGTGTTTATATACTACACAGTTACACGATAAATTCTAATTGATATGAAATCTAATTCTGCTTTCTAAAATATATCAACTAGTTATCTTTTCTTCCAAGTATACTATTCTTCATAGAATTCTTTCTTCATGCATATTTCTTTCTGTCTTAGTCTCGATCTTCTTTCCTTTCAATCAGTCGCCTGCCTTACCTGAAAGTCATCTTAAATCCTGATATTATCTCCTGATAAATATCTTCTGATAACTTAAGTTCTGATATCTTAAATTTTGTCTTCAGTATAAGTGCTGATTTCCAGTTAAGTAATGATTTGCCCTGTTAGTTAAGATCTTAAAACTAAACATAAATCATATTACACATGACATTATCAAATATATCTAACAAATATTACCGTTGCATTTTCCGCAGTTCGTAATTTCACTTTCTTGTTTGCGCAATCGATCTGAGCATTATGACAAGCTAACCAATCCATTCCCAAAATAACGTCAAACTCTCCTAACTTAAAAGGAATCAAGTCTACGAAAAAATGATGTCCGGCTATTTCGATATCGCATGCAGGACATACTTGATCTACTGGAACTTGGTCGTCATTCGCTAATTTTATAATTAACGTTTCGCCCAACCATTCAATTTCATAAATTATCTTATCAAGGAATTCTTCAGAAATAAAAGATCGTGTAGCTCCAGAGTCAATTAATACTTTCGAATTTACTAAATTCACCAAAAGCGTACCTGTAATCACACTAGGACTCTGCACGATTTCCTTCATTGTCATGTTGAAGGTCCTTGCTCTAGGATGATTAGCCTGCGGTGGAGGAGGTAAAGCTAACACTTTAGGAATACTAGTTTTCATTGCTGGTCCTCTGCAATCTCTAGCCATATGCCCTTTGTTTCCACGCCGGAAACAAGTAACTTCTATTTTTCCCACTGGACATTTATTAGAATAGTGCCCTTTCTACTTACATTTGAAACATGTCACATTTGCCTTGATACAGACACCGGAATGTTTATGACCACATGTCTTGCAATACGGCACTGGGACTCTGACAATTCCCTGCTAGTTCAAAACTTGGAAAAGAATAGTCCTATCCTTTTGAAATTCATATTTGTCCGGGCTGGGAATCCCGGCTTCCCGCTGGAACGGTTCTGGAAACTTCTTTGTCCCCTTTCCTTCTGGGATCTCTCACTTTCTCCTTCAATGATCATAGCTTTCTGAACTACGGCGGTATAAGTCGTCAACTCAAAAACTGTAACTTGGCCACGAATCCCCGGTCGTAATCCCTGTTGGAATCTTTGGGCTCGTTTCTCCTCAGTATCAACTTGTTTAGAAACAAACCTAGCCAACTCTGGTAAACTTGGCTTTGTATTCTGTCACTAACATACTTCCCTGCTTCAACTCTAGGAACTTGATCTGCATCTGATTCTTTACATAGCGAGCAAAATGTTTCTCTAAGAACAACTCTTTAAACCTATCTTAGGTCACAATGTCTTTATCTTTTAACACTTTCCTAGATTCCCACCAATAATTCGCTTCTCCCTTCAAGAAATAATTGGAAACATTAGTCTTTTAGTCTTCACCTACTTTCACAAGTGCAAATGCTTTCTCCATTTTCTTCAACCAAGTGGTAGCCTTAATAAGATCTGCTGTTTCCTCAAATTCTGGAGGCTTAACTGACTAAAATTGCTTAAAGGTAACAACATGTATATCTGGTGATATCTGAGGTTCAGGACGAGGTGGATGTTGTAACATCTTTTGTTGAATCTATTGATGCATCATTACCATCTGTTGTTACATCAGATGGAACATTTGGTTCATGGTATCATTGGTTTGTTCCTCTGAATTGCTGTTGGAGGTTTCGGTTCTAGCCTTTCTCTTTGGTGCCATTTTCAGATAATAAAACAAATGATTCTTTTTAACAATTTATTAAATAATTGACAATAGATAAGGAAACAATTTATCCTATATTAGAAAAATTTAAATATTGGTTTAGAAAAGAAAAATAATTTTCTTATTATAAAGATAGGAAATGTAAACAAACCGTTGAAATGATTTTGTAACTGGTAATGAAAATGACAGTACACTGTGTTTAAATTTAAACAGGCTTTGAAAAATATGAAAAACTGTGAAATAATGAAGTAAATGTAAATGCTGTAAAACTGTAAAGACTGAAATTTAAAATAAAAGAAAATTTGAAAAAGTTCATTATATATATATATGACACCAGCCTTAGGTGTAAGTGCTTGGTACAAAAAGTCTCGCTCAAAACTATCATGGCTGCTGCTGCTACAAGTCAAGCTAATACTACACACATACATCCCTATCCATACTATATTAGGTTGCATCTATCTACATCATTTACCTATACTACACATCTAGTCTCTTGCTGTCAGATCTCAAAACCCTGGCGGAATACGCCTCAGCTTATCTCGGAGTATCTGGACAACTGTCTGTGCCAAACGAAGAACCCTATGAAACTCTGCATAAGAAGGCAATCTGGTATATGTCAAAGCATCTAACTCAAAGGTAGCACTCATCACTGTGGACTGTAACCTCTGTCTCATCATATAATCTGGCTGAAGTGCGGCTAATGGTCATTGGTCTTGCTGGTCAAACAAATACATAATCTCTCTACACTGGAATCTACAATACTCAGCATCCTCTCTCACAACACTGTAATCATGATACGGTACCATATATGGCTGTGCAACATGTCCTACGGACTCCTGTGATGAAACTCTCTGCATCCCTACAGCACCCTACTGTGGTAATCCCAACTGTAACTCTACATCATGCCAACACATACCCTCAATCGGAACCATCTGAAATACCTCTGGCTCTGGGGCATGCACCTGAATAGGAGATAACATTGCTGGTGGTGGAAATACTGGCTCAGTCTCGGGAATAAACTGATGATCTACTGGAAGTGGAGGTGGAAACATCGGCTCAAAGAACTCTGCTGGATCAAACGTCTCTAATGGATCATGAATCAGCCCTGGCACTGGTGGTGCTGGCTCCTGGGGCAATGGTGGAGGAGGTGGAAAAGGTGGAAACATATACTCAGACACTGGTGGAATAACTGGCGCGACTGGTCCTGTGACTATCCTCTCAGATGAACCTGAATAACCTGACGACGCCATCTAATAATATAATAAAAAAGAAGAAGAAAGGTTACTTAATAATCCTAAAACTTATATTTCCCTATTCTAAACTTATCTAAATCCTAATACTACTCTCCCTACTTGACTATTCCTATCCTATGTGATCTTCCTATCTTATCTTAACCCTAATATTCTTGTTTTTAGGGACCAAACCTACAGCTCTGATATCAAACCTGTAACGCCCTCCAGACCCGGGGTATAAGTCTGGGGGTTACCTGTATATAAAATAATGCAAAAATATATTTAACCCCTTTAATATTAACTGGGATCATTTTATGTTCAACTGTGAAAACAAGAACCATCAACTACTTTATTAAAAACCAAATTTAAAATCTTACTAAACTCTCTTTATTACAAACCATTGTCTAACCAATTTTAAACTAAGTGCATCTTTATTCAAACACACCCACTAACAACTATCTACACTCCACCTGTTCGGACAACTCAAAGCTTTCTTCGTGGATTAAATCAACACCTTGGGTATGAGAGGATCCCGCGGGTTGACCCGCTTCTTTACTACTCGAGTCCTGATAGGTTTCATATTCCTTCTTAACTGAAAACAATAAGGTGAATAACAACGAAAAGGGGTGAGCCAAAAGTTGCTCAACAAGTCCACAATATATAAACAGTATTAAAGCAATTTAAATGAATTGGTAATCTGGGTACATCTGCAAAGATATAACCCCACGAGAATAGAAAGAAGGCCATTACTGGCGAATACAAATGAACTAAACTGGACACAAGTTCGCACCTATACCCTGCTAATCAGCCAGGATATAGTGCAGATCCATATCTCATTATATAGATCCAGTCAGGTACCCAGGAACTACGACCCATATCAAGGATCTGGTCATGTCCCGGTCCTTAGGATCAAGTAAAACTTAATCCCAAACGTCATTATCCAGTCCATAGAAGAGCAACCGGAACAATCAGTATGTTTTCATATATTCTAATCACCAGAATATACCAATGCGTATGTGTAACAATTGGAATATGAATAGAGAATTCAAAAGAAAAGGAGAAATCAAGAATCGAAATGAAATATGAACAAGAGAATAGCAATTGTATATTAGTGTTTAGGAATAAGAATCAAAAGAGTGCAAACGTGATAAAAATCTGAAGAAACGTCACTATTCTGAAATTAGAATAGGGGAAAAACTGGCCTTCTACGCGATTCACTTCAAGTATTTCACCTTCATTTATCACCGGCTCAATCTGCCTTGCTGGCTTAGCTTCTATCAAAGAAATAGACCGATTTAGGCATTTCGTATCTCAATTGCGTCTCAAACCGACTTCACATAACTCATATTGTCTACCCATACGCGTATCATTGACTCGTGTATTATTTATTATCAAGCAAGACTCGGTTAACCACATAATACACATAAGCACATAAGCCACATAATCATTTTTAGGTTTAAACTAATTTTTAAAATTGAAATCGACTCGTTGTTCGCTTAACTGATCATTATCTGACTCATTTTCTATTTTTCGGGATTTATCAGACTTGTCTCTGCACGCGATTCGGCTTGTAATCAAAAAAATATCAAAGGTCAACTAGTTTCTAGAAGAAATTAGGTGTTAATATTATTTTTAATGAAAATAAATAATTTTTCTGAGCAAAGGGCTTTCGTTTCGCTCGAATCAAACTAACGGTCTAATTAATATCAATTAAACACTCATAAATCAATTTATTATTTAATATAAATAATTATTACTAATTACTAAACCCTAAAAATATTTTTAAATAATTATTAAATAATTATTTGAGAAAAATCATAATTAAAAATGATTTTTCTATAATTTTTAGAATTAAAATGAATTTATTATGATTTATTGAAAATTATTTGATTAATTATCAAAATAATTAATCATTTTTAAATAATAAATAAATAATACATAATTAATAAATAAATAAGAAAATAATTAAATCTGATTTTTAGAAAATATTTCAGAATTATTTATAATATAAATTAAATAATTAATTAATTAATTAATCAATTTATAAAATAAACAAAACTGATTTTTAAAATTAATAAAAATAAAAATAAAAATTATTTTCCAGAAACATTTGTCACAAACCAAACTCTGACAAAATTGGATCAAAATCGGGAAAGCCAATCGGGTCAAAATCCGGGTCGTGAAGAACACGCCGGATTTTGCCCATAATCCGGTCACCGGAGCAGATTCCGGCGTGCCGTTTTCAGGCCAAAAATGACTTGATTTAGTTCGTTTTTCACAGGGTTTCTATTCCAATCAACTTCAGCAATTCATCTCCGACCAGAACAGACCATAAACATCACAGAATCTTCATCTCCGATCAAAACCAACATCAACTCCGGCCAAATATCGAATTTCTTCATTTGTACATGAAATCAAACGTTCTATATTGCAAATCGAAGCTAAGAACACATAAAATCAAACCCCTAACCTTTCAAGAACCAAATATTCACCAAAATCATGAAGGTAACATTTGAAAATTGAACATAAACCCTAGTAATCGTAAATCACTATACAGGAATCGTTTGTTCAATTAACTACCATGAATCGACTGTAAATCATCTAACAAAGCTATATCAATCATCAAAACATCATAATAACCCTAGAATTAAAAAACCCTAATTCTAACATAAACCCTAGAAATCGAAAATAAAAAAACGATGCATTAAAACATGAAATTGATATCAAAAACAGAAAGAACATATCAAAACCTTCGATTTGAGTACTCAAATCACACGATTTGATGCTATAAGCTGTCCAAAATCATCAATTGAATTCTTGACCCGAATTTGCTCTACCCGATCTGACTGCAGTGAATTTTGTATTTTTTTTATTTTTAATTAATAATTTATAATAATAAAATAAAAATTAGGCTATTTATAATAGTAAAATTAGTACTCCTAATTAAAATTAAGGCCCTAATTCTACATCTTTTAAAATTAATTGGCCCCTAATTTTATAATTTTTGAATATTAAAATTTAATTTTTAAATATTTTATATATACAATATATATGCAAAAATTTTCCAAAAATTGTGAATAATGCTAAAATACAAAGAAATGGTATAAATGAATGTCCTGTAATTTTATAAATAGAAATGTGATTTTTGTGGGGTTTTTAACACCCAATAGGGCCCGGAAAAGTCATTTTTTCAAAATGAGAAAATTTATAAAATACCTAGATGTTCGGAATAACACGATGGTACAAGCCGTTTGATGAAAAATAAAACCCTTTATTTTATTTGAAATATAAGCTATAAAATCGTAATTCGGGTCGTATAACTTTTGATATGAAAGCTATAAATGCAAAATAAAATATCAGTAAAATACCATGAAAATACCTGGACGATATAGAATACACGTAACACGTAGCAGTTAGGGTTTTACTACCAATTACACATAAATGACACATTAACACACATAATTTATTATAAATATGATATAATATAAGCGTAAATTTCTCAGACGTTACAACAAAGTCTTAGTCAGTGATCGATTATCTACCCAAGAAGATAGAGAGTCCCACAGGTCTGCAACACTATCATTACTATGCACTTTACATTTATATCTCCTTGATCATTAATCTCATTAATAAGGTGATATTACTTAAGGATATGCCTAAACAGTCTCCTTGGCTGTTTTGAAAACATCAATATATTTGGTTTCCATAAAATCATCAATGTTCTTGCTATGAACTATTCAAGCTAACATCAATTATATTTAGATAAAACACAAACTAGGCATAGACACATAATTATCCTTGTTTATCCATAAATTAGGTTAATAAACTAGTATCAGTGTAATCCTTTACAACTAGTTCCCTATCTTCTCCTTACACCAAAAATAAATCTTTAGTCCTCTTTAAGTACTTAAGAATATTCTTGACAACTATCCAGTGACCCTCACCTGGATTAGACTAGTATTTGTTTGTCATGCTCAAATATACGAAATATCAGGACAAGTACATATCATTGCATACATTATATATTCAATTGCTAAAGCATATGGAGCTTTCTCAAATGGCCCTTATCATCTAATGATTTAGGGGCAATTATCTTTTGAGATCACTATCCCATGAGACATCGAAACATATCCTTTCTTTGTCTCTTGCATCATAAAATGGTGCAATAATTTATCAATGTATGTACTCCGACTAGGTCGATTAATCTCTTCAATCTATCTTTATGGATCTTGATCCCTAATATATAGGTAACATCGCCTAAGTCTTTCACCGAGAAACTATTTCTCAACCAAGTCCTAACAACCTGTAGCAAAGGTATGCCATTCCTTATTTTTTATATGTCATCTACATATAATACTAGGAATGTCACATGGCTCTCACTAACCTTCTTGTAAACACATGGTTCATCTTTGTTTTCAATTAAGCCAAACACTTTGACCATTTTATGAAAATGAATATTCATTCTCCTTGAGGCTTGCTTCAATCTATAAATAGATAGAAGCAATTATAAACTATCTTAGCAAACTTTGGATTGAAAATACCCTCAGGTTGTATCATATATACATCCTCTTCAAGGCTCCCATGTTAGGTCACACTTTCACTGTAGAGGGGGTGAATACAGTGTTTATTACAATCAAATCAAACTTCAAGAACTTATGTAACAGAAAATAAACTTTATTGAAACAATAAACTCTGTTACAATCTGGAACTGTTATCTCTCAGTGATGAACAAAATATCACGAGAGCTGCTAGGATTACAGTAAATAATATTCTCGATAATGATAACACATATAGTGTAAACCCTATGTCTGTGTTTATATATTACACAGTTACAAGATAATCGCTAATTGATATGGAATATAATTCTGCTTCCTAATATATATCAATCAGATATCTTTCCTTCCAAGTATTCCATTCTTTACAGAATTCCTTCTTCATGCATATCTCTTCTTATGTTTATCTTGATCTTCTTAACTTTAATCAGCTAATGTCCTTATCTGATCGTCCTTCAGCACTTAAGTTCTGATATCTATCTCCTGATGCTTATCTCCTGATAACATAAGTACTGATATCCCTTAAGTTCTGACGTCCAGTATAAGTACTGATCAGTTAAGTACTGATTTGTTCTGTTCAAATAAGATCTGAAATCTAAACATAAAACATATTAGCCATGACATTATCAAATATATCTAACAATCTCCCCCAACTTGTAAATTATCAAAATATACAAGTTTAACAGATATTTGATGATGTCAAAAACATTAAGTACAAATGCATGAGAAATAGACAAGATAACTACAACTTACAGTCCTTAAAGCTTTTACCAATTCAACTTCTGATAACAACTTTAGTCTGTATACACATCAGAATTTAAGTAGTTGTAGATCTTTGACTTGGCTTCATCATTTTCTGATCTCTCTGATGTCAGGAGTTGTTCTGAGATAATTCTTCAACAAACATTTCTCAGCATATCTGAGTTCATCAATCATTCTCCGTTTGACATCTTTAAGCTCTGCAGTATCTTCACCAGTTTGAAATATTGCAGCTCTGAGATCATTAATCTTTGCTCTTCTCAACTCCCGATCTAGTCTTATGACATAAGCTTTGTTAGACTCTAGATTGAATTCAAGCCCCTTAATACCAAGATATGTTCTGATCTGTGCAGTATTAGGCTTCATATCAACAATATCACCATTGTGATTTCTGTACTTTGGAACATATATGCTGTCAGACTTAACAGAATAAAGTCTTTTCTTTCTCTGAATCTGTTCTTTCAAATAATTTGCAGCAGTCCCTGTCAATCTGTCATCCACTTGAAGTAAGAATAATACATGCTCCAATTCTTCAAAATACTTCAATGGAATGGCATTTTGTCTTATATGATAAACCCTACCATCTGTCATGAAATACAACAAGATGTGTTCCTTCAAGTAGGTATGGTAAACCATTTGTACAGATTCCAATTGATTCAATCTTTCAGGAGTTGCTCCAATTCCTGGTTCACACAAGGAAGTTGGATCATTGGTAGTGTTGTGTACTCTTCTTTCATCAGCACTTCCCAATCCAGTTTTATCTCTTGCTTCCTTTCCAGTAACTACTCTAGCTTCAAAACGACTTGCAGTAGTCTTCAAAGGTTGAGTTTGTTTTGCTTTAGTGAATCCTGGTAGGAGTGTATTTGATCTTCCTTCTGATATCAAGTTAACTTGAGCTGTGTCAGAGGTTACTTGCTTCTTTTGAATATCAGAACTTTTAATTTCTTGACTCTGAAAAACTTGAGCTGTGTCAGAGGTTGTTTTAAGAACTTTTCTTGAAGTCAGAGCAAGATTATCTTTGTCATCAGTAATTTCTTCATCTTCAGGAGGTACATAGACTTTAACAGGTTCACCAACCTTTTCTTTACCCTTGGATCTTGGGTCTATCTTTGGTTGTGATTTAGCAAATGTTGCTTCAGTTTGTGCCTTTTCTTTAATCACAATACCTTTCAGTTTTGGAAGTGACTTTTTACCAGAAGCTTCGGATTTAGATGTGACTTTCTTTGATTTAAGTCTAGCTTCTTCTTCCTTTAAACTTTCCAAGTCCATTCCTGGATTTTCTTGAAGAAATAACTGTCTTGACATTTCTTCATCAAGATCTAGAAGTTCATCAGAATTTATTCTTTTACCAGTATCAGAACTTAATCTCTTCCCAGTATCAGAACTTATCCTGTGACTTGTAATTTCAGCATTTCTTGATGAGAATCTTTTACTTTGACTATGACCTCCACCCATTCCAGAGTTTCCTTGGTCATCTTTTTCATCATCCTTTCCTTGCAGTGTCTTGTCATCCTTGCATTTGGACTTAATCACTTTCTCCCCCTTTTTGGCATCAGCAGGAAGTAGAAGAGAGATAAGCAATTCCACTGAAGATTGGATTTCTGTCAGTTGTGATTGCTGAGAAGCTTGATTTTGCAGAATTTTATCAATCTGTGCTTGTTGGCGATCTTGAGTCTTCTCAATATAAGCAATCCTGTCCATAGATGGTTGAAAGAACTTTTTCTTATCAAGTTTCCAAACTTGTTCTTGTTTGGTAAAGTTCTCCTGAATCTTGTGTATTTCGGCATGAGTAATTGAATGAAGACCTTGTAGATTTTTAGTACTCAATGCAGTGACACGAAGCTGAGCTTTGAAATCATCAGAATTTAACATTTCATTAGCTTTAGTAAAGTGCTCAGTAAGATGTAACGCAGATGGAATACATGAGACTGAGTTCCATTCCTTAGTCCACTCCTGTCCTGCAGGAGTTTCACTCCAAGGCACTGGTGGTTCCTCTGTAACATACTTCTTTACTAGTTCAGACTTTGAAAGAGGAATTTGTCCTGAAGGACCTGCTGCATCAGTATTTGCAGTTGGAGCAGCATCACCAGTATCCCCAACATGTGCAGCATCAGAACTTATAGAATCAGTATCATCTGATATAATAGCAGTGTGAGTAGCAATGGAGGCGTCAGCATCCTCTAATTGCTGATCTGATGCTAAGTTCTGATCAACAGCCAAATCCTGATGCTCACCTAAAGTCTGATCATCAGTGTCTAGATGCAGAGAAGGTGACTTAGATAATTCCGGAGTTTTAATAGCATCAGTAACAGTTGTTGGCAAAAGATTTATTGTTGTTGGAGCTTCTAAGAAAATTACTCCAGGCACAACTAAGTGTTGATCAGCATTATCAGCACTTGTGCCATGATGACCAAGAGACACAGATGGGAAATTAGCCTTGTCAGATACAGTTTCCTGAGATTGAGTGGATGGAGAAGAAGTAACTGGAGCAAATTCTTTTTCTTGTGAGATCAGAGATTCCTGATCCCCTTCCTTAGCTGCTTCCTCATCATCATCTGAAACTGGCCTTTTTGCCCTCTGTTTCTGGTATGTCCTTGGTAATTTAGAGTCCTTGGAAGTGTCAGGAATTGTCATTTTTCTAAGCCTCTTGAGAAGCTTAGATCCTCCAAGTTCAGAATCCTTCTGAGAAATCTTTTTCTCAGCTGCAGTTACCACAGGTTCTGAAGAAAGAATCGGTTCCTCAGAATCTGAGTCATCTCTCAAGGTGAGCCTCCTCTTCTTCTGAGGTGTGTGAGAAACAGTCTTTGTTCTCTTTGGCTTGGAAGATGTAGGTTTCACATAGGACTTGAGATATGTTCTGAGAGATGGTTGAGAGGTTTGAGGTGGATGAGTAGAGATGGTAGGTGCTG
The DNA here is from genome assembly GCF_009905375.1 of Apium graveolens. Classification (NCBI taxonomy): domain Eukaryota; kingdom Viridiplantae; phylum Streptophyta; class Magnoliopsida; order Apiales; family Apiaceae; genus Apium; species Apium graveolens. The sequence goes on from NC_133648.1 coordinate 91,071,548, forward strand.
ATGAACCAGGTTCTGATGTTTGAACATCAGGATAAAGTGCAGTGTACTTAACAGGATCATAGGTGATTAAGGCTTGTTTGACAGATAAAGGTATTAAGAGGGGTCTTAACACAGCCTTTTTATTATCAGAAGATAATAAATCAGTAAAAGCTCTCTTAGCTATTCTGAAAGATGGAATGAGATCACCAAAATTTTGGGGGGAATTATAACAAAAATTATAAATAAGCTGACAAAATCTTGCAAAATATACAGTATTGCGATCTTCTGTCATCCTATCCCCAATAGAACCCAAAACTGCACGTGCATAATCAAAATCAGTGTGATTTAGAAGTGCATACCCGATTTGTTGGCTGAATATGGGAATTGCATCAAAATTTGTACATTTGTTGGCGAAAGCTTTGGTAATGCAATCAAAGAAGAAACTCCATTCCCTCCGTATGAAGGATCTCTTCAACTGTCCAAGCTTGGTCAATGTCCCTTCATATCCCAGACTAACCATCATATTTTGAAGAACTGAGTCATCAACAGTAGAATAAACACAGTCCTCAGGAAGCTGTAATGCCTGTCTAACCGTAGACAGAGTCACAACATACTCATTTTCCCCTGATGAAAATATTAAACTTGGGGACCCGTGAGCACCACCATTGTCATATACTCCACTCATCCAAAACTCCAGTACTTGAACCCCAGAAATTGATGTAGGCTCAGTTAGAGCAAACCCAATATCAGAACTTGTGAGAAAGTCTTGAATACAATGAAATTCAGAGGGTGCCTCTGTAGTGTGTAGTATCGCAGAGAAGTTATTAGGAACAAACTTTGCTCCATCAAAGAAAATGTCCTTGGGTGCCATTATGTTTTGATAAGAAAACGGTAACCTGTAATGTGTTTGAGAAAATGCCTCTGAAAAGAAAATCGTCAGAAGATGAGAGAGTTTAAAAGTAAAGAGAGAGATAAAATATAATGGTAAATAAAAGATTTGACAATCTTTGCTCTCTTTTACTTATCCACAAAAAGTAACCGTTGAGGACACATGGCAGACATGCATTTAAAAGTAGTGGGAAATACCTTGACACCTGTTTTACATAGAGAAAGCAAAAAGTAATGGGCACGGTAAATAAGGAATAATTACCACCCACTTGCAGTTTTTCAAGGAAAAACAAACCGTTTCACTTACCTAGATTCCATTAATCAAGGTGAATCAGTTTTAATTTAAAATTGAAATTGTTCCCACTAATTCAAATATTTTACTCTGCAATATTAATATTCCGAGAAAAAAAACTGTGTGTGAGAATGAGTAAAATCAATCAGTTAAGTAAGTACTGATAAAACAGTATCAGAACTTAAAATCAGACACAATTTATACGATCATCAGAATATTTATCAGGATTTATCAATGCATATCAAAATTTCTCAGAGACAAGATCATAAGACTTAAAACAAATTCCATTAATATATCAAAATAATACATTGATGAAATTGAAATTACATCAGAACTTTTACATTCTTGTCCTAAGCTTCTAAATCTAACATCAACAGCCTTAGTCCTAGCTAAGAAGCCTGACAAAGCTGAGGATGAAGAAGAACAGGTAGAAGACGAGATTTAGTCATCTTCATCTTCCTATCTTCGACAAACAAGATAGCGAGTCGAATGATTCGCTCTTGCTGACGGATAGCTTCCCGCCGTTCCGCCTCCAATCGATCAAGATGAAGCTGGTAGTCCATCTCGAAGAACAGAAGTTGGTTCAGCACCGCCTGTGGGACAGAGCCCCATATCTCTTCAGGAATGGCAGTTACATGCCACTCCTGCTGCCAGTCGGCGCAGCTTAGCTCCATATGAAAATTTTGGTAATTCAAAAACATGTTGTATCGAACCATGATGCTTTTGAAAAAGAATATGAAGTTAAGATTGTGAGAAAAATTGATGAAAGGGCTAAAGTGAAGTGGCTGATTATATAGGCAAGAGAATGCCAGGAGACACAAAGATATTTAATGCTGACAGATAGAGTTAAGTCTACCTCGTCTCCCTAGACTTGAAAAAGAATAATAGTCATTGGAAAAGGAATGTGCACATGTAACAAGAGTGAACTGTTCAAGGACGAGTGCCATTATGTTTTAACCATAGACTATTAATCTTCCACTTCAACATTTCGAATTTAATCTGAGACTGTTACCAAATTTTACTCACAGATAAGTCAAGTAAAGGGTTAGACTGAAAAATCAGAACTTAGACCTATACCAGAACTTAACAGTCATCAGAACATAATGTCTTAACTCGAACAAGGAATATCTATCTTAGTAAGTTTTCATACAAGTTCTGAGTTATAGTCTTCAGGACTTAATCATCAGACCATATAACTAGAACGTGTCCTCAGAATTTGTGCAAAGGGATACAGTGACTGTTTGTCTAAAAGAACATAGACCACCACAAAAATTTCATCATTCATATGGAGTGATTTGTGTGTGCATTAAGCTAAATAACTAATAAAGAGTAAAGTCTGATTTACTTCAGTACATCTTAGAAATAAGTCATAATTAAAATTTTGCTAAAGAGCTGTCATTATCCTGAAACCTACTGATAAATGAGTTCATGCATGAGTCCACCTCAACTGTTTTTGTGCTAATTTTATGCATCTTTAAAATTCTCTTTTACAGTGGCTTCTCAGTGTAAGTGAGTCACGACTGCTTATCAGAATTTATGCTATTATCAGAGTATTTCTCCAGTAATCATAGAGTGTGAACAGTCACCAAGAAAAATATTTTGCTTTTCTAATGCATATTTACTTAATACCAGCTATGCACTTGGGTCGTCCCATTCACATTTTTACTCTAGATCTCAAAGGAGTACCTGATATTATTCTTTGTTTTTTTTTTTTGATAAGTGAGGTTTATCAGCACTTAGTACATTCAGCAGTTTTACTAGAATCAGAACTTAAACAGATGAGTAGCATTATTATAATTTGGGACTTAGTAATAAGATGAATAAAGTAAACTAAACTAAGCTCAAGTATCAGAATTTGCTTGTGTCATAAGATTTCCACAGAAATAATTATTTCTTTCATGGGATCATTTGTTTATTGAAGACTAGTAGGTCAGTATCTAGCACAATTATCCTCATAGGATAGAATGATTACTTAAACAGATATATCACTTATTAGAGTTAAGAGAAATGTATCAGACAACAGTCAGTACTTAAAAACATTTATCAAATAATGCACAGAATATACAAAGAGATTAATTCTGTAAATACTGATCATAAAGTCTGATAACATAGAACAAGTTTAAGCAGATTTAGAGAAAGAACCTGAAATCATTCCAAGTTCATTTACCAATTTTGTAAAGGTAGCTTCACATAGTGGTTTTGTGAAGATATCTGCTACTTGTTGATCTGTGGGAACAAAATGCAATTCTACTGTACCTTCATCCACATGTTCCCTGATGAAATGGTACCTGATGCTGATGTGCTTTGTCATAGAGTGTTGAACTGGATTACCTGTCATAGCAATAGCACTTTGATTATCACAGTAAATAGGGATTTTGAAATATGTTAACCCATAATCCAGTAACTGATTCTTCATCCAAAGAATCTGTGCACAGCAGCTTCCTGCGGCAATATACTCTGCTTCTGCAGTTGATGTGGAAATTGACTTTTGTTTCTTGCTATACCAAGAAACCAACCTGCCTCCAAGAAATTGGCAGCTACCACTTGTGCTTTTCCTGTCAATTTTGCAACCTGCAAAATCTGCATCTGAGTAACCTATTAATTTAAAATCTGATTCTCTAGGATACCATAATCCTAGATCAGCTGTTCCTTTAAGATACTTAAAGATTCTTTTTACAGCTGTTAAGTGAGGTTCTCTTGGATCTGCTTGAAATCTTGCACAAAGACAGGTAGCAAACATGATATCTGGTCTACTAGCAGTTAGATAGAGAAGTGAGCCAATCATACCTCTGTAATCAGTGATATCTACTGAATTACCAGTATCCTTATCCAGTTTTGTTGCAGTGGCCATGGGAGTGGATGCACTTGAACAGTCTTGCATTCCAAATTTCTTCAGCAAATTTCTGGTATACTTAGATTGACAAATAAAAGTTCCTTCTTCACTCTGCTTGACTTGAAGGCCCAGAAAATAACTAAGTTCTCCCATCATACTCATCTGATATCTTGACTGCATTAGTTTGGCAAACTTTTTGCAAAGTTTGTCATTTGGAGACCCAAAAATAATATCATCAACATAAATCTGGATCAAAAGTAAGTCCTTGCCATGGTTGAGATAGAACAGTGTTTTGTCAATAGTTCCTCTGTTGAATCCACTTTCCAGAAGAAACTGAGCTAAAGTCTCATTCCATGCTCTAGGAGCTTGCTTAAGTCCATAAAGTGCTTTATCAAGCCTGTAGACATAATCTGGATGTTTGGAATCTATAAAGCCTGGAGGTTGTTCAACATATACTTCCTCTTCCAATTCTCCATTGAGAAAAGCACTTTTCACATCCATTTGAAAGACAGTAAACTTTTTGTGAGCAGCATAAGCCATGAATATCCTTATGGCTTCTAACCTAGCAACTGGCGCAAATGTTTCATCATAGTCAACTCCCTCCTGTTGAGAATATCCTTTTGCAACCAGCCTTGCCTTGTTCCTTACAATTATGCCATCACTGTCAGTTTTGTTTCTGAATACCCACTTTGTACCAACAACCGATCTATTCTTAGGTCTTGGCACTAAGGTCCAGACTTTGTTTCTTTCAAATTCATTCAACTCTTCCTGCATTTCTTGCACCCAATCAGCATCTTGAAGAGCTTCTTCCACTTTCTTTGGCTCAGACTGAGAGAGAAAAGAATTGTAAAGACATTCATTCGAAGTACCTGTTCTAGTTCTGACACCTGCCTCAGGATTTCCAATTATCAAATCAGGTGTATGTGATTTTGTCCACTTCCTTGCAGATGGAAGATTTTCTCTAGAACTGGATGCTCCCCCATGATTCATGCTGTCTTCGGTTTCATTTTCTGATGCTCCCCCTGAAACTATGCTCTCTGAGTTGGATCCTTCAGTATTTAGATTTTCAGTACTGTCAGTACTTGGCTTATCAGAACTTGACGAATCAGAATTTGAAGAGCCAGATGTATGTTCTGATGCTTCTTGAGATGTGATAATATCTTGAGTATGCTCCCCCTGCATTGGTGCATCTTCCTTTGACGTAGTCACCACAGTTTCAATAACATCAGAGTTTAATCCATCAGAATTTACAGTATCAGGACTTAGACTGTCAGGACTTGAGGTATCAGAATATGAATCTTCATTTTCAAATCTCAGCTGATCATGATCAATGCAATCTTCAAGTCCAGTGATCTTCTTGTCATCAAAAGAGACATTGATAGATTCCATGACCACTTTTGTTCTCAAATTATAGACTCTGAAGGCTTTTGTAGAAAGTGGATATCCAACAAAGATTCCCTCATCAGCTTTTAGATCAAACTTGGATAGCTGTTCAGGATGAGTCTTGAGAACAAAACACTTACATCCAAATACATGAAAGTATTTGAGATTTGGCTTCTTGTTCTTCACCATCTCATATGTTGTTTTTCCATGCTTGTTAATGAGTGTTGCATTTTGAGTAAAACAAGCAGTCTGCACAGCTTCAGCCCAGAAATAGGTTGGAAGCTTTGCTTCTTCAAGCATTGTTCGTGCAGCTTCAATGAGAGTTCTATTCTTCCTTTCAACAACTCCATTTTGCTGTGGAGTTCCAGGAGCAGAAAATTCCTGCTTTATTCCATGATTTTTGCAGAACTCTTCCATTATCAGATTCTTGAATTCAGTGCCATTATCACTCCTCAAAATTTTCACAGAATCTTTGATCAATTTATCCAGATGTTTGACATGATCAATCAGGATAGATGCAGTTTCACTTTTTGTGTGCAAGAAATACACCCATGTGTATCTGGTGAACTCATCTACTATGACCAACGCATATTTCTTCTTTGCAATAGACATGACATTCACTGGACCAAATAGATCAACATGAAGTAGATAATAAGGCTCAAGAATTGATGATTCAGTCTTGCTCTTGAATGAAGATTTTCTTTGTTTAGCCTTCTGACATGAGTCACAAAGACCATCAGGAACAAACACTGATTTTGGCAGTCCTCTCACAAGATCTTTCTTGATCAGTTCATTTATCTTGTTGAAGTTTAAATGAGAGAGTTTCTTGTGCCAATTCCAGCTTTCTTCAGTTGAGGCTCTACTCACTAAACAGATTGCAGAACCATCAGAACTTGTTGAAAGCTTAGCTTCATAAATGTTACCAGGCCTGAATCCCTTCAGAACAATTTTTTCTTTAGATTTACTAACTATTTCACAATGTTCTGCAAAGAAATCAACATGATAACCTCTGTCACAGATTTGACTTATACTCAGTAAGTTGTGTTTAAGTCCTGAGACCAGAGCTACATCTTTAATGATGACATTCCCAAGATTGATATTGCCATATCCCAAAGTTTTTCCAATGTTGCCATCTCCATAAGAAACACTTGGGCCAGCTTTCTCCACAAAGTCTGATAGCAGGGCCTTATTTCCAGTCATATGTCCTGAACATCCACTGTCCAGAACTAAAATATTTTTCCTGTTGCCCTTTGTTTCAGGAGCTTCAGAACTGCTCTCAGAACTTGGTTTATCAGCATTTGCCATCAATGCATAGTTCTCCTCACTTTCAGAGTCTGAGGTGTCTGTCCAGCTTTTCTGCTTTGTGACAAGAGCTTTTCCTTTGTCACTCTTTGTCTTCTTGCAATCAGGAGATATGTGGCCTTTTTCACCACAATTATAACATTTAACATTAGCGTAATCTCCTCTGTCAGACTTTCCTCCACTTCCTTCAGATCTTCTGAAATTCTTCTTATCAGAACTTATGCCTTTCCTGGAAAACATCTTTCCCTTCCTGAACTTCCTGTATGCAATCTTTGTGATTCCCTTCACCATAAGAGCACACAGCTTCATCATCTTCTCATCAGCATCAGTTTCAGGCAAGCTTTCAGAATCTGAGTCATCATCACTCTCAGAACTTGATGACTCAGTATCAGACTTTATGATAAGAGCTTTACCCTTGTCTTTCTTTGAGGAAGGTGGTTTGGGGGATTCCTCTTCAGCCTTGAGAGCAACCGTCCTTGACTTTCCTCCTTTCCTCTTGCTTCTTTGTTCCATCTCAAGTTCATGAGTCTTGAGCATTCCATAGATTTCATCAAGAGTTGTTTCATCAAGATTGTAGTTGTCTCTTATTGTTGTTGCCTTCAAATCCCAACATTCAGGAAGAGCTAACAGGAATTTAAGGTTTGTATCTTCAAGATCATACTCCTTATTAACCAATGACAAGTCATTCAAGAGTTTGACAAATCTATCATATACATCAGTCAATGACTCATTAGTCCTAGAGTCAAAGTGTTCATACTCTTGAGTGAGTATTGTCTTCCTGTTCTTCTTAACTGTTTCAGTTCCTTGACACCTTGTCTCCAGTGCATCCCATATCTCCTTAGCAGTCTTGCAGTTGATTACCCTGTTTGACATTACATTATCAATGGCACTATGCAATAAGTGTCGTACCTTGGCATCCTTAGCAATAGATGCTATATCTTCAGCAGTGTAATCACTCTTTTCCTTTGGTACGGTCTTTGCTGCTTCACCTGCAACTACAACAGCGAGCTTGGTAGGTTTGTGAGGCCCTTCCTTGATTCTATCAAGGTATTCTGGATCTGTTGCTTCCAGAAACATGGTCATCCTTACCTTCCATATGGGATATTCAGATGGTCTCAATATGGGAACTCTGATAGTCTCATATCGACTCTGAGTTGATGTCTTTGACGATTCCTCAGTTTTGGTAGGCTTAGTTGGAGTTTCTGTGTCAGACATGATTGTGTTTGGATCTTTAACTGTATGTGTGTTAACAGAAGGCTCTGATACCACTTGTTAGGTCACACTTTCACTGTAGAGGGGGTGAATACAGTGTTTATTACAATCAAATCAAACTTCAAGAACTTATGTAACAGAAAACAAACTTTATTGAAACAATAAACTCTGTTACAATCTGGAACTGTTATCTCTCAGTGATGAACAAAATATCACGAGAGCTGCTAGGATTACAGTAAATAATATTCTCGATAATGATAACACATATAGTGTAAACCCTATGTCTGTGTTTATATATTACACAGTTACAAGATAATCGCTAATTGATATGGAATATAATTCTGCTTCCTAATATATATCAATCAGATATCTTTCCTTCCAAGTATTCCATTCTTTACAGAATTCCTTCTTCATGCATATCTCTTCTTATGTTTATCTTGATCTTCTTAACTTTAATCAGCTACTGTCCTTATCTGATCGTCCTTCAGCACTTAAGTTCTGATATCTATCTCCTGATGCTTATCTCCTGATAACATAAGTACTGATATCCCTTAAGTTCTGACGTCCAGTATAAGTACTGATCAGTTAAGTACTGATTTGTTCTGTTCAAATAAGATCTGAAATCTAAACATAAAACATATTAGCCATGACATTATCAAATATATCTAACATCCCATATAAGAAAGCAGTTTTGACATCCATTTGCAAAATCTCATAGTCAAAGTAAGAAACTATTGCTAACAAAATCCAGATGGACTTGACCATAGTAACTGGTGAAAAAGTCTCATCATAGTCTATACGATGAATTTATTTGAAACTTTTTGCCACTAGTCACCTCTTATAGGTCTGTACTTTACCATCCATGTCATTTTTCTTCTTGAAAACCCACTTGCACCCTATAGGTTTTACCCCTTCGAGTGGATTAACTAAAGTCAATACTTTATTTTGATACATGGATTTCAGCGCGGATTTCTAGGCCTCCAGCCATCTCTCGGAGTCTGGACTGTTCATAGCATCTTGGTAGGTGTGAGGCTTATCCTTATCCGTAAGCATCACATCACCATCTTGAGTTAAAAGAAATCCATAATTTCTCCCGGACTCATGGTGAATCCTACTAGATCTACGAATAACCTATGTTTCCTAAACATGATTATTTTCAACATTTTGATGTACATCCTGATCTTATTCCAACTCCGGTTCAATATTATCATGTGGTTCTCGATCTTCATCGAGATGTGTTATCCTCCCACCGATTTTTTTAGAAATTAGTTCTCCCTCAAAAAATACAGCGGCTCGAGCAACAAACACTTTATTCTCGAAAGGATTATAAAACTATATTCTAGTCTCACTTGGATATCCCACAAAATAACATCAATCTAATTTTGGTCCAAGCTTGTCAGAGGCTAAACATTTTACAAACGCTTCACGTCCCTAAATTTTCATAAATGACATGCTATCACATTCATCACTCTATATCTCATACGGAGTATTTTGAACCGCCTTAGTTGGAACTTGGTTAAGTGTATATGCAGCCGTTTCTAGAGCATAACCCTAGAAACTGAATGGAAGATTCGCTTGACTCATCATTGATCGCACTATGTCCAACAAGGTACGATCTCTCCTCTCAGAATCTCTATTCCATTGAGGTGTTCTAGAAGGAGTAAGTTATGATACACTATCACACTCCTTCAAGAAACTCTTGAAATTGAGGTTTAAGTATTCTCATCCACGATCTGATCGTAAAACTTTTATACTTTTCCCTTATTTTCTTTTCTACTTCGGCCTTATATTCTTTGAACATTTCAAAAGAATCGGATTTGCTCTTCATAAGAACTATATATCCATGTCTACTAAAATCATCAGTAAATGTTATGAAGTAGTATAAGCCCCCTTGCCATCATACGCATTCGACCACATACATCATTATATATAAGTCATAATCGTTCGGCGGCCCTTTCACTTGATCAGGTAAAAGAAGCTTTAGTCATTTTGCCAATGAGACCAAGTTTGCATCTTCTGTATGATTCAAAATCAAACTTATCCAAGTATCCATCTATATGTAACTCAGAAATGCATTTCCCATTAATATGGCTTAACGAAAATGGTAGAGGTAATGTTTGATTTGAGTCATCTTAGAACATATAAATTGTTAAGTCATTGTGCAACATTATAAGCCTTATCATTAAAATTGAATAAACAAATACTGTTTATTTAATTAAAATGAAAACCTTTCTTGTCCTTACAAGAAATTGACTCAATGTATCCGCTAAATCAGGCACGTAATAATAATTTAACAATTTCTCAATCTCACCTTATGGGCAAAATTAGGTATCGAGTTCCTTCAACTAGAACAACAGCTTTTGCTCCAATTCTAACCCTATACCTGAAGCTTGACCATTTGTAGTCTTCTTCTTTAGATCTTCCAAATAAGCTCAACTATTTAACTTCCATTCATCCAGTTATTTCCACAGAAATGACAATCATCTTCTTTAGCAACACCAATATTAGGCTTCAAAAGCCCTTTGGGATTGGACTTTGGTTTGGCACTGAATAATATCAAATCGTCACCTTCTATGTCCACTTTCCTTTCCTATTTGCATTCCATGTGTACATCATCAATATGGACGTAATTCATGCCTTTACCGTGTTATTTTCAGCAGTTCTAAACATGTTTAACAACTCAGTGAGTGTTTAGTCTATCTCATTCCTTTTGTTCTTAGAAAACTGAGAATAGAAGTTGTTCAAAGATTGTTTGATCAAATCAAGCTGAGTCTCTAGACCATTCTTGAAACCCAAAATATCTAGGTACATATGCCTATCACCTTTAGAACATGTGGTCTAACCAGATATGATTCTCCCATTAATGCAAAAGTATGGTGCCTTATTATTGTCAAATCTTTCTGATGAGCCTATCCTTCAAACATCTTTTGAAGGTGCTCAATCATATCATAAGCATCATTATGCTCTTATTGCTTCTAAAGCTCGGCACTCATAATTACAAGCATGAGACACGAAACATCAGTTGCATAATTAATTTGCTTCTGGTAAGCATTTTGTTCTGAACATGTTTCATTCTCAGCTAGAAGAAATAAGGGAGGGGTTTGAGTGACATCCTTGAACCTGAGGACAATCCTCAAGTTCCCATGTCAATCGAGAAAATTATTTCATGTTAGCTTGTCCTTCTCAAGGACTATTACATAGAGAAGTTATTTGTGTTATTTGTCATTTGATATCTATAATATTAAAGTGCATAAAATGACTTAGTCTACAGATGATCATTAAATTATGTTCAAGTGATTATTCATATATATATTCACAATATATATCTCCCACTATTTTTATCAAATAAATAGCCCTAACTATTAATTTGGAAAAAATATCTTCTATATCCTTTCTAGTGAGCCAAGATCCATATTTTACCACACATTAGGTCAGCTTTGGCTTTTCTCCTAAAACATGATTATTTAGGTAGAAAACATTTGTCAATTATATCAACTATATAACTCATGGATAGCTTGGTGGAACAATATTTGTTCATATTTATCTAATAAATCTCGACAAACTCTATGCCTCTAAGTTCACAATCCTATTGTGGTAACTTAGTTAAGTCAAAACCAATAGTCAAAAAGTATCAATATACTTCAAACATCTCCCACGATAGATGGGAGTACTTCGCTTTGGCGAACCCACTCCTGGTCGATCTAGGGGTTAACGTATTGGACTCATTGGAAGGCATCTGATCAACTTAATATTAACTTTAGGATTTTGTTAATTTTAAAATGATCATGATCCCATCATAAAGAGATTCCCAATTTTTCCTTGAATAAAATACTTCAAATCAATATTCGTCAATAATTTGATTTTCAGGCAGTGAGGGAGTCACAATGGTCTCGCTTAAAACCCACAACCTTACAAGTTCAATGAACTCGCTTTTGACAAAATCGCCCTATGTCAGAAACAAAGAAAAATGGTATTTTATTCCATGTTTCATAAACACGAGAATCTCATAATCGTTTGTTCATTTTAAAATCTTGAATCGTTACAGATTTTATCTTATTTAGCAAGCATGGCATGGGTGCTGTATCTAATACATACATCCTTAATCTAATTAAGCATGGATTTTTATAAACTACTCTACACATACATTCATCATATGTGCATATATATGTAAAGTGCAATAAATAAACATGGTTTGTTATGGATTCATCCTATGTGATCTTTATCAAGCTAATGACAAAGATCTAGGTCAATTTAAGGTGGAAAATAAATACAGGCTAACTATTACATGTTTTCTTTCTTGTATTGCTTCCTTGGATGGCCTCCGTGTGGCATTACCCTTGATCTTCATATCTTCATGTCTTTATGTACATTAAAAGAATTAAATATGAAAACTAATCTAATGAACTTACAAGAAGAACTCGAGTTACATACGAGATTTAATAATTACAAGATTAAACGACATGCAAGCCGTATTTGAAAAACCAAAACCATTAACCTAAGGTCATAAGCCATAACCATCCACCGTGCTCAATTAACAAAAAATAACATGTTAAAACACATAATCTGATCTTAACATATCTTACCCATCATGATCTAATTATAAAAACCAAATATTGAAAAAATTCTGAAAATTCGAAATTAAATATGATAGTATTAAATCGCAGATTACAGGGCCTAAACGACGTCAAACACCTTACAGATCAGTCGATCATAGCTTTAGCTATCCGCTACGTTCAGAAGCTCGATTCCATATGAAATACCGTATTCGTTCTCCAAAATCGAACACCAGACCCAGATTTCAGCAAATCCGCTGCATCCGATTCAGAATCGTATCAAATACGATTCTTATAATAAGAACAAACATAAACATGTATATATCAGTATATATATAGATTATATAATCATCATATGATTATACAACTCACATTAATATCATATATTCAAAACATATATATACATACGCATATATAAACATAACAATTTGTAAAACATACAAAATCGCATACATAATAGTCATGGAATATTGTATACGTGTTATCATCATAAAACCAGTAAACACATAAATGAATTAAACACTTTTCGTAAGTAGCTCTGATGCCATTGTTGGGTTTCGAGCACATAAACGCAACGGAAACAGTAATTAAAAATGTGAAAAATCAGAATTTTTGAAACCCACCGCAGGATCCATGCGAAAAACATAGATTTAATTTGTAGATCAGATTGTTTACCTTAAGAACCTTTACCAATTGGTTGACTAATGGAGATCCAAAGCTTGTTTAATCACCACGCATCCCGCTCTCGCGATCTACGCTCTATCGGTATCCACACGAATGCTTGAACTCAAGGATTGGATGTGTACTAGCACAAACTCGTTTCTTTTTGCTCTATCTTCTCTCTTGGTGGCTAGCGTTTTAGTAAATTCTTTTTCACCCCAAAATCAGCCACACAAGAGATGTTATATAGAGAGTAAAAAAATGAATTATAACTCTTAACTAATTAGGAGTTATTATTAATTCGAAATTCCTATTTGTATTATAATTAAGTCTCACTTAATTATTTAACAAATAAATTTCATAATTAATATTAGTAAATTTGAATATAAATATTTATCCAATTAATTAAGTCATACTTAATTAATATTATAAATAATTTGAATTACTTTAATATAATTTAAATCCAATTTAAATTAAATAATCCTTCAAGCATTCTTAGTGTGTGACCCTATTGGTTATTATTACGTTGGCAACAAATTTTAAATCAAATTTAAAATCGTAAACAATGAGCGGCATCTAGTAATACATCTGATAGGGATAAATAAATCTTGATTGTGTAATTAAATATCACAGTAATTATACATGATTTGGGCTGCTAGGCCCAATAAGAAGATGTATGACATTCAGACCAAAAAGGTTAACACATTGATCAGGCCTGATGGACCAGATCAGGCCCCATCAGGCCTGATGGAACAAAGAAGGCCCAAAAACCCTGAATATTAATTAATTTCGTAATTAATTAATAAGGGAAAAATCAGCTACTGAGAAGAGTCCCAATAAGGATACAAATCCTTGCAGATTATCCTCTAAGGGACCTAGAAGGATAAGGAATCAGTTTCCTACTATATCAAAGTCCATTCTAATTCTGAAACTTGGCTACCAAGTCTCCTATACCAAGTCCAATTTAAGGACCACTAACATCTATATAAGGGGTCTCATCCCACAAATCAGAACTACGTTTTTTGGCTTGATTCTCTAATTCATAGAGATACGTAGGCATCTCGTAAAGGCAGAGTTAAGCTACGAAACACGAGAGCAGCCATTAAAGGCCTTGAGCTCCCAAACCTTAGCAATACAACAAATAATAACCTTAGTTTTTTATCCATAACTTTTGGTGCCGTCTGTGGGAAAGCACAATAATAACCATGGCGAAAACACAGAGAACAGTTAGAGCCCTTGAAGGAGGAACACCAACGGGGACAACCCAAGTGATTTCTTCAACTGTGGAGGTACCTCCTCATTCAACCTATGCAACCACGTAAGGAGAAACCCAGATAGGGGCAACTGAACCTCAGCCACAAGGGACGATTCCCTCGGCTACTCAAGGTACGAATCCCCAAGTTCAACAAGTACATGCACCTGTGAATTCTCGACCCATCGGGTACGAATATTCAACTATTGTTACTACTAACCCCCCTTATGGGATGCCCCTTTACCCCGAGGTTGGAGGAAGTGGACATGCTGGACGTAGTGAAGCACGAGGGCGCTCGCCCCCATGCATACGAGGTTTGGCTCCTATCCCTGAGGATTAAGAATTTTCTGGTCCTTACACTGAGAGAGACTCCGAATCTTCGGATGATGAAGTAGCCCCAAGAAGGAGACGTGTTGGCAAAGAGCCAATGGCTGATGGTAGCCAATGCCCTCAAAGCACCCAATGGGCGAATCCCCAAGAAGTGCAGGAAAGAATCAGGGCTCACGAGGCTGAGATTCAAAGGCTGAGGCGCGACTTGGAGGCGCACCAAACCACCAGACCCCCAGTACCTCCTAGGGGGAGAAATCCTCCTCCTATCATAGACCTGGATGGTCCAGTACAGAGAAGTGCTGTTGTCCCAAGGGCTGATCCAAGCAATCTTCTTCCCCTTGGAGATCCTGATGATCCTACTCCGCCCTTCACTGAAGATATAATGAATGCTCATATCTCAAGGAAGTTCAAGATGCCAACTATAAAAGCTTATGGCGGCACGGGAGATCCTGTTAATCATGTTAGAACATTCTCTGATGCACTGCTGTTGTAGCCCGTGAATGATGCTATTAAGTGTCGGGCCTTTCTTCAAACCCTGTCGGGTATGGCTCAAAGGTGGTATAGTCGTTTGCCCCCAAACTCTATTGGGTCGTTCAGAGAATTAAGTCAGGCTTTCATTAAACAGTTCATCAGTGGGAGAGTGCATGAGAAATGTTCAGTATCCCTCATGAGCATTGTGCAGGGAGCAAAGGAATCCTTGAGAGACTACCTGAATAGTTTCACAAAGGAAGCTCTAAAAGTCCCGGACCTTGATGATAAGGTCGCAATGATATCATTGCAACAAGGAACTAGGGATGAGTTTTTCAAGATGTCCTTGGCCAAACGCCCCCTGAAAGCATGTTGCAGCTCCAGGATAGGCAGGGAAGTTCATAAAGGTGGAAGAGAGCATGGGAAAGACCGTAGTAAGTAATGAGCCCACTAGAGGCAAGAAGCGGAAAACTGACCTGGAATATATCGCTAAGGACAAGTATCCAAGAACTGAACAAAACCCTGATTCAACCCCCAAGAAGGGAGGACCTGGGCAAAAGTTCACTGAATACGCCAAGCTGAATGCTCCTAGAAGCCAGATCTTGATGGAAATCGAGAAAGATAGAGATATTCGTTGGCCTAAGCCCTTGAAGGCTGATCCTGCAAAGCTAGATAAAAGCAAGTATTGCAGATTTCACAAAGATGTTGGTCATGACACCAATGAGTGTAGACAGCTGAAAGATGAAATTGAGTTCCTCATTCGAAAAAGAAGATTGAACAAATACACTGGAGAAGGAGGGGATTGAAGCAACAACGTGAGGAGAAACTTTGATGACCGAAGGAGAGATCAAGAAGATCAGGGGAGAAATCCCCAACCTAGGGGACCGGTGATAAATACAATCTTCATAGGACCGCGCCCCCGAGGGCCTGTGATCAACACAATTTTTGGAGGACCAACTACTGCTGGGTTATCCAAGAAATCCAGGAAAGCATATGCCCGAGAAGTTATGCATATTGTTGGGGAAGCCCCGAAGAGGGCCAGGACAGGAGTAACAATGTCTTTTGATGATTCTGATCTGGAGGGTGTAAAATTTCCCCATGACGACCCGTTGGTTATAACCCCGATAATAGGGAACAACCCAGTGAGAAGGGTCCTTGTGGATAATGGTGCCTCAGGGGATAACTTGCTCCATGACACCTTTTTGAGGATGGGATATAATGACTCCCAATTGACCCCAACCGACATGCCAATATATGGGTTTACGGGAGTGGAGTGCCCCGTAGAAGGGATAATCAAGTTGCCAACAACCATAGGCAGGAACCAAGGCAAGCAACTCAGATGTTGGACTTCGTGGTGGTAAAGGCTAGTTTGACTTACAACGCTATCATGGGAAGAATAGGGATACACGCCTTCAAGGCAGTCCCTTCTTCCTACCATTCAGTTATGAAGTTTCCTAACCGGGATGGGATCGCAGAAGAGAGAGGAGACCAAAAAATGGCTAGAAGTTGTTATGTGGCCTCTTTGAGGGCAAATGGAGTTGGGGGGCAGGTTCTTCCTATTGAAGATCTGGATATCCGAGATAATGATGAGAAAAAAGGAAAGTCAGCAGAAGACTTGGTTTCAATTCCTTTAACCCTCGAAGATCCTGAGAAGGTGACTTTTATTGGAGCAACGCTCGAGGAGCCCCTTAGAGGGAAGTTGGTGAAATTTTTGCAAGAAAATAGTGACATTTTTGCATGGTCAGTAGCTGATATGCCAGGCATAGACCCGGAACTGATTACTCACAAGCTGAATGTGGACCCAAATCGAAAGACAGTGAAATAAAAGAAAAGAAATTTTGCTCCAGAAAGGCAAGAAGTTATAAAACAGGAAGTGGAGAAGCTCTTGGAGGCTGGTTTCATTGAGGAGATTCAATTTCCAGAGTGGTTAGCAAACCCGGTAATGGTGAAAAAGGCCAATGGAAAATGGAGGATGTGTGTGGACTTTACTGATCTAAATGATGCCTGTCCTAAGGACTGTTTCCTGTTACCAAGGATCGATACTTTGATAGATGCCACTGCTGGGCATGAAATGCTGAGCTTCATGGATGGATTTAGTGGATACAATCAGATCAAGATGCACAAGGATGACATTCCAAAGGTATCATTCATCACTGACTTTGGTGTTTATTGTTATCTAGTTATGGCATTTGGTCTTAAGAATGCAGGAGCCACCTATCAAAGGTTGGTAAATAAAATTTTAAAAAATTTTATTGGCAAGACTATGGAAGTTTATGTCGATGACATGTTAGTCAAGAGTCTAGTAAAGACTAACCATATAACCCATTTGAGGGAAGCTTTTGAGGTCCTGAGGTACCACAAGATGATGTTAAATCCTACAAAGTGTGCTTTTGGAGTAGGGTCTGGAAATTTTTTGGGATTGATGGTCTCCAAGAGAGGGATCAAGGCTAACCCCGATAAAATAAAGGCAATCCTGGACATGGAACCATCAAAAACTGTCAAGGATGTTCAGAACCTCACAGGAAGGGTTGCTGCGTTGGGACGATTCATCTCCAAGTCAGGAGACAAGTGCTTGTCATTCTTCAAGTCGCTAAAGAACATTAAGGACTTTGTATGGAATGAGGAAAACCAGAAGGCATTCGAGGAATTAAAGAAATATATGGCCCAGGCCCCGTTGTTGGCCAAGCCAACTTTGAATGAAGTTTTATTCTTGTACTTAGCTGTTTCAGAGAGTGCCTTGAGCGCTGTATTGGTTAAGGAGGAACTGAAAATCCAGAAACCCGTATACTATGTCAGCAAAATTTTGCATGGTGCTGAGTTGAATTATTCAACTATTGAGAAATTTGCTCTAGCCTTGGTAATGGCTTCAAGAAAGTTATGACCTTACTTTCAGGCTCATCAAATTGAGGTGCTAACAAATCAGCCCCTGAGAAATATCATTTATAGTCCCAAGGCTAGTGGGAGATTGATCAAGTGGGCAATAGAGCTGGGAGAGTTCGACATCAAGTATAATCCACGAACGGCAATAAAAGCCCAGACATTAGCTGACTTCGTGGTGGAATGTACCATACCCAACCAAGAAGTCGGGGGCAGGAAGATACCATACCTCAAGACAAGGAGGTTGATAAGGGGGACAAAGAGAAGGATGATAAGGAGAAAGAATATTGGGTTCTCTATTTTGATGGAGCATCAAAAACAAATTCAAGTGGAGCAGGTTTGGTTTTACAAAGCCCTGATGGGTTCTTAATTAAGTATTCCATGAAGTTAGACTTCCCAACCACAAACAATGAGGCAGAATATGAAGCTCTGATAGCTGGTCTTGGTTTAGCGGGGACACTTAGAGTCAAGAACTTAAAAGTCTGTGGAGATTTGAAGTTGGTCATATCCCAGGTGAAGGGAGAGTTTGAGGCAAGGGATGAAACGATGGCTAAGTATGTCCGCCTAGTAAGGGCCGTGATGACCCAATTTGATGAATGCCTTGTTGAGCACATTCCAAGGGAGGAAAATGCTATGGTAGATGCATTGTCAAAGTTTGCTTCATCTGAGATGGAAGAAAGTTCTGGAAGTGTATACTATCACGTTTTAAAAACACGGAGCATTGATGTTAAGCTGGTGGCTCCCATAGGCCTGGGGACATCATGGATTGATCCTATTAAGGCTCACATTCAAACCGGTTGGTTACCAAATGATGCTACTGAAGCATGAAAATTGGTTGTTCGAGCACTAAGATACTCTTTGATAGATGGAATTCTGTTTAAAAGATCTTTCGTGGTTCCCTACTTAAGATGTCTCAAGCCCGATGAAGCTCGCTTGGCTCTTAAAGAAGTACATGAAGGCATATGTAGGCAACACTTGGGGGGCAGGGCCTTGGCTCATAAGATAACCCGTTTAGGCTTCTATTGGCCAGAAATGATGGCTGATGCCAAAGAATATGTGAAAAAATATGACCGCTGTCAGAGGCACGCACCAGTTGTTAGACAACCCCCCGAGATGCTGACCTCTATCAACTCGCCCATCCCCTTTGCTATGTGGGGAATGGATATATTAGGGCCTTTCCCCATGGCCACGGCACAAAGGAAGTTTCTGATTGTAGCCATTGATTATTTCACCAAGTGGATTGAAGTCAAACCCTTGGCCAAGATCACAACTAAGCAGGTTGCACAATTCCTGTGGGAAAGTATTATGTGCCGGTATGGAATTCTCCGCATCCTAGTCACTGACAATGGAACACAGTTCAGCAACGAGGAATTCAAGAAGTATTGTGAGGAAAATGAAATTGAATTACGATTCACATCTGTGGCTCACCCGCAAGCCAATGGGTAGGCGAAAATGGAAAATCGAATAATCCTGGATGGACTAAAGAAGAAGATCGAGAAGTCAAGGAATAACTGGGTGGATGAAATACTCCCTATACTATGGGCTTATAGGACTACCTGTAGAGTCATGACTGGAGCAACTCCCTTCATGTTAGCATATGGTGCAGAAGTAGTTGTTCCTGTAGAGATATCACATTCCTCCCCCAGGATTCAAGCTTTCAATGCTGAGGAAAATGAAGAAGAGAAAAGGTTAGCCCTGGATCTAATTGATGAAGTACGAGATGAGGCACATGCGAAGATAGTGGAATATCAGAAAAAAGCTTCATTCTACTACAACCTAAGGGTTAAAGAAAAGTTCTTCAAACAAGGTGACTTAGTCTTGAGGAAAGTTAAAGCTTCCGGTATAGGACAGAAAGGGAAACTTGCCCCAAATTGGGAAGGGTCGTACAAAGTCAAGAGCGTTCAGGGTAGAGGAACCTACAAGCTGGAGACTACGGATGGTTTTGAAGTCCCGAGAACTTGGCATGCGCAAAACCTGAAGGTTTACTATGTGTAAAATAGTTGAAGCACGATTCTCACTTGTCAGAATGACAAGTAGGTTTAAAAGCACCTTGAAGCTTTGCTTGCTTAGGATTTTTCTATATAGAAGATATGTTTAGATTTTATCAGGGCTGAACCCATTTCATGTAAGATATCAAGAATACCAAGTTATAATATAAAGCCTTCGACTTAATCTTAGCCTATTAGATTGATGAATTGTGAAAGATAAAACCGATTTATAAACTTGAGTCTGAAAAATCAAAAGAAAAATACGACGATACTTGGGAAAAATATGACTAAAAACAATAAAAGTCAATTACAAAGTTCAATATTGTCTAAGAAAGAAGAATTACATAAAACTTAGGCCTTGGAAGGCTGGGATTCTTTGGAACCACTATCCGAAGTCTCCTCAGATATCTCTTCAATCGGTCCCTCGGAAGTCCCCTCGAAAGTCTCCGCAGAGGTTCCCTCGGAACTATCTTCGGACGCTTTGGATGTTGTAGGAGACACTGGTTTAGGAGACGCTGTCTTTGGAGGATCTTCTACCCTGGCCTTCTTTATAACGGGCTCAGGCTCCTCCTCAGAAGAAGATTCCTCCTCTTCAGAGCTGGACTTGAGCTCCTTCATCTTTTGGCCTTGGCCTTGACTCCCCGATGGGCCATCCTTGATCAAATCGGCGAGCTTATCTGCTACGCCCCCAAGTGCTGGAACTCGCACAGGACAAGGGAAGGAAGACTGTTCCAGGACTTCTGGAAACTCATCCTGAATAACCTCCACAGCGGCATCCCAGCATTCCTTGTAGCTGACTGGATGAAGGAGGGCATCATGCTCCACTATTAAATCCTTGAATTCTTGAGTATCCATCCAGCCGTCAAAGGCCTTGTCCTTTTGAGCCTTGAGGATAACATTCTCAGCCCGGGCCATTTCCAAGTCAGAAGTTGGTGAGGCGAGTTGGGCTTCAAGGGCCTCTATTCTTTGGTTGGCCTCCTCCAGCTTTTTGTTCGCATCCTCGAGGCCAACTTTCCAAGCCTTGGCTTGGTGAATCGCCCCTTGAAAATGGGCGTTCGCTTATAAGATACACAGCAAAAGTAAGAAATGGGAAAAATCAAAAAGGCAAAAAAAACTATGAATGGAAAAGAAAAAGACGTACTGTCGCCAAAGCCTGAGCTCCGAAAAGCTCGTTAGCCTCCAAGTCATGTTGAAGGACAAAGTCTTGGTAGTCAACCGGGGAAATGAAATGCATGGACCATTCCTTCGCAAGCGTCGTGTTGCCAACAATCGAATCCTTGCCCCAGATTCCCCAAGCAGGTTGGAAGAAAGACCCTGGTTTTTGCTTGGTACGTAAAACTTGGTTGGGGCCTTCCTCGCCTGGTTCTTTTGCCTGGAGTAGGAACTCCGGGAAACGATCCCCACGGCGCGGGTCTTTGAAGACCTTTCCAGCATGCTTCATCCTGGTTGTTTCCAGGTCTTTAGGCTTTGTAGCCTCCTCAATATTTTCAGCCACTGCAACAAATAAGATAAGTGAGTTGAGAAATTAGCAAAATGGAAAATTGAAGAAATGAAGACAACTAGAGAAGGAAGGAAACATACTCTTTTTAGAAACATGAGAAAGGCCGTGTTCTACAAGAACGGTCTCCCTGATAAGATTCCAAGAATGGGAAGTCCCATTATCTTGAGTAAGGAGGTTGAAAGCTCTGATCTCCTCCTCAGACAAAACTATATCATTAGGGCTCTCATATACGGCTAGCCCAAAAGACGAGCGAAATAGGGTGCCCCAATCGCCACCCTCCCAAATAACGTACAGACGATCTTTCTTCCACCCCAAATTGTTGTCAGGGATGGACTTCCCGTTCACTATGTGGGGAACGGTTGGGTGCTGGTTTAAAGAAACCCACCCCGGATTCTTGTCAGGACTATTCTTGAACTGGAAAATCTTTCTGAAAACAGCAACAGAGGTAGAGACATTGTGCTTGGCGCATTGCGACAGATAGAACAGAATCAACCTCCAAGAGTTAGGAGGGAGTTGGCAGGGGCTGATGCCCACATCAGCTAGCAAAACAAGGATAAATGGGTGAAAGGGGAGTCTGATACCTACCCTTAGAATATCCCTGTAGACGCATAGTGCGTCCTTCCTCCACTGACAGGCCCTGTCGTCCGGACCTGCAAGAACTAGCTTGAAAGGATCCTTGATTTTGAAACAACCAGTCGACTTGTCCAGCTCCTTTGGATCCCGCAAGGCACTGATATGGTCGTGCGCGTCTAGATGCGCATCAGACGGGTACTCGTCCCCTCGTGTGTTGATCATATCGATCAAGGAAGTGTACCTTGATCGAATGGGGAATTCATTGGACTTTCTGGCCACATTCATCTTGGCCAAACGAGTCATTTTCTTATCAGCCATCTGAAAAAAGGTCACATAAGGAGACAATTTAAAACGCAAACTATGCAAAAACAAGCACAAGAAGAAAAAGGGAGAAGTGTTACCTGAAGTAATGCACCTAAAAAAAAGGCTTTGGGGCTTAAAATACTTCGACCTACTGTTATTTCTCTGAGATTCTTAACAGAAGAAAAAAAAGAAGGAGAATTTAGAAATGAGAAAGTGAGCAATAGACTCTACTCACTCCTTTATATAGGAGAAAAAGTGAAGTTGAAGGGACAAAAAGCCCAGTAAAGATAAAGGCCCAAAGAAAAAAGCCCAGAAATGGAACATTCCATAATATTCCAAAGAATTCCAAAGAAATTAAATAAAAATTCCCGAGAATTCTAGAGAATTCTAAAGAAGGTGTTTTAATATATTAAAGCCCATATTAATAAGAGGCCCAATGGGAGGCCCAAATCCAATTAGGATTTGGAAAAATAAAAGGCCCAAATCCAATTAGGATTTGGAAAAATACAAGGCCCAAATCCAATTAAGATTTGGAAAATAGAAGGCCCAAATCCAATTAGGATTTGGAAAAATAGAAGGCCCAAATCAAATCCCTAAAAAAGATAAGGCCCAAACAAGGCCCAATCCAAATTGGATGAGAAGGAAGCCCAATAAGACCAGGATTGAGGTCGAATTCTAGGTCATGAATTCTGCTCGAATTCTTTCGAATAGACACCCGAAAATTACGGGTATAATAGACCAGGATTGAGGTCGAATTTCAAGTCATGAATTCTGCTCGAATTCTTTCGAACATACACCCGAAAATTACGGGTATAATAGACCAGGATTGAGGTTGAATTTCAAGTTGTGAATTCTATTCGAATTCTTTCGAACAGACGCCCAAAAATTACGGGTATAATAGAACATGATTAAGGTTGAAAGCCAGACTAGGATTGAGGTCAAATTCCTGAATCAAGCACAATATTTTTCAAGAATGGGTGCAGAAACCTAGACTAAAATCCAGGTCGAATAATCGACTAGGATCCTGGTCGGAACCCAGGTCGTGAATCCTAGTCGAAACCTAACGACCAGGAAGCAAATAAGCACAGAAGTCTCGACTAAGATCTAGGTCGAAGGTTCGACTAGGATCCTGGTCAAAACCCAAGTCATGGATCCTAGTCGAAACCTAACGACCAGGAAGCAAAGAAAGACACTAGTTTTCGACCAAAATCCAGGTCGAAGGTTCGACTAGGATCCTGGTCGAAATCCAGGTCGTGGATCCTAGTCGAAGTCCTTTGACCAGGATTTGAAAGCTGGCCCAAAATTCGACTAGGATCCTAGTCGAAGAAGGGCTGAAAATTTGAGAATATTTGTGAAAATTGCAGAAAATTTGAAAAAATCTCGGGAAAAAGGGAAAATTCCTGAAAAATACCAAAAAATTCCTAAAAATAGGGAGAAGGTAAGAAAATAGAAAGGGAAATTTTTAAACGACCTTAAAGCCGCGTACAAGGAAAATCGTTGTAAATATGTAGGTCGCTCTACACTTTACGCAAAACGATACCCTGAAAGGGAATGAATGAACTTAACTTTTGCGGAATCTTATACGGTTTCCCAAAAGTTGGGGGGCAAATGATAGGGATAAACAAATCCTGATTGTGTAATTAAATATCACAGTAATTATACATGATTTGGGCTGCTAGGCCCAATAAGAAGATGTATAACATTCAGACCGAAAAGGTTAACACATTGATCATGCCTGATGGACCAGATCAGGCCTGATGGAACAAAGAAGGCCCAAAAACCCTGAATAATAATTAATTATGAAATTAATTAATAAGGGAAAAATCAGCTACTGAGAAGAGTCCCAATAAGGATATAAATCCTTGCAGATTAGCCTCTAAGGGACCTAGAAGGATAAGGAATCAGTTTCCTACTATATAGGACTCCAAAGTCCATTCTAATTCTGAAACTTGGCTACCAAGTCTCCTATACCAAGTCCAATTCAAGGACCACCAACATCTATATAAGGGGTCTCACCCCACAAATCAAAACTACATTTTTTGGCTTGATTCTCTAATTCACAAAGATACGTAGGCATCTCGTAAAGGCAGAGTTAAGCTACGAAACACGAGAGCAGCCATTAAAGGCCTTGAGCTTCCGAACCTTAGCAATAAATACAGCATATAATAACCTTAATTTTTTTATCCATAACAACATCATTGCTACCCAAGTAATAATAATTGAATCGGTGATCGATTAAACCTTTAATGAATAATGTACAATGTAATATAATCCCTTTAACCAAATATTATAGATTAAACTAGGGCCATGTAATGTGTCATCCTCATCATAGTTTAATCCAAGTTTCCTTGATCAATGAGTAGACTATCATATCAAATCAACATTTGAGCGTGGCCACGCATTTCGTAGTCTAGCTCACACAAGAGGCCAATAATATCACTCCTAAAATAGGAGGGTTAAATCCCATCTAGATTATTCATATTTCTCATACGATTCATAATATGCTCAATGTCCACTTTTATTATTACCCGGTCTAGGATAACTTTTAATGGAATCAATGTATATTAATTCTCGTATAGAAATATAATAATTTTAGGTCTAAGGACCATTACATCATTATCAATGTGAGAATTACTTATGACACAACAGACATGTATAATCTCACATCGGGTCTGTCCAACACCATGTACATATACATCTGCCTGTGTTTTTAACTTTAGTATCACTATAGCTATGATCAATGAGATGTGATCATCAGTCAACAAACACACCAGTTTTCATGTATTATTATTGTCCCTTATAATAATACTCGACTAGGGTCCTTTAGGAATATTGATACTATTCTCATAATCTCATTTCTAAGTCACGTACTTAGAGATATAGAATTGCATATCATATTCCAAGGACATTTATTAATCTAACATTTATATCGCAGTAAATTAAGAAATAATAAATTATAAAGGGAATAATCGATAGAACATAAACATTAATTATCCTAATATCTTAAATTAAAACATCATAGTGTTGTCTCTAGGGCACAAACACTAACATAAGTTCATCCGTCGAGACTATTTTAGAACATCCATCGAGATCTACAAAAATACTAAGTTAAATCTACTAAGGTGTTTTGTTCAACTTATCATCAAGTTCATAACATATTCTTAACAATCTCCCTCAATTTATGTCTACTAGAATTGTAGCCATAAATTAAGAGAAACTTGATGATAACAAAACACCCTAAATGTTCAGATTGAATTATGGTAGATAAAACTAGTAAGTGCTACAATTTATTTAAAATTTAAATAAAGTAGATGTAGATGTAGACGGGTTGGGAATGTAATCTTCCATCTTATCATCATTGAAGTCCAATCTTCTTTTGGGAAGTATTTTGTATCTGAACTTCCTTGTCTGTTGAGGTTCATTTTGCATTTTCTGATCCTGAGCTTTAGCTATCACAGGTTGCTTCTCAGAAATCTCAGTTGCAGTTTTCACAACTTGGAAATTGGCTACTATAGCAGCTTGATTTTTCTCCTATTTGAGCTTTATAGCATCTAAAGCAACTTGCTTCTTTTCTTGTTTAATCCTCTCATTTTATTCCTTCTTAGCTTCTGCAAACTCAGGGTGTCCATCCACCACACAGATTTCTTTTCCATTCCTGTAGATTTTAGCAATTCTTCTCTTTAGAATTGAGTCAGTTGGATCTTTGAAGAATGCAATGGACCTTGCCAACAACTTTATTTCATCTGGCCTTAGAGTCTCAAACATAAGATCCAAGGGATTTTTGTCAGATGATTTTGGATATTTTCTCTTGGCTTCAAAACCAGGTTGGCTTTTGGAGACTTTATACATGAAGGTTGGCCCTTTTCCAAATTACCTAGACTCATTTCATTCACAAAAATTTGTTTGAATTGAGAGAAGTGATGAAAGATTTTTTTTTTTGGTTTCTCAATTGGACCAAATTTCTTTATGATTTCATCATCAATTTTCCTTCATTTGTCATCCAGTTCCTTCTCAACTGCTGCAACATCCAGCTTCTTGAAATTTATATTTGATTCTAACTTAGCAGCATCTATTTGGATCAGATCAATGTTGTCCAAGACTGGTGGCTTAAGAAAAGTAATTTCTGGCATAATTACTTGATTGACTTGTATGTTTAGCACATTCTTCCCCTCACATTGGCTCCCCTTGGCTAACTGGAACAAGTGAATCTTTCCCCTTTTTGTTAGTATCAAGTTGAGTGGAGGTAGAAGTTTGTGTAACCACTAACTTTTAAAGTAACTGAGTTTGTTGGGCTTGATGTAAATGGATTGTTGTGATAGAAGCTTCCAATGTCTTGAGTCTTGTGTCCAAAGATTCCACTTTGCTGGCCATATCAGAATTTTTCCTGAGTTGTCTGTTAATGTCAAGCATGATTGTGTTGGGAAACTTAACATCTAGCCTGTCATTAACATCCTTCTTGACTTGATCAATTTCTTTCTTTAGCTCAGTGACATCCATAGACTGTTTGAGAGATTGAATTTGATGTAGTTTGAGAGAATTTAAGTGTGCTTATAGAAGTTTCTTGGTGTTGGCATTTATGGTAGTTTGAAGAGCTGTCTGAGTTTGTTGAATTGTGGCGCCCCCAAATACGGGGTCACGATTGGGTGTCACTACACAACTTTAAATAATAATAAAAACTTGTATATTAAAATAATATACAGATAACCCCTCATATTCAGGATCGCTTACAGGTTATAGTATGAAACAAGAATCTAACCTTCTAAAATTTACATTGTCTAAATACAATTTCATTACCTCACTACTAATTTCCTTGTATTGACCACTCCAATATTTCCACATTTTTTCAGCTGAAAACTCACCACTTTTGCTGTCTACTAAAAGCTATTCACCTTGCCCTTATTTGATACTGAAAGAAATAAGAGTTCACAAAGCAAGAGTGAGCCAAAAATGCCCAGCAAGTATCATAAATGGTTTCCAGATATCAGATCAGAAAATTCCTGGAAACGATTGTTGTATGATTTTAAAAATGACTTTACATATTTAAATAGTTGAGCGGACAAAATAGCGGCCCTCATTGGCCTTTAATCATAAATCACGTTTTTCCGTAAAAGGACAGTAATCATTTCAATAGTTCATCCTTTTGAAATTTATAATTATGAATTATTCGGAAAGGAATGTTATTAATGGGGATCAACAATAAATTAGACTGGACACTAGAAACTAACGTATGCACTATAACCTGCTGATTAGTCAGGATACAGTGCGGATCTATACCCAACTACATAGACCCAACCGACATATTGGGTACCCAGGCAACTAGGGCCTAAGGGTCTGGTTCATCCCTGACCCATAGGATCCAGCTTATCACTGGTCCTAATAGTAACCGTCCAGCCTGTAGAGTATTTTGATATCAAATCATTTTGATTTTCAAAACATCCCAAATTAGGGTTCGTAAATAACCCGAACGAATAGGTATTTGCTCAAGAGAGCAATCGAATTATAGGAACAATAACGGGAAGAACTGGCATAATAAGAGTAATTGCAGCGAAATATAAAACAGTTAACTATTCTGAACTTAGAATAGGAGCGAATAAATATTTGCAGTATTTAAGGAGAAAGGTTAGGAATACTTGCAGTATTTAAAAGAAAGTTTGGGAATACTTGCCTCAATTGATAATCTACTGATCTTTAACTAGCTGCCATAACATTCAGTCCTGTTGCATCTGCATTCCTCTTGACAGGCTACTTGACTTTTCTTATCATTTACCCTCTTAGGTTTATCTTTATTCTGAATCCACTCGTTTTAGTACTACACGCAATCAGGCTTTACTTCTACAATCTCTATCTGGCTTTGAACGTCTCGCACTATGTGCATCTATCATAAATAATGCTATTCAATGAACTGACAATATATAATTGACTAGTCTATACACTTATCCCTATCGTCTACCCGCCCAATAATAATATATAAGAATCACACCTCATTCAGATAACGTTTAAAAGACACGCTGACTCATTATTCACATAATACGTACACATAGGGCATGTAATCATATTATCCATAAAACACATAATCATGTAATTCATGTAGCACATAAGTTGAATCGACAAAAGATAGGTCTTAATATGTTTAGAATTAAAATCGGGTCAAAAAGAAAATTCTATCGATCAATAACCAACTCAGAATAATTCCTAAAACAAACACCCTTTTTATACAAAAGAATTTAGGTCTCGAAAATATTTTTAATAGAAGCAGAATATTTTTCTGAGTCTAGAGGCGTTCGTTTCGTATTAAACGGACGAACGGTGATTTATTATGAATTTTTGAACATTTTTCGGAATTAAAACGGTCTCCGAATCATTTAATAATTAAATATTAGGCTTCGAACACCCGAATTTGATTTAAAAATAATTATCGAGCCTTGAAAATAATTTAAATTAATATTTTAAAGCTCAATACCATTTTTCAGAATTTTTAAATCAATTTTAAATAATCAAATCTAATTAAATAATCAATTAAAAGTAATTAATAACTAATTAAATTAATTAATCAATTAATATTTAAATTAATTGACTAATTAAATAATTAATTATCAACTAAAATTAATTAACTAAATAATTTGGATTTATTTTTGGAATTAAAATAAATTTTCAGAATTAAAAATAATGATTTTCGGAATTTTAAATAATAAAAACCATTTTCTGAAAATAAAATAAAAAGAAAATATAATTTTGGAAAGTTTTGGAAACAGAAATATCATTTTTGTAAATTTTTAAAATCACAGGGACTGATTTATAAGATTCTGCAAACTAGGAGGGCAAAGTGGTAATTACACCATCTTCTTCCTCCTTCTACCGACTCCGGCGGCTGGCAGCCATAGCCGCCGCCTGGAGCTTTTCCGGCCATCGGAAAAATAAACCGGCAAGGCCCGGTTTTGGGTAAAAACGACTCGATTTCTGCTGGTTTTCAGGCCAAAATCAGTCTACGCTAACCCAGCAACACAGACTGAACAACAGGGAAGCAAAACGACCCCTGGATCGTTGTCTCCGGCTGGTAATAGCCATTAAAGCTGGCAACAATAACAAAATCCGGCGAGGTCCAATTTTAGTCAATACTCAACCAAAACTCACTATTCCAGTGTCAAAATAAAGCCAAGAACGATTACAAACTATTCATATCATCACAAACAATCAAAAACCACTAAATCATAAAACCCCAAATTTTGACATAAACCCTAATTTAAGGAATTAACAAATTACCTATCGTTCGAATTATCTGATGGCATAAACAGAAAGAGCATGAAAATCTGAACATTTTGGTTACTCATACTTCAAAAACTGAGATCTGCATCACCCTCAAATTTGGGTTTGATTCTCAGTATTCTTCAAGAACACCAAGAACACATATTCAAATAATTTTCAGAAAATCAAACCTTAATTTCTATATGATATTGAACTCTATTTTTGAAGTATAATATATGAATTGACCAGAAAAACATGCTCTACAACATGGAATCATCAAAATACTCAAATAATCAAGTCTGCAAAAATTCATATTTTATTCACTAAATAATTCGAAATTAAATAATTAAATAAGAAAATAACCTTGATTTCTGGGCAAACATTGATGATTGATTCAGAAAGAAGATTTTGAGAGCTTCGTTTTGATATGCTGCACACCCGAATCGGAGTTCGATAACGCCTTCGTTCGTACGATTGATTCTTAAGAACGTATTGGTTTTCTAGGGTTTTCTCTTTATTTACGGTATTTTTAACTGGTTGCAAATGAATAAACGAAATAAATGAAATAAGAAATTGGCTATTTATATTTACGGAATATTGGTTCGTTCTGGATCGTTAAATTAGTTGCTTAGCCGCTAAGTAACTACAAAATGATCCAAAAATAGATTACTTAGCCGCTAAGTAACTATAAAAATGATACAATTTAATACCAGAATTGGATAATTATCAAAACCGGGCTTCTCATAAAACACCATATATGAAAATAATGTAAAAATATCCCGTCTCTCTAGAATACGGGTTTTGTTGATTTATAGAAATGCTTATCGTATCGAAAATCTTGCGCCGGGCCGCGCACGGGTCAAACCGTAATCCGGATCGAAAAAGTCAAAACACGGAAAATGTCCGTAATTACCATATTAGGTTAGGAAGGAGTTTTCGGAAGAGTTTCGGGTTGTAAAAACGTAAAAACGGTTGAAGTCGGACGATTCCCGGCTTTATCAAATAATTTTCTAATTTTTCAGAAAATAACTAATAATACATAAATTATTATAAAATCATATAACACTCCAAAAATTACCATAAAAATATCTTAATTATCTATATTTTATTCTGGACATATTAAAATTAATATACTCACATTTTATCATATACAAACATCCAAATATTATTATCAATCATCAGATAATTCACCAAAAATTCATATAATATTCACATAACAATCAGACATTGATATAAATAATTATACGATATTTCCCGGATGTTACATGAATGATGTGAGATAGAGTAGATTTGAAGTGGTGCTCATCACATATCTTGGAAAATACCCAAGATGGCATCCTTGATCTTGAGCTAGGGCCTGCTTCTCCCCCTATGTCTATTAGCTCTTCTTCATCATCATCTTCATCCCCAAATAAATCCTCAGAACAATGTCATCACCAGCTGTGGGTGGCATGGTTGTGATGGCATCATTTCCCCTTTGCATTGAAGCAGTAGTATGAACTAAGTTTATCATCCTTTCAGTAGCCACATTATCCTGTTCAGCTAAAACTTGATATGCTGACACAGGGTGAGTAAATGCCTCAGCTTCATAAGAAACAGAGTCTAAGATAGCTTGATACTCTTGCTGAAATAGCTGTTTTTTGTCAGCCTCATTGACATCCATTAACTCACTTACAATGGACTCTTCACATTCTGATGTACCTGCTTTTCTCTTATTATCTCTATGTTCTTGCATCAAGGGCTCCCCTTGGCTCACTACCCTCACACCCCCACCTTCACCTACCAAGGTGGAACTTCCCTCACTCACTTTTTCCAGGCTGGAAGAAATAGCCTGTATATTTTCTTTCTTTTCTTCTCCTTTTTCCGGAGAGCAGCTCATCCTTTCACTCTATTCACTCCCTTCCCTCAATCCTAGGAGTGATTGTACAACTACTAGCTCATCCATCGGGGTAGTAGTTAGGATAGCCGACGGATGACTGCTGTTAGGCACATCCATCGGGATATAATCACTAGCTGATGGATGAAGAGTATCCACCGGAATAGTGGAAATAATAGAGTTTGGAGTTGAAACTATTATGGACTCTGTGCAGATTGATGATAATTTAGGCAAAGAAGTCTCAACAGTTCCTGAAAGAATTGGCAAGTGAGCTAACAAATCATCTAAAAGATGATGTTCACTTGCACTGAATTTTGGCTTCTCCTACAAAGTTAAAGAAGGAGAATCAGGAAGTGATGTGTGAATCATGTCCACATCCATAGAATTGGTGGGAGAATTTTGTGTGTTCGGTGCTTCTATTGTTAAAGATTTTGGTTGTGAATCCATATTTATTGGAGTCACATCAAACTGAATTTGAGAAGGTGCAGTGACTGAGTCTTTAGCTGCAGTTTGCACTGTGTGTGATCCCTGTACATCCCCAAGTTTTCTAGACTTCTTCTTTCTTGTATAAGTTTGGGGTGAGTCTGTGTCCCTAACCCTTTTGGTCTGTGCTCCTGGTTGGGAGCTTGTTTTAGTAGTAGCATCCTTTTGGGAGGATGTAACTAGAGATGTGCTAATTTCCTTATTAAGCACCACAGTTTGTTGGGAAACTGTGGTGTGGCTAGGTTGGGTACACTCACCTCACCATCCTTATTCTTAGGGCTTCTTTGATGTTCATCCTGTCCCTCACCAACCTCACTACCCTTCACACTCCCCTATTTGGTTTTGGTAGATTTTAAAACTGGCATATTTTGAGAGACACCAGAGTGTGGTTTCTTTGATTTGGATTTTGTTTCTTGGGTTGGCATTTGTTGGCTCATTGACACAGATTCCATAGCCATAATCAATGGCAAAGAAACTTGAGAGGTAGAATGAGTAGGGACAGAAGTATTTACCTTACTTACCTGAGGGCCCTCAATGATAGGCAAATAGACAAGGGGCACCTCTTTGTGGTGATTGGATTTGTTTAAATCTGCAATTACTCTTCTTTCTTGAAACCAACAATCCAGTTTGTTGGTTGGGTTCTCAATCACAAGATCCTCACAAAGATAGTTAGCATTAATCATAAGGAATCTAGCATAATAAACATTCCTAGATCTCTTTTTAATCTCCCCTAACTTGTAACCTAACTCAAACATGATAGTATCACTAGAATTATAGTAATTATCAATAACTAGCATGTAGAGCATGTTAATCATAGCAGTATTGACAAAATCAAAGTTGCTTATTTTACCAGAAAACACCTTGGTAACTACATCACACTGAAAACTCCACTCTTTCCTAAGACATAGTCGACTAATCTCACTTAATTTAGTTGTAGGAAGAACATAGCCAATAGAAATAAGAAAGTTAACTAAATCAGCATCTATGTGTGGTTTAGTAGTAGTGTTTTCAGGAATTTTAAAGCATGCTTGAATAGTATCACTGTTAATGCAAAATTCCTTACCTTTAATGGAAAAAGTTATGGTTTTGTCAGTTTCTTGAAACACAACAGTGGTCCACATCTCCTTCACAACTTCACAGTAGATTGTGGGTGATTCTAACATGGCATAGTTAAGTTTGCATCCCTTCAAAAAATCCATCATTTTGTGATAATCTTGAGAGGCTGGAATTTCTTTGTTCATAAGACCCACGAAGTTGTTCTTCTCATAAATGAATCCTGACTGAGACATGATCTTGACAACTGGTGCCATTGTTAAGCAGGGAAAATTGCAGAAAGAAAGGGGATTTTGCTTTGAGGAAGAAGAGAGCAGTTAATTGCATACAGAAAGATAAAAGCTAATATGAACTTGAAGTAAAGCTTTTATGTATTCTCAGATAAACGGGATATGTTAGATATATTTGATAATGTCATGGCTAATGTGATTTATGTTTAGTTTTCAGATCTTACTTAAACAGGATAAATCAGTACTTACTGGAAGTCAGGACTTAAGGATATCAGTACTTATATTATCAGGAGATAATCATCAAAAGATGGATATCAGAACTTAAGTACTAAAGGACGTTCAGATAAGGAAGGCAGCTGGTTAAAGGAAAGAAGATCGAGACAAACATAAGAAGAGATATGCATGAAGAAGGAATTCTATGAAGAATAGAATACTTGGAAGAAAAGATATCTGATTGATATATTTTAGGAAGCAGAATTATATTCCATATCAATTAGCGATTATCTTGTAACTGTGTAGTATATAAACACAGAAATAGGGTTTACACTATAAGTGTTATCACAATCGAGAAGATTATTCATTGTAACTGTTGTGGATAAAAAACTAAGGTTATTACTTGCTGTATTTAATACTAAGATTCGGGAGCTCAAGGCCTTTAATGGCTGCTCTCGTGTTTCGTAGCTTAATTCTGCCTTTACGAGATGCCTACGTATCTCTGTGAATTAGAGAATCAAGCCAAAAAAATGTAGTTCTGATTGGTGGGGGTGAGACCCCTTATATAGATGTTGGGAGTCCTTGAATTGGACTTGGTATAGGAGACTTGGTGGGCAAGTCTCATAATTAGAATGGACTTTGAAGTCCTAGATAGTAGGAAACTGATTCCTTATCCTTTTAGGTCCCTTTGAGGCTAATCTCCAAGGATTTATATCCTTATCGGGACTCTTTTCAACATCTGATTTGTCCCTTATTAATTAATTACGAAATTAATTAATAATCAGGGCTTTTGGGCCTTTTTTATTCCATCAGGCCTGATCTGGTCCATCAGGCTTAACCTTTCTGGTCTGAGTATCATATATCTTTTTATTGGGCCTAGCAGCCCACAGCTTGTATAATTAATGCAGTATTTAATTATACAATCATAATTTATTTATCCCTATCATTTGCCCCCCAACTTTTGGGAAACATCGATTAGGTTTCGCAGAAGTTAAGTCTGTTCGTTCCCTTACAGGGTTTCATTTTTCCGTAAAGTGTGGAGCGACCTACACATTTACAATGAATTTTTCCTTTTATTCAGGAATTATCTTAATTTCCAGGAATTTTTCCCTTATTTCCGGGATTCTTTCCTAATCTTCTGGATTTTTCCCTAATTTTCTGCGATCCTTTTCTGGATTTATTCCTTATTTCTGAAAATATTAACATTTTTCAGAAAATATTTAAGGAATTTTCTTATTTTTCTAATTAAATGATCAGAAAAATAGAACTTTTGCTGCTCAATACATCCAAGGCGTTGTTGATCCACGCCTAGGAGACAGTTTCCTAACAACGTCTAGGAAACTTGCGTCCTGGGCGTTGTTGGAGGCTGATGCTTCCTGGGCGTTGTTGATCCACGCCTAGGAGACGGTTTCCTAACAACGTCTAGGAAACTTGCGTCCTGGGCGTTGTTGGAGGCTGATGCTTCCTGGGCGTTGTTGATCCACGCCTAGGAGACGGTTTCCTAACAACGTCTAGGAAACTTGCGTCCTGGGCGTTGTTGGAGGCTGATGCTTCCTGGGCGTTGTGCACCCACGCCTAGGAGACAGTTTTCTAACAACGTCTAGGAAGCTTGCGTCCTGGGCGTTGTTGGGGATAAATGCTTCCTGGGCGTTGTGCACCCACGCCTAGGAGACAGTTTTCTAACAATGTCTAGGAAGCTTGCGTCCTGGGCGTTGTTGGGGACAAATGCTTCCTGGGCGTTGTTGTACCACGCCTAGGAGCCACACTTCTAATCAACGTCTAGGGATGATGCATCCTGAGCGTTGTTGGGGCTGTTCGAGCCTTGATTCATTCAATGAACTTTGATTTTAAATCTTTTCAAAATTCAAATCTTATGGGCTTCCCGCCTTTTTCTTAGGCCCAGGCCCGTTTGTGCATCTTTGAGCTCCTCTATATAAGAGGTGGAGTGTGAGTTCATTTCTCACACTTCACTTTCACAAAAATTTCTAAATTTCAACTCTGCAATTAGTCTCTCAAGAATCGCCACCTCCAAGCGATTTCCGGCTTTCTACTCCGCCGCTTTCTGGGCTTATTTTGAAGATTCCGTTTGAATCTTTATCTTCTTTACTTACTTTCAAGAGCTTCCTGGGTTTTTGTCTTCATTTATGGCGGATTCCGATTCATCTCACTCCCATGTCCCCCAAGCTGTTGCCCGTCCCTCTAGGGCCAGCCGAGGTAAAAAATCTCTTGTACATTCCTTAGTTATTTCTCTTAGGGATCTTTTAACCGAATTTGGGCAAGCCTTTCCTAATATGTTACACTTAGATGCATATAATTATCCTTCTAGATTTGGTCCAGATCAAGTAGGTACCATAGCCCGCCTTTTTGGCATTTCTCACCCTTATAGGGTCGAGGCTCCAGGTCCAAATGATAGGGCCTGCTACCCAAAACCTGGGGCCATTCGGGTCTATAAGGAAACCTTCTATGCTGGTTTTCGCCTACCTCCTCATCCTTTTGTTTTTCGCCTTTTGGCTGAGGCCCGAGTCTGTCCGACCCAACTCACACCCAACTCTTGGCGTTTTATTCACTGTTATATGGCCCAATCTCGTAAACACGGTTTTGAGCCAAATGTTTGTGTCTTTCGTTATTTATTTAAATTTGTAAATGCTTCTGAGGACCAAGGATGGGTCAAAATAGTTCATAGATCCTTGGCTCATTCCTGCTTTATTTCTGGCACCAATCCCGACTCGTATCCAACATGGAAGAGTGAGTGGTTTTATATATTTCTGGATTCCGAGGAGGGTTGGGACCATTTTTTCAGGCCTAACTTCTCAAAAAGTATAGACGGGTCTTTAAGAGACCTAAAATTGGGGATAGATGAGGATGCGGCCATCAAGGCCATTACTGCTGATAACTTGCACCATTGCGCTCTCATCCTTTCAGAGGGTAATTTGCAAGGTTTAGGTCTAAGTGACCTTGGTCCCGAGGGTATTTCTTTCCCCTTTTTGTTCCATTTCCTCCATTCTCTATTTGTCCTTTTTCTTACGTGCTCGTATTTGTCTGCAGCTAGGGCCGCTTTGGACATGATCTTCAAGAAGCGGGAGGCCCGTGCCGCCAAGGGCTCTGCTGTTGAGAGCCACCGCGACAAGCGGGTTAGGATTGGTGAAGGCCCTTCAGTCACGGTTCAGGAGGCCGTCCCTACTTTTTTATCCCAGAGGCCTCCTAGCCTTGATGAAGATAACTCTCCCTTCACCGTCACTTGGGGCCTTCAGAGGAGGGACACGGTGGTAGGGAGTTCCGAGGCTGCCGCCATTTGGTCTCAGAGTGTGATCACGCCTCGTGACAGGGCTGAGATCGTCGAGTCTTCTGATGACCTACAGATTGAACGTCTGGGTGCTCAGGCCGTGGCTTCTGTAAGCCTCTTCCTTTTTTAACTGTTTTTTTTATTATTATTATTACTTACTGTACTTTGATATGTTCGTGCAGATGAATACCTATCTCCAGGCTGCCCTTCACAACTTGAAGGATGTGAGGACCAGCCTAACTATTGCTGAGAGGGACAGGGATAGGTACCTCAAGGCTTCCGAGGCCAACTTCACTCGTTTCCGTGAGGTAGAGAAGGAGCTGGCGGACGAGAAGGAGAAAGTTCGTAAGCTGGAGCTGGATGCTCAAAGGGCCCGAGCTGAGGTGATAGCTGAGTATAAGGCATCTCAGGACTTTCAGGATGTCCTAAATGCTGAGTACGATGCTAACTTCCCGGAGACCTTTTCTAGCTGTTGGGAGCAGATAGTAGAGGAGATTGGGAAGAAGATTCCGGAGGTGACTCTCACTGCCTATCCAGTCCCTGATATTCCTGGGAAAGAACCTCTTCTTGATGATATCCCTCTTTCTCCTATTCTTGCTTCTTGCTTCTTCTGCTGAGGCCGAAGCTGTTTCTCCTCGAGGTGCTGATCCTGTTCCAGTTCCTTCTTCTGCTGCCAATGAAGGAAACATCGATGATGACTTCTTCAAGGATCTTTGAGTATTTTGTTTTTCTTGTTTGGCCCATTGTGGCTTTCTATGTATTGACTTAATCGTATTCAGAACTTATTACCCTTCGGGGCTTGTATTCTATATGTTGCTTTTCTTGCCTCTTTCTATCTTTGAGTTTACAATCTTAATATGCATTTGAATCTTAAACATCCTTAGATTGAAATAATTTCAAACTCTTTAATATGAAGTCTGGTTTTTCAAAACCTTACATAGCATGGGTTCGACCCTAATTAATAATAACTAGACAAAGTAAATTCTACTGGAATATAAAATCCTACGCAAGCAAAGCTTCAAGGTACTTTTAAACCTACTTGTCTTAATGACAAGTGAGAATCGTACTTCGCCTATCTTACACGTAGTAAACCTTCAGGTTTTGTGCGTGCCAGGTCATCGGGACTTCAAAACCATCCATAGTTTCCAGCTTGTAGGTTCCTCTACCCTGAACGCTCTTGACTTTGTACGGCCCTTCCCAATTTGGGGCTAGCTTTCCTTTCTGTCCGACACCAGAAGCCTCTATTTTTCTCAAGACTAGATCGCCTTGTTTAAAAAACCTTTCTTTAACCCTTAGGTTGTAGTAGAATGAAGCCTTTTTCTGATATTCTACTACCTTTGCATGTGCAGTATCTCGCACTTCATCGATCAGATCCAGGGCTAACCTCTGCCCTTCCTCATTTTCTTCTGCATTGAAAGCCTGAATCCTTGGAGAGGAATGTGATATCTCTACTGGAACTACTGCTTCTGCCCCATACGCCAACATGAAGGGAATTGCTCCTGTCGTAACTCTACAGGTAGTCCTATAGGCCCATAATATGGGAAGTATCTCATCCACCCAATTATTTCTTGACTTCTCGATCCTTTTCTTTAATCCATCCAGGATTATTCGATTTGCTACTTCTGCTTGCCCATTAGCTTGTGGGTGAGCCACAGAGGTGAACCGTAACTCAATTTCATTTTCTTCACAATACTTCTTGAATTCCTCATTGTTGAATTGTGTTCCATTGTCAGTGACGAGGATACGGGGAATTCCATATCGGCACATAATGTTTTCCCACAGGAATTGTGCAACCTGTTTAGTTATGACTTTGGCCAAGGGCTTGGCTTCAATCCACTTAGTGAAATAATCAATGGCTACAATCAGAAACTTCCTTTGTGCTGTGGCCATAGGGAAAGGCCCTAGAATATCCATCCCCCACATAGCAAAGGGGATTGGGGAGTTGATAGAGGTCAGCATCTCGGGGGGTAGTCTAACAACTGGTGCATGCTTCTGACAGCGATCACACTTCTTCACATATTCTTTGGCATCAGCCATCATTTCTGGCCAATAGAAGCCTAAACGAGTTATCTTATGAGCCAAGGCCCTGCCCCCCAAGTGTTGTCCACAAATACCTTCATGCACTTCTTCAAGAGCCAAACGTGCCTCATCGGGCCTGAGACACCTCAAGTAGGGAACCACGAAAGATCTTTTGTAAAGAATCCCATCTATCAAAGAGTACCTTAGTGCCCGAACAGTTAACTTCCGTGCTTCAGTTGCATCACTTGGCAACCAACCGGTCTGAATGTGAGCCTTGATGGGATCAATCCATGACGTCCCCAAGCCTATGGGAGCCACCAGCTTAACATCTATGCTTCGTGTCTTCAAAACACGGAAGTACACACTTCCTGAACTTTCTTCAATCTCAGACGAAGCGAACTTTGATAGCGCATCTGCCTTAACATTTTCTTCCCTTGGAATATGTTCAACATGGCACTCATTAAATTGGGTCATCACAGCCCTTACTAGGCGGACATACTTAGCCATCGTATCATCCCTTGCCTCGAATTCTCCCTTTACCTGGGATATGATCAGCTTCGAGTCTCCACGGACCTTTAAGTTTTTAACTCTAAGTGTCCCAGCTAGACCAAGGCCAGCTATTAGGGCTTCATACTCTGCCTCATTGTTTGTGGTTGGAAAATCTAGCTTCATAGCATACTCAAATAAGAACCCATCAGGGCTTTGCAAAACCAACCCTGCTCCACTGGAATTTGTTTTTGATGCTCCATCAAAATAGAGAACCCAATATTCTTTCTCCTTATCATTCTTCTCCCTGTCCCCATTGTCGACTCCCTTGTCTTGAGGTATGGTATCTTCCTGCCCCCCGACTTCTTGGTTGGGTATGGTACATTCCACCACGAAGTCAGCTAGTGCCTGGGCTTTTATGGCCATACGTGGCTTATACTTGAGATCGAACTCTCCCAACTCTATTGCCCACTTAATCAGTCTCCCACTTGCCTTGGGACTGTGAATGATATTTCTCAGTGGCTGATTTGTTAGCACTTCAATTTGGTGAGCTTGAAAATAAGGACGCAGCTTTCTTGAAGCCATTACCAAGGCTAAAGCGAATTTCTCAATGGCTGAATAATTCAACTCAGCACCATGCAAAATTTTGCTGACATAGTATACGGGTTTCTGGACTTTCAGTTCCTCCTTAACCAACACGGCGCTCAAGGCGCTCTCTGAAACAACCAAGTACAAGAATAAAACTTCATTCAGAACTGGCTTGGCCAACAACGGGGCCTGGCCCATATACTTCTTTAACTCTTCAAATGTCTTCTGATTTTCCTCACTCCATACAAAGTCTTTGATGTTCTTTAGTGACTTAAAAAATGACAAGCACTTGTCTCCTAACTTGGAGATGAATCGTCCTAACGCAGCAACCCTTCATGTGAGCTTCTGAACATCCTTGACAGTTTTGGGGGGTTCCATGTCCAGGATTGCCCTTATTTTATCGGGGTTTGCCTCAATTCCCCTCTTCGAGACCATCAATCCCAAAAATTTTCCAGATCCTACTCCGAAAGCACACTTCGTCGGATTCAACATCATCTTGTGGTACCTCAGGACCTCAAAAGCTTCCCTTAAATGGGCTATATGATCAGTCTTCACTAGACTCTTGACTAACATGTCATCAACATAGACTTCCATAGTCTTACCAATAAGATCCTTAAAAATTCTATTCACCAACCTTTGATAGGTGGCTCCTGCATTCTTGAGACCAAACACCATAACAAGATAACAATAAACACCAAAGTCAGTGATAAATGATACCTTTGGAATGTCATCCTTATGCATTTTGATCTGGTTGTATCCGCTAAACCCATCCATGAAACTCAACATCTCATGTCCAGCGGTGGCATCAATCAAAGTATCAATTCTAGGCAGCGGAAAACAGTCTTTGGGGCATGCATCATTCAGATCGGTGAAGTCTATACACATCCTCCACTTTCC
Source organism: Apium graveolens (assembly GCF_009905375.1). NCBI lineage: Eukaryota > Viridiplantae > Streptophyta > Magnoliopsida > Apiales > Apiaceae > Apium > Apium graveolens. The sequence goes on from NC_133648.1 coordinate 91,112,312, forward strand.
ATTAGACTTCTTCACCATTACAGGGTTTGCTAACCACTCCGGAAATTGAATCTCCTCAATGAAACCAGCCTCTAAGAGCTTTTCCACTTCCTGCTTTATAGCCTCTTGTCTTTCCGGGGCAAAATTTCTTTTCTTTTGTTTCACTGTCTTCCGGCTTGGATCTACGTTTAGCTTGTGAGTAATTAACTCCGGGTCTATGCCTGGCATATCAGCTGCTGACCATGCAAACACATCACTATTTTCTTGCAAAAATTTCACTAACTTCCCTCTAAGGGGCTCCTCTAATGTGGCTCCAATGAAAGTCGTCCTCTCAGGATTCTCGGGGTCTAAAGGAACCGAAACGAATTCTTCTGCTGGCCTTCCTCTATTCTCATCATTTTCTCGAACATCCATATCTTCAATAGGAAGAACCTGCCCCCCGACTCCATCTGCCCTCAAAGAGGCCACATAACAACTTCTAGCCATTTTTTGATCTCCTCTCTCTTCTCCAATCCCATTTCGGGTGGGAAACTTCATGACTGAATGGTAGGAAGAGGGGACTGCCTTGAAGGCATGTATCCCTGTTCTCCCCTTGATAGCATTATAAGTTGAACTAGCATTTACCACCACGAAATCCAGCATCTGCGTTGCTTGCCTTGGCTCCGTACCTATGGTGGTTGGTAATTTGATTATCCCTTCCACAGGACATTCTACTCCAGCAAATCCATATATCGGCATGTCGGTTGGTGTCAACTGGGAGTCGTTATACCCCATCCTTAGAAAGGTGTCGTGGAGCAAGATATCCATAGAAGCATCATTATCCACAAGGACCCTCTTAACCGGGCTATTTCCTATTATTGGTGTTATGACCAGCGGGTCGTCATGGGGAAACTTTACACCCTCTAGGTCAGAATCATCAAAAGCCAATGTTACTTCTGTCCTGGCCCTCTTCGGGGCTTCTCCAACAATATGCATAACCTCTCTAGTATATGCCTTTCTGGAATTTTTGGACAATCCAGCAGCAGTTGGACCTCCAAAGATCGTGTTTATCACAGGCCCTCGAGGTCTCGGCCCTCCATAAATGGTGTTTATAACTGGTCCTCTAGGCTGGGGGTTTCGCCCCTGATCGTCTTGGTCCCTCCTACGATCTTCAAAGTTCTTCCTTCCATTATTATTCCTATCCCCTCCTTCTCCAGTGTATTTGTTCAATCTTCCTTTTCGAATGAGGAACTCAATTTCATCTTTCAATTGCCTACACTCGTCGGTGTCATGGCCAATATCTTTGTGAAACCTGCAATACTTGCTCTTATCTAGCTTGGCGGGATCGGCCTTCAAGGGCTTAGGCCAGCGAACATCTCTGTCTTTCTCAATCTCCATCAAAATCTGACTTCTAGGAGCATTAAGCTTAGCGTATTCAGTGAACTTTTGCCCAGGTCCTCCCTTCTTGGGGGTTGAATCAGGGTTTTGTTCGGTTCTAGGATATTTGTCCTTTGCAATATATTCTAAATCAGTTTTTCGCTTCTTGCCTCCAGTGGGCTCATTACTTACTACGGTCTTCCTCATGCTTTCTTCCACCTTGATATACTTCCCTGCCCTCTCTTGGAGTTGTAACATGTTTTCAGGGGGACGTTTGGCCAAGGACATCTTGAAAAACTCATCCCTGGTTCCTTGTTGTAGTGCTATCATGGCTACCTTATCATCAAGGTCCGGGACTTTTAAAGCCTCCTTTGTAAAACGATTCAGGTAATCTCTCAAGGATTCCTTAGCTCCCTGCACAAGACTCATAAGGGATGCTGAACTTTTCTCATGGACTCTTCCACTGATGAATTGTTTAATAAAAGCCTGACTTAATTCTCTGAACGATCCAATAGAATTTGGGGGCAGGCGACTGTACCATCTTTGAGCCATACCCGACAGGGTTTGAGGGAAGGTCTGACACTTTATAGAATCATTCACGGGTTGCAGCAGCAGTGCATTAGAGAATGTCCTAACATGATTTGCGGGGTCTCCCGTGCCATCATAGGCTTTGATAGTGGGCATCTTGAATTTCCTTGAGATATGGGCATTCATTATCTCTTCTGTGAAGGGTGGAGTTGGATCATCAGGATCTCCAAGGGGAAGGAGATTGCTTGGATCAGTTCTTGGGACAACAGCCCTTCTTCTTACCGGACCATCCAGGTCTATGACAGGAGGAGGATTTCTCCCCCTAGGAGGTATCTGGGGTCTGGTGGCCTGGTGAGCCTCCAAATCACGCCTCAGCCTTTGGATTTCAGCCTCATGAGCCCTGATCCTTTCCTGCACTTCTTGGGGATTCGCCCCTGGGGTGCTTTGGGGGCGTTGCCTTCCATCGGCCATTGGCTCTTTTCCAGGACGCCTCCTTCTCGGGGCCACGTCATCATACGAAGATTCGGAGTCTCTTTCAGTATAAGGACCAGAAAATTCCCGATCCTCAGGAATAGGACCCAAACCTCGTATATAGGGGGGTGACTTCCCTCGTGCTTCGCCTCGCCCAGCATATCCGCTTCCTCCAACCTCAGGGCGAAGGGTCATCCCATAAGGGGGGTTAGTAGTAACAACAGTTGAATATTCAAACCCGACGGGTCGAGAATTCACAGGTATATGTACTTGTTGAACTTGAGGATTCGTACCTTGAATAGTCGGGGGAGTTTTCCCTGTTGCTGAGGTTGAGTTGCCCCTATCTGGGCTTCCCCCTGAGTAGATGCATAAGTTGAATGGGGAGGAACCTCCACGGTTGATGAAATCACCTGGGTTGTCTCTGAAGGTGTTCCTTCCTCTAGAGCTCCAATTGTTCTCCGTGTTCTCACCATGGTTGTTGTTGAAGTTTCCCACAGACGGCGCCAAATGTTGTGGATAAAAAACTAAGGTTATTACTTGCTGTATTTAATACTAAGATTTGGGAGCTCAAGGCCTTTAATGGCTGCTCTCGTGTTTCATAGCTTAATTCTGCCTTTACGAGATGCCTACGTATCTCTGTGAATTAGAGAATCAAGCCAAAAAACGTAGTTCTGATTGGTGGGGGTGAGACCCCTTATATAGATGTTGGGAGTCCTTGAATTGGACTTGGTATAGGAGACTTGGTGGGCAAGTCTCATAATTAGAATGGACTTTGAAGTCCTAGATAGTAGGAAACTGATTCCTTATCCTTTTAGGTCCCTTTGAGGCTAATCTCCAAGGATTTATATCCTTATCGGGACTCTTTTCAACATCTGATTTGTCCCTTATTAATTAATTACGAAATTAATTAATAATCAGGGCTTTTGGGCCTTTTTTATTCCATCAGGCCTGATCTGGTCCATCAGGCTTAACCTTTCTGGTCTGAGTATCATATATCTTTTTATTGGGCCTAGCAGCCCACAGCTTGTACAATTAATGCAGTATTTAATTATACAATCATAATTTATTTATCCCTATCAGTAACCCTAGCATCTCTCGTGATATTTGTTCATCACTGAGAGAGAACAGTTCCATACTGTAACAGAGTTTATTGTTTCAATAAAGTTTGTTTTCTGTTACTTGAGTTATTAAAGTTCAATTTGATTGTACTATACACTGTCTTCACCCCCTCTACAGTGTGTGTGTGACCTAACAGGATAAAAATTAAAGGTAAAACTTAAAAACCTAATGAGAATTGCCCAAAATAGCCGTTTAAAAGTAAAAATAAACTATCAAAATTTAGTCAATTATTCATCGTGATATACTTGCAGACTGTAAGTATATCCGATGGATAATGTTCAGAACTTCAACGGCTAAAATGTAAACAATTCGACGGATGAGAATAAAGCAATTATCCGTCGGGTTAAAAAATAATCCAGAAAAGTAAAGTCTGTACCAAAGGAGAAGAGTGATTACACTGCTGAAGATATCGCATCAATTGCTAAGGATGCTAAGGTACGACACTTACTGCATAGTGCTATTGATAATATAATGTCAAACAGGGTAATAAACTGCAAGACTGCAAAGGAGATATGGGATGCTTTGGAAACAAGATGTCAGGGAACAGATACGATCAAGAAGAACAGGAAGACAATACTCACTCAAGAGTATGAACACTTTGACTCAAAGGCTAATGAGTCATTGACTGATTTATATGATAGATTTGTCAAACTCTTAAATGATTTGTCACTGGTTAATAAGGAGTATGATCTTGAAGATTCAAACCTTAAATTCCTGTTAGCTCTTCCTGAATGCTGGGATTTGAAGGCAACAATAAGAGACAACTATAATCTTGATGAAACAACTCTTGATGAAATTTATGGAATGCTCAAGACTCGTGAACTTGAGATGGAACAAAGAAGCAAGAGGAAAGGAGGAAAGTCAAGGACAGTGGCTCTTAAGGCTGAAGAAGAATCCCCCAAGGCAGTACCTCAAGGAAAGATAAGGGTAAAGCTCTCTTCACAAAGTCTGATACTGAGTCATCAAGTTCTGAAAGTGATGATGACTCAGAATCTGAAAGCTTGCCTAAGACGGATGCTGATGAAGAGATGATGAAGCTGTGTGCTCTTATGGTGAAATGGATCACAAAGATTGCATACAGGAAGTTCAGGAAGGGAAAGAAGTTTTCCAAGAAAGGCACAAGTTCTGATAAGAAGAATTTCAGAAAATCTGAGGGAAGAGGAGGAAAGTCTGACAGAGGAGATTATACAAATGTCAAATGCTACAACTGTGGTGAGAAAGGCCACATATCTCCTGATTGCAAGAAAGTGAAGAGTGACAAAGGCAAGGCTATTGTCACAAAGAAGAAAAGTTGGACAAACACCTCAGATTCTGAAAGTGAGGAGAATTATGCCTTGATGGCAAATGCTGATAAGGCAAGTGCTGAAAGCAGTTCTAAAGCTGCTGAATTAAAGGTACCTCAAACTACTTATGCTTTTCATACTGATGATATTAATGAGTTGAGAAGATATCTTAAAACAATGTTCATTAGTTATAGAGATCAAACTTTAACATGTGAAAGATTAACTTCTGAAAATCTTGCTTGTAAAAAGAGGAATGATTATTTAGAAAAAAAGTTAGTCATGTTCCATCAAACTCAGAAAGATAGAGATGATGCTTTCTATGTTAGGGATGAAGTGCTTAAAATGAATGAATCTCTAAAAGCTGAGTTAGAAAAGGAAAGAGAGATTATCAGGACTTGGACTAACTCTGGCAGAACAACTCAGAATTTGTTAAGTAGTGAAAACTGGAAAGAGGGCTTAGGTTATGGAGAGGATAAGAATGATAAAGGAACTGTAGATATTAAGCCTGTAGTTGTTAAACAAAAGCCAAAGTTAAAACCTGTTAAGTTTGTAGCTGTAAAGTCTAATAATGAGAAATCAGAAGTTAAAAAGGAATTAACTTCTGACAAACTAAAACAGGAAAAGACAACTGCAGTAAACGTAGGCTTAATGACTAAGAAGCAGCTTAAGTATAAGCTGAAAGATGTTAAGAATGCAAACAAGGTAAAATCACCTAGGAAAAATAGGAATGGAAAGGAAGGTGTGAATAAAAGCAATGATTATAAGCCTGTTCCTGAAGGTCCTAGGAAAACGTGTCATAACTGTGGAAGTTCTAACCATCTGGCTTCTTTTTGTAGGAAAAATAAGAATATAAACTCCTTACCTTCAAAGTCAGGGGTTAAGAGTCAGTCTGTTAGATATAAGCCACAAAATCCTTGTTTTCATTGTGGTAGTTTATGGCATTCCATTTATACTTGTAAGGAATATCATAGTCTGTACTATGATTATTATCAAATAAAACCTTCTTTAAAGAAAGTTAGCATTGTTCCTTCTAGTGTAAGTTCTGATTTAAAGTCTGATAGTGTAAATTCTAATAAGAAAAATGTTAACATAAACTCTGATGCTAAATCCGCTGCAAATGTTAACAAACTTAATAAGGCCAAAGGATCCAAGCAAGTCTGGGTCCTTAAAACTAATCATTAGTGGTCTTTGTGATTGCAGGGCAACAGGAAAAACATCCTAGTTCTGGACAGTGGATGTTCAGGACATATGACTGGAAATAAAGCCCTGCTATCAGACTTTGTGGAGAAGGATGGCCCAAGTGTTTCTTATGGAGATGGCAATATTGGAAAAACATTGGGATATGGCAATATCAATCTTGGGAATGTCATCATTAAAGAAGTAGCTCTTGTCTCAGGACTTAAACACAATCTGCTGAGTGTCAGTCAAATCTGTGACAGAGGTTATCATGTGGATTTCTTTGAAGAACACTATGAAGTTGTAAGTAAATCTACAGGCAAAGTTGTTCTGAAATGATACAGGCGTGGTAACATTTATGAAGCCAAGCTTTCAACAAATACTGATGGTTCTGCAATCTGTCTGATGAGTAGAGCATCAATTGAAGAAAGATGGAATTGGCACAAGAAACTCTCTCATTTAAATTTCAACAATATAAATGAGTTGGTCAAGAAAGATCTTGTGAGAGGACTGCCAAAGTCAGTATTTGCTCCTGATGGCCTTTGTAATTCTTTTCAGAAGGCCAAACAAAGAAAATCTTCATTCAAGAGCAAGACTGAATCATCAATTCTTGAGCCTTATCACCTACTACATGTTGATCTATTTGGTCCAGTAAATGTCATGTCTATTGCAAAGAAGAAATATGCTATGGTCATAGTGGATGAGTTCACCAGATACACATGGGTGTATTTCTTACACACAAAAAGTGAAACTGCATCTATCTTGATTGATCATGTCAAGCAACTGGATAAATTGGTCAAGGACTCAGTGAAGATAATAAGAAGTGATAATGGTACTGAGTTCAAGAATTTGATAATGGAAGAGTTCTGCAAAAACCATGGAATCAAGCAGGAATTTTCTGCTCCTGGAACTCCACAGCAAAATGGAGTTGTTGAAAGGAAGAATAGAACTCTCATTGAAGCTGCACGTACAATGCTTGATGAAGCAAAGCTTCCAACCTATTTCTGGGCTGAAGCTGTGCAGACTACTTGTTTTACTCAGAATGCAACACTCATTAACAAGCAAGGAAAGACACCATATGATATGGTGAAGAAAAAGAAGCCAAATCTGAAGTATTTTCATGTATTTGGATGCAAGTTTTTTATTCTTAAGACTCATCCTGAACAGCTATCCAAGTTTGATCTAAAAGCTGATGAAGGGATATTTGTTGGATATCCAATTTCCACAAAAGCCTTCAGAGTCTATAACTTGCGAACAAGAGTGGTCATGGAATCTATCAATGTCTCTTTTGATGATAAGAAGATTACTGGACTTGAAGATTTTATTGATCATGATCAACTGAGATTTGAAAATGAAGACTTAAATTCTGATACTGAAAATCCTGACAATCTAAATCCTGATACTGCACACTCTGATAGATCAAACTCTGAAGTTATTGAAACTGTGGTGACTACGCCAAAGGAAGATGCACCTATGCAGGGGGAGCATACTCAAGATCTAACCACATCTCAAGAAGCATCAGAACATACATCTGGCTCTTCAAGTTCTGATTCGTCAAGTTCTGATAAGCCAAGTTCTGATAGTTCAGAAAATCTAAATTCTGAAGAATCCAACTCAGAGAGCATAGTTTTAGGGGGAGCATCAGAAAATGTTAATGAAGACAACATGGATCATGGGGGAGCATCCAGTTCTCGAGAAAACCTTCCATCTGCAAGGAAGTGGACTAAATCACATACACCTGATTTGATAATTGGAAATCCTGATGCAGGTGTCAGAACTAGAACATGTACTTCAAGTGAATGTCTTTACAATTCTTTTATTTCTCAGACTGAGCCAAAGAAAGTGAAAGAAGCTCTTCAAGATGCTGATTGGGTGCAAGCAATGCAGGAAGAGTTAAATGAATTTGAAAGAAACAAAGTCCTGACCCTAGTGCCAAGACCAAAGAACAGATCTGTTGTTGGTACAAAATGGGTATTCAGAAACAAAACTGATAGTGATGTCATAATTACAAGGAATAAGGAAAGGCTGGTTGCAAAAGGATATTCTCAATATGAGGGAATCGATTATGATGAAACATTTGCACCAGTTGCTAGATTGGAAGCCATAAAGATATTTTTGGCTTATGCTGCTCACAAAAAGTTTACTGTCTTTCAAATGGATATGAAAAGTGCTTTTCTCAATGGAGAATTGGAGGAAGAAGTATATGTTGAACAACCTTCAGGCTTTGTAGATTCCAAATATCCAGATTATGTCTACAGGCTTGATAAAGCACTTTATGGACTTAAGCAAGCTCCAAGAGCATGGCATGAGACTTTAGCTCTGTTTCTTCTGGAAAGTGGATTTAACAGAGGAACTATAGACAAAACATTGTTCTACCTCAACCATGGAAAGGACTTACTTCTGGTCCAGATTTATGTTGATGATATCATCTTTTTGGTTCTACAAATGACAGACTTTGCAAGAAGTTTGCCAAACTGATGCAGTCAAGGTATCAAATGAGTATGATGGGGGAACTTAGCTATTTTCTGGGCCTTCAAGTCAAGCAGAATGAAGAAGGCACTTTTATTTGTCAAACTAAGTACACCAGAAATTTGCTGAAGAAATTTGGAATGCAAGATTGTTCAAGTGCATCCACTCCCATGGCCACTGCAACAAAACTGGACAAGGATACTGCTAAATAAGTAGATATTACTGATTACGGAGGTATGATTGGCTCACTACTCTATCTAACTGCTAGTAGACCTGATATCATGTATGCTACCTATCTTTGTGCAAGATTTTAAGCAGATCCAAAAGAACCTCACTTAACAGTTGTGAAAAGAATTTTCAAGTATCTTAAGGGAACAGCTGATCTGGCATTGTGGTATCCCAGAGAATCAGATTTTAAACTAATAGGTTACTCAGATGCAGATTTTGCAGGTTGCAAAATTGACAGGAAAAGCACAAGTGGAAGCTGCCAATTTCTTGGAGGCAGATTGGTTTCTTGGTTTAGCAAGAAACAAAAGTCAATTTCCACATCAACTGCAGAAGTAGAGTACATTGTTGCAGGAAGCTGTTGTGCACAGATTCTTTGGATGAAGAATCAGTTACTGGATTATGGATTAACATATTTTAAAATCCCTATTTACTGTGATAATCAAAGTGCTATTGCTATGACAGGTAATCCAGTTTAACACTCAATGACAAAGCACATCAGCATCAGGTACCACTTCATAAGGGAACATGTGGATGAAGGTACAGTGGAATTGCACTTTGTTCCAACAGATCAACAACTACTAGATATCTTCACAAAACCACTGTGTGAAGCTACTTTTACAAGATTGGTAAATGAACTTGGAATGGTTTCAGGTTCTTTCTCTAAATCTGCTTAGTTTTGTTCTGATGCATCAGACTTTATGATCAGTATTTACAGAAATTACTCTCTTTATGTATTATGTGCTTAATTGAAAATTGCTTAAGTACTGACTGTTGACTGATGTGACTTTCTAAACTCTGATAGTGATATGTCTGTTTTTGTAACTATTCAATCCTATGAGGATATATGTGCTAGATGCTGACCTAGTAGTCTTCAATACATTAGAGATCCCATGTTAGAAGTAATTATTTATGTGGAAATCCATTGACACAAGCAAATTCTGATATTGATCTTAGTTAAGTTTACTCTGTCTATCTTATTACTAAGTCAAAAACTAGAATAATGCTTCTCATCTGTTAAGTTCTGGTGTTAGTAAATCTACTGAATGTACTAAGTGCTGATAAACCTCACTTATCAAAAGAAAAAGGAAAAAGAAAAAGAAATAAAATCAGGTACTCCTTTGAGGTCTAGAGTAAAAATGTGGAAGGGATGATCCAAGTGCATTGCTGGTATTAAGTAATATACATCAGAAAAGCAAAATATTTTCTTGCTGACTTTTCACACTCCATGATTACTGGAGAAATACTCTGATAATAGCATAAATTCTGATAAGTAGTCATGACTCACTTACACTGAGAAGCCACTGTAAAATGGAATTTAAAAAGATGCACAAAATTAGCACAAAACAGTTGAGGTGGACTCAAGCATGAACTAATTCAATAGTAGGCTTCAGAATAATGACAGATTTTTAGTAAAGTTTTAGTTATGCCTTATTTCTAAGATATACTGAAGTGAATCAGACTTTACTCTTTGTCTGATATTTAGCTTAATGTACACACTAAACACTCCATATGAATGATGAAAATTACTGTGGTGATCTATGTTATTTTAGATGAACAGTTTATGTGTCAGATTGCATAAATTCTGAGGACAAGTTCTGTTGAACGTTATGATGATTAAGTTCTGAAGAATCTATATCAGAATTTATGTGAAGAATTACAAAGATAGGCATTCATTTTTTGAGTTAAGCAATCATGTTCTGATAACTGTTAAGTTCTTATATAAGTCTAAGTTCTGATATTACATTCTGATCCTTTACTTGACTTATTTGTGGATAAAATCTAAAAACAGTCTCCTTTTAAATTAGAATATGTTTGGGAGGAATATTAACAGTCAATATAATTAGGAATAGTGGTACACGTACATGCACAGTAATTTTTACTTGTTTCTTGTGCGCATTAAACCTCGTTTTACCTTTCTAATGACTATTTTTCTTCTTCCAAGTCTAGGGAGACGAGGTAGAATTATTTCTACCTGTCAACATTCAATTACCGTGCGTCTCCTGGCATTTTCTTGCCTATATAAACAAACACTTCACAACAGCCTACACATCATTTCTTTTCTCACATACTCACCTTCATTTTCTTCATACCAACAAAACCATGGTCAACTATAACATGTTTTTAAACTATGAAACCTTCAACATGGAGCTGAGCTGTGAAGCCTGGCAGCAGGAATGGCACGTCACTGCCATTCCTGATGAGATTTGGGACTCGGTTCCCCAGGAGGTTCTCACCCACCTCCTGTTCTTTTACATGGACTACCATCGCCATCTGGAGCGATTGGAGGAAGAAAGGCTGGAAGCTCTCCGCCAGCAAGAGCGAATCATCAGACTCACTATTCTTTTTGTAGAGAGTAGGAAGAAGAAATAATTTATTTTCTTCTTCCTGTTTTTCTTCATCGTCAGCCTTGCCATGCTTCTTGAGCTAGGACTAAGGCTGTTGATGTTAGGTTTAGAAGCTTAGGACAATCTTGTAATGCTCTGATGTAATTTAAATTTCATGAATGTATTCTCTAAATATATTAATGGAATTTTTACTTTTTGCAAGTTTTTGTCTCTGAGATGTTTGTAATTTAAATGCACTGATAAATCCTTATATATTTATATTCTGATGACCATTTCATTTTTGATTTAAATTAAGTTCTGATCTTAAAATATCAGTACTTGTTTATTTGATTTATTTTGGTCATTCTCACACTTGATTTTTTTTCCAGAATATTGGTGTTGTAGTGAAAATAATTGAATAAGTGGGAACAGTTTAAATTTTGAATTAAAACTGATTTACCTCAATTCATGGAATTACTGGGTAAGTGGAACGGTTTTTCCTTGAAAAACTGCAAGTGGGTAAGTAATGATTACTGTTTTCCCGTGTCCATTAACTATTCTTTATTGCTGCATGTCTGACAGGTGTCCAACGGTTATATTTTTTTTACCAAGTATAAGTAAGAAAGAGAGAAGATTATACAATATTTTATTTACTTTTACACTTTATCTCTCTTTCTTTGCTTTTACTTTCTCTCATCTCCTGATGTTGGTTTTTCATATAGACATTTTATCAAACACCTAACAGGCAAATCTTAAATTTCAATTTTTCTCATGACACCTAAGGATTTGATCATTGATGGAGCTAAGTTCGTTCTAAATAACTATGCTGTAATTCTCGATCATGCTGAAGCTCCGTCTGAGTTGCATTTTGTGCAAGATCTTCTTGCACACAGTGAAATTGGGTATGCATTGACCCAGCCTTCAGTCTTTTCAAGCCTACAAGTTCTGACGTTTTGGCGGACTGGGTATTTTGATAATGGTGGTACAACTGGTACTCCCATAATTGTTTTTGAAGTGGATGATTCTGAACATGTGGTAACTCCTGGTACAATACGCAATGCCTTACACTTACCAGAAGGCTGTATTTTCTCAACACCGGAGGAATCAGCTCTACAAGAGTTAATGGCAAGTTTTGGTATGAGCAAAGTTTGGCTAAGCTTGGACAATTGAAACGGGCTCATATCAGAAAGAAATGGAGCTTCTTCTTCGACTGCATCACTAAAGCCTTCGGGAATAAGTGTTCCAACTTTGATGCCATTCCTATAATGAGTCAGCACATCGGGTATGCTATTATTAACCAAACTCATTTTGATTTTGCAAATGCTGTGATAGGTTTTATTGGGGATAGGATGAAAGAAGATAGGAATATTGTCTACTTTGCTAAATTTTGTCAGCTTATATATACTTTATGTTGTGCTGATGAACCTCAACCTACCACTGACTTAACTCCACCTTTCAAAATTGCAAAACAAGCCTTTAATGACTTGGTAAATGCTGACCTTAAGAAAAAAGTGGTTAGACCTTTACAGATTCCTCAGTCTGTAAAACAGATCTTGGTAAATGCTGATCCTCAAACCTATAGATCTGTTTATCCTGATGTCCAACCCACCATCACAACCCAAACACCACAGCAACCATCAGAACATACCACTCATACATCAATTCCTCAACCTTCCCTCAGAACATATCTCAAATCATATCTCTCAACTTCACAGACAGCTCAACCTTCATCCTCAGCACCTACTGTGAAGCCTTCATCTTCCAAGCCCAAGAGGACAAAGACTGTTTCTCAAACACCACAGAAGAGAAAGAGGATTGTTCTGAGAGATGAG